>NC_143164.1:30595000-31220000 GCF_047325235.1 Durio zibethinus | reverse complement strand
AACAAAACTAAGAACTAAAAACTAAAAGAGAGAAGTGAAGTGAGGAATAAGATGATGAAATAGGGTGAATGACTTTTCTATTTATATGAGAAGTTTAACCAAAGAGGTAGGGATTGCAAGATGTGTTTTCAAATTCAAACACTAAGTGATAAGACTTATCTTCATCTTTTAAGAAGGCATGACCAAATAAGACTTCTTTTACTTGATTGTGTTTGGCCAAATTGGGTGTTTAGGATACAATCTTGGCCTTTAATCAATGCTATCCACTCTTGGATTTAGCTAAGATAGATTTCAAGAGTTTGGGTTTGAATTTTATCTAACACTTAAAGAGATAAAGTTTTATGCCAAGTAAAATTCTTTAAAGCTAAGTCAAAGTGTCATTATCTCTTTAAAACTCTCATTAGTCGAATATATCTAGTCCTATATTGGTGAAAATTGCATAAAGTTCTTAAATGGAGTCTTGGCCAAATGAAAGAGATAAGAATCATTATGCATGCTTATCTCAATCAAAAAGAGTTTTTCTTGGATAAAAACACATTTGGTCGATCGATCATGTAAGAGCCCATGGTAACTTGAAATTCTTCAAATATCACATGTGTGCTTAATCTTTTCTTAGAAGTGGGCTAACTGAATACATGCAGAATCATTATGTAGTCAAACTTCCTTTATGGGTAAGCAAAAGAATCACAAATGAAGTAAATCTTTTTGGCCGAATACAAGGAAAAGTCCATGTGTAAGTAAAACTCCTCTTTTGGCCACATGGATGAAAGGATTACATCAAGGTGGTTTGGTTATAAGCTTTCAATATTGGGCAAAAAATACTCTTTGTATACTTGCATGCATCGATTGCATGCAAATGATATCCATGAGCTTGAAACCCTAAAATCATGAAAACAACAAAAAATATCCTAAAAATATCAAAAATTTAAATTTTAGCACCATTTTTAGCATGCAAAAATACTATATAATTAGATGCTATCATGCCCCCACATTTAAATCTTTGCTTGTCTTTAAGCAAAACCTCAAAAAACAAACAAAACTAAAAAACATTATACATACTTACAAAGTTAAAAATGACATAATCTTTCTATCATGTATTGTTGTAAAATACAATTTTAAGAATAAACATAGAGTTACAAGAAATTCCTTTAAAAACAAACTCTCAATATCTTATGCTCTTTACATATATACATCATATAACTCGAATAAAAAAATGCACAATACTTCATTATATTTCAATTTAAAGATAGAATAGACTTCATATGTTTACTTTTCACTTCCCTCTCACTAATATTATATTTACATATTTGAATCTAGATCGAAAGGTCTTTTAGCCTTGTAATGTAAGGCCTAAGTCAAGGTAAGAGAAAAAAAATTTTAGGCTTAAAACCCTACGCTTAATGTCCTTGAACTTCTTGGACTTTGAACAATTGAGAGCTCTTTTTTGAAACTTTTGCTTGCAACACATCATTTTATTATTTTATGCATGGCATCATTTTTTTTTTTGGAAAAATATAACATTTGGGCTTTCTTAGGCTTTTGACTTTCATTTTTGCCATTTTCTTCTCTTTCATTCATTACGTCTACCTTTCTTCCTCCCAAAATCATAATCATGTCCATGCATAAGTAAGCGTAATCAATTAGGTAAAGCAAAAGAAAGGATAATAATAATCAAAGAAAAGACTTATTGGCTTATTATGTGACTAAATAAACAAAGAAAATGATTAATATAACAAACTCAAAATAAAGGTATTAGGGATGCATTAGCATAGTGGCTTGAAAAAGGCTCAAATAGTCCAAAGAATGCCTAAATCAACTTTTGAGTCAAATACAATCTAGGATTTTGCTTCAAGGGTTGAGTAGGTGAATTTTAAAGCACTTATTCATATCCTCAAATTTCATGCAAATCCACATCTCACAAGCTTCCACAGAAATCATAGCATTTTATTAAAGGAAAATAGAAAAATATGCATAAAAATCATATACAAGAGAAAACATGTCTAAGAATTCATTTCAAGTTCTCCCATATTCATAATTAACTTTATATCATACTTTAATCAATCTTGAAAAATATATGTAAAATCAACTAAGTGTGCATAATAATTAGATCTAGTATATCAATTTGGTTTGAAAGCAAAAATGGGTTAAGATTTCAAAAATCATTTAAGTCCAAAAGCATTCTTTTTCCTCCCACATTTAGTCGAGCTATGTGTCAAAATACAAAGTAAGGGAAAAAATACTCTACAAATTTACTTCAAGGTTTAATATCCATTGTATGAGGCATCATCCTTGTTTCACTCCATCCCTACAAAAACAACTCAAACATAAAAACAAATATCAAAGCTTACCTGTCCTAATAGAAAAAAAAAACATAAACCATGAAAGTTTGGGTTACCTTCCAAACAACACCAGTTTTGGTCAAGCTTGACCATCCCTAAATCTACGAAAATCATCTTACCCCTTTGGGGGAGTTTACCTTATTGCCTCATTGTTTAAGGAATGACATAATCAGAATTGGTTTTAAGATGGGTACTAGTTCTCATAGTAGGGGTCACATATACAAAATTTGAATTTCTCATAGGATTAACATAATTAGAGCTAAAAGTTGCCAATTGGTTTTGAATCATAGGATTATGAGGTTTATCTATTAAGTTAGGGTCCCTAAGGTTTTCTTTTACCTTTACTACACTAACATTTTCTTTATCTCTAAGGACATCATACCCTCTAGATACAAACTGTAACTTTTTGTTTTTAAATCTAAAGGTAAAGCTAGCATCATAAACATTTATTAAAGCCTTAGCAGTCAATAGGAAAGGTTTTTTAAAAAATAATAGAGCTTAATCTCCTTTATGTTTAAGATAGGAAAATCCACAGGAAAAGCATATATATCAACTTTCACTAATACATTTTTTAATATCCCTTGAGGTAACTTGGCTAATTGATTAGTAAATTTAAGGTTGGACTTGGCAAGCTTTAATTCTCCATTCCCTAATTGCATAAAAACATTTAGAGGCATTAAATTTATAGTAGAACCAAGATTATAAAAAGCATCATCAAATTTTAAATGTCCAACTTTGTAAAGAATAGTAAAACTCCCTGGATCTTTTTACTTTTTGGGCAAAAGTTATTGAAGTTCAAGGTTGCAATCTTCTAAAAATATGATTTCCTTTAATTTTTTGAATAACTTATTTTGAATAGGCTTTAAGAAAGATGATGCTATGTTGAAACATTACCTATATATTATGGCAGTCATCTTTGGCTTGGGTTGTACTTTTTCTTGAGCTTACTCCTCTTGATCATCTTTTGGCTCTTCTTCTTAGCTTACCTCTTTTCGAATTGTTTCTTTTTAGATTGTTTCCTTTTGGACTGTATCTTCAGGTTTAAGCTAAATGATTTTTAAAAGTGCTTTCTTTACTCGTAGTAGCATTTGTCATTCTTTAACATACCCTTTAATGCATTCTTTAGGATCTTTTTCATAGTTTGTCTCAGCATTTTCCTTCTTAGGGTCTTCCTCATATGTTTTAATATCTTTAGAGGCCTCTAACGCCCTAAGGTCAAAACCTTTCAAAATTTCTCTTCTAATTTTCAAAAGTTCTTCATCTTCTAGTCTATCCTCATTTCTCACAAAATATACTTCAGGTTGCTTCACAAAAGTGGGGAGGTTTGTCATTATAGGTTTATTTATAAAATTATCCTCCTCATTAAAATCCTCAATACCATCATTTCTCAAAGAATAGATTGCATTACATCTTTTCTTACCTTATCTTTTAAGATTTGCTTTAGTGTTACTAGGTAAGGTACTCACAGGGTGATTGGCTATGGCTTGAGTTAGTTAATCTATTTAGATTTCAAGGTTTTTAATTGATACAGCTTGGCTTTGGATGTTGGTATTGTTAGCTTGCATCAATTATGTCAACATGTCATCAAAACTAGGTTTTTTTTCTTATGGTGGGTTGTAAGTTGGTAGATTGGGGCGGTAGTTATTTGGTTATTGGTGGATTGGTGGTTTGGTTGGTTTTAAGAAAAATTAGGTGGTTTCACCATGAAAGGTTATAGGTATTACTATAGGGATTATGGTTGGGTTTAGCTTGTTGGATGTATTAGACAGGTTCTATTTTGAATTAGTATCTTTCAGTCGAATGAGGTCATTCGCAGATATAACAAGACATAAAAAAATTTTGTATAGGATTCATATGGTTGGCTTAGGGTTGGTTTTCTAAGGCTTCAATCTTTTTAATAAGGGCAGCTAATTGGTAATTGAAGAAGGTGATATCATTATTCTCAAACAAACTAGTAGACTTTTTACTTACCTTCCTCTCTATACCCTACTAGTAGTTGTTAACAACCATCTCTTCAATAAGCTTATTTGCTTTCACAAAACTCTTACTCATAACTGCCCCTCCAATAGATGAGTCTAAGGTGGTTCTCATAGGTGGTTTGAGACTACTATAAAAAATTTAAATTTGAAGCCACTGGAGTAATCCATGACGTGGGCATTTTTTTAACAGCTCTTTAAATCACTCCCATCCATCATGTAATATTTCACCATCTGTGTGCATGAATATGGTGATCTCATTCCTTAGCTTAGCCATCTTAGCTGGTGAAAAAAACTTTGCTAGAAACTTTTAAACTAAATCATCCCATGTAGTGATTGAGCTAAGTGGTAATAATGTCAACCAACTATTCACCTTATCTTTAAGAGAAAAAAAATCTTAGTCTAACAACTTCATCAAAAACATTATTTTAGTAAAAAGTATCACATAATTCAAGAAAGTTAAAAAGGTGAAGATTAAGATCATTGCTTGGTAGCCCTCTAAAATGCACAAAAGTCTAGACCATTTGTATTATTGAAGGCTTGATCACAAAATCGTTTGCTTAATGGTTGGTCTTCTAATTGATGCTTAAAAATCATCAGAATTGGCAACTGTATAGTTTATTAAGGTTCTTTGCCCCTCATTGTTTGCATTAGCCATGGGTGTTGGTGTACGTGGTGCTGATTGCTATTTTCTTCTTCATTTGAACGTCCTTTCAACTTCTTGATCAACTGGAGTTAAGTCAACACTTTTGGATCTATGCTTGCAAATAAGAAAAGATCAAACAAAAGTAAAAGTAAAGAAGATAAAAAGAATTGAGATTATAAGAGTTTAAGAAATCTTTAATAATATTGAAAACACTACTATAATCTTCGGTAATGGTACCAAAAACTTGATTACTACTTTTAATATAGCTTGTAAGTGCACATATCAAGTAATAAATGTAAGTATTATAATATCATCTCCTCAAACATTATAAATTGTAATTGTTGAGCTGCTCTTCAAATACCAAAGGTGAGATATTAGAATCCTATATCTAAACAAATGAAAACTTGGGTTTGGTTGCAAAGAAAAGAATAGAAAAGATTAAAGGTAATGTAGGCTTAGATCTCACTTAACCAACTATTACTTGGTAAGCTAGAGATAAGAGCCAAAATAGAATCTTAAAAGAAATAAGTGAAAACTTGAAAATAAAAAAAAAATAGGAATTGTTAAATTGCTTGTAAAAAAAAAAAAAGAAAGATTACATAAAAGTAAACTTTGTATATCACCAAAAGACTATGGCTAAAACTTCTAAAGAAATAAATAGTGCTTAAATAGAACTTAAAGTAAAAGATTATTTTGCTGAAATTTAGAAAGGACAAGAATTGAAATTAAAACAATAAAAGAAAAGATTTTTGAAAAATACTTATTTGATTGAAAAAAAAATTTAGAGAAAATAAAACTTTGTTATTGGCAAATCTATTACCAGAGCCAATAACTAAACTAAACAAATAAAAGAACTCAGAACTAAAAGAGAAAAGCGAAGTAAGGAATAAGATGATGGGATGGGGTGAATGGCTGTCCTATTTATAGTGAGGGGTTTGGCCAAAAGAATAGGGATTACAATATGTGTTTTCAAATTCAAACACTAAATGATAAGACTCATCTTCATCTTTTAAGGAGGTATGATTGAATGAGACTCTTCTTGCTTAAGTGTGATTAAATGAATCAAGTCTTTAAAATGCAATCTTACCCTTTGATCAATGCTTGATTAAATCTTGACAAATCACTACTTTTATATTCAACTAAGATATCCAAATCTTGAAGAGATAAGGTCTTCTTTTAGTAAAAGTCTTCAATGTTAAGTTAAAGTGTCATTATTTCTTTTAAATTCTCCTTGTCTAAATGTATCTAGTCTTCATATTAGTGAAAATTGCATGAAGTCCTTGAATAGAGTCTTGGTCGAATGAAAAAGATAAGAATCATTGTGCATGCTTAACTTAATCAAAAAAGGTTTTTCTTGGATAAAAACACCTTGGCCAATCATGTAAGAGCCCATGGTAGTTAGAAATTCTTTAAATATCATATGTGTACTTGATTTCTTTTTAGAAGTAGGCTAGCTAAATACATATAAAATCATTATGTAGTCAAACTTTCTTCATGGCTAAGCAAAAGAATCACAAATAAAATAAATCATTTTGGCTGAATATAAGGGAGAGCTCATGTGCAAGTAAAACTCCTCTTTTGGCTACATGGATGAAAAGATTACACCCAAGGTGGTTCATTTATGAGCTTCCAATAGTGGGCCAAAAAAGCTCTTTGCATGCTTGCATGCATGGATTGCGTAAAAATGATGTTCATGGGCTTGAAACCCTAAAATCATGAAAACAACATAACAAATCCTAAAAATATCCAAAATTTAAAATTTACCACCTTTTTTAACTTGTAAAAATACTATATAGTTAGGTGGTATCAATATATTAAAATTAAAAATTATCATACACATGTAGCATGTTTGTAATCAATGATGGATCAAGAAAAAAAAATTGAGCATGAAAATTAAAAAAAGTTAATAAACTTTGCTTTAGTTGAACAAAAAGCATAAAATGGTAAGTATACCATAAGGAAGATAGATGTAAGAATGAGAAGAATGATAAGAAGAAATAAAAAAGAAAATTCATTTGGGAGTAATTGAAAAACTAATAAGATGAGTGGGGGAAACAAATAGAATTAAAAAATAAAAAAGGAAAAAATATTTTTAGCAATTGCATCTTTTAGCATGCTTCTCATCATAAAAAAAGGCAATTGCATCATTAAAATAAATAGTTGCATTTCAATTAGAACATATTTGCATTGATAGGGTAGAAACTTGCATGTGCACCTATAGAAAAAAAAGTCGCATTCTGAGGATAAATATTTGCATTGCATTTTAGTTGACAAGCATTTGTATCATTATAATAGGAATCTATATAACCAGCCTTGAAGGAAATGTTTTCATCATTGGGATAAGTATTTGCAGTAGTATCCATTTAAAGGCATCTGCATCGTAAGAAGAGAATGTTATTTCCATCATTGGTTATGGTCTTCACATTTTTATCTTTGTATGTTCATGTTGGACAAGATATTTACATTTACACAAAGACACTTGCATTTGTGTCATGGTAAAGATCATTGTCATTTTACATCATGATAGTTGATCATTTATGTTTGTTTTCTTATAATAAGGTTATGTATTTACATCTTTATGATTTTAAGGATCAACGCATTCACATTATCAAAGTTAGGATTTGCATTCATATGTTTGGATAAGTGTTTACATCATGCATCATTGGAGTATATATTAGCACGTGCATATTTTTATAGAATTCTTGCATCTACCACATTAAAGGTAGCCACAAAAATTGCATTTTAATAAAAGTCATATACTTTTAGCAAAGAAATTAACTGGTAAGAGATTTTGCATTTTCATCTTCGAGCATTTGCATCATGAAAAAAAAAAGCATTTGTATTTGTATATTCACATAAAGCATTTGTATAATTCAAAAATGCAAAAAAATAAAAAAGAAAGAGTTAGTAAAAAACAAAAAAAAAAGTCTATTAAAGGGAAAATAAAAAAAGGGAAAAGAATCTCTCAATTCAAGAGACAAGAAAAAAAGTTTGCCAAGAAAAAGAAAAGATAGAAAAGCTTATAAGAAAGGATGAAAAGGTATATGATAAGGAAAATTTTTTCTTAGAAAGAGAAAGTATTGAGGATTGTTGAAAATTTGAGATTTTCGAGATAATATTTAGTGAAGATGAGTTTTTAAGCCTAATCTAGCTGGCATTAAAATTGTTAAGCCTAGTTAAATTGGCACTAGATAAGAGATGTAAGCCTAATCTAGCTAGCATTTGGATTATTAAGACTAGCTAAATTGGTACTAGATGACAAATTTAAGCCCAATTTGCTTGGTATTGACGTTTAAGCCTAGTGAAGTTGGCATCAATTAAGTTTTAAGCCCAATCTAGATAGCATAGACGTTTAGGCCCAATGAAGCTATCATTAGTTGAGTTTTAAACCTAATATAGATAGCATAGAGGTTTAAGCCTAATGAAGTTGGCATCAGTTGAGTTTTAAACCCAATCTAGCTCGGTCACTCTAATTTTCGACTTGTAGTCTAATCCTAGTCTTTTTATTTTTTGATTTGCAGTTTAGTCTGGATCATTTAATTTTTTAACTTACGGTTAAATCCCGATCACCTCATTTTTTGACTTGTAATTCAATCCTCGTCACTCTAATTTTTGACTTGTAGCTCAATCTTGGGCATTTTATTTTTTGATTTGTGATTCAATCTCAATCATCCAAATTTTGACTTACAGTTCACTTCAGATCACCTTGATTTTTTATTTGTAGCTCAATCCTGGCCATTTTATTTTTTGACTTGTAGTTTAATCTTGGTCACTTAATTTTGAACTTGCGATTTAGTCTTAGTCATTTTATTTTTTGACTTACGGTTAATCCCGATCATTTTATTTTTCCACTTACTATTTAAACCTAGTCACTTTAATTTCCTAACTTGCGGTTTAGTTTTGATTTGTGATTCAATCTTGATCATCTAATTTTTGACTTGCAGTTCACTTTAGATCACCTTGATTTTTTATTTGCAGCTCAATCTTGGCCATTTTATTTTTCAACTTGAGGTTTAGTCTTGGTCACTTAATTTCGGACTTGCGGTTCAGTTCTAGTCATTTTATTTTTTGACTTGTAATTTAATCCTGATTATTTCATTTTTTGACTTCCTATTCAAACCTAGTCACTTTAATTTCCTAACTTGCGATTTAGTTTTCAATCATTTCATTTTTCAACTTGTGGTTCAATCCCCGATCATTTGATTTTCTGACTTGCTGTTTAGTTTTAGTCACTTCACTTTTTGACTTATAGTTTAGTTTCTATCATTTCATTTTTTGAATTACGATTTAGTCCCAGTTATTTATTTTTTTACTGCGGTTTAATCTTAATCATTTAATCTTTGATTTACGCTTTAGTACCGGTTACTTTATTTTTTTTACTTGTGATTCAATCTCGATCATTTATTTAACTTACTATTCAATCCTAGTCATTTTTTTTCAATTTCGGATGCCTCTAACGAAAAAAGTTTTTTAAAAAAAAGAAAAAAGCAGAAAAAAATCTTTTAATCTTTAATCACAGACAAAATTATTGTTTCGTTTTTGCATTATTCTTAATTCCTAGAAATATGTAAAAAGAGGCCATTATAGATACTAAATTTTATCCAAACAAGTTCTAGTTAGTTGTGATGCTTTTAAAATTGCGACCCAATTAATGTTCAAGTTTTCTATAAAATTTATGAATGTTTAAAGATTTTTAAATAAGTTGATTTTTATGAAATGCGAAAAAGATAGTAAAAATCAAAGAAAAAGGTCAAAAGTCAACCTAAAGTCAATTTAATCATACTTGTTTGAAAATTGGTTGATTTTGGTAAAAAATAGGTTAGACATTGGATTTTTGAAGACTTCACAACAAAATTTGAGTTTTGAACAAAAGGGATAAAATGATCGAAATACTCATGATAAGGCCTATAAACATTCATTTTTTCGAACCTATTTTTTTTTTTTTGGTAAGCTTTAAATAAAATAAAAGAAAAAGATAAATAAAATTAGAGTTCTATTACTAATAAAATTATGAGATAAAGGGATTTAAATTTTAAAACTAGGATAAATAAGGATTTTTATTAAAAAAAAGGGATAAACAGATAAAAGATGGGAAGATTCTGATTTTTGAATCTTCAACTAACCTTATATAAACCATCAATCGCACACAGCAATGGGGGGAAAGCAATTCAAGAGGGGAAAATTGCAAAATATTTTCTTATTTCATTGTTTTGGTTATGGGTTTTAGATTTTTCTAAGGCATTCTAGACTAAGGGTTCTAGACTAAGGGAGGATAAGACAATGAACATCAACAACCACCACAATAGAAAATAGTAGCCTAGGAACCTAAAGACAGTCCCCAAACCCAGTAATAAAAATCTCTAGTTTGGTAGCCACCAGTCCCTAACACTAAGTTTTCCAACAAATCCATATTCAATAATTCATTCAACAATTTCCACTACCAGATGATTCCATCAACAAATAATCAAAAGCAAAACAGCTAAAGAGGACAATCGGTACCATAATATTTCATAGCAAAAGACAATCAACTTAAGGAAACAACACAAGCAAGGACACACAGAAAGTGATACGATAGTTTTCAAAGGATTTTCTGTTTAAATTTGTAGATATGTGGTTGTGAAATGAGTTTTGAAGAAAACCAATCCATAAAAGATACAAAGGGATGCGATGAGGAATATTTTAGGGAAATTTTGGACAAGATTGGGGCTGGCAAGCAGTGGATGGTAGGTGGTGATGGTGACGTTGAAGCTCTATCGATTTCTAAAAGCTTCAAAGTTTCCTATGATGTTCATCAGTTGGTTTAGAGAAAAGCTGAAGGATCTAAGGAAATCTGTAAAATGAAAATGAAGGCTTAAAAAAATGGAATTTTTATAGGATTATAAAATGGTGTCATTTTGGCCAAAGAAATCGAGTTCCTTTTGACCCGTTTCAAGGATCCATGCGTCAACCATTGGGTGACCTGATCCCATCGTTCAACCCAACCCAATCCAACTCCTAGCCACTCGAGCAGCCAGTCGAGCCACTAAGCTTTTGAGTTGATCCTAAGTGTGGAGCCAAGCTATCTTTCTTGAGCTAAGCTGCAAACTTCGAATATATATAATATTTTGCCTTGCTATTTATTTTTTTTCTTGAATAATCTTTATTCTAAAAATAATAACAAAAAACATAATTTGAAAATTTCAAGAAAAGTTAAAGAATTAATTTTTCTTAAAAATAAAAATTTCAAAGAATACTTTGAGGAAATGTTGAAAGTATCAATTTTCCTTGAAGGTCAAATTTCAAGAAAAATGTTTTCAGGAAAAGTTGTAAGTATCAATTTTCCTTGAAGATCAAATTTCAAGAAAAAATACTTTAAGGAAAAGTTGAAAATATCAATTTTTCTTGAAAATAAAAATTTCAAAATGTATTAAGAAAAAGTTAAAAGTATCAATTTTTCATGTATAAAGGCATAAATTTTTTAAGAAAAAATGAAACAAAGCAATAAAAGATATTCCCATAAAAGGTGGAAACATTATTCCTTTTTCTTTTGTTAGAAATTTCTTAGTGTTAAATAATCGATGATAGAGTCCCTGCAAAAGAAACAATAGTTTTCTTGTATACTCTTGAAGTGAGGGAATTTTCTTAATTTTTTACCAAAAATATTAGAGTCAATTAAGAATAATTTCTAATAATTAATTACTCAGAAAGATTGTTAATACTTAATGAATAACATGAAATTGAGTTGGTACCATCCTTTAGATGGTCGTAGTGGTAGTGCTATAACCTTCCTCACATGTAATCGCACTCCCGGACCTAGTTCTGGCTTCGTAGATATTAAATCTACCTTTTGAAGATACCTAAGTTAAACTTATGATTTTCTTTTTAAAACATGATTGATTTATTTAGTGGCCAATCGCACCTAAATAAAAAAGATTGGTGGTGACTCCTTAAGTCAATGTATAGTGATAGGTCTCCGGATCTAGATGTTATGACAGTTTGGCAACTCCGCTGGGAACATGCCGAAAGTCAAGCCAACAAATAAATTTATGTTATCCAAAAGCCTAATAAAATTGATTTTTTAAAAAGATTTTTGTTTAGTTATTTATTTATTATGTCATTCATATGCATATGCATAACATGAGTTTTGTACCCGAGCTCTATCCCTTTAGAAGGGAGTAAAATACCTATGCTTTTATGAGATTTTAATGCCTCTGCAATGGCTAGTGAAATACTCTCACTCAAATTGAATCATTTTCACTTGTAACTTGTGATGGGTAAGGGTAGGAGTGCCTTACTAGTCTATGATGGACAAAGATGTGAGGATCAATTTGCGAACCTTTAGACTATTAACTTTGAACCACATATAGTGAACAAAAGGAAACTAACCTATAGTTAGAGCCTTGCCTTCCCCTTTCATAAAAAAATCCAACAGCTAAGTTATATTTTTACAATGATTGATTTTTTTTAGTGGAAATTAATTACTATTGTCATGTTGTATGAATTGTCATGAAAAGATGCATGTTAGTTGAATTTTTTTTTCTTTCATCTATTTTTCTTTCCTTCAAAGCAAGATAACATTAGGTTGCATATATTTTTGGCATTCATTTCATATGTGTCAACCTGAAATCATATTAAGATTATTTTATAATCCTTCTTTCATGACATGAGCATGTAGTAATGCAAGCATCTTAGTTTGTGGTAATCAAAGGTTCAAGGATAGCTGGACCATCGACAAATTCAAGCTAACCTACACATCACCCATATAATACTTGATCACGATCAAGGCAAATGGAACAGGAACAAAGTACCTATATTGACAAGATTGATAAAGCTTAAGAGGAGATAAAAGGGGAGTTAGCAAAGATGATAGAGATGCTAAAGAAATTAGATAAAGGTAAAATAGTAAAAGATACCCCAAATTCAGATGAGAAATAGGATATTGTGGATCCTCTACACCCTTCAGGGTTTGGCCCAAATCAAGGCCAATCTCCTTAAAATACATAAGCCCTATGGATGCCATTTTTTGGGGCATATCCTAAAGTGCCATTTCATAGCTACACCAACCTTACCTTTGGGGCAAAGGCATATGATCCAATTAAGGTTTCTAATTTTGATGATCTTAAAGAGAAAGAGAGATTAAAGATGAAGACTTCTAAGATGATGGAAGACCCAAGCATGCAACAAATGAACTTTTTAGAAGAGAGAGTGCGAGCTATCAAAGGAATAAATTCTTTTGGCTCTGTAGATGCAGCTGAACTATGCTTAGTTCTAGATGTGGTAATTCTACCAAAATTTAAAGCCTTAGAATTTAAAAAATACAATAAGATAAAATGTCCGATAACTCATGTTACCATGTATTATCATAAAATGGTTGTCCATGCCCATGATGAGAAATTACTGATACATGTGTTCCTAGATAATCTCATTGGCTCAATCGCGAGGTGGTATGTCTAGTTAGATCAAATCCATACACATTATAGACTTAGCTTCATATCATTTATCTTTACAAAGTATGGAAAAAAATAGTTTGAAAGCTTCAAAAAGTATACACAAAAATGGAGAGATGTAATTGGTTAAGTTCAATCACCTCTCACTAAAAAGGGAACAATAGTTTTATTTATGAATACTTTGAAGCCTCCATATTATGAGAAAATTATTGGGAATGCCACCAAGAGTTTTGCTGATATGGTGATCTCTGAGGAAATGATAAAGAATGTCATTAAAAGTGGCAAGCTTGAAGAAAGTGAAACCTTCAGTATAAAGAAAGGTGGGATGTCCAAAAGAAAAAAAAGTGAAGCTCAAACTGTGAGTTTTAAAGGACAATAGTTCAAAAGTTATGCCCTATACCCACAGTCAGTATATCTTACCTATTATCCAGCTATTAATCATGTTGCACCAATCTCTTACCATCTTGTTCCACAACTAATCTTTTGACCAATTTTTCAAACACCTGTATATGGGTCTGATCCTATTATTACACCAGCTTCAATGCCTAATAACCAAGCGGGTAGTTCAAGAAGATCTCAAAATAATCAAGAAAGGGCTCATATTGATCCTATCCCTATAACTTATATTAAGTTATTCCTAAAACTGGTTAAAAATAACTTAATATCTCCAGTTATTCTAGAACCATAAAGCCACCCTATCCCCAATGGTATGATGCTAATGCCACATATGATTACCATAATAGAAATATGGATCATTCTATAGAAACTTGCCATGTTTTCAAGCACAAAGTGTAAAGTTTGATCAGAAAAGGCTTGGTGAGCTTCAACAAATCAAAAAAATTAGATGTCAATAAAAACCCTTCACCTGATCAAACAGGGGCATAGTTTTAGAAAAGGACAAGGACATTGATACTGGTTGAAAGTTGCTTAGATTTCTTTTAGAGTAATGCTAAGATTTCTTTTATGTAATAAGATTTCTTTTTTTATCATTTTAATAAAAGGCAAGTTGATGTATTTCATTACATTTTCTCTTCCATCCAAATCATTATTTTTGTTATTTTCCATATCCATCTTTTTACCATTCTCAAATTCCAAATGGTTAATATTTAGACAATTACAAACAATAATTCTAGGATTTAATTTTGAAAACTCATTCATATTAATCTGTGGAGATTATTTGAGAAAAAAAATTTTGTGAATAGATATCATTCATGAAAATAGACATGTTTTAGAGGCATATAATTAGTTTGTCTTTGTTTAAAATATGGTTTTCAAAAAGGCATTCACATTTGAGATAAAACATGGCCATATTTCTTCTACTGTTCATAAAAATAAAATCATCAATTGCTACTCCTTTTGAGCTTGTTATGATTTTTTTTAAAGAACCATAACCGAGGATCACTCTCCACACTATAGGGTAAATTTAAAGAAAAAAAACCTATTTGAAAAAAAATAAAAGATTATAAAATGTCTCAAAGATAATGAGTGAAAAGAAAGAAGAACCCCTTATACAAAAATAAAACAACAAAAAAGAAAAAAAAATAAATGCCACAAATGATTTATGGTAAAATAGTGAGAATCCTTTTGTGAGGAATAAGATGAATGAAAAAAGAAAAGGTAGTGAAATGATGTGAATGGGAAAAAATGCCAAATTGCATCACATGATGGGAAATGATCATTTGTTTGATTTAAACATCTGTCTTGAGCTTATTTTATCCATTTCTTTCATGAACCCTTACCATAACCTACATTATAACCTTTAAAAGTCCATTTTGATCGAATGTGAATACTTTAATTGAATGATCATATGTACATAATTTGGTGGATATTCGAATATTTGTTTTAATGATTGCATTTGCATCATGGTTTAGTCATGCATTTGCATCTTGTAGTAAACATTTGAATCATGGTTTAGAGTATGGCATCTGCATTATTATGAGAATCTGCGTTGTTGCATTTGCATCATTGAGAAAGCATCTGCATCATTATCATACAAAATTTTGACTTTGGTAGGAGAAGTTTGAAATTTTGAAACCTCAACTAAGGAAAACTTTTCATGATGAGATTCTTGACGAGCAAAACATTCCAAATTTTGAAAAGTTGTGAAGTTGTGAAACCTTTTAAAGAAACATTTTCAATGTAAAGGATGATTTGTGAGACCTCCAAGCATAATTTCTAAAAATTTTCAAATAAAAATCTTTGAGTTTCAAATGAGGATCTTTAAGTTTTTAATGAAAATCTTAAAAATTTTGTGATGTGAATCCTTAAAGTTTTTGGATCAAAATCCTTGAAATGTTGAATATGAAACACTAAAGTTGTTGAATAAGAACCTTTGAAATTTTGGTTGTGAATCTTTAAAAGTTTTTCGAATGCAAATATTTGAATTTTGTGAACTTTTAAAGTTTTGCGAATCTCTAATTTTTGCGAATCTTCAAGTTTTTACGAATCTCCAATTCTTGTGAATCTGAAAGTTTTTACGAATCTCCATTTCTTGTGAAATTGAAAGTCTTGCGAATATCTAATTTTTGTGAATTCAATTCTTGTGAATTTGAATCTCCATTTCTTGTGAATTTGAGAGTCTTATGAATCTCTAATTTATGCAAATCTATTTTCTTGCGAGTCTAAAATTTTTACAAATATTTGAACTTTGCGAATTTTTGAATTGCAAACCTTTGAATTTCAAAATTGTGATTTTTTTTAACTCAATTTATGAATTTTTGAGTGCCAACTTGTATTGTGAATTTTTTATTGTGAAATTTTTGAATGCTTCAAATCGTGAACCTTTAAAGTTTTGAAATTTCATAATCATTGTAAAGTTAGACTTCGATTCAATCCAGGTCATTCGGTTTTGGATTTCAACCTATGCCGAATCTTTCTTCAGTTTAATCCAAGCTACTTATTTCAGATTCTGATTCAATCCAGGTCATTTTGTTTTGGATTTTGGCTTATGCCAGATCTTTTTTCTATTCAGTCTAAGTTACTTATTTTAGACTTCGGTTCCATCTAGGTCATTTTGTTTTGGATTTCGACCTTTACCAGACCCTTCTTCAGTTCAATCTAAGTTACTTATTTTAGACTTCTGTTCTATCCAAGTTATTTTGTTTTGGATTTCGGCCTATGCCAAATTCTTCTTCAATTCAGTCTGAGTTATTCTTTTCAGACTTCGATTCAATCCAAGTCATTTTATTTTGGATTTCGACCTATGCTAGATCTTCTCTTGGTACAGTCCAAGTTAATTATTTCAAACTTCGATTCCATCTAAGTTATTTTATTTTGGATTTTGGCCTATGCCACATCTTCTTCTGTTCAGTTTAAGTTACTTATTTTAGACTTTAGTTCCATCCAGGTCATTTTGTTTTGGATTTCGACCTATGTCAGATCCTTCTTAGATTTAGTTTGAGTTATTCTTTTCAGACTTCGGTTCAATCTAAGTCGTTTTGATTTTGACTTATGTCAAATCCTTCTTTAGCTTAGTCTAAATTATTCATTTCAGACTTCGATTCAATCTAAGTCATTTTGTTTTGGATTTCGACCTATACTAGATCCTTCTTTAGTTCAGTCCAAGTTATTTCAGACTTTGGTTCAATTCAGGTCATTACATTTCTAGATTTTAGCTTATGCCAAATTTTTTTTTTATTTAGTCCAAGTCGTTCATCTTGAATTCTGGTCCTATCTAAATTTTCCTATTTTTAGACTTCATATTACTCCGACTTGTTCCTTTCTTGAATAAGGTCATGATGAGTGTCTATGTCTTTGTATAATTTTTGTTTCATAGAAAATATATAAAGAGGGGCAACTGTAGACATTTATTTTTTCAAACCTGTTTTTTTTAAAAGCTTCAAATAAAATAAAAGAAAATGATAAATAAAAGTAGAGTTCTAGTCCTAAGAAAATTATAAGATAAAGAGATTTAAATTTTAAGACTGGGATAAATAAGGATTTTTTTTTTAAATAGGGGATAAACAGAAGAGAGGATGAGAAGATTCTTATTTTTTAATCCTTAAACTAACCTTATATAAATCATCAATCGCACATAGCAACGGGTGGAGGGGGAAGCAATTCAAAAAGGGAAAAATTGCAAAATACTTTTTTATTTCATTGTTTTGGTTATGGGTTTTAGATTTTTCTGGGCATTCTAGACTAAAGAAGGACAGGACAATGAACATCAACAACCACCACTATAAAAAATAGCAGCCTAGAAACCTAGTAAACAGTCCCCAAACCCAGTAATAAAAATCTCTAGTTTGGTAGCCACCAGTCCCCAACACCAGGTTTTCCAATAGATTCATATTCAATAATTCATTTAACAATTCCCACTACCAGACGATTCCATCAACAAACAATCAAAAGCAAAAAAGCCAAAGAGGACAATCGACAACCATTATGTTTCACAGCAAAAGACAATCGACTTAAGGAAACAACATAAGCAAGGACACATCGAAAGCGATACAACAGTTTTCAGAGGAGTTTCCATTTAAATTTGTAGATATGTGGTTATGAAGTGAGTTTTGAAGAAAACCAATATGTAAAAGACACAAAGGGAAACGATGAGGAATATTTTGGGGAAATTTTAGGCAAGATTGGCGTTGACAAGCAATAGATGGCAGGTGGCGACGGTGACATTAAAGCTCTGCCGATTTCTAAAAACTTCAAAGTTTATTATGATGTTCATCAATTGGTTTAGAGAGAAGCTGGAAGATCTGAGGAAATATGTAAAATGAAAAGGAAAGCTTAAAAAAAAAAGACTTTTATAAGATTATAAAACGGTGTCATTTTGGCCAAAGAAATCAGGTTCCCTTTGACCCATTTCAAGGATCCACGCATCAAAAATTATTTGACCCAATCCCATCATTCAACCTGACCTAGTCCAACTCCTAGCCACTTTAGTGGCTAGCCGAGCCGCTCAGCTTTTGAGCTGATCCTGAATGTGGAGCCAAGTTGTCTTTCTTGAGCTAAACCACAAACTTTGTTATATATCTATATATATTTTGCCTTGCTATTTATTTTTTTAAATAATCTTTATGCTAAAAATAATAACAAAAAAATTAATTTCAAAATTTCAAGAAAAGTTAAAGAATTAATTTTTCTTAAAAATAAAAATTTTTTAAAAAATACTTTGAGGAAAAGTTGAAAGTATTAATTTTTCTTGAAGATCAAATTTCAAGAAAAAATACTTTAAGGAAAAGTTGAAAGTATCAATTTTTCACGTATGAAGGCATAAATTTTTTAAGAAAAAAAATGAAATAAAGTAATAAAAGAGATTCCCATAAAAGGTGGAAGCATTATTCCTTTTTCTTTTCTTGGAAATTTCTTAATGTTAAATAATCCGACGACGGAGTCTCTACAAGAGAAACAATAGTTTTCTTGTATACTCTTGAGGTATAAGAATTTTCTTAATTTTTTGCTAAAAATATTCGAGTCAATTAAGAATAATTTCTAATAATTAATTACTTGGTAAGATTTTTAAGGCTTAATGGATAATACGAAATCGAGCTGGTTCCATTCTTTAGATGGGCATCGTGAGGGTGTTATAACCTTTCTCACATGTAATCGCACTCTCGAACCTAGTTCTGGCTTTGTAGACATTGAATCTACCTTTTGACGATGCCTAAGTCAAATTTAGGATTTCTCTTTAAAATAGGATAGATTCAATTATGTGGCCAATCGCACCTAAATAACAAAAATTGGTGACGACTTCTCAATCAATGTCTAGCGATAGATCTCAAGATCTAGATGTTATGACAAGGCCTAAAGTCAAAGTAGGTCAAGATCGATCAAGATTACTTGGAATGGATCAAATCTTTTTCAAATCCTTATGTTTATAAAAGAAATTTTTGGAAAAATTGAATTTTGAGTTGAAAGCAACCAAAATACCTCGTGGTTAAATGTGTTCAAACTTGATCAAACTTGAGTCGACCTATAGAATTCACGCTTGAATAGGATTATTAAGGTTTAGGATTAATAAAATTATGATTTAGACTTTCTAAAATCTTATTAGACCTCAAGAAAAGTAAAATTACAAAAATACCTTTTAGGAAATTTTTCATCATTTAGCTTTTTGGTTTTGTTTTTCATGAAAAACTCCAATCACGTTTACCTATCATTGCATAAATTTTTATGCATTAAAAATCTTGATTGCACCTCGAAACGATGAAATTACTTAAATGCCTTTTAAGGGCATTTTTGTAATTTAACCTTTTTAGGGTTGATATTTTGTATAGCACTGCAAATCATGTTTAAATATTATTTTATGAATTTTGATGTATTAAAAATCTTGATTGCCCCTCAAAAGGAGTAAAATTGTTAAAATACCTTTAGGGGCATTTTTATAATTTGTCTTTTTAAGGTTGGTTTTTCATGAAAAGCTTCAGATCATAATTAGATATTGTTTTATGAATTTTGATCCATTAAAATCATGAATATAAGTATTGTATCATAGGATTCTAGAGAAAAATATGAAAAAAAAAAAAAGGCTTAAAGCACTAATAAAGGTAAAATGATCTTTTCACATTAGAACAACTACACTAAAGGCCAACATGTGTGTTGTATTTCTTTAGAATCATTGAGCTTAAAAGTGTTTAGATTATAGAGTCAAAGTTGCATTGCTTAGTCACCTTAAAATTGTTAAAATACCTTTAAGGGTATTTTTATAATTTATCTTTTTAAGGTTGGTTTTTCATGAAAAGCTTCAGATCATAATTACATATTGTTTTATGAATTTTGATCCATTAAAATCATGAATATAAGTATTGTATCATAGGATTCTAGAGAAAAACATGAAAAAAAAAAAAGGCTTAAAGCACTAATAAAGGTAAAATGATCTTTTCACATTAGAACAACTACACTAAAGGCAACATGTGTGTTGTATTTCTTTAGAATCATTGAGCTTAAAAGTGTTTAGATTATAGAGTCAAAGTTGCATTACTTAGTCACCTAGCTTAGGGGAAAAAACAAAATCACTACAACTATTAAATGAAAAGGATTAAAGGGTTAAAAAAGAAGTCTTAGTCTTTAAATGTAGCATATTTGGGCTAGAATGAAATGAGGGAGCTGAAGAAAGAATAGTGGTAGCACACAGCAAGAAAGGGAAAGGAAAGACCAAAAAAGTAAGAAAATAGAAAAGAAATAAGGTTTGAAAAGGCAAGAAATGTTTTTCCTAGGAAGCTTAATCGAGGGGCTATTCATAAGGGTTTAAAACACCATCTTTTATTCTTGTTATCCAACTTTAAATGGAAGAAAATGGGTAGCAAAGGAGTGACGGCATATCCTTAGGAAAGAAAAAAAATCTTTTGGTGAAAAACGTTAAGCTAGCCTTTTTTTTTCCTTTCTTTAATTTTTTTTTTCATCATACAATTCTATTTTTCATACATGTAGTTTTTGCTTTTCTTGGTCTTTGTGTTTTGATGTATTTGTGGTGATTGGTTTTCATGTTTTGATGTGTTTGTGATGTTTAGGATCTTGTGTTTAAATGTTTTCCATCTTGTAATCCATTTTGATGTATTTTGGTGGATGAAATTGTTTCCATTTAGGAGGTTTGTTATGTCTTTAATAAATGTTTTTGTTAATAAAAATGGTTTTCTAAAATGCTTTCTAAGTGTTTCATAAAAATTTTCAAAATTAAAAAAAAAAAGTATTGTAGGAATTTTCTAAGTATTTAATAAAATAAGAATGTAGTCATTTAGCATTTTTTTAAGTGTTTGTGAAAATGTTTTAGTATTATCATGGTAGTTTTAATTTCATGTTTAGCATTTAATTGTCATAAGTATTGTCATATAGTAAGCATTACTGATTGCTGCTATTTTTATAGTCTATAAATGCATAGATCACATCAAGTAATAAAGTGATGAAGTAGAGTATCATTTATACGAGGATTATGTATGGGGTGTAAAACAAGTAAAGGTGATGTTTGCTAGCTTTATATTTAAACAAATCGAAAAGGTTGATTGATTGTATTGAAAAGCAAATAATGAAAGCAATGGAAATTGTAACCGGATTGTATAGGCCAAAGGCCAACCAACCAATTATCACTCAATAATTTTAGGAATTGGCCAAATATAAAATAAAATAAAAGCAAATCTAAAGCTTGAAAAGAAAGTGAATGCTGGTCGATTGTAAAGAAAGCATAAAACAAAGATTTGAAAACTTGAAAAAAAATAAAGTTGTGCATACAAACAGAGAAAGAGAGATCTTTGAATTCAAATAAACTTGTATTGAAAGAATGCTTTAGAAAACAAGATTATAGCTAGTCTATCATCCTAGCCAAGAGTCACAAGAATTACAAAAGATTTAAACTAGTCTGTCAACCTAGCCAAAAAAAAAATCTAAGTAAAAATTGAAAAAAGTAAAAAATAAGAGAGAAAAGTACAATGATATGTGGGATGTGTCACAAGTGAGAATGCAAAGCCTATTTATAGTGCTAGGTTTGGCCAAGGGGAATAAAGATTACAAAATCCTATTTTAACTCAAACTTTTAAAAGATTACATTCTATCTTGATCTTAATGAAGATTGGTCGAATTAGGGAGTCCTCAAAGGTGAGATGGAGCTTGTGTGGTCGAATAAGATTCCTTGATTGGTCCTTCATGCTTATCCATCTTGCCATGTAATCTTTATCTTGTCACTTGAATTGAGTTTTGGCTAAAGTGAAATCCAAGACCAATCTTCTAAATTTGGTTTACTTGATTTCAAACTTTTGAGATAAAAATAAAAAAGTCCTTATTAAACCATAACTCTAACCTTTATCTTCTTTGATGCATTCTTCTTAGAGTAAAACTCTTTTAAATTAAACAAAGAGCCTCTTGCCTATATAACTCCTCTTTAGCAAAATGAATGATAGAAATCCCTTAGCTAATTAGGTTTGGCTATAACTGAATGTTGCATCCTTTTGCATGGATTGCATGGCTTACACATCCAACTTGACTTAAGCCTAAAATCAAGATTTCACACATTAAAAGTACCAAATTGAAGAAAATTTTTAAAAATTTAAATCTAAAATAGACTCATAAAAACTAAAAATTTGGCAATCATCAATTATTTAGACATTAAAACCTTAATTAAAGAATAAAATCTTGGTTTTTTTAACTTGTTTCGAAAGTACACTTAGATGTTTGAGATTTTTTGAGTTCACAAAAATCATAGGAACAAAAAAAAAATCCAAAACCAAACCCTAAAAACCCTAAACCCTAACATTATATCAAAACCTTAAAAACTCCTTAAAACCTAACTCTAAACCAAAAACCTTAAAAACATTAAACCTTAAACCCTACTCAAACCCTAAAACCTAGCCTAAACACTAAAACCTAACCTAAATTTCACCCTAAACCCTAACCTAAACACTAAACCTAGCCTAAACCCTAAACCAAACCTCAAACCTTAGTCAAGCCCTAAAGCCTACTCAAACCCTAAAACAAACCTTAAACCTTAAAGCTAACTCTAAACTCTAACCTAAACTTTGAACCTAGCCCCTAACCCTAAATCTGACCAAAACCTTAAATTTTGTAGACCCTAAAATTGGTTAAATCGTAAAACCTTGAACCCGTTTCAACACCTAAAGCCACCCTAAAATTCAAAGGATTTGTATGAGAATCTCATATGAAATAATTTGTTCCTAAATGTCACCTAGAGAATAAAAAAATTGTGATACTCCTAATCCTAATATTTTGTATGATTCCTTAACCCAAAACAATAATAAGATCAAACAAAAAAAAAGTAATAAAAGGTAGCTCTTAAATATAAATAGTCGTACCTAAAATATACCTAAAAGTTGAAGAGTCCAAGTGGTTTCTTTATATTTAAGGACCCAATTTCAACATCATGCATGACATCCATTTACATATCTTTATTTTTAGATTATTGTTTGCATCATTTCTTGTGCTTAGGTCTTTTAATTATTATTATTTATTTGTTAATCGTAGCATCATTGCTTTTTTTTTGCATAAAATATTTTTCATAGAAATTTTATTCATAAAATAGGAATTTTGAACTAAAATTAAAATAACATTCCCAGAAAAATAATTTTTGATACTCTATTTATATATTGGAAAGTCATCAACAATTATCATTTACAAAAAATTGTTATTTTCATTTTAAAAAAATGTCATGGTGAATTTTCAATCGAAAATAGTTATCTTTGAATTCTGCCTAGGTGATAGAAAATATTAAGATAATTTTTTAACTTAAAAATTTTCACAATATTCCTAAATAAGGTTTTCTTTTATAAAAAATAAAATTGATTTTTTTCTAAAAAAAATCAATTATTAAACATCAAGTGAAAATCATTTTCATTCAATACTAAAAGATAACGTATAATTAGTTGCTATCGTTTTTAAACAAGCATTGTAGGATTACTAATTTTTCATCACCTATAATCGAATTTCAAAACCAAATTTTATTTGCAAAGATCAAAATATTTTTTTATGAATCTTAAATTTATTTTTAGTTTTATTAAAAAAATAAACTATTTAAATGATTAATCATATCTAAAAAAAATGAATAATAATAACTTATTATTTTTTCATTTTCAAAATTTTACGTGATTGATTTCCCAGACATGCACAATACGAAACACACTAATACACTAATTATCCAAAAGTACTGGTGCTTCATAGCTCACAAGTGGGTATCACAAATCATTGAAGCAAAAGATGATATATTTATTAAGACCTTCGCGTGGATAACTATTTTTTGGATAACTCAAATTTAATTATTCAAACACCATAAAGCAAAATTTACACAAACTGTCGATTTAAAAATAATTAAATACAGCAGAATGAAACTGTCAAAATCCCTTCATTCAAGCTTCAGCTATAGCAAAGTTGGAAAATTTCTCTCTTTCCTATTTTTTTTGGATAATTAAACCTTATAACGTTTGACAAGTTGTTCGGTATAGCTAGTTAGCTATATGGCCAGCCATCTTTGCGTTTAAATGAAAAACTTCAGCCATTATTTTCCTCTTATTTGTCTCGCTCCAATATTGTATAGATTGAAGATCAATATATTCAGAGAATTATACATCTAATAGTAGTAAGCAAGTATATATGGTTGGGCATTCATTATTAATTTTTGATTGTCAAAAAGAAAAAAAATCAATCAAGGTCTTTAAGTTGAACTTCTCTGTTTTTAGACTAACTATGAAACGTCAGCTGCAATTCCATTCGCATTTCAGCGTTCTTGGCCTACCATTACCAAAATTTGGTTTAAAATTGAACGAATTTTATCGACAAAATTTGACGACTGAATTTATTTCATTGATATTTTGTAAGTAAATTATTAGTAGCCAAAAAGATAAATTTATCACGAGAAATATCAATGAAATAATTTATCAATGATCTGTTAGTAAAGATTAAATCGATGGATTACCCACGGATTATTCCGTCGGTAAATTATTCTAAAAATTTTTTATTTAAATTAAACTTTGAACCCCTGAACCCCGCGTTAAATAAAATTTCGAATCCCCGCATTGAAATCCCTAAACCCCCTTTTCCCATTTCTCTCGCCGAATAATCTCTGCCACTCTCCTCTCACCGCCGCGCCTTGGATCTTCCTTCCCGGTGCCGTCGATTATCCTCCGTCGTCTGTTGGTTCCTTCCATCGTCCGATGGCATCGTCCTTCGTCCGTCGTTGAATTCTGCGGTAGGTAAAGCCCGTCGGCTTGTTTGTGTTTTTGTTGTGAACACCCGCCTGTTTTTATGAACACCCATCTGTTATCCTCCAATCAGTTAATTGGGAACGTGCCATTGCCATTTGCTTTGCTAAGAAATCTAATTGATCTGTAACTTTCTTCAAATTTACCTTTATTTAAAGCCATATACCTAGATATGTTCATTGGAGCAACAATATATTTCTGTCTACTGCAAAAGGATAAATGATAACAATTTCAATGGAACCATACCTAGTTTCATACAAATGCGAACAACTCAGCAGACTGTAAGATTTATTTCTGATCTTTAATATATATAAATATATATTTATTTATTTTCTTATAATTATACTTGTTTATTCTGATTGTTACAGAGAAATGCATGCCAGTGGACTTGAGGGACCAATTCCATCTAGCATCTCTTTTGAGTAATTTAATTGAGCTGTGAGTATAATGCTTCCTTTACTTGTAGTCATTGGCTTTATATTGCACAGCTACTTTTTCGTCTTTTTACTGATGGCTTTGTGAATGCTGGACTTATCTTTTATGTAGGAGGATTACTGACATAAATGGGCCAAATCCAGGTTTTTCTATGGTCAGAAACATTACAGGCATGGTAGGATTGTCTGTTTAGTTCTCACATATCAAATATATTGAAGGTGCCATCTATATATTATCCATTTTGACTAAATGTTATCGAGTTATATTTGCTTAGGGTTTTGAGGAATTGTAACATTTTCAGAGAGATCCCTAAATACATTTGGGCAATGAAGAATCTGGAAATGTTGTAAGTAAAGCATGCGCTAAAGCAAAATGTTTCTTTACCTTTTGCTGTTTGCATTGTCTTTCTTTTTCACAGGGCACTCATAAAGAGGGAATATATTTATTATTATTAGTATTACTTTTATGAACGTAACTATCCTTTGATTCTACATGGATAAGTCCATTATTCTCTTCTTAAGAAACTAAATTTATTACCTTAATAACTTTCAATTAACAACCACCATACATTCTTCACCACAATCTTACTGTAAAGTGTGCACTGGTCTAATTGTAGACCATGTTTTTTTCATATTACAAATTAAAGACTTTATATCTTATGCGAGTGTTGTGCTGAAAAAGTCATGGTCTTTCTGAATAGAAATTAATCAAGTATCATGCTTATAAGTAAGGATATATCAACAGGCCAAAGGGTGCCTAGGATATAATTAGCACTCAGAAAGCCATGCACTAAAATGTCAGGCACTTTTAGAATTGATAAGCATGTCAAAAACAACATGTTTGGTTTCTTTGTTTTTTGGTTTTAATTATATCTATTTTGAATTGAGGAAGATTGCTTAAGGCATATATCATGAAAGCAAAGTTCTTGACTTATTCCCTCTTACTTTCCTTGGAGATAATATTCTAGAGTACAGGTCTCTATTATTTATTTGGTCAAAATCTGCCCCAAGAACCTTCTTGAATAGATTTTTTTTATCGCCAAGTTATTACTGGCAATGAACTCATATCCTTTTGATTCATTCAAAAAGCAAGTTACTTACTGATTTGTCTTTCGGAGACTCCTAGAATGCAAAATCATGTTTGAAAAGTTAGGCACTGTCATAAAATTATCTCACCCCATTGCAACAGGGATGTCAGTTTCAACAAATTAGTTGGGAAAATTCCAACCAGCATAAGTGCAGATTGTCTAAGATTTGTACAAGTATTAACTGGAAATTTTGGCTGCATTTAGCTCTCTTTTGGACGTCATTGCAGAAAAAGATTGTTTTAAGATTCTGTTTTAAGATTCTGAATAAGTAGTTTGAACTTCTTAATTGTATAAGGTAGAAAATATTGGTGTATGTTCACAAATAGAATGTCACATTCATGGTTTTAGGGATGAGAACAATTGTAGCTTATATATAACATTAAACTTGTTTTGCAGTCCAA
The DNA here is from genome assembly GCF_047325235.1 of Durio zibethinus. Taxonomy (NCBI): domain Eukaryota; kingdom Viridiplantae; phylum Streptophyta; class Magnoliopsida; order Malvales; family Malvaceae; genus Durio; species Durio zibethinus. The sequence continues at coordinate 31,193,048 of NC_143164.1, read as the reverse complement.
AATCACTTAAAAAAGTGACATCAATATGTGAAATTAAAATTTTAAATTAGAGATAATTTGATTCTTTTCTGTTATTCTAATTGGTACAACTTATTGAGTATCTAAAGTGGGTTTTTTATTAGTATTTTAAGTGCCAGATTCTATATTTGAAGCAAGGAACTAGCATGTATGTTTGTGTCTATGATCCTTCTTATTATATTTCCATTTCTTGCCTTTTCTAAGCACATTGTTCATAACACTCAAAGGGGAAAATAAAAAGAGTAAAAAAAGATATCTCTAAATAATCAAATAATGTTATGTAAGTACATTTTCATCTTAGCTTTGGAAATTTATACTAATTGTCAATGCTTGGATACAGTGACCTTTCATACAATGACTTCACATGGCAAGGCCCTGAGAAACCTGGCTGTCAGGAGAACATGTCAGAATACTTTTATTTTATTCTTTCCTTTATACTTTCATCTTTAATATCATGTGGAGCTAACAATTATTTCATCTTTTTTTCCTTAGGAATCTGAACTTAAACTTGTTTTGCAGCTCTTCATCAAGGAACAACTTGTAAGAGTTTTCTTTCCCTTTGTTTCTTTCTTTTTTCTTATTATTTTTTCTTTTAAGTGTTTGGTGGCTTCATAAAGGAAGGTCTTGTGTTTGTATCATTCAAACATTGTGCTAACAATTTGCTGTTCTCAAATTGTGTAACAGGAGGGGAGCTCTTCCATGCAAGAAGGATTTCACCTGTCCTCAATGTAAGTTGCCTTCTTTAGTAGTTGGAATACATGAACTGCTAGTCATTTTAGTCCACTCAACTTTATAAATAAATTGGATTGACCACTTGCAACTTGCATTTTAGGTTTTTAACCCAGATTTTAGTATATTAGATTGAACCCAATAATGATGGCATTGATACAGTGGCTTTTTACTTTGTAGGTACCAAGAATACAAGTAAGAGTATATATCTACCCAAAACGAGCATTGTTTGATGCTCAAAAAGATGAGGAATGGTACTTCTCATTGTTTACTAATTCCTGACACTTTGTACACCTCATTGTTCTAATTAAACTTGCTTATGTATGTAGGTTGAGAGACAAATAGCATCCAATAAACTTGGTCATTGTTATTGAAAGGTTAGTTGTACTTGCATATTTCATGATGTTTTAGTTCGTAAATTTGTTAGTAAGCTGATGGACCCCCTCTGCCCTACATTTTGTAGCATGGTGTTATTGATGGATTTGGTGTCATTTTATCATGCTATCATTGGATTCTTTCTTCAATTTCATTTTTTTTTTTTTGGGATTTCATTCTTTTAAAGAGAAACGAGCTTGCACACAATGAGATTTTGGTGGTGGAAATTGCATGACATTGTAGTGATGTTATAGTTGTAGAAATAACTACTTCCTATATGCCTTAAACATGTGAACTTAAAACTAATACTACTATATATTAATTTGTGCATTACCAAATGTTTGTTTAGGATTTGGAACATATATGTGTTTTTATATTTTCATATAATTAGAATTTATAAATAATTTTGTAAAATATTGTTATATTTTTTATAAACGAAATAGAATGTTTTATTTATTTATTTTTTCTATTTATGTATTTTTTAGTATTCATATCATTACTTAAAAAACAATTTTAAAAATATAATAAAATGATAAAAATTATAAAATAATAGTTAAATATGATTGAAAAATAAATATTATCAATGGAAATTATAAATATTATCGATGGAATTTTAATTATTATCGACGAATTTTTTAAAAAAGTTAATTAATTTTGAAAAAAATTATTAAAATAATATATAGAAAAAAAGTATTTTTATTGACGAAATTTTTCGTTGATAATTTATAGTTGGAATTTTGTAATATCGATGGAATAGCATTACTGATTTCGCTTATATTGATGGAATTTTTTTGTCAATAATATTATTATCAATGGAAATTAAGTTGGTAATACCTTTTTTTCTGTTGGTGTACCTTATTGATTTTTCTAAACTTGTCAAATTGATATGGTTGCCATGATCAAGAACAAATATCAAGTATTGGTTGATGATCATGTCAAGGCTACAAAAAAAAAAAAAGTAACGTACTGATATTTGAAACTATAAACTTTCATTGTTGATCAGTGTGTGCGTTACAACCTGTATCCAATGTTATAGCATGTCATCTATTTTTTTTCCTTGTATGAAAACCTAACATCAATTCAAGTCACCCGTTAGGAGCAGTGTTTTCACTTGTTCACTATGTACACAACATTTACCATGGTGTCATGACTATCTCTTGGTGTGTCTTGATACTGTCATGATTATGTCAATGCAGAATAATGGACAAGATCTAGTCTATGGAATGGTAATCCTTGAGTTATGCGCAGTGAAGTATGAGTTTTAGAGCAGTCCGTTGTGTGGGCACCATGGAGCATGTTAGCCTAGTCGGGTGCTCCTACATGAATCTATGTGCGGGTATTGTCAAATGGATTGGTGGAATATCAATGGATATCCTAGTATTATTGGGATTAAGAGAAAGATCATGGTGCCTTGAGTTTGTTGAAGTTAAGAGTGGATTGGCTGAGGAAAAAAAGTGTTCTCATTTCAAATATTGTTACAATTTTTGGTAGCAAAACTCTAAAAAATCTTACACTCTATAGAGGCAGGATGTTTAGTTTTAGCTTTTCACCACCTATTTGGCTAGCATGTAGATGGGGGCCTGCTAGTATTAAGTGAGCTACTCTTAGGCACATGTGGTGTCTAGGTAAGTAGGCACCATAGGGCCGTGAGAGCGACACAATGTCTTTTTGAGATATGGGAAACTCGGGGATTGTTAGAGCTTGCAGGCCTCATATTGTGCCTTTACATTAAGCCATGTGTTGCATGCTAACATTCGCTATGCCTCTCGATTTTCCCTCAATGAGTCGAATAACAAGTAACGAAGGATCATGAGATTGTGCTTATGTAAGAGGGGCACCAATAAGCCTAAGGGATGAGTGGGCTAGCAAATAGGCAAGTTATTAGACCCATGTGCTTTTGTGATGACATTTGTGGGAATGTGCTACAACTGGGCAGCACATTGGAGTATTCGATGAGATAAGGGCATGATGTTGGGTATCCATCATGCGTGTGGGTGGCCTAACGCGAGACTAAGGATTGAGGCCTAAATGTGTGAGTTTCATGGATAGTAAGTTGAGCCTAGTGTAGTTGTTGGTTGGTTATGGGCTAGCATCAGAGAAGTACCACAAGGTTCCAAGCACTAGAGCTGTTAAACAATGCATGTGGGCATGGTGTTGGATTCTAACCATGGCAAAATGTGATTACCTAGTGAGACTTGGGGCTACACGCCCTTATGTGAGTTCTTGTAGGGTTGGTGCTCAAGACCATGGTGCTTGCAGGCACTAGATTGGTGTTTGAGGCCACCCAAAGACTTATAGGCCCATAACTCATAAGTCCCAGGATTGTGCCAAGAAAATCTCTTATGCATGAGACGAATTATTGATTATGGGTTGTCCTTGTGAGAAAAAACTTGTGAAAGGCTGACCTTGACTAAAAGTAGTCTTGGTGCCGTGTGGTTGCATTGTTTCAGCATAAGAAAAACACAGTCTGTGATAGTAGTGGTATCAGAATCTAATTAGGCTCATTTTTTATGCTAGAATGGAAACGCGGTCTGTGACTGTGTGGATGCGAGATTTTAAATGGTGTTAGCTTAAAAAAGACAATAGTTGTGAAATTACGATATCAAGACAATGTTGGCTCAGGAAAAAGCCATCAAATTCAGTGTTATATGAGGGAAATTGGCCTAGTTACAAACAAAGCCTTCGAGGATCTTAGATGCTAAGCGAAAGGCATAGAAGTCTAACCTTACCTATTAAATGGTATTGACTTGTGTGGGTGTTAGAGGCTATACAGTATGAGGTCAATTCATGAGATCTAAATGTGAAATGGGGCTAACCTTAAAAGGGTGTTGAGTTTGGCCGTGTGTGTCTAACTAAGAATTGTCCCAAGGGACATAAGTTGAGTTGATTGAGATAAGTTACTAATTAGTGTACTTTGTTTGTGCTATAAGAGCCCTAGTAGGGAGCATGATATGACTAATTGAGCTTATGGTAAGGAGGCTTTCTACAAAAATAGATATGCCTGGGATGGTCAAAAGACCAAATGTGTTCGAGTTGGCCTGTGGGTAAGGTTGTATGAGTTAAGATGGTTAATGGACTATCTAAGTTCGAGTAAGGCAATGGATGCGCCAATTTTAGTTGTGTTGAATAGTGGACTGATTCAGTTAGAGCCGATAAACATGGCATTACAAGGTGGATCTGGTCAGCGGATTAGAAGAGTTTGAGCAATACAAAGATACACTGATTAAGATTGAGCCAAAGTGGACATTATGAGTTGATGTGGGCTTAGGGAATTTGACCATGGGTTCGAGTGGGTTGGTGAACCTTGTTTTTTGAGTAGGTCAATGACCTTGAGTATGAAATGGATCGATGGATCCTTGAGTATTGTCTGGGATATAGGAACTGCTCTTATTTCGAGTTGTGCCAAGGTCGAGTAAAGCTTGATTGAAAGCAAATGCGAGCTTCATCAGAATACCTGAAATCGTAATGGGGATATGGTTGCAAATGGAGCTGAGCTTGAGCAAAAATGGAAAAGCATTGTGATTGAATTTGTAACCAAGACTGAGGTAGCAACGAGATGGTGCCACCTTAAGAAGTAGTTGGCTAAAGGGCCATACCTAAAGAAATGACCATAGAGGGGTTTAGAATACCTAAGTTGGGAGATGATCAAAGTGTTTGAATGCCACGATGCTTCGGTCCACTGTAGGTAATGCTGCATGAGTACGGTTAACTTAAGCACAATGTCCAAAAAGGTGCATTGAAGAGTCGATGCCGCAGGTGCTCGGTTGGTGCGATAGGTCACATGTAGAAGGACGTATCACTATAGGGCAAAGCAAGAGGAGGCCAATCACTTAATTGAGGGTCATGAACAACAAAGGCACTTCAAGGTTGTAACTTTGTGATCATGGGTACACTAGCACAGCGGTACAAATTGAGCTCTAATTGAAGTTTGATTTTTTGATAGAGAAAAAACACGAGGTGCAGTGGAGCTGGGATGAGACCTTGTTAACAGCGATAATGAAGCAGAACTATAAGCGATGCCTCTTTTGACAATATCATGACCTAGTCTTTAATGAGGATACATGAAAAGGACATCAGAAAATGTCAACTTTGTGAGATAAAGAAACTCTGGTGTGCTCTTGGTATTGATGAGGACATCAATATAGCAAGGGAGGATGTCATAGGCAAGCCTTGGTGTGCCTTGGTGCTATCACGTTTATCCTGATGTAGAGAACCAAACAAGACCTATTCCATAAGAGGGTTATCTTTGAGCTATGTGCGGCCAAGTGTAGGCTTTGGAGTAGGCCGTCATGTGGGCACCTTGGAGCCTATCAGCCTGGTCTAGCATTTTGGGGTGAAGCCTTGTGCGGTACCTTTAAGTGGGTTAATGGAGAATTGATGGATATTCTAGCATTAATGGGATCAAAAAGAGGAAGATCATGGTGTCTTGAGTTTGCTAAAGTTGGGTTGGATTAGCTCGGGGAGAAAAATGTCCATATTTCAAACATTGGTATGATTTCTGGTAACAGAGCTTTAAAAGTTCCTACTCTCTATATGGGAGGGATGTTTAGTGTCAGTTTTTCACCATCCCCTTCGCTAGCAAGTAGGTGGGGGCTTGCTAGTTTAAGTAAGCTATTGATAGGCATATCTTATGTATATGTGGATAAGCATTGTAAGGTCACGAGAGTGACAGTGTCTGTTCTGAATATGAGAAACCCAATGACGATAGGGGTCAACAGGTCTCGTATCGGGTTTTTGCGTCATGCCGTGAGGTTGCATACCAGCGTTTGCTATGTCCTTTGGTTTCCTTCCGTGGGTTGGATAACGAGTAATGAAGGATTATGAGATAGTGCTTGTGTAGGAGGGCACCAATGAACCTAAAGGATGAGTGGGCTGGCAATTAGGCAAGGTACTTGACCTATGTGCCTTTGTGATGGCATGTATGGGACAGTTGAGGTAGCACACTCGAGTATTCTATGAGACGAAGGCATGATGTTGCGAGTCCATCATGTATATGATTAACCTAATGTGAGACCAAAGGGTGAGGCCCCAAAGTGTGAACTTCATGAATAATGAGTCAAGTTTAGTGTAGGTCCAGATTAGTTGTGGGCCAATATCATAAAAGCAACTTAGGGTTCGAGGCACTAGAGTTGTGAAACATGTGACTATGATGTTGGATTCTCACCGTACTAAAATATGATTGCCTAGCGAGATTGGAGGCTACACACCCTTCAATGAGTTGTCATAGGAACAGTGTTCAAGACTTTTGTGCTTCTAAGTATTGGATTGGTGTTCGAGGTCAACTAGAGATTTATGGCCCCATAATCCATAGGTCTTAGGATCGAACCAAGAAAGGTTCTCATGTGTGAGACAAATGATCGATTGAACATGAGACGAATGATCGATTGTGGTTTATTCTTGGGAAAAAAAATAACTTTCGAAAAATTGATTTCAAATAAGAGTAAACTTGATGTCACGTGATTACATTATTTCAATATATATATATATATATATAGAAAAAAAAAGAAGCGATCCATAATACATGTCATGGCATGGCTCGCCACATAAAATATCTGACATTAGATTAACTGTACTCGTTGTACCAATTCAATCTTCATTACTTTGAAAGCGTCTCCAATGGAAAAAATTCGGTCCAGCATGTAATGATGCATAGACTTGCGTAACGCTGTCAATTAGTACTAGATCTTCATGATTGGGAAATAGTAGCCAACCAAGATTATTTCTACTTGTTCTTGCGATTCGATAGTTCTAATTGCATAAAATATTAATAATTTATATATTTATATATATTTTATATGAAACTTATATAATAATATGTATGATATAAAATGTATAAAATATATATTTTTTATTAAATTTATATATAATTTTTATTAAAATTTTAGTTCACATCATATTCATACTTTTATTATATTGTTTTTATATAATACTATTATATTATATTTTAAATGATCAAATATGGTCACATAAAAAAAAAACCTATTGAATGCTATTACGTAATTAACAGCAAAAGATGTTTTAAAGAGAAAGAAGCACGCACTCTCCTAAAGACTACACCTATTTTCTAAGGTTTAATAATTAACATCAAAATTCATATTGCTACACCGGAAATATCATTATTATTCAATATTCAAATAGACTCAACTGGACAATCATTTCCGGTTCTCTTTACAATATGTCATGCCATTGATAGCAAAAATACCTAAAAGGAACAAACACACTAGGCTATGCGTTACTATCAGCCGTAGAAGCAAGTGGCTGAAGAGCATCGAGAGGATTCATGATGACACCATCAATAAGTCCGTATTCCATCGCATCTTCGGGGCTCATCCAAAAATCAAGTTCGGTATCCCGGGTAATCTTATCGAAGCTTTGACCAGTGTGGTAAGAAAGATACCCGCTTAAGATTGCCCTATGATGCATCATTTCAGTTACCTGAGAATCATGTCTGCTAGTCAGAGTACCGTATAACAACTGGACGAAAAAGAGGCTACAAACAAAACAGTTAAACAATCCAAAATGTTGATATTTGGCAAGGATCTTCATGAAGGCATTCCACTGGTACACTGTTCAAAAAACAATTTTTTTTCTTTTTAAATTTGGGTCCATCTTTAATAACAAAGTTTAACAAGCCTCCCACCCCACTCAAAATCCACCAAAGCAAAGAATAACAAAAATACATGTTCACCAGTGCTTGCTTGTCTTCTATCCTAAACATCAAGATACAATTGATTGTATCTGATTTATGCAGAGGGGTAGAGGAGGCAGAAGTAGAAAATTTAAACAGCATGAGGTTTGCTAAGAAAAATGCATACCAGAATTTCCAGCTCAGTTCGAGTTCCTTGACCTCCACCAAGAGGCTGATGTATCATCATCCTTGAATTAGGTAAACTGTATCGTTTTCCTAGAGTTTCGAAGAAAACAAAGGGATAAGTGCATTTAGTAGACTGGGGGAAACCTCACCAAACAACAGAGCTATGAATGGTACAAATCACAAGCATTATATACCTTTGGTTCCAGCACTAAGCAGAAAAGCTCCCATGCTGTTCATGGAAAAACAAAATACATATCCATTACTGATTGCAAACAATTGGATCCGCATGCAAATTGAAAATCTTATTCTCAGGAACATCCACAGACATCTTAATTTAGATATTTATTTCACATCAAAGGTTTGCAATTTCTAAAAATCAATCATAAGGCTCTAGTACTAAAAACATTATTTTTTCATATAATTAACAAAAGTCAACTAGGACCCAATACTCAGCTTCTAAGCATCTGGGAAAGACTAAATAAATAACATAAGATTATTTTGTCAGTCCATTGTCTGTGTGATTATGTTGTCATCTAGATTATAGGAACGACAAAGGGATTCACAAGAATCTTGAAACTGCCTTTATCGTCCATCTCAAATTGCCAGAAAGTAATCAATAATTACAGCCACACAATTCCATCACAAAATGGAAAATTATTTCAGCATTAAATAAAAATGCTTTAAACATTTCAAACAGAATCAAGAACCAGCATTTTGGTGGAATTTCAATCAACAGACGAGAAAAGGTACTGACCCTTGGCTCCGTAGCTAATTTTATAACTAGCTAAACCCAAATTGTAGATACTCTGTTACCAGAGAAAACAAGGATATGTCATTAGGCAATTAATTCCCTAGACGTATAAATCACTAGAAAAACAATCTAAAACTTGCAACTTTAACAGCACCTGTTAGGTTTCTAGGCTGACATGCCGATATCAGGGCAGGTTTTTTCTGCAAAAACAGCAGGCAGTTTAGGCCACCCCATCTCCACACATCCTAAACCTATCCTTACCACCCTCATACCGGGGGCTCCTCCTTTTCCCTTTGCCCACCCTCATGCCAAACAATCAGTTCCCATCCCACCCTAGTGTTCATAAAATCCATTATTATGCATTACGATGTAACACTTGAGACTGAGTGTAAGCCATGTCACAAAATGCAGCCATACAAGCTACTATGAACAGACATACAGGCCAGAACCAGGCTGTAAACCTATAATATTCCGGCAGCAGGGACACCAAATAGAATACACATAACTCCACTTCCCTAAAGTGGGGGATTAAACTACATGTGACTTTGAAATACAAAGCTCAGGCATCAAGCTGGGGGAACATGAGGAAAAAAAAATCCAATCTCAATCACTACGCCCCCTCTATCTCAAGTAAATTTAAGTATTAAAACCCATTTGGCCAAAAAATATATATTACACATATTAAGATATATTCTCATCAAGGATTGGATATCTGTCAGAATGAATCAAATACCGTGATATTAAGTTTCAAAGTTAAGATCAATCCTCAATTAATAGACAAAGTAGACATAGATGCAAAACTATTGTTATCCACTATTCCATAATTTAGATTTGAAAATATAAGTGCATTACAAACAGAAACAATTACATCAATGAATTTATACCTAGCTGCAAGTCCAACACAGACAGTCGAGACATCAGGCCGGATATGCCTAATAGTATCAAATATGGCCATACCTAAGAAAATTCAAAACCATACAAGTTAGGCAAGGCAATAGAAAATTGTCACTAGCTTGCAATTTGACACAAACCAGTTCAAGTATAAACACATGATTCTCATTAGATAGATACATTACCTGCCGTAACTGACCCTCCAGGGGAATTGACATACATGACAATGTCCTGTTGACAAGATCAACAAATGCACAAGTAGTAAATAATATTCATAATGGCATTCAAGGTTGCTTATTTTTTTATGGAAAGAAAAATGGTGTGTGATATTGACAAAGAGCAAGCATGGAACCAAACAAACCTTATGAGGATCGACAGCATCAAGATAGAGAAGCTGAGCTACAATGATGTTTGCCATATCATCATCAACAGGTCCACCACAGCGAACTATTCTCTAAGAGTTGAAAGAAACAACTGCTATAAGAAGTAGATAAGAGAGAAACCAAAGCCTTTTGAAACCAAAATTCACAACCAAAACAAGTCCATACTTGTTGAAAAAGTTGGCTAATAACACTATGAAATCGCTCTTGCACCATCGGAGGTGGCCCCCGCTCTCGTGCATATGCAGGGAAGTAAGGTGACGATGGGACTTGTAAATCATCCCTACATAGTTACAAAATAATATATCTAATCTTTTATCACATAAAGGTATACAAAATTACATAGGGTTGTAGTTTCGAAGAAGCATGTACCTTATTGACCAGATTCCCTGACGAGAGCTTGTCTCTGGAGGCCAAAACTCTCCAGTGGAAACAGCCTTTGGCTGAGAACTCATCACATTCTTTTGATTACTAACAAGCTTCTTCAATTTCCTGAAAAAAAAACTTCGAACTTAGCCAATTAGGTGAAAAGTAAAAACCAAAATATCAGGAAATAAGAAATCCATCTTGCATCCTCCCAACAGAAACCAACATGAAAAAAAAATGTGTTTTAATTAAGGTTGGAAGAACGGCAACTCTACCTCCTAGATTCCAGAATGTCGAATTAATCGTTTGATTAAAAAAGATTTGAAATTCAAAAAGAGAAAGAGGGAATAAAAAAAAAAAAAAGAAAAAGGAAATACCTGGGATGAAGGGGATGGAAAGGAAGAGATAACTTATAAGAATTAAGATTGGGGCTTGAGTTTGGAGAGAATAGCAGAGAAGTCGAACGAAGAGACGACGCCAATGTCGAAACGCACGTTTGCGCCATTCTTATCTACCTTTTACCTGTCCGAACCAGATTTAAACCGAAATTGGAACGCTTGTTTAAGCCGTGTTTTTATTGCAATGGACTGAGGAATGTAAGGTGACCTTATCTCTCAGTTTAGGGCTAAGGGGGGCAGTGGCCTTCGGGGACGATTCTAGAGAAGTGAAGTGGAACAAGAAACTAGTTTTACTTAAAACAGTGACTTCCTCTTACGTTTTCCCCTAACTGATCTTTTTGTTTGACCCGAATCTGGATTACGGACGGGTTACGATCCAGAAGCAGATAGTACATCGGTTTTTATAGTATTTTAAAAAGATTATCGTCAACGTTCGGGAGTTAAAGTTCGGCCCGTTAACTTGGATATTGATCCAACCGAATTAGACTTGCCCAAGGGGCCGAGGGCTAGACTATCCATCCCAAGGAGGAGAATAGATCAAATCTACACTCCAACATTCAAAATCTGAATCCGGTTTAGTTTGACATATCTTTTCTATTATTTTATATATAATATATAATTTATACTACATAAAGCATAAAGACATATAAAGTATTTATAAAGTGTTGCTATCTTATCTCCACTCGATACAAACCCGTTGCATGGATAAACATCTTTAACAAATAAATTAGAGACGATTTCAATTTCTTTTACATGCTCTTGAAAATTGTGAGTACTTTAGGTAATTCGTTAAACATGATGCAGTATAAATGAAAATAGTCTATTCTATTGTTCACTTACGGGAAATCAATACCTTAGATATGCGGTTGTTATTCAACTTCTGACAATTTTGCTCATCATTTTTTTCACACCATTATTTGTTTTTTTACCAATAAAAAAAGAAGAAAAATATTTCAAATGTCATGTTTCCATTTTTTTTCTTTCCAGAAAAACGTATTTTTCACTAAATTCTGAAACAACTTATACCACAGAGATTTCTGAATATGAGATAAGAAATTGTTTCAAGTAATTGATATATTGCACAGCCGGTGTCACGTCCACGACACTAACTTTTGACACATCTACAATTAAATTTCATTCAATTTTATTTCATAAAAATCATCTCATTAAGTTAAAAAATGATATGATTATCGATATTTTAAAATCGACCTAATACATAATTAATATGAGATTCATAAATTTATTTTAAATTATGACATCTTCTTTTACTCTTTCAATAACTTATCTTTTTCGATGATACATCACTAATACTTTAAGCTGACAATAACATAAAATTCACATCAAGTTATGAGATGTTATTTACTTTAACTCATTAAATTTTTTAATTTTATCTCATAAAAAATATTTTACAAATTAAAAATAATATAATTATGTCTCCGTATCAAACTCTGATACATAACCCTTAAAAAGATTCTTTATTTCTCTCTACATCCATGACCTTGCTTTCAGAGAGAGTCCATCTAATTTCATTCCATGTGAATTTATAGCTGTAGACCAACAATAAAATGATGAAAACATAAGCTGAACATACAGACACGTCCTCTAGCGTCGAGTGCTAGAAAACTCTTCCATGGAGATAAAGTTGTTATCAGCTAATTTTACCAGAAGGATGCTCCAGCAAGACCATTAATCCTAAAAGAACGAAAATCAAAGCAGTAGATTTATACTGCACAGATCCCCAATCACTACAAAAGCAGCTTTAATTTATCACACACGAAATCAGATTAAACAAGAAATTTGAGGATAAAAGGGCTAAAGATTCAAAATACAACATCCATAAAAACGCATAAAAGACATAATAGAATAAAAATGAAGGGCACGAATTGGGTGGTTAAAAACCACTAGCAGCATAATATAGCAAAAGGAATTTCCAATGTAAAAACATGGAGGCCAAATAATCAAGAACATGAACTTTCATAAGCAAATTGATCGAATTATCCAGATTAAATAAACCCAGAAAGAAACGAAAGAAATTCAAAATGCAGTAGAAGGGGCATTAACCTTGGTCCAAATGATAAAAACCAAATAATCCTATGAAATAGATTGATACAGAGAATTGGAGAATAATATTATCCCATAACAGGCAAATCATCATCAAATCAAAAGCACCCGAGATAAAAATATCCAAAAGCACACGAACCAATCCATCAAACAAAAACCCATTATCGAAAAGTAACCAAATTCAACCCCCACTCAAATCCGTAGAACAAATCAGCAAAGGGGAAAAAAAATCCCACGACTAATCGATTATTTACCTTCACGATATGGCCGTACACAAGAAATTGAGGAACCCTCGAAAGAGAAGAAAAAGAAAAGAAGATGAGGAAAGAGCAGAGCGAAAGAGAAACGAAGAGAGTGGAGTATGTTGGAATGTAAAAAAATATATATATGGATTTTCGTAAAGGAGAAAAAAAAAAAGAAGGTAGGAAGGAAGGTTAAGATTATAGAGAAGTTTTGGGGTTAGAGAAGGATAGATATAAACTGTAGTAACAATGGTGAAACGAATGAGAAAGGACAGATAGAGGTAAAGGAGAAGAAAATGACTTATTATCTCCTCGTTCTCCATTTTTTTGCTATTGCCACACCACTCCCTGTGTCTTTTTTTTTTCGTTTGGATGGAATAGAAGGTGGATTTTTTATTTTTTGTGTTTTATTTTTCGTTTGGATGGGTTGGAAGGTGGATTTTAAGTTTTTTAGATCTTTGATTTGATCACTTGATTTGTCGACACAACTCACCCTTTTAACTCTTTCTATCTCTATCGTGTGTGCTTTTTTTACCTTTCGCTCATTTGTTCTTCTTTTCTTTGCCTAAACGCCTTTTATTTTTCCTTTTTTTCTTCAACTACTACTGCTATTACACATGTTTACTATTATAGCCAAATCTTGGTGTGCTTCAGTTCTGTCATGATTGACATTGAATTGAGCAATGGACGAGGCTTTATGGTCGAGAGTGATCTTAGAGCTATGCATTGACAGTATAAGTCTAGGAGCATGTTGCTGATTAAATGTGCAAGCAATGTCAACACTAACTCTAAAATGTACGGACCAATGTACAGGACCTTTGGAGCCTAGTAACCAATTGGATGCTGTCGGTCAAAACCATGTGCAAGCACCTTTGATGGGTTGGTAAAGCAGCGAGTAGAATGCTGGAATTATGATGGCCAAGAGACAAGTTACTAGGCCCTGAGTTTGGCTGAAGAGGGCCTTAAGATGGTTGGAGAGAAAAGTGACCCAATTTCAAACATGCTTATGGTTCTCAGTAGCAGAGCTATAAAATTTTCTACACTTTGTATAAGAGGACAACTGATGTCAGCTCTCTTCCACTCCATTGGCTAGTGAGCAAGCGAAGGACCTGATTAGTTTGAAGTGAGTTACTCCTAGGTACATGTGGTGTCTAAGCGGACGGGTATCGTTGGGTCATGAGTGTGGCATAGTATCTTCTCGGGTCATGATAAACTCGAAGACAGTTTGGGCCAATGAGCCTTTTAGCATACCTTTGCGTTAAACAATGGGGTTAGACACTAGCGTTCATTATGCCTCTCAATTTTCCCTCATTGAGTCGATTCAATTAGTAACCAAGGATTATGATATGGTATTTACGTAAGAGGGGCACCATCAAGCTTGAAGGATAAATGAGCTAGCAAACAGGCACGATGCTGACCCTTATGGTGATTCGATGGAGGTGTGCTGTGGTTAGGATAGCACACTTGAGTTTTACGAGGTGGGATGGGCATGATATAAGGTGTCCATAATACATATAGACAACCTAGAATGAGGCTAAGGGTTAAGACCTTGAGATATATGTTTTCGTGAGATAAAATAAGCTTGGTATGGCTCTGGACTAGCTACAGACCAACATCTGTGTCATGCTTTCAGGTTTTAGGCACGAGAGCTTATGGATGATCTAAATGGGAATGGTGTTGAGTTTTCATCATACCAAAATGAGATATAATTAAGAAAACTGGGGTTGCATGCCCCTATATGGATTCGAAGGTTGGTGCTCGGAACCTTGGTGCCTGCGAGCATAGAAGGGTGCTCAAAGCCACTTTGAGACTTGTGTGCTCACGATGATGATGGGAGTTAGGTTCCTCCTTATAGAGTTTGAGAATGATGCGTGAGACTTTACAGGGTTAGAGCTACAAAAAGCTTACGAGTAAGCCGCTTAAATAATCGATATCAAGCTATCCATGGAGAAATGGATTCGCGAAAGGCTGACCTCAACTATGAGTAGTCTTAGTGCCGCACAGACACGTAATTTCGATTTAAAGATCACATGACCTATGACATTTATGCTGCAAAAGCATGTGCAAGTTTAGGTGCTCATAATAGTAGCTCTTTCTTTTTATTCTTAACCCTATTAAGTGTTATGTGTTGCTAATTTATTAGCCTATTCCCCCGAACATTTGGATGGGTCTTTATGTTTTATTAATTTAAGTTAAATTATGCTAATGGTTCATATATTTTAACGAAAGTTGAAATTTAGTTTCTTTATTATAATTTATTGAAATATAGTCTTGTATTATTTTGATTTAATAATATTAATTTAAATACTAATTTTGTTAAATTTTTATCGTTAAAATGCTAACATAATCTTTGATTTGATGATGTAGTCGTTAACTTTGTTAATGTAGCATTAACTTTACTAATCAGGTGTAGATTTTACTTACATGATAATATAGATTAATAAAATAAATCGTCAAATTATGCAAATAATCTTATATTCACACATAATTTAAAATTTAATCTCTCTTGTCTAATTTATAAAAATATCATCTTTGTACAAGTTAAATATGATAATGTTGGTTTAATTACTAATACGATCAACTATTTTTCATTAAATTATTGACATAACTACTATCTTTTTATAAAATCATCTAAAAGTTAAAACATATCCTAAAATATTTTTAAAAATAAGAAAAATTAAAAATAAAAAAATAATTTTTTTAAGCTTATGCGAATTCTACAAAAACAATAAATGTTTTTTTTCAAATATTTTAATATTTTAAAAAATCTTTTTTTATTTTTTAAACAATTAGAGTTCAATTTTTTAAAAAAATTAAAAATTTTGAATTACTTAAAATTTTTTTTTCTGTTTTAAAATATTAATTTCAATTTTTCAATATTTTAACTTTTTTTTAAAAATAATATTTCTTGAATTTTTATGAAAAATTGATTTCATTTTTTAAAATATAACTATAAATTTTTGGAAAATTTAAATATTTACCAATATTATATTTTAAAAATTAATAATTTTCTAATTTTTTAATAAAATTAAATATTTTAAATATTTACAAATTTTTATAAAATTTTTAGATTTTTTACTAATTAAATTTAATATTTTAAAATTAAAGTATTGGAAAAATTAAATATAATATTTTTTAAAAATTGATAAATTCTAAATATTGAAACTATTTTTTAAAAATTGAAATATGATATTTAAAAAATAAAGAAATATTTTTTAAATTTAAAATATTAGGAAAAATTAAATTTAATATTTTTAGGAATGAAGAAAAATTTTAAATAATTCATAAATTTGAATTTTTAAATTAAAATCTTACTTTTGTAAAAAAATTCAAGAAATTATATTTTTAAAAAACTTAAAATATTAGAAAATTTTTAATTTCATATTTTAATAAAATTCAAAAAAACTTGAAAAATTATTTTTAAAATGTTTATCATTTATAATTTGTCAAATTGTTTTAGATTTTTTGGGACTTTAATTTTCAAATGTTTTTATAAAATGACAACGGTTAAGTCAACAAAATTAACGAAAAGTAATTGATTGTATTAGCAATTGTATCAATATTATTAAATTCAATTTGTATGAAAAAGATATTTTTATAAATTATACTAAAATGATTAAAATTCAAATTTTGTTTGAATACAAATATGATTTACAAATTTTGATAATTAATTTCATTAATCCATATTATCACATCAGAAAAATTAATACCATTTTAGCAAGATCAACATCTATATCTTTAGGTCAACATCGATATCTATATTTTTAACAATAAAAATTTGATGAGTTTAGCAATTAAATTATAATTATCAAATCAAAATAGTATGAAATTATTATAAATTGAATATCAATGGATCATAAACATTTAATAATGTAATATTTACCAGTAAAATATCAATGAACTACCGATGGATTTTACTAGCAAAAAAAATTTCATCGATATTCAATAGATATATATTTGGAAGGAAGTGGAAATTTTAGTATAAGAATCACCTATGAAATAATCTGTCTATAATCCGTAAGCAAATGTTTTAGTGATAAACTATCGATGAATTGTTTTATTGATTAAAAAATTTTGTAAAAATTTAAAATAAAATAAAATAAAATAAAGCTTTTTTAAACTATATACTATTTTGGTTACCTACGAAATTTCTCTTGGTAATCGGTAGCTTTTTTAAAATTAAAATCCCCAAACCCTTTTTGATACCCTAAGCCTCATCCCCATTCCTCTCGTAGACCAGCCCTCGCTCGCTCGCTCTCTGCGCTCTCCTCTCCTCGACGAAGCTCGTTTGCCGCCCTCTCCCCCCCCCCCCCCCCCCGACCAAATAGCAGAGAAACCCTCGCTCACTCTCCGCCCTTGTCCTTGCCGCTCGCGATGCGTCACGGCCACCCTCCCCTCTGCCGCTCTCCACAAATTTCGCGCGCCTTTGGTTGGTCTTCATTTGCTAAATGTTGTGCTAACTGTTCCCAAAATTTGTATAGCATATATTTTACACGATTACCATTCATCATTAACTGAACTATTATCTTGGTTAATCTACCACCATGAGTTTGTGCTGCAACTCTTAACAAAGGTCGTTTGTTAGGTAAGATTCCCTGACGAATGATTAAAAAGATATGGGCGGCTGCTTCAAGGAAGATCAAATTGTCAACTCAGCTTGTATTTGCTGAGGATAAGATAGTTTGGAGTGTGGCTACTGAGAGAGAGAGAGAGAGAGAGAGAGGCAGAGAAAAATAAATCAGAGATGGCGCAAATGTGGGTGAAATTCAGGCCGTCGAAGATGATGGGGAGAATAATATAGCATCTTGCTACTTGGGATCAAAACCCTCAAAATTCAACCTTAGCATCTTCCTTCTCTCGGTTAACATCTTCTTTACTTTTGCCTTTGCCTTTTTATCATTAAAATGCATTCAAACACATGCTTGCGTAGACAAGGCCATCACTATATATATATATATATATATATATATATATATATATATAATTATATGATTTTATATGATTTTTAAAATTAAAATTATATGATTTTTAAGATAAAAAGTTTAAAAAATTATAAATATAATTTTAAAATATATATATAAAAAATTTTAGACAATCAAAAAAATATACTCCTTCTATTTTATTTTTTTTTGAGATGTTTCAAAATTATGATTTTTTTTAATATCTAAAATTTTTATTTTTTATATTTTAAAATTATATTTTAAAATTTTTTTATACTCCTATTTTATTTTTTATTAATTTTTTGAGATGTTTCAAAATTATTTTTTTTTATATCTATTTTTTTTGTATTTTACAATTATATTTTAAAATTTTTAAACTTTTTTATCTTAAAAATCATATAATTTTAATTTTAATACTAAATACATTAAAATCAAAAAATTTTTTTTAAAACTTCGTAAAAATAATATATGATAAATATTTTAAGACAAAAAAAATATAAAATAAAAAGAGAACAAGAAATTTTACAATCTTATTACTAATTTGTGATTCATCCCCTTGATTGAAAAGGGTACTTAATTGGAAACCAGTGTTGAATGTGTAAAAAGGACATACAGACTCGTGACTCAAGGCAGTAGTGAACTTGAAATTTGAGCATGATGATTTGGTTGCCTGTATGGCTATAACCCATGTTAGTGGCTGTGATATAGGTCTGCTGTCTACATATTTGAGTTAAAATATGAGTAACTTGTGATTATAACAAACTTTAACTGAAATTTTCAGACTTGTCTTTTCTTAATCATTTCTCTTACCCCCTTTTATCATTTTTTTCCTCTTTTGAATAAAACTTCATTTTTCAAATTGACTTTATCAACTATGATTGGACCAGATTACATTACCATATATTTGATCAGCAATCAAATGGACAGACAATTGAATTAATACTCGTTTATGTTGTGGATAAATTATCTGTCGTCTTAGGTCCTCTTGATGTGAAAGTGAGCATAAAAACTCTTGTCATATGCCGAAGTGACGTTCACCGTTTCAAGGTGAATTGCTCTCTGCCATATTATGTTTTGTGTTTTATATAATTGCTCCGAATTCTTGATTATAGTCTAAGACCCTGATCTATGTGCTCTGCTTGTTACAATTCATCATCAACAACTGAACTATTACCTATCCATAGTTTCATTGGCTTTGTAAATTTAGCTAGTCATGCGTTTTTTGCTTATAACTGACTTCTTTCTACCAAAATCAATGTACTAACTTAGTTCTTGACTTTTACATGTTGGTCAGGACATGATTTATAAAGTGCAGATGAGTAGCATGTGACATGGTCCTTCTTACTTCCTACTTTAGGAGTTGCAGCATGGTGGTAGACCTGAATAGATTGCTGCTCTACAGTCTGAGGCTGAGGTATCTTGAAATTTTTTTCGTATGTTCTGGCTTTTTCTTTCAAATTTCGAATTTCAATCTTTAGCTAGGATGTTGAATTAATGAATACAGTGTCCAGTTAGAGATTTTATTTATAATCATATTTATATATGAAGTTGCAGACTAATTTGGTTGACTTTATCTTTGCTCTCTGTTCAAGATATCGAATGGCTCCACAATTACCATCACATGCATTAAGATTCACTCTTACTAAACTTCTTGAGTTTCGTTCAAAGAAAGATAGTTTCCTAGTTTCAAATAAGCCAAATATTAATTTGTGTACTACCAAATGTTTGTTAAGGATTTGGAACATATATGTATTTTTGTATTTTTTTGTTAAGGATTTGGAACATATCGTTATTTTTGTATTTTTATGTAATTAGAATTTATAAATAATTTTACAAAATATTATTATTTTTTATAAATAAAATATTTTATTTATTTATTTATGTATATTTTAATATTCATATCATTACTTTAAAAATAATTTCAAAAATATAATAAAATGATAAAAAATTATAAAATAATAGTTAAATATGATTGAAAAATAAATATTATCAACAAAATTTTAATTATTATTGATGTATTTTTTTAAAAAAATTTAATTAATTTTGAAAAAAAATATTAAAATAAGAATTGACAGAAAAAATATTTTATTAACAGAATTATTCATTGATAATTTATTGACGGAATAAAATAATATCGATAGAATAGCATTACCGACATGGTTTATCCGGACAAAATTTTTTCATTGGTAAATCCATTGGTAATATTATTACCGGTGAAAAATGAAGTATTATTGATAAAAATTTTCATCGATGATATCTCATTTTTTGGTAGTATGGTGACTACATTTCTATGAATTATAGTAAAGAATCTAAATTTCAAATTTCTATAAAATATAAAAATTATTGTAATAATTTAACTATCACTGTGAGTAGTGTTTTTGTTTGTATTAAACTCTTTTTACATAATAAGATTTAGTTTAGAGTGGCTGTCACAGTTTAAAAAAAATTTTAGTTTGAATAAATGTGGGCCAAAATATGAAAAATAAATCCTCCAATATTTTAAAAAAATTTAATTAAACACTTATGCTATTATTTTTATTATCTAAATAAACCTCTTAACTCTTATTTTTCACTATTTAAGTCCTTATTTATTATTGTAACTAAATGAACCCTTCAACTCTTATTTTTCACTATCTAAACCCTTCTAATTAATAAAAAAAGAAAATATCTATATTTATATGAAAAATAATAAAAAAAAGAACTTAAAATCACTTTTATAATTTACATATGAGTATAGATTTTTTTATTAATTTTACAAATAGGCATTTCTTTTTTTAATTATTTTTATGTGGTATCAAATGATTATTATTTTTTATTAATTTTCATATAAATATGGACTTTTTTATTAATTTTACATATGGACATTTCCTTTTATTATTAAATATTAATTTTACATATAGATATTTTTTATCACTAATTATTTTCGGTTATGGTGTCAAATAATTAATCTTTTTTTATTAATTTTCATATAAATATAGAGATTTCTTTTTTTTATTATTAATTTTATATATTGGTATTTCATTTCTAATAAATATTTTTGGTTATAATACCAATTGATAAAAATTTTTGTTAGGCCATTTATTTTTTAAATCTTCATTCTTTATACATTTTTTGTCACTTGCATAATTTTTTGTCATATCATTGTATTTACATGTCTTAAAATATGTTAATGTGTCATTAATTTAATTGTAGAAGGGTTTAGATAGTGAAAATAAGAGTTGAGATATGTATTTAGATATAATAATAATATAAAGGTTTGGATAATGAAAAATAAGAGTTAAGAAACTTATATAGATGAAATAATAGTATAGGGACTTAATTAAATTTTTTTTTAATACTTGAGAGGCTTTTTTATATTTTAGTAAAAAGAAGTGTTTAAAAAAGTTTAAAACTTTCAAGTATTCCGTATTATTGTAAAAAAGTATTGTAGTGAATTGATATATCTAAAAAATACATATAAAATAATAAAAATATAGAGATATGAAGATAATAAAATTATTTTAACCACAAAAGTAGTGGTTGAAAAAAAAAAAAAAACCTCTTTATTAACTTTTTGATTTAAACATACAAGCCAGTTTTTCAAACTGTAAAGTTATATTTTTTTATTATTTAAGATTGAAATTAATAAAAATGATTTTTAATTTCAACCTGGATATTAAAATAGCTAAGCTAACTCGTCACAGTTAAAAAAGAAGGGTAGTATACTTTTTTTTTTAATTTGAAAAAAGTAGTATTTTGAAGTGAAAAGATATATGCATATTGCACTCAATCAAATATTTAAGTACATTAATATAAATTTTTAAAAAATAATTTCTTATATTTAAGTACTCTCAATCAAATGTTTAGAAAATAGTTTCTTAACCATCATTACACATTTTTCTTTTGTTTCTTTTTGCAGGAAACAAGTGTAGAAAGTGTGAATGGACAAATTAACATGAAAAATATTCCTTCAGAAAAATATATGCCCAATAAAGGGCCGTACCATTAATTAACGATAAGAAATGGTAACAAAGTTTCTTATTTTTTGCCGCAAAAGGTCTCTGCTTCACAATGAACGACGAATCAAATTATAAGATACTTTTTTCTTAAAAAATTATATATAAGATACCTTTTTTTGTCACTAAAACACAATAATTTTTTGACTTAATTTCGTTTGATTTTAGACCTTTTTAATTGTTCCTCTAAAAGTGGACCAAGTCGACACCAATGGCCAAACTGTTGCTAATCATCTTTCCAAGCAATAAATCCATCTCCTTTATTGGCGACTCAATGTCGGCTTCTTCGAAAGCATCCTCACAGGCGTGTACATTCTCCACATTGGAGCTTAGCTCCATGCTCAACTGGTAAAGGTCGCGAATAGAAATGGCATCAAGGACTTTCTGATCGCTGTCGAGAATGGCGTTGTAGCTGTCGATGCATGTTTCAAGGCAGGAAGCGACGTGTTTTGGGGTAGACGGATCCTGAACGAGCCTCGTAGCCTTGGCCAACGCTTCCTTGGTCTTGTTATTCATTGCTTCAATCCCGACTTTGAGGATAGACACAGGTTCTATAGCAACTATTTCACCCAGGAATGGAACAGTTGTGATTAGACATTCGATGGGGTGGTCAGTGTCTCCACAGATTCGCTGAAGGGTAGGATCGATGTTACCAGGTAATATAGAAAATGTTTGACCAGGCTTTTCCCCTTCAGGTTCAGGAAAGCTGAAAGAGTACTGTACATCGAATGAAGATGGAGCGGAAGCTGGTGATCCAAACGGGACCGATATATCACTGGAAAGGGGTGAAGGGGCAGAGGTAGAAGCAGAGAAGGAGAAGAGACAGGAGAGGGAGATCATGAGGCCTAGGATATTGAAATGGTTGATCTCCATGGTCTCTTCTCTTGGAGGAAAGCAACGCAAGAGGAGAGATACGGGAAGGGGAGGGCTTTTTTTGTTGTGTCAGGGAATGGAAATTGTGAAATATTTAAAGTACTTTTAAGGCATTTGCTGTGCATGGAAATAGCGTCTCTGCTCGACTTCTGCCACAATCTAATTTTAGCATAACCAGTTTTCCTTTTATTGCAATGGTTCACGTTCAAATCCTCCCTTTTCCTTCGTATCAGTTAGAGGAGAAAATGGAAAAACGAGATAAAAAATCCTCAATTAACAGTAATAAGTGTGCTATGACTTTCAATCAAATGAGATTTCCATAGATCTGGAACCGTTAAAATTAGTTAAGAAAAGAGGAAAATTCCAAGGCAATGGCTAGATATTACCTATAAAAACGTTGCAACGCCATATATATTTAGGGTTAATTTAGAATTGTTGTTTTTGTTGAAAATTTTTTTAGTTGAGAAATTGCATCGAGAAATGTGTGATTAAAAATTTTAAGTATTTGGTATTATTGTGAAAAAGTGTTATGTGAGTAATTGAAATATTTAAAAATATGTATAAAAAATAATAAGATATTCAAAATATAAAGATAATATAGTGATTTTATATTTCAAACACATTTTTTCACCTTAAAAATAAACTTGTCTAATAATTGGGCTATTTGTTTGAAAGTTCTTATGAAATTTAAAAAAGTTTGGACATAAATTTTAAACTGGTTAAATAAGGTTGGGCTTAAAATTTGACCCGTTTAAAAAACTAACATGACTTTGGATATGAAATTTAAAATTCGAATTCGATTCAATTTGAATAAATATTACATATATTTTATTTATATTTATATTACATAAAAATAAATAAATAAATAAATAATATATACATTAATATTACATACCTATATACACTAATTGCATTCAAAAACTTAAATAAATAAAGTATTTTTAAGTTTTATTTTGTTAATTATTTATTTATAACATTTATTATAAAATTATTTTTTATTTAAAAAAAATTGAAATATAGACTAACTTGGACGGGCCTAGATATTCTTTTAAAAATAAACTGGGTTTGGATTCTAAAATAAGACTTGTTTTTTTGGGTAGGTCTAATCTTGAACAAGCTTGAAGCTTATTTATACTTTGTTTAGGTCCTACTCATGGATAAATCTATTCAAAATAGTACTTTTTAAGAAGCATTTTTATTTAAGTTTAAAAATTAAACTTTTAAATTTAAAAATTACTTTTTTTTTTGTTTACTATTGAAATTGAATCAAAAGCAACCTACTTTTAACTTAAACTAGATCTTACTAATTATACGACAATAATAAAAGTAAAATTTCAAATTCATAAATTACAAGCTACAATTAGAATATGTGGCAAAAAAATCCATCAATGTTTAAATTAATGTTTTATATTTATATATATGGAAATCCATGAAACTCGAGCCACACACTCCAATCTTATAATTAATTTCCACCCTTCCCTTTCTTGAGTTAGGGTCTATTTAGATCCTCGTTTCACGAAAGTGCAATGTGATTAGAGGAAACAAACTCATTATTATCTCATTCAAATAATATAAAAATAGTACAATTGAGTTATTTTTATTGATGGTATTTTCTTGTGTTTTAATTAAAGAGAAAAAAAATGAGGATGAGGGAAAAGATAGTTGTAACCTATAATCAAAAAGCACAGTAAAAGGATAATGGAGTTGTCACTCCGAGATGTGCTTCGTCGCTCAAATCAATATATTGTCTAATGTGTGTTTTTAGGAATAAGACTAGGAAGATAGAAAAATGGTAAAGTGTGTGTCCTCAAGAAAAAAAGAGTTTTAGGGTTAGGTTTACCTCAGTTTCCTTATGTACATGGTTCTTCTCCACCTTCCATATAGGATAAAGAGTCATGATCTAACTAAAACAATTGACAGTTTGGGGGATATAAAACTTGAGGAGGTCCCACATAAATGGATGTGAATTGCATTTAATAATTTCAGGTAGATGTGGGCCACATTTAATGATCTTAGGGTTGTATTTAATGATCTCAAGGCAACATTTAATGATAAAAGGCAAGTTGGTGGCCCATTAGTCAGTTCCAAAGTGATTTTCTTGAATAAGTGGTGAGCCGTTCCCATAGGATAGGTGACATGTCTATTTGGATGTGCCTTGTCTGAGAAACCTAAGGAACTTGGTGCATTGATCGAGTTTTGATTGTTAATTGATTGATTTAGACGTAACAATTTTCATCGTGTTGTACCCATGATCTACAATTAGAGTTTTAAGGTTTAGTAGAAAATAGTTTTTCCATCAGAGTCTCTTTTTCCCTTTTTATAGATTTTATTAATTAATTTTTAAAAAGATTTTTAATTATTTATTTAAAGTGACAAAAAAACTTATATAATTACGTAATAAATAAACATGTAAATAACAAAAATTTTGAATAAGTACACATATAAATATATTTATACATATAATTAATTACACAAAAAAAATTTTATATATAATTAATTATATAATAAATACTTACAACATTATTATAAATACATAAATACAAACATAAAGATAAAATATATACTATAAATTTTATTAATTTTTAATTATTTATTAATTTCACAAATATTAAATATATACTATAAATTTCATTATATACAAAATTTAATCTAGGGCAAATTAAATAATTGGTCATTAAACTATTACAATGTTTTTAAAGTGGTCACTAAAATATTAAAATTTTCAATATAATCACTAACGTTTGAATAAATATTTTTTTAGGTTATTGTGCCATTAAAAGGTAAAGTTTTTTTTATATTGCTTAACTAATTAAAAACACTCTGTTGACATGGTCCATTTTTTTTTCACGTTATACAAAATTACAAACGTTTTTTTTATTTATTTCCCCGTTTCCCCATTTCTTTCCCTTATCTTTTTTGTTCATTCTCTTTCAGTTTTGCTTTTTCTTTGATTAATAATGAAAAACACTAATATGAGTATTTTTTTTTATCATTGTGGAATACCAGCTAAGTTGAAGACCTCCTAGTCAAATGACAATCTTGGAAGAAGGTTTTTGGGTTGCAAGAGTTATATGCATTCATACGAATGTTGTTTCTTTAATTGGTATGATCCACCAGTTGATAATCATGCAAGAACTGTGCTTATTGGGTTTTTAAGAAAAGTGAGAACCGTTGAAAGCTAACGAAGAAAGGAACGTGTATTATGGATTTTGTTGTTGGCTTGTTATTTGATTTTCGCTTTGAATAAACTTTGATATAATTATCTAAGTTTGTTTACTATTGAATGTTATGTATTATTGGTTTTAGGGTAATGTTTTAGGTGCATTAGGCATAATGAAATTGAAGGAGTATGGATTTGTTGTGTATTTTTTATCTAATGTTAGTGAATGATGGTAGCCATAGGATGGGTTTTAGACCATCTTTGTATCAAGTGAAAGCTATACTATGTAATAAACTCATATTATTTAGCTGTTTCAGTATGCTATTAGATTATGTAGTGATTTCTATTACTTTACTCTAAACCTAACTTTAACAAACATGTAACTTTAACAAATAAAGTATTGATAATTATAATCAAGCCAAAACATATTTTATATTGATAATAAAAAAACCAATAAATCAAAAACAAATAAAGCAGTAATAGATTAAAAAACATGATTGTATTAAGAATTATAAGGCATTTACACCATTTTGGTTAAATGTAGTTTTAGTATGTTGGACTTGAAACAAACTCCTAAACATCAATCTATTTGTATTCTCTTTACATATATAAATTCTTTACATGTATACCCTTATTAATAAAAATAAACTCTTTATTTACAAAAAGAACCTATACCCTTATAAAAAAAAAAAAGAAAGACTTGTTACTAATCCAATATACCAAAAACTAAGACATTTCTATTAGATCAAATTCTTAAACTATTTATGTCCACAACATTCACAAACCCAGTCATGTACACAAAATAAAAACTCCTCTGCAAGTTTTGGTTTTTCATTCCATGGTTTTGGCTTTGCTTGTCCTTTAATGCCTTTTTTGTTGTATTGAATATTGGTTGGAAGTAGCTTTCTTTTAGCAACATGCTAAATTAAGTACTTGCACTACACTTGTATTCTTTTTTGGTTAGCTTCAGTACTTGTAGGAGTTCCAACAGGTTCACAAACTCCATTTAGGCTAGAGACATAATTTTGTTGTAATTGGAAAACTTGACTAGAGCCCTACACATAAATATATTAAATGATTCAATATTTATTATTAAGGATTTTTTTAGGGTGGGTTTAAGGTAGACAAAATAATTACTTACATTAGGCATCCATCTAACAGTATTTGAAATTGCCTTTTAGATTTTTCAATTGTTGTGGTTTGAAATGGCTGAGGTGGTTTTCCAAACTTCTACTTGTGTTTTGAGGTGGCTCTCCAAATCCTATAATTGACTTTTAAAGTGGTTAAGATGGCTTTCCAAATTTTTCATTTGACTTTTGAAGTGGTTGAGGTGGCTAAGGTGGCTCTCTAGATCTTCTAGATGTGGTTGAAGATGGATGAACATCCTTAAAAATACATTAAAAATGTAAGTGTTTAGATTAAATGATTCCAAATATTTCTATTATATATTACCTTTTCAGTGGCAGAATCTTTAGCTTTTTGGCTAGTACTTTCAATAGCTCTCCTCATCTGTAAAATGGAAATAATAAAAATAAGTTACTATATTTTATCTATTATTATCATTAATCATTTTTAATTAATAAAAGAAAACACTTACAAGTAACTTTAACATATTTCTTCTTATTGGTTTGACAAATCCCCTATTTACATTCAGTCGGCTATTACCACTAGTTTCTCTTTTGCATGTTCTTCCATTATGCCCATGTTTTTCAAATGCGCTTCAACTGAGTTTTTCTTCTTTCTTGCTAATTTTGAACTGACTACCATTTGTTTCATCATTTTTCTTTCTCTTATTCTTATGTGGTTTTTCAGGCAGCCTTTTTAGAATGAGTGGCAGTATTGGTTCTAGGGTTTCATCACTTGTCCATTGATTTGCACCTTTGATAGGGTAAATAAGGTTGAAATATATGTTGCCTTGTATGGTCTTGCTGTAGCATGGATCAACATACTTTTTAGGCCTTTTTTTAGACAATAACATGGCTAAAATAGCATGCATAAAATCCCAATGAAATCTCATTTTTTGCATGAATAGGTATGCAATTGAAAGTTCACGACATGCTAGTTTGATGGCCCACATGCTACTTGGTAATGAGACCACAAGTATGTTTTGGCCAGCACCTACTTGATTGTAACACAATCTGATCTAATTTTTTTTATATTTTGGAATAAAGTGGTCTCAAATACTTTTTAGTAGCTACACTCTTCAAGACAATCCTTTGCATTAATTTTGTCCTAATAGTCTTCATCATTGTCAGAATCGACTTATCCCTTGCATCCAAAATAAACTTGTTAAAAAACTCACTTAAATTATTTAAAAGCATGTTACACTTAATCATTGTTAAGAAGTGAGACTTAAACCACTGAGATGGATCTTTTCCCTTAAGCCATTTGTGTGCATCAATTAACAAGGCTTTTATTTCCTTCATTGCGTATTCAAACTCCTTTAAGTAGGTAGCTCTAGTAGTTTTCCACAAATAGTCCTTCAAAGCTTTTCTTTTATTTGTAGGGTTTGACTTAAAATTTATGTATAAATACTTAATACAGTTTATGTGTTTAGCATTAGTATTAGGCACAATATCCATAAGTGCATCCACAAGTCCTTTTCAAAACAATAGAAATATAAATTATAGTTACATACCATAACTTTAATTTCATTTTAAAAGGAACTAATAAAAAATTAAAGGGATAAAAAATTAAACCTTTTGTTTGTCTACCATAAAAGTACAACGATAAGAATTTATAACTTTAAAATCATTTTTTAGTAAAGCAGAAACCAATACCAATAGTTATAATTTTCATTTTCAATAGCTACATAAGCTAGTGGATAGATGCAATCATTTGCATCAATCCCAATAGCTATAAACAAATATCCACCATAATACTCTTTTAGGAAGTAACCATCAAGACTAATAATACATCTACAAATAGCTTTGAACCTATCTTTGCATGCTTATAAATAAACATACATCTTTTTAAATAATCTATAATCTAGAAAATAGATTGTAGTGGTTCTTTTATTGTTTTACTTGGGCTACTCCAAATACCTATAAATTTTCTTTGTGATTTTCATACACAATTTCAAGTAGTCTTTGTTTAGCCCTAAAACATTTTATTGATGACATACTAATGACAAAATTTGTCATCACATCTTGTTGAAGAGAACTCAAGGAAAATTTTGGATTAGTAATAAACTTGTCAACATAATGCTGACCCATCCACTTAAAAGTCAGGTTTTTATTTTTTGTTTCTTTAAGACATGTATATTCAGAAACATAAGTCTTGATTTGTCAAGTATGGTCCAGTTAGTCTTCTGAATTGAATTTTGCCTCCCACAGTTTTCACGGACAACCTTTATTATAGACCACCTTAACCTTCATTTTATCATTCCTTTCAAACATGACATTATACCTATTTTTCCTACCATACTATTTTATGGCTTCTTTCAACACCTCTCCATTAAAAAATAACATATCTTTCTCTAACTTAGGATTTTTCATTCCTGTTTCACTATTGAATTATGGCCATCTATTAACACTTTTTGAATCAAATTCACGTGCATTGTGTAAAAAATTAATTTTTTATATTCCTTTTCATTTACTTCTGTTCCAACACCTAAACTATCATCTACTCCAACCTTATCTTCATCACCTAAACTCATATCTCTTTTAATTATCAAATCTACACTAACTTTAAAATCATGATCATCATCACCTTTCATATTACACTCATTCTCATTAAAATTGGAATCAGAACTGTCACTATCATTTTTATCTTTCTCCACATTACATCTTACTTTTGTTTTTGCTTTAGTTTTAGTGTCTGAAGCAACATCCACTTGTATTTTCTTAATAAAACTATCATCTACGTTATGTTCATCAATGATAGATTATGTACACAAGGATGTAATAATTTTTAGGCATGCTTGTAACCATATTAACAATATCAACATCTGTTCTAAGAGGCTTAACAAAATCAGTATTAAATGCCCTTGCAGACATTTTCTAATAACATCTTATATTGCCTGCATAGACTAATACCTTTATCATATCATTCATTTCAATCATTGGAATAGCATCTACATGGCATAAATCAAAATAATCAACCTTTTTTTCAATATAAATCAAGTATACACAAATTGACTACTATTATGAATAACAGTTGAGAAATAGTCTGAGTTAGGCTCTAAAAAATTATCAATTTTTAAAATTTTAATTAGATGGTTATTTTGATTTAGACATAAACCCTAATAGCTTAAACATTTTAATTTTCAATAAAATATATCATAAGGTTATATGTATAATATAATAATAGCCTTCACATGCCTCAAAAAACAATTAACCCAAACATTGCTCCATATGGCTCCCCAATACACAATAAGTACATAATAAACACATGAACACTCAACATGACACAATGCACAATAACAAATGATTTGGCAGAAAAAGGTATCCACAATAATAATAACAAACAAAACAAAACCAATTCATTCATGTATAAGCAAAAACAATTATAAGAAAAGGATGTCTACAACAACTTAATGCTCAAAACAAAACTAGTTCATTCATGTATAGGCAGAAACAAAACTAGTGGATTCATGAATGGGCAGAAAAGAAAAAACTTAAATAAACAAGTTCTATTCATACCAAAAAAAAGCATAGGGTTCTTTGTTACTCGACATCTTCTTCTATCCATTTTTTGTCTAAACTTAAAATCAACCTTAACACACCAACTGAAATTGTAAACCTTAAAACAAAATAACAAAATAACCTAAACCCTAAATCATGACAACATCACAAAATCCTAAATTTTCTAAATATCTTTAAATTGCCAATCACTGCCTTGAATCACAAAATCCTAAATTTTTTAAATTTTCTCTAAATCACCAATTGCTGCACTAAATCGTAAAATTCTCAATTTCTTTTATAAATCACAATATAACTAAACCCTAATTTCTAATATCACATTTTATTGTCACCGTTAGAGAAAACCCGAATTTATTCTCTAGGATACGCTTTGGCATTCAAGTCAAGTAAATATGTAAGAGTTGAGAGAGAAGGAAGAAGGTGAAGTGTATAGAAAGCTTAATGATAAAGTACTTGGAAGAGGTATTCATGAACATATTTGGATTTTTTGTTTACCATATATGGGGTGTGCATGATAGTGTTTGGGCGATATTAAAGTTAAAATAAGTAGCAATTGATAGGGTTCATGTGGAGCTCGAAGGGAATATCTGTTGTTAGTATGAGTTGTATACAGTGATTTCAGGCAAGTTGGGGCTAAGTTGGGGGCAAGTTGGGTTTGTGTAAGGGTGATATGATGTTAGTGGAGATAATTTGATCATCCATCTTTATGATTGATGAAGTCTTAGTAGGCAAGCCTTTCTATGGCGAAGGGTTTGAGTGTCGATCCTTTTTAATGGTGACATGGTAGCAAGTAAGTATTGACTTGGCGAATACAGGAGTTAACTTTGTTAATTGGTTGTTTAGGCATAACAATAG
Source organism: Durio zibethinus (assembly GCF_047325235.1). Classification (NCBI taxonomy): domain Eukaryota; kingdom Viridiplantae; phylum Streptophyta; class Magnoliopsida; order Malvales; family Malvaceae; genus Durio; species Durio zibethinus. Next base: position 31,161,557 of record NC_143164.1, on the reverse strand, counting down.
CCCTTTAGGTCTGAAGGGGTTATAAAGTGGCCACCTTTAGACTTTTACCTTGGTTGCTAGTCGAGGAAAAATGTAAAATAGGTGGTTGGTGAAACAACAAGTGTCAAACAGCTTGAAGAAGAAAGCAAGCATTTTTTTTTGGACTTGACGAGCTACATAGGCAATAGGTGAGGACTTAGAATTTTTTTTCTTTTATGATGGTTCATTAAGTGAGCATTCGATTTGAAACCTTAACGTGTAACTGAGCACATGTTTATGGCATGCTATTGGTTACGATTCTTAAGCGGTAATGTAGGAAACATGGCACTAAAAAAAAACTATAGCGACAATAATTACTAATTAATTTTGAATTTACCATTTTAGGTTGCAAAATCATTTATTTTGATTGTTTTTGAAAAATTAGGTTATTTCAAATGATTGTGTTTTAAAAAAATATGTTTGTTATTAAAGGTCGAGTCAATTTGTTTGTAATAGTTCAGACCATTTAAATAGAAGATGGGAAGGTTTTAAAGGTTACTTTACCAATTTTGTAAACAAAAGAGGAGTTTATGAGATTTTATAGGTGTTTGCCTTAGTGGTGTTATTATTTCAAACAATATCTCGTAGTTAAGTGTTTTCCTTTGGTGTTTTCATTTCTATGGTTGTGTAGTTCTATGTTTGGGAGATAATAGCCAAAAACATAATTGTTTTGGAGTTAGAGAGTGAAATTATAGGGATGATAGTACTAGAGGTGGAGGTCGTTAATAAGGTTAAGCTTAGAGGTTTTATAGAATGAAGTGGTAGGGAAGAGGTAATGGTATCGTTATTTACAAGAGTGGTGCCTCTAGGCTTGTGATTAAGAATGTGCAAGTGCATAGATCATACAAATAGTAAATAAAGATAATTTTCATGAGAATTGCAAATAGAGTTAATTCAATTCTTAAAATTGGCTCACCTTTCTTATATTTGAAGAAATCATAATAAGGATAATAATCAAAATAGAACTTAACTAATGCAATTAAACTTATTAAAATGCAATAACAATGAATTAATATGAATTTAACTTTAAACTAATGAAAACAACAAGTAACTAATTGAATTAAAATGCAAACAATTGAAATTAAACTAAAACCAAGCTTACCAATAATTGAAAATTTAAAATTATGCATGCAAAATCACTTTAAACATGTAGCAATTCTAAACAAAAACCAATTATGCAAACTATATGCTTTAACTGAAATCAAGAACTAAAACTTATAAATTAACTAGTGCAGCAACCTAACAAAAAATTAAACATGCAAATATAACAAATTAACAAGAACCAAATTAAACCAGAAGAATTAAGGTAAATTGCATGCACATTAAACCAATCAAACTTAAAATCATGCAAATCTAACTAATTTAACATGCAAAGTTACTAAATTTAAACTTAACAAGTTTAATTAAACCGTATTGATCACTAATTAACCTAACAGCATGTAACTTAAACAAATTAACTCAATTAAATCTTAATTGAATTCAATTAAACCTATGAACATGCAATCTAACTAAATTAATTTTTGCTAACTTAGATAATAGCAATTTAAATCAATAAAAAAACATTAACATGTAAATCGAACTAGAATTAATTAATTAAAATATACAAACATCAACCTAAAGAGAAACAGTAAGTAAATTGCATAAACTTAAATTATTTTGAATTGAGAAAAACAAGAATAGAATTTAACATGAAAATTGAAACTTAAATTGCTTTGAAAATTAAAAATAAACTTGAACAACTTAAATTGTAGTAAAGAAAAGTTTAAGAATAATAAAAACTTAAAAGAGAATAAGAAAGTTACAAAATTAAAGATTGGTCTATCACTTCAATCATATTTTCTTAATGCCTAATCTAGCTATTTATGAAACAAGATTACGTAGAAACCCTAAACTAAGAGTTGGTTGACTTGATCTTCAACTCTTAATGTGATTAGGTTCGGCCAAGCTTGGATTCTTGAATGCAGAAGTCTTTTTGCTTTGAATATTTGTTCTGCTAATTTGACTTGGCTTGTGGATTGGATCTCCTGCATGTCTTCTAGTTAGCATTTAAAAAGATAAGATAACTTCGATGTGGCTTTCTAGACTTCAAGAGAATAGGTTTAGTCATATCTCATTTAAGTGGTAGCTTTGTTACATGTAATCTTGTAACCTTTTTTGGATATATTCTTTTTTAATAATGCAAGAGCATTTGGCGGATAGGATTTTTTCAAGAGAAAAAAAAAGTTTCTAATTTAATTTGAACCCTAGCAGCCTTTTAGAATCAAGTCTTCAACTTGGAGTAAATCTTGTGTTTCTTGAAGATTTCATAGAATTTGCCTTTAAGTAAGACTCTTTCTAAAGAAAAAAAGTTTTAATTATGAATTTAAATCTCAAGTATATACTGCCTATACCTATATATGCTCTTCTACCTTATGCAATTCTACTTTAGGTAGGAATACCAAGTCAACTTAGGATTTCCTAGGTTCCCAAAGTAGGCTTCACCAAGTGTCATAACATCTAGATCTGGGGATCTATTGCTAGACATTTACTTAAGGAGTCACCACTTATCTTTTTTTGTTTAGGTGCTATTGGCCAACTAAAGAATCTATCCTTTCAAGAAACACCTAAGTTTAAAGGTCCCTAAAAGAATAGATTCGGGTCTGTTAACCAGAACAGGATTCGGGAGTACGATTATGTGTGAGAAAGGTTATAGCACTTTCACAACGCTCATCAAAAGATAGTACCAGCTTAATTTTGTGTTATCCAATAAGCCTTAAAATTTACCAAATAATTAATTATTAAGAATTATTCTCAATTGATTCTAATACTTTTAGCAAAAAATTGAAAAAATTCTCTCACCTCAAGAGTATGCAAGAGGACTACTGTTTCACTTGCAGAGGCTCCATCGTCGGATTATTTAACCTTAAAAAAAATTCAAAAAACAAAAAGGAAAAGAAATAAAATGAAAAAAAAGAATAATGATTCAGCTTTGATATAAATCCTTTTCTCTTCAAAAACTCATTGCTTTGTATAAGAAAAATTGATACTTTCAACTTTTCCTTAAAATGTTTTTTTTTAAAAGGAAAAATTGGTATTTCCAACTTTTCCCCAAAATGTTTTTTTGAAACTTTAATTTCGATATACTTTCAACTTTTCCTCAAAAATATTTTTTTAAAAAAATTATTTTTAAAAAAAATTGATACTTTCAACTTTTTCTCAAAAATATTTTTTTAGAAAATTATTTTCAAAGAAAATTGATACTTTCAACATTTTCTCGAAAATATTTTTTAGAAAACTTATTTTCAAGGAAAATTGATACTTTCAACTTTTCCTCAAAAATATTTTTTAGAATTTTATTTTAAGAAAATCATTAAAAAAATAAAATAACAATAAAAATAATAATAAAATAAAGAATACCAAATAATTCTAATCTAATAAATAATAATAATAATAATAATAATAATAAACCTTTGGAACGGCTCGAATCGACTTAATGCAGCTCAGCTTAACAGATAGAAGTGGTTTAAACGTACGGTTCAGCTGAAAACGGCTCGACTCAACTCGACTGAGGTTTGGATAGAGACGCGGGTCGCTGATCGGGTTGGTGCTCGGGTCGGGTCACCCGATTTCAAAACGCGCAAATCTCTAGGAATAGTAAGGCTAAAACGATGTCATTTTTGATAGGTATAAAAGGCCTCAACCTCTATTTTTTCGTAGACTACTTCTTTCCTTCTCTCTTTCATTTTCCTTTTTCTTTTCCTTCTCTCTAAACAAAATCCAGATTCCAGTTGAATGTCTATCGAAATTTGGAAAAACACACTGGAAACTTCAAAGTTGACCAAAAATATCATCGGATTCTGGAACATTTTCACAAATTTTTCAAAAAAAAAAACTTCAAAAATTCTAAATAATTTCCCACAAATTATTAAAGTTGTTTCTAATACATCAGAACCTTTTTTTAGCTTCTGTTTCCTCTCCCCTTTTCCTGTATGATCTATGGACCTATTTATAGGGATTGATCAAAAGAGTTTCTGATCAATCCCAACTCCCTATGGGATTTGGATTCAATCTTTGAATCCAATCCCAATTCAGCCTCCAATTTCACGGCCAAATCTAATTTTTTTTATCCTAATCCTAGCCAAAAATCAATAAAATAAAAGATAAAATAAAAAATATATATTAATAGATAAATAATAAAAAATATATTAATAGATAAATAAAAATACATTAATAGATAAATAATAATAAATATATATTGATAAATAAAAATAAAAATAAAATAAAATTATAAAATATAAAATGGGTTTACCCATTTGGACCAGGCCTAATTGATCTGGGCCTGGACCAAATTAAATGTCTACAGTTGTCCCCCTTTACACAGTTTTTGTGAAATAAGAATTGTGCAAAGACGTAAACACCCATTCAAGGCTCCACTCGACTTTTTTTTTTGGTTGAAATTTTGATTAAGCTCCTCTAAGCAGATGCTCAACGACTTTGAAAAATAAATAACTCCTATAATCAGAGGCTTAACGACTTTAAAAAATAAATAAAGCTCCTCTAATAAGAGGCAACGAAACTTTGAAAAATAAATGCTCCTCTATATAGAGGTAACAGAACTTTTGAAAAATAAATCACTCATCTAAATAGAGGTACCAGAACTTTAAAAAATAAATACTCCTCTAAATAGAGAGAACAGAACTTTTGAAAAAATAAACGGCTCTTCTAAATAAAGGCAACAAAACTTTGAAAAGTAAAATACTCCTTGACAATCATGTCCAAATGAGTCAAAGATCATGTTTGAAGGAATTTCAGAAGATTATGCCCAAAAATCTTGAAAAAGATCCTGATACCGAGAGATATCCTATTTCAAGGATTAGAAACTTACTTGACAAGCTTTTTCTTAAATTTAAAAAAGTCTTCACATTTGTCCTCTCTATGTGGGATTTTGGAATACCCCAGTTTTTTGATTTTATGCATCATACTTTCCTAAATGTAGTATATGCTTATGCGAAATAGGGTGCATGCAAAATTCAATGAATACTATGCAATTGCTAATTAATTCCCATTCAATTGTGGTACTCAAGTTTTTCAAGCTCTTTTCTTGGGCCTCAAACCCTTGATTCTTCAAAGGCCAAGTTACGTTATTCTTTTAAGATCGAGCCAGTGTAACTCTCAATCATCTCTTCCATTTAATTCTCACATTCTTTCTGTAAGAAATCTCTTTCCAAATTTAATGTTCTTATCAGGAATTGAACATCTTGATTCTGTCTTTATCACTTTTGACTTCTTCAATGTAATATGAAAATCTTTCATGCCATTATTCATTTATCAATCATTATTTTAAACTCAAAAAGTAAAAATGCGTTTACACATTTCTTTCATTGTAAAGTATTAAGGAGAAAATAATATGAATGGTTAGGAAACAGTCAACAGAAAAGGCACACAAAGAGTGAAGTAGAATGTCTTTTATTAGCAAAAATATTAGCAAACTTTGGTCAAGAAAGAATTACAAAAATAAGCATAAGGAGACAATGCCCAAAAATGAACAATCGAACAAATCATGATAACACATCTCAAAATCCTTTTGAAAACTCAATCATTTGATGCAATAAAAAACTTAGAGCTCTTCAGAATATACGAGCCTCCATGCCAATGAACTTTCAGATTTGATGTTGTATCTTCCCTATCTAAGCTACATTTTTAGGTTTTCAACTTAGATAAACCCTTTATGACTCAAACCGTCTTTTTGAGGTTTTTACCTTGAGTCTTTATTTTTATTTTTTTCATTTTCTCTCTCTTTTTTTAAGCATAGTACTTCTTCACAGCATCAGAATTTACAGGATGAGGTAAATCATTTTCATCCATCTCAGCCAGTATCAATGCTCCACCCAAGAAAGCTCGTTTCATCACATATGGCCCTTCCTAATTTGAAGTCTATTTCCCTCTATTATCATGCTGATTTAGAAGAATTCTTTTCAAGACCAATTCTCATTTTCAAAAACAATGAGGTCAGACCATTTTGTCATGAGCCCTCATCATTCGTCTTTGATATAGCTGACTATGGCATAACACTGTCAATCTCTTTTTTTCAATGAAATTTAATTGTTTATAACGCTCTCGAATCCATTCAGCCTCTTTCAAGTCAACTTCCTTTAAGACCCTTAAGGATGGGATCTCTATTTCTATTGACAATACAGCTTCAATCTTATAAACCAAAAAAAAATGAAGTGACCCCAGTAGAGGTGTGCACTGATATTCGATATGCATGCAGTGCAAATGATAACTTCTCATGCCAATCTTTATAGGTCTCAGTCTTCTTCTTAAGAATTTTTTTTACATTTTTGTTAGCTGCCTCAACTGCCCCATTCATTTTCGGACGATATGGTGTTGAATTGTGATGTTTAATCTTGTACTGGACAAATATCTCTTACATCATCTTGCTATTTAGATTCTTGGCATTATTTGAAATGATTTTCTCTGGTAGTCTATATCTATAGATGATTTTTTTCTTAATAAAGTTACAGACCGTAGATCGTGTTACACTTCCAAAAGATGCTGCTTTCACCTATTTTGTGAAGTAATCTATCATCACGAAAATAAACCTATGCCTATTAGAAGCCTTTGGGGTAATTGGACCAATGGCATTCATGCCCCATATCGAGAATGGCCAAGGTGGTGCCAAAACATGTAGAGCAAATGACAGAGCATGAATCTTGTCAGCATATATCTAGCATTTATGACATTTTTAAGCATAGTCAATACAATCTCTATTGTCAACCAATAATACCCTACTCTCATGATTTGTCTTGCCATCATATGTCCATTGACATGTGCCCCACATATTCCATCATACATTTCTTCAAAGATTTTTTTTACCTTTACTTTATTTACATATCTCAGTAATACTTGATCATGGCTTCTTTTGTATAGAACATCTCCATCCAGAAAAAAGCTCCTAGCTAATCTTTAGATGACCCTTTTATCATTCTTCATCGCTTGGATTGGGTATTGCTGGTCTTTAATATACTGTAAGATATCATAATACCAGGGTTTTTCATCTTTCTCATCTTCTACATTAAAACAATAATCTGGCATATCTTTGACATCTAACTTGATAGGCTGAATATAGGTACTATCACTAATTCTAATCATTACAGCCAGAGTAACCAATGTATCAGCTATCAAATTCTCTTCTCGAGGTAAATGATTAAATTGGACATCTTTAAACTGCCTTATCAACTCTAAAATATACTTGTGATATGGAACGAGTTTTAAATCTCTCGTCTTTCATTTTTCTTTCAATTGATATATAACTAGAGCTGAGTCCCCAAACACTTTTAATACTTTCACTCTTCTATCTATAGTAGCTTGTAGACCCATGACACATGTCTCACATTCAACGATGTTATTTATATAATTGAAATTTAACCTCGCTGTTATATGATAATATTGTTCTTCTGAAGAAATCATAATTACCCTAATTCCATGTCCCAAAGCATTGGCAGCTCCGTCAAAATACATCTTTCAACACTTTTCTTCATGCTTTCCTTTTTTTAATTAGAAAACAGTAATTAGATCTGCATCAAGGAATTTCAATCTTATTGGTTCATAGTCTTCAACAGCACGATCTATAAAAAACTTAGCTATAACACTTTCTTTTACTGTCTTTTGGCTTACTTATATGAATCATATTTGGAGAGCATTACTTACCACCTAGCAATTCTCTCAGACAAAGAAGGCTTCTCGAAAATGTACTTAATTGGATCCAATTTTACTATAAGTCAAGTGATATGATAGAGCATATATTGTCTGAGTCTTTTAGTAGTCCAAGCTAATGCACAACACATTTTTTTCAAAAGAGAATACTTGGACTCATATTCAGTGAATTTTTTACTCAGATAATAAATAGCTATCTCTTTTCGATCATACGTATTTTACTGTCCCAGCACACATCCCATTGAATTCTCATACATTGTCAGGTATAAAATTAAGGGTTTTTCTAGAACTTATGGCACCAACATTGGAGGATTTAACAAGTATTGCTTAATTTTATCAAAAGCTACCTAGCATTCTTTATTCCATTCTCTAGGGTTATTCTTATAGAGAAGCTTAAAAATGGGATCACATTTATAAGTAAGCTGAGATATGAACCGTAAAATATAGTTTAACCTTCTCAGAAAACCTTAAACTTCTTTTGGTGTACTCAGAGGTGACAAACTTTGAATGGCTTATATTTTATCTGGATCAACTTCAATTCTTTTTTCACTAACCACAAAGCCTAGCAACTTTTCTTATTTTGCTTCGAAGGTGCACTTGGCTAGGTTCACCTTAAGTTAAAATTTTTTCAACATTTCAAATAACTTTTCGAGGCTGGTGACATGATCTTCATTCTCACAAGATTTTGTAATCATATTGTCTATATACACCTCAATCTCTTTGTGCATCATATCATGAAAAAGTGTTACCATGGCTCTTTGATATGTTTCGCCAGCATTTTTTAACCTAAAAAGTATGACTTTGTAATAAAAAGTTCTCTACATGGTCACGAAAGTGGTCTTTTTCATATCATCTATAGCTATTTTTATCTGATTGTACCTTGAAAACCCATCCATGAAATAGAACATTGAATGTTTAATCGGTTATCAACCAGTGTATCGATATAAGGCAAAAAAAAGTTATCCTTTGGGCTAGCCCTATTCAAATCATGATAATCTACACAAATTCATACATTTCCATCTTTCTTAGAAATTGGTACTATATTGGCCACCCACTATGGATACTTAGCCACTTGTAAGAAGCCTACATCAAACTACTTCTTTATTTTTTTTTTATTTTTAGTAGCATTTCAAGCTTCATTCACTTCAATTTCTGCTGGACTGGCTTACATTATAGCTGTAAGGGTAGTCTGTGCTCTACTATCTCCGTACTTACCCTGGCATATCCTGGTAAGACCAAGCAAACACATTTATGAATTCTTAAAGTAGATCTTCTAAATATTGCCTATCTTTCGACAAAAATGAAGTGTCGATTCTGACTTCTTTCTTATTCTTTTTATCTCTCAGATTCACTAAGTCAATTATCTCCTGATGAGGTTCAATGGCTTTTTTTCTTATTCATTTTTATTTGATTGTACCTTGAGAACCCATCTATGAAAAAGAACATTGAATGTTTAACCGTGTTATCTACCACTGTGTCAATATGAGGTAAAAAAAAGTTATCCTTTGGGTTAGCCCTATTCAAATCATGATAATCTACACAAATTCGTACATTTCTATCTTTTTTAGAAACTGGTACTATATTGGCCACGTACTATGGATACTTAGCCACTTGTAAGAAGCCTGCATCAAACTATTTCTTCACCTTTTCTTCAATTTTTAGTAGCATTTTAGGCTTCATTCACCTTAATTTCTACTGGACTAGCTTACATTCTGGCTTTAAGGGTAATCTATGCTCCACTATCTTCGTACTTACCTTGGCATATACTGGTAAGATCAAGCAAACACATTTATGAATTCTTAAAGTAGATCTTCTAAATGTTGCCTATCTTTCAACAAAAGTGAAGTGTCGATTCTGACTTCTTTCTTATTCTTTTCATCTCTCAGATTCACTAAGTTAATTATCTTTTGTTGAGGCTCAATGGCTTATTTTCTTGTTTATTTTTATCTGATTGTACCTTGAGAACCCATCCATAAAAGAAAACATTGAATGTTTAGCAGTGTTATCTACCAGTGTGTTGATATGAGATAAAAAAAATTATCCTTTGGTCTAGCCCTATTCAAATCATGATAATCTATACAAATTCATACATTTTTATCTTTTCTTAGAAACTGGTACTATATTGGCCACCCACTATGGATACTTAGCCACTTGTAAGAAGCCTGCATCAAACTACTTCTTTATTTTTTTCTTAAATTTTTAGTAGCATTTCAGGCTTCATTCACCTCAATTTCTGTTGGACTGGCTTACATTCTGACTTTAAGGGCAGTCTATGCTCTACTATCTCCGTACTTGCCCTGGCATATCCTGGTAAGACTAAGCAAACACATTTATGAATTTTTAAAGTAGATTTTCTAAAGGTTGTCTATCTTTTGACAAAAGTGAAGTGTCGATTCTGACTTCTTTCTTATTCTCTTCATCTTCCAGATTCACTAAGTCAATTATCTCTTGATGAAGCTCAATGACTTTTTTTCTTATTTATTTTTATCTGATTGTACCCTAAGAACCCATCCACGAAAGAGAACATTGAATGTTTAGCCGTGTTATCTACCAGTGTATCGATATGAGGTAAAGAAAAGTTATTCTTTGAGCTAACCCTATTCAAATCATGATAATCTACATAAATTCATACATTTTTATCTTTCTTAGGAACTGGTACTATATTGACCACCCACTATGGATACTTAGCCACTTGTAAGAAGCCTGCATCAAACTACTTCTTCACTTTTTCTTTAATTTTTAGTAGCATTTCAGGCTTTATTCACCTTAATTTCTGCTGGATTGGCTTACATTCTGGCTTTAAGGGCAGTTTGCACTCCACTATCTCCGTACTTACCCTGGCATATCCTGATAAGACCAAACAAATACATTTATGAATTCTTGAAGTAGATTTTCTAAACGTTACCTATCTTTCGACAAAAGTGAAGTACCGATTCTGACTTCTTTCTTATTCTTTTCATCTCCCAGATTCACTAAGTCAATTATCTCATGGTGAGGCTCAATTGGCTTATTTTCTTGTTCAATCAATCTCATTAGGTCTGAAGGCATAACATATTTTTCATAATTTTTTTCATTGTCAAGTTCATCAGTGTTAATTGAATTCTCAAAACTAACATCTTGATTGTTATCATAATTATCTTTTTATTTATTTAAGGACCTGAAATTGAATGAAATGGGATATGTTGGCAAGATGTATTTGGAAAAATGGCAATAATGAAAACACAAGAAGAAATGAATGAAAATGCATTCTTAATCTTTATTAGAATAATAAAAGATAAATGGCCCAAACAAGAAAGATCACCCTAATGCCTTGGGCAATAACTATTGAGATGTACAATTACATTAAATTAGTTTCAAAAGTCAAAGGCATTTCAATGGCACTCTAATTGTTCAGCTCATAATCTGACGGACAAAGGTAGACCCACGTTTCTTGCTTAACCCCTATTTCATCTTTAATAGCATAGATGGTTAATTGGGTGAAAGCTTTTTTTGTACTTTTTTCTACATCTGGGTACATGAATCCTCCAAGCTTGAAAGTCTTGTACAAGTGTGAGATAATCATTAGTCTTGCTGTTTTACCTGCTGGCCTTCTCTTGATCTTCCATTATACTACTTCATAGCCTAGACCTAGCCTTTCACTATTGTCTACCACTGTTGGGGGTTCCTTTATTTCCTACAAGTTCTTACCCAGTCCTATTCCTAGATACCAACCCTTATTGATGACTTGGCTCATCACTATCTTTGAAAAATATTGATTTTTAAATCCTTCACCCATAAAAGTTGACCAGTTCAAAAGATCGATAGGAACATTCCTTCATTTTCTCAGTAATTTCCACATATGGGGGCATTCAAAGGTTGGGTCACTAGCATGTCTTCATTCTCAAACACTACCATTAATTGGCCTTCTATATTGAACATAATTTTTTGGTGAAAAGTAGAAGGAACAACTCTTATCATGTGAATCCATGGCCTTCCTAGTAGATAATTATAAGATGAAAAGATATCCATTACTTAAAATTTCACATTAAAAGTGCACGGCCCAATTTGTAAGGGCATCTCGATATCTCTCAGGACTTCCCTTTTGATCTCATCAAAAGCTCGCACTATCATTTGACTATCTTTTCATATAAGAGTAGTCAATAGGTAGCCTTGCCAAAGTTGACATAGGCATGACATTGATAGCGAAACCATTATCAATAAGAACTTTAGCCATGATATGGCTTTTATATTTGACTGTGATATACAAAACCTTGGTACTTCCCCTTTCCTATAGGGGAATCTCATCATCACTAAATGAAATATAATTTGGCATGACTAGATTTTTAGCCAGGTGGTTTATATATTCAACAGATATATTATGTGCCACATACGTCTGGTTCAATACGTCTGGTTCAATACTTTTAGTAGGACATTTTAGTGTGATTTTGAATTTAATAGCAATGATAATAATGAGATTTGTGCTGACATTTTGTTTTTTTATTCAACAATTGAATATTCACTATGTTTTACTAACTTTAGGAATTCACAAGCTTTTTTTTCTGACATCGACTTTGGGCGATCTTCCTCAGGTTTCACTTCAGGGTTATTTCGTCCTTCTCATACCTTGGCTTTCTCTCTTTTAGCCTTCTCTAATATTTCTAGAGTGTAGTATCTTCTACTTCGGATAATGCCTCTTACACCAGTTATATTAGAGGCGTCAGCCTTAGAGACATTCTCTTATTGCCCCTGAACTACTGTATCGCAGTCATATTTTTAAGGTACAGCTTTATCATCCTTATATGAGAATGGAGTCGAAACTTTAAAAGTTATCGGTCTGGGAATGAGTTTATCTAAGATTGACTTTAGCTTGTTCCCACAATGAATCGTCACCGACTTTGGAAATAATTTTGTAGGCTTGTTAGTCATGGATACTTCAACATTCTTTAAGTTTTTTCTCTTTTCACAGACCTCCATCTAGCATGAATCCAAGAGCTATAAAACTACTCACAAGTTTTGATAGAGTAACCTATTACCCCATTATGATATTTACAACTAGTACCTGCTATATATGTTTCATGATAACAGTACGGACTCACTAGTTGTATCATGTCAGCTTTTCTTAAAACATCAAACAGCTGACTGAGAAGTGTCCTAATATTTGTAACTTTTCTCTTCAAATGATGTTCATGTTCATTACTCAGAGCATTCACATTATGATTAGGCAAATGATTGCCACTAACATTTGGTGCAGTTATCCCTTCTGTATCAAAACTAATTGTTCTATCCTTGATTACCCGTTGCACTTTATGTTTCAAGGCAATGCAATTTTTAGTAGAGTGACCAGTAATCCCATAGTGATAGTCACAATAGACTGTGGGATCATACTACTTAGGGTAAGGTGGCTTAAGTGACTCTAATTTACTAGAAGTAATCAGATGACTATTGTAAAGCTCACAATATAACTCTATATAGGTTATGAAAATTGGATCAAATACAGGTTTTTTATGAGTAGTTCGTTGCTCTCAAAAACCTCTCATTGGGCTGGCTGGACGGGTCTGGGCTCTTGAGGTAGGTTGAGTGTTAGGACTGTATGTGGTATTTTGAGGCCTAAAAGAGGGTTGATATGTTTGAGGATAAGAGGATTGTAGGATTGGTTGGTATGGGTAAGGGGTAGTGTTATTCACAGAAGTATAATATGAAGGGTATCCTTATGGTGGATAGGGTCGATAACCCCTGAATTATTGTCTATCAAAGCTCATAGCTTGAGCTTCAATCTCTTTCTTCTTCGGGGCTCTTTGGTTGGATGCTTCACCTCCTTTCAACTTGTCATTCTTGATGGCACTCTTAATAATTTCTCTTAAAATCATCATGTCAACGAAGTTTTTGGTTGCATTCCCTATCATATTTTCATAATAGAGAGATTTTAAAGTGCTGACAAATAGCACTGTAGTTTTTTTTTCGGTTAGAGGAGGTTGCACTTTAGAAGCCACATCCCTCCATCTTTGGGCGAATTCTTTAAAAGATTTATTTGCCTTTTTCTCTAAGTTCTGTAAAGATAAACGATCATGAGCCAAATCCATAATATGACAAAATTGACTGATGAAGTCATGGGCCATATTGCTCCAAAAATGGATGCGAGTTCTGTCTAGCTAGACATACCACCTAGTAGCAGAGCCCATAAGGCTATCTTGAAAAACATGCATTAATAATTTTTCATTATGAGTATGGGTTGCCATCTTCCGACAATACATGGTGATATGAGTCTTTGGGCACTTCATACCATCATATTTATCAAATTTTGATACTTTGAATTTTAGTGGAATAACCACATTTAGGATTAAGCATAGCCCAACAGCATCGACAGAACCATAGAACGTAATTTCTTTTACAGTCCGTAGCCTTTGTTCCAGTATACTAATCTTTGAATCTTCTTGAGACTCCACCACTTTTACCTTTTCTTTCTCTTTCTCTTTCGAATCATCTAGATTAGGAACTTGGATTAGTTCTACTATCTTTTTCAGTAAAGATAGGGTTTACATAGCTATGGTAATGCCCATGGTTTAAGGCTGATGGCATTTTAGGATATACAGGATATATGAACTGCTGTGGTAATATATCCTGTGTGGACTGAGCTTGTTGTGGACTAAAACCTGGAGGATATAAAGGGTTGACCATTTTTTACGATGGAGAGCCCTGTTGGCTTATATTTTTTTCTATCCTTTTTCCTTTATTTAGCTTGTTGAGAGCATCCAAAATCTTACTCAACTCAGTCTCAAGCTTTTCTTGGGCTTTTTTTATCTTTTCAAGTCGATGAGAGTTTTTTTGCTCCATTTGTCTAGCTTTGGCTCTTGTGTTATATCAATGAGTGAGGTTCTTACTGGATGGAGCTATCTTTGAACCTTTAATATCGTATCTTAGAATTAGCAAGTTTATATGACTATCTCATGGTTACTTTGTTAAATGTAATGATTGAGGATGCAATGAATGAAAATGCATGTAATGCAAAAAACATTTACCTTAAGACAGTGCTTAACCAAAAGATTTCATTAATTCAAAGAATTTTCATTTACATAGAGTTTATCATCTTAGAGTTATAACCATAAAATTGTTTGATCTGCTCATACTGGGCTCTGGCTTCCTCGATGAAGTTCAATAGATGCTGCTCATGTTTTTCTACTAGGGCCACTACTTGTTTCAATGCCTCTACCTCTTCTATTATCTCTCTTACCTTGTATACCTTTTTACAAATTTGGGTCATTAGGTGCTCAATGTACTTCTGTCTTCCTAAGTTCTCTTTTTTACCACATCAGACTTGGTATGATAACTCTCTATGCTCTCTAACCAATGTAATAATGCGGTCCCCTTGTTCATTCAACTTTTGTCTCAACCTGCTTAAGTAGCTGTTCAACATGTTATTTTTTATATGTACTTGGGTACTTTTTTCTTCCAATTCAACATATTCTTTCTTCAATTGCATATTTTCTTCGGTCAGCTTAACAATTGTTATCTCCTTAGTCCTTTCCCTCACACATAACCTTTTATGTTCTTAGTGTAGCTCTGCTAGGTCTTCAACAGCTGTATCACATTCTCTAGCAATCTTGCAAACTTTAGCTTCATGTCTTTCAGCTCTATCTTTCCATTGATCTTTTTTTTCTTGAAGCTTCTAGATTTTTTGCTTTAACT
This sequence comes from Durio zibethinus, assembly GCF_047325235.1. Lineage (NCBI taxonomy): Eukaryota > Viridiplantae > Streptophyta > Magnoliopsida > Malvales > Malvaceae > Durio > Durio zibethinus. Next base: position 31,146,182 of record NC_143164.1, on the reverse strand, counting down.
TAGCCTTTTTAGACTCAAATTCTTTTGTTGCAAGCTTTAATTTTGATGGTGTCTCTTCAAGCTTTCTTCTTGTTGGCGGTTGAAAGCTTTCATAAGTAAATACCATTTTTTGTCATCGTCTTGCTCTCCAAACTAAGTACCCCTGAGTGACCTTATCAGTGAGCAGTCCAAGACTCACTGTACAAGGATTTTTCCATGCTTTAATTATCTCATTCATCCTCTAAAATACTTTTGGCACACTGTAAGAAAAATCCAATTGATGAAACCCGTGGGTCATAGGAATGAACTATTCTATCCCAAACTGTCTTCTTACTAAAAGTGGTGCATAACTTGTTGCCCATCATAAACCCAAAAGTGGGACCATAGTATTATCTCCACACTGATATAGCATAGGTTCACGATTCATCCATGCGACCAACCACCTTACTTTGGCACTTGTCAGTTCTTATAGAAAAGCTATCCACTTTTTTTTTTTTACTTTTGTTCTGACCACCCACTTTCATAGAATTCTTTGATTGGAGCTCGATTGCGGACATAAAGCTTCGAGAAAGCACATTTTCTCCATTCGAAATGGCTTTTCATCCATACGAACAATAACTGTATGCAGCCTATAAAATGCCCTCCCTTTCGATGACAGTGACTCAAAAATCTAATAGTTATGCTAATATTACTGTTGAAGGGTTACGACTGTTGATCACACTTTCGAAGAAGTTAACCACTGTTATTTCAATATAACCCAAAACCTTTGAAAATATCACCATTCCATATATAGCTAAGGCGAATACATCTAACCCTCGTTCTTCGTCGGTATGTTGCATTATGAAATCATGAAAGAACTTTTAAGGTAGGCAAACCTATTCTTGTTTTTTCTTTGTATGAGAGTCTACAATATCTTTGTCTATCCCCATAAAATGAGCCAAATCTTTATGAAATCTTGATTTTTGTTTTTTAACATATATCTTGTTAGAAGCCTTGAGGTGCAAACCTAACAAAGTCGAATATTCTTTGATGGTTGGTGTCATATCGACTTCATTGAAGATGAAATATTTGTATGCAAGATCTCAAAATTATGCTGCAACTCTGACTAGTTGATTGTCAACATTTCTACAAGAAAATGTGCTATATGCCCATGTTTTTGGTAAAACTGCTCTTGTCTTGATAGACTCATCTTTTTTCATATATCAACTAAATCCTCTAGATTATTTTGTTTGAGGAGGATAGATGTTTCTTAAGACAAGGTAGAATCATGGCTGATTGGTAAACAATCTCTCACTTTAGTTGAATCTTTTCTTACTGGACCTTTACTTCGTTAGGTGACTCATAAGGAGCTAGTACAGATGAAGAGCAAACTAATCGTTCTGTAAAGTCCATGAAAAACTTTTTGTTGAATACCGTCTTTTAAGCAAATGTTTTTTATGCAACTTTATGATATGGGTATGGATCATGCAAACATAAATAAGAGAAGAGGTTAGTATACCAAACAAGAAAGAATAAATAAATAACTAAGTAAATTAAAACATCATACAGAATAAGAGGAATGAACCCTATGCTTTTGGTCAATTCTAAAGGGAGGAAAATGGCTCTATCTATAAGTTAGGCATTCTTCAAGTTCACTATACGTGGTTCAAGGTTAAAAGTCTAAAGGTTCCTAAATTGTTCCTTACATCATTGTCCATTACAGACTAGTAAGGCACCCAAATCCTCACCCATTACAGGTTACAAGCGAGAAAGGTTCAATTTGAGTGAGAGTATTTTGCTAACCATTGCAGAGGCATTAAACCTCACAAAAATAATAGGTACTTTACTCTCTCCTAGAGGGACAGAGCTCGGGTATAGAGCTCATGTTATGCACATGCATCTGAATGACAGAATTAACAAAAGTAAATAAATATGAATGAATAAAAAAAATCTATACAAAAGGTTCAATTTTATTAGGCTTTTGGATAATACAAATTTATTTGCTAGCCTGACTCTTAATTTTCCCTAGTAAAGTCACCAAACTATCATAACATCTAGATCTGAGGATCTATCGCTAGACATTGACTTAAAGAGTCGTCACTAATCTTTTTTTGTTTAGGTGCGATTGGCCACCTAAGGAATCTATCCTTTCAAGGAACACTTAAGTTTAAAGGTCCCTAAAAGAATAGTTCAGGTCTGTTAACCAGAACATGATTCGAGAGTACGATTACGTGTGAAAAAACTTATAGCACCCTCACAACGCCCATCAAAAGATGGTACCAGCTTAATTTTGTGTTAGCCAATAAGCCTTAAAATTTATCAAGTAATTAATTATTTAAAATTATTCTTAATTGACTCTAATACTTTTCGCAAAAAATTGAGAAAATTTTCTCACCTTAAGAATATGCAAGGGAACTACTGTTTCACTTGCAAAGGCTCCATCGTCGGATTATTTAACCTTAAAAAAATTCAATAAACAAAAAGAAAAAAAAATGAAAATAAGAATAATGATTCAGCTTTAGATATAAATCTTTTTCTCTTCAAAAACTTATTGCTTTTGTACAAGAAAAATTGATACTTTCAACTTTTTCTTAAAAATTTTTTTCTTAAAAGCATTTGGAGAGTTTTTATTTTAAGAAAAATTGATACTTTCAACTTTTCTTTAAAACATTTTTTTTGAAAAAAAATTTGACACTTTCAACTTTTTCCTAAAATGTTTTTAAAACTTTAATTTCGAGATGCTTTCAACTTTTTTTCAAAAAATTTTTTTTAAAAAATTTATTTTTAAGAAAAATTGATACTTTTAACTTTTCTTTAAAAATATTTTTTTAAAAAATTTTATTTTCAAGAAAAATTGATACTTTCAACTTTTCCTCAAAAATATTGTTTTAAAAAATTATTTTCAAGGAAAATTGATACTTTCAACTTTTTCTCGAAAATTTTTTTTAGAAAACCTATTTTCAAGAAAAATTGATACTTTTCACTTTTTTTCAAAAGTATTTTTTTAAAAAATCATTTTCAAGGAAAATTGATACTTTCAACTTTTTTTTGAAAATATTTTTTAGCAAACTTATTTTCAAAGAAAATTGATACTTTCAACTTTTCTTCAAAAATATTTTTTAGTTTTTTCTTTTAAGAAAATCATTAAAAAAATAAAATAAAATAAAAATAAGAAAAAAAAATAAAAATAAAATAAGAAATACCAAATAATTCTAATCCAATAAATAAATAAATAATAATAATAATAGAAAAAAACCTTTGGAGCGACTTGGCTTGATAGATAGAAGTGGTTTAAATGTACGGCTCGACTAGAAATGGCTCGGTTCGACTGGGGTCTAGACAGAGACGCGGGTCGTTGATCGGGTTAACGCTCAGGTCGGATCACCTGATTTCAAAATGCACGGATCTTCTGAGAATAGTAAGGCTAAAACGACGTCATTTTCGACAGGTATAAAAGGCTCCACCTCTATTTTTTCGTAAACTGTTCCTTTCTTCTTTCTCTCTTTTTTTTTTCTCCTCTTTCTCTCTAAACAGAATCCAGATTCTGATTGAATATCTGTCAAAATCTGGAAAAACACGTTGAAAACTTCAAAGTTGATCGAAAATATCATTAGAAAACTTGAATCTCGCTGAAAAATTTCGTCAGATTTTGGAAAATTTCTGAAAATTTTCCAGAAAAAAAACTTTAAAAATTCTAAAAAATTTCTCACAAATTCCTAAAGTTGTTTCTAACACACCAGAACATTTTTTTCACTTCTATTTCCTCTCTCCTTTTTCTATATGATCTATGGACCTATTTATAGGGATTGATCAGAAAAGTTTTTGATTAATCCCAACTCCCTCTGAGATTTGGATTCAATCTTTCAATCCAATCCCAATTCTACCAACCTCAAATTTTATGGCCAAATCTAATTTTTTCTGATGCTAATCCTAGCCGAAAATCAATCAAGAAAAAGATAAAATAAAAAATATATATGAATAGATAAATAAAAATATATTAATAGATAAATAATAATAAAAATATATATATTGATAAATAATAATAAAAATAAAATAAAAATAAAAATACAAAATGGGCTTACCTATTTAGACCAAGCCCAATTAATCTCAGCCTGGATCAAATTGGGTGTCTACACTAAATAGATCTTTTAGTCAAAGTAGGAATTCTAAGTCAAATAAGGATATCTTTGTCAAACTAAGAATCTAAGTAAAAGTGGGAGAACTTTCTTAAAATAGGAAAACTAATGATGAATTGATCAGTTCCAAGTTAAGGTAGAATTTGTCAAAAATTCTCTAAGATTTAGCAAGATTTCTTTTTTTCTTCAAAATCACCAACATATCATCAAATTAAGCACAATAGAAGTAAAAAGCATATTACTTTACTAAGAACTATGTAAAAGTTAGTCATTTAAACACTAAAAACAAGTCTAAATAACTCTATTTTATAGAGTTATCAAGCCCCAAACTTGAAATTTTGCTTGCCCTCAAGGAAAATAAAATTGAGCTAAATCAGCAATAACATAATAGAGCTCATAATACATACTTTCAATATTAAATTTTCATTAGTCTTAAAAGATTTCATAATGAATATAACTAATAAAAACTCTTAAGTCTAAATTAAACACAAGACTCTTTCAAGAATAAACTCCCTTCCAATAGCAAATTTTCATGTGTGTGAATATAATCTATCTCATATCAATATAAGACATTCAATTAAAATTATGCAATAATTTCATAGCCGTTAGTTAGAAGAGCTTTTTCATTTTTAAAAGTTTCATAATATCTTATTAGAAAAGTATTTTAAAATTTTGAAGTTTCAATGCCTCTGGTTAAAAGAGTCTTTTAAATTCTTAAAGTTTCAATACCTCTGCTAAGGAAGAGCTTTTTTACTTTGAATTTTTAAAATTTCAATGCCTTTAGTTAAAGGAGCCTTTTAAATTTTTAAAATTTCAAAACCTCTGTTGAGGATGAGCTTTTTGAATTTTTAAAGTTTTAATGCCTCTGTTGATGATGAGTTTTTTGTTGTGAATTTTTAAAATTTCAATGCCTTTATTGAAGGGATTTTTTTGTTGTAATTTTTAAAGTTTTAACACCTTTATTGAGGAAGAGCTTTTAGATTTTGAATTCTCAAAGTTTTAAAACTTCTGTTGAGGAAGAACCTTTTGAATTTTTCAAAGTTTTAAAGCCATTGTCGATGAGGAGCTTTTTCGATTTTTCTTTGATAATGTTTTTTCAAACCAAGCAAAATGAATTTTTGTGTCTTTGTACAATTCTTATTTCATAGAAAATATGCAAAAAAGGCAGTTGTGACACTTAATTTTGTTCCAGGTCCTTTTGATATTATTTTAATCTTGAATTGCATTTTGATATTGGGTTTTAAAAGTAATTTTAAGCCCAAATTTAAAGGCTTAAAAGTTTTTTATTTTTATTTATGGTAAAAAAATAAACATAAATTTTGATTTTTTTTTCAAAAATTGTGATTTTATTTAGATTTGAAATTTAAAGATTGAGTTTGATTTTGATAAGTCTGGGGAATCAAGTTTCTACAAGAAAGAAAAAATTTTGACATGATCTTGATAGATTCATTTAGCATTAAAATTTTTTTAAATTGAAAAAGGATTTAATCCCTATATAAAGAACTCAATTCCAAGTTCAGAGGAATCAAAAAAGCAATTCAATCAACAATCATTAAGCAACACAAAATTTTGAGTTTTAGGGAGAGAATTTAAAAGCAGCTAAAAACCTTAATCAACAAACAAAGAAATCATAAAAAGATATAGGAATAAGGAAGGCAAAAACACAAATCATCAAGCAAGAAGAGTAAAAGAAAAACTACAGAGAAAAGGAAACCTAGATCTCGATAATGGATTTGGAACAAATCACTATTTAAAAAAAAAGATAAGAAGAATGAGAGGATTGTGGTGACTGGGATTGGTGGTTGAATGATGTTGGAAGAACACAACATGGTGGCTTGAGGTTGGAGCTATGGGGTTTCATGGAAAGTTTAAATTTCATGGCCTTAGCTTGGGTGATATTAAAGTCAAAATAAAACAAAGAAGAGAAATATGAGAATCATGTAGAATCCACCTAATTGTTTTGACTTGTATCTTGGTAATTTTTCTTATTTTTTATTTGTTATTCACTTTACTAATTTAGATTTTTTAAATCAGAATATGACTTATTTTTTTAATGAAAAAAGAAAAATGATTTTTTTACAAAAAATTAATTGTAAATATGTTTGTATAATTATTTGATATTAATTTTGTAATTAATATTTGTAAGTAATAAAAATTATGTAAATAAATTATATTTTCATAAAATATTTATTAAATCTGATAACGGAACCTTTTCAAGTAAATGTCAAATTTATCTTGAATACTCTTTAGGTGAGAAAACTTTTTTTTTTTTGGTAAAAACCTAAAGAATTTTTTTCAATATTTATATATTAAAATTAATAAAAATAAGGAATAAAAACCATTTGAATTAAAAGCTTAGATAAGATAATATAAGACTAAGTTGGTACTACTTTTAAGCGTTATAGAGGTGTTAAAACCTTCTCTACATATAACCGGCTCCTGAACTTATTTTTGTTGATATAAACCAAAAATTATTTTTTTCAAGAACCTTTAGTTAAGCTTAGGATAATCTTAAAAAAGATAGATTCACATAGGTGACTAATCACACCTAGATAAAAAATATTGGTAATGACTCTAGAACCTACTTTTTATGTCTAATAGGCAAGTTCTTGGACTTAAACTTTATGACATCATACAACACACTCTTATAGTGGTTCTCCTTTGCTTGGCTACCACCATTATATGAAAAAACTCATATTCTGGTCCCTTTCTTGAATCTATCTAATTTTTTATTTTTGTCTCCATAAGCTATTTTTAACTTTTAGTATCTCATGGAGCTCTAATGGCAATTTTTTTTTTATCAATAGTAATAGATTGAGCTAGTGTAGCTAATTGCAAGACTGTCAACTTCTTCCTTTTCTCTTTAATTGGTTAAAGTTAAATCTCTTTAATACTAGTTTTAATCTCTTTAGCTTTTTTGTGTAGCACAACCATAGTGTTTCCATTTACTAACACTCCTAAAACTCTTTCACTAACTTTAGGAACTCAAGATATTGGCCTAAAAATTAAAAATTTGAAAGGTTTTGGCAATGACTACCTAGGCACTTCCATTTTGATCAAAGGTAGACAGTGACAAAAAACTTCAGATGAAAGGAATTCAACAATGGAGCTAGTAGTTGAGTAAACCATGCATCATTTATCAACACTTTGTCTAGTTTCCTATAAAGCGAATGATTACTCCATGTGAATAAAGGCCTTGTGCATGGGTGATCCATCATAGCCAACTTTTGAATGCAAGTTTGAAAATCTCTTGTACTAAAGTTAATAACCTAAAAGCCATTGTTGTTTGAACTCTCTAGGGGATAAGTAATAATATTAAAGTCGCTAGCCAAAATCCATGGGCAATTATTAATAGTACTTTAGAGAGAAATTAAATGTTTTCATAACCTCTTCCTTTCCCTTTCAACATTATACCCATAAATGGCAGTACGACATATTTATTGAGCACTATATAAAAAGCAATAAATGATGCTTTGATTAGTGACAACCACTAAGTTTATATTCATTTTAGGTTTCCATATCAAGCAATTTCTTCCATTTGAAGTAGTGGAATAGTTATGATGTAAAGGCCATCTAGCAAAATAATTATTTAGAACTTCCTATGTGTTTTGCTGTTTTATTTTAGTTTTGACAAACAAGCAACATTTACATGTAATCTTCTAATCCTACCTATAACCTTCTTTTGATTTGAATGAGCATTAAGCCCTCTGATATTCTAACTAATCATGTTCATAAAGAATGAAAGGAAGAAGAAGTACTTCTTAAGGTAGAGCTATCTACCTTTGCTTACTTTTTTTCCCTTATCAATAAGACATTTTTTCTTGGTTTTCAATAGATTCATTAGGTTTGGAACTCTAATTGAGGTTGGTCTCGCTTTATAAAGTTATTTTTGCCACAACCTTATAAAGTTTAGTTAGAGATATAATAAGAAAAATATTGAAAAAAAAAGTAATATATAGATCATTAGATTTTTAAAATGTATAAATATAATTAATAATATGAAGAAATAAAAGATAAATTTTAAAATGAGTTTTTGTAGTTAGAGTTTTTCACATGATAATTTTATGTTACTAAAACACTATTTTTTTATAATGATAAAATAAAAGTTTTATAAAAAAGAAAACATAATAAATATTGATATTTTATTAAAACACTAATAAATTTCACAAATTCCATTTCTCAAGGTAAAATGTGAAGAGCGAATAAATTTTCTAAAACCCCCTTTCAAAATTTAAAATACTTTAACAATAATTTAATTTTAAAATTCTTCCTACACGAATGAATTCCCTTAAGAAAATTTTCGTTTTCGTGCACCCTTTGTCGTCGTCCCTCAACAGTTGTCACTACGGACTACGGTCACGTCAATGTTTTGGGCCAGTCAATGGACCCAATTGTTTATTAAGTAAAAGGCCCAGAATTCGACCAAGGCCACACAAATCTGAACTCCTCACGTTTTAGGACTGCCGGACTGGATTGATCCTGGACCTGGATCCACTCTGGAATCGCCATTATAACGACTCTCATCAGTTAATTTCCAGCTCTCTACTCTTTTACTCTCTCAGCTACAATTTCAATTGAGAGAAATTTTCCTAGAATTACAAAATATAAAGTACTAGCACTTGTTGGTTTTGATTCGAAACCCTAAAAGTCCCCAAAACCCCGACGAAATTAGGGTTTTTGTTGTAAAAAAATCAACCATGTCTAAACGCAAATTTGGATTTGAAGGGTTTGGGATAAACCGTCAAGCTACCTACAACTTCGAGCGATCCCAAGCTCCTCAACGCCTCTACGTCCCTCCTTCTTCTCGCCACGGCCACGACAACTACGAAGATACCGACCTTGACGACATCGATTACGCCGATAATGATACCTCCAAGGACGTCGACACTAATTACCCCGATAGCAAGGGAAACGGAGCGGAAGATGACGAAATTGACCCTCTTGACGCGTTCATGCAAGGTATTCAGGAGGATTTGAATGCGGCGCCGCCTCCGAAGCCCAAGGATAAGGCGGAGAGGTTTAAAGACGATGATGATGAGGATGATCCGGTGGAGAGTTTTTTGAGGGTGAAGAAGGATGTTGGGCTGACTTTGGCGGCGGATGCTTTGCGTGCGGGGTATGATTCGGATGAGGAGGTTTATGCGGCAGCGAAGGCGGTAGATGCGGGTTTGTTGGAGTACGATTCGGATGATAATCCCGTTATTGTGGACAAGAAAAAGATCGAGCCGATTCCAGCCCTTGATCACAGTTCCATTGAGTATGAGCCGTTTAACAAAGATTTTTATGAGGAGAAAACTTCAATTTCAGGTAAATGAAATCGCAAATTATCTGATAATTGTAAGTTTAAGATGTTTACAAGCCGAATCATTTCTTAAAAAAAAAAACACATAATGGATAAGGTTGTCTTCAAAATGTTGGTTTGTCTTTGGTTATTGATGATATTATGTGGATCTAAGATTAGTTGGATTCTTATAATTACTTAGAGTTTGAATATGGCTTGGTTGATTACAATGTAATGTTTATTTCACAATGGTTAGCTTTTTGCACTTATCTGCATGCAGCTTAATTACATGAGTATCTTCTAAATAATACTAGGATAGTCTATAAAGGTAGAATAGAGTATGAAATTTACTTATGTTTTTGAAGTATAATTGATTTTTTTTTTTTTTTTAGGTTAGCTAATGACCTTAGGAGATTTTTGTCATTATATTGAAAAAATATGCATGGCTCTGTTAGTCATTATTGCTTATAAATGTATAATGTGGCACTTGTTTCTTAATGTAAAGGGATCATATTCTTCATCGAGGTCACTCTATTCCTAAACCTTTTTTATCTTTAAAACATTTTGATGTCTAGGAATGAGTGAGCAGGAAGTTGCTGAATATCGAAAGAGTTTGGCTATTCGTGTTTCTGGTTTTGATGTTCCAAGACCTGTTAAGACATTTGAAGACTGTGGTTTTGCACCAGAATTAATGCGTGCTATTGCAAAACAAGGGTATGAAAAGCCGACTACGATTCAGTGCCAAGCCTTACCTATTGTCCTTTCTGGGAGGGATGTTATTGGTATTGCAAAAACTGGTTCTGGTAAAACTGCTTCTTTTGTGATTCCAATGATTGTCCACATTATGGATCAGCCTGAACTTCAGAAAGAAGAGGGTCCGATAGGAGTGATATGTGCACCTACGCGAGAACTAGCGCACCAAATATTCTTGGAAACAAAGAAATTTGCCAAAGCCTATGGGATACGAGCCTCTGCTGTATATGGTGGAATGTCCAAACTTGATCAGTTCAAGGAACTCAAGGCAGGATGTGAGATAGTCATTGCTACACCTGGTCGATTGATAGACATGCTAAAAATGAAGGCACTGACAATGATGAGAGCAACTTATTTGGTACTTGATGAGGCTGATCGAATGTTTGACCTTGGGTTTGAGCCACAAATAAGATCCATCGTTGGCCAAATCAGACCTGACCGCCAGACCTTACTATTTTCAGCAACAATGCCCCACAAAGTTGAGAAGCTAGCAAGAGAAATTCTCAGTGACCCAGTCAGAGTTACAGTTGGAGAGGTGGGAATGGCTAATGAGGATATTACTCAGCTTGTTCATGTACTTCCTTCTGATTCTGAGAAGCTACCGTGGCTTCTAGAGAAGCTACCTGGAATGATTGATGAGGGTGATGTTTTGGTGTTTGCTTCCAAGAAAGCTACTGTTGATGAGATTGAATCACAGCTCTCTCATAAGGTTTTTAAGGTTGCCGCCCTTCATGGTGACAAAGATCAGGCTTCTCGAATGGAAATTCTACAAAAGTTTAAGTGTGGCATCTACCATGTTCTCATTGCAACTGATGTTGCTGCTCGTGGCCTTGACATCAAGTCAATTAAGTCAGTTGTGAACTTTGATATCGCAAAGGACATGGACATGCATGTGCACCGTATTGGTAGAACAGGTCGTGCTGGTGACAAAGATGGCATTGCATATACTCTGATAACTCAGAAGGAGGCTCGGTTTGCGGGTGAATTGGTAAATAGTTTAATTGCTGCTGGTCAGAATGTGTCAATGGAACTGATGGATCTTGCTATGAAGGTATGTTGATTACTTTAACTATATTTATTTTGTAGTCAGTGGTATTCATTAAAGTTATTAGAAAACAATGTGCAACATTCTTTTTGCTTTTTACTTTTGGTGGTCTTCTAGATTGCTTGCCAGCAACAATTCGTGTGACTGATGGACTATCTTATACATTTACCAAGTTCTCCTTTCTTGAAATCTGTAGCTTTCAGATTTGATTTACGTGTATGATAACTATGCATTGCTATTTGCCTTGTCTATAAATAGGATGGAAGATTCAGGTCCAAGCGTGATGCAAGAAAAGGAGGTACGGTTATCTTGTGACAAACCAATGCAGTTGTTAATGTATCTGCTTGTTTGTATTTTTCTAAAACTTTGTTTTTGTGAAGGTACAAAAATGTAAAGCGTCTGACAAAGAGTTTTAATCACCATTTCTTTATATGTTTTTCCAAGATAATTCATGTTTGCTGGAATTATGAAAAGTATGTTGAACTCTCAAATGATGTGTACTATAACATGCAGGTGGAAAGAAAGGCAGAGGAAGGGGGGGTGGTGGTGGGGGTGGTCGAGGTGTGCGTGGAGTTGATTATGGTCTGGGTATTGGATATAATCCAGAATCCGGTAATGCTTCATCTCAGGCTGCTCAAAGTCGAAATGCTGCTGTAAATTCTCTGAAAACTGGCATGATGGCACAATTCAAGAGTAACTTTGTTGCTGCTTCATCAAACTCTCAAAGTCAAGGCTTCGGCAACAATTCAAGTGTCAGGAAACCAACTTTGCCTGGATTTGTATCCGGTGGTACCATTGGTGGAGATATAAATAGGTCTCAGATGGCCGGTTCATTCAGCACTGCTCCGATGTCAGGATCGAATACTTCACAGAATACTGGACAAAACACTACCCAGAGGAACTCAGAGAGGTCCTTTTTTTCAGCTGAAATTTTGTGACACCATTCTGCGTACCACAACTACTATGCTGATTATGCTCATAATTGGCTCTGTTTTTGCAGTTCCAGAGATAGACCTAGAGAAAGACGAAGGCCTTCTGGGTGGGATCGTTAGTCTTTATACATTGATGGATGATGCTATTTACATAAACGGTCGGCAACTTTTATCTGTTCAAATCTTGAATTAACCTTGTCTGTATAATTATCATGCTTAGTAAGTCCTTTTCCTGCTTTTTGTTCAATTATAAGTTCAGTTTAATTTCATATTTTAGTTCTATAATTTAATTTTTCTGCATGTTTATATGTTCTCTAACTTTCCTGCTTCATTGGTTTTTATTTGACGAGTATCTTTAGTTTGTTGATAGAGTTGATTATAATTTCTAATTGCAGTGGAATCTTTTGGAAGAATAGGTGTGCAATCATCTTTCGTTGACACTAAATTACAGAGGCATTCCATGACTTCATAAACATAACAAATAAAAAGCAATAGAATCGTCATAAAAGAAGAAAAGAAAAGAATAATGATTGATGGATCTAACATACGATTTCTGGAAGGGCATGATCCTTTTTGGATTTTAAGGCTGTCTTCAGTTATGGAGCATTTTAGATCCTAGGCAGTGGAGGGTGTTGTCAAACACCTTGTGGGTTGCTGTTGATGATATTCGCCTCATCTGCCCAAGTCTATTATTTAACTTAAGTTTGGAAATGCAGTGGAGAAAGAAAATTGTTGATAGGAGCAATAGCTAGCTCTGCACAACAACCTGCTAGGTTCCTGTCCCTGGGCTGGGGATTATGATCAGCTGAAACTGCTTGAAAATTCTCATTCATCTTCGTTCAATCATAAGCACAACACAACCCCTGATGATGGTTGTCTGGTTTGAATTAGTGGATAATTTGTCCTACCAAAAGGATTTTTATTTTTATCCCTTGGCGATTAAGAGATAGATATTGTAGACAGTTCCAGGCCAATTTAGCCACAATGAAATTCTGGTATAAAGTTATGGCTGGTATGCAATGAAATTCGTCTTCTTTTTCTTCTCTCTGTGCCTGGATCTCTGGTGCCTATGATGTGTTTGCAAGAGCCCAGTGTGCCTGTATGGCTTTTCCCATTACTGTCAAATACATTATTAGAAACTCAATAGATTGCAGAAAAAAGATTGACTGACTGAAGCCTTTTTATGTTGACAATTGGTACTTGGAAAGCATGACGTCAAAGTTGGAAACCTGAATCAAGATGTCACGCACGGTTTATGGCTGTGGAAATTTCGTCACATTCACATTCCTTTGAATTTCCCTCTGTGTATTAGCAATTGGACAGACATATATCAAGGCAAAGCTCTTTAAGGGTGCTAATCATTCTCCGACAATGGTGGGTGGTTCCCAAATTTGAACTGCCATGTCAAAGTCAACAGCATTATCAAAACTTAGAAATGTGCTAAATACTTTTAAAACTAGCAACAAGATGGGTAGCAACTGGCAATTGATGAGATTACAAGAATACGTTAGTTTTTGTTGGAGGATGTTGCTTTGTAAAGGAAAATCTAGCCACATCTAAGCTGAATTGCTGATGGTAAATAAATGAAAACCAAAGGGAGAACAAGATGTCGGGTAGCGCAATCTAATTTATCCGACAATCTTTACACTCTAGTAGCAAAATGAGTTTTCGATGGTCAAATGCAATTCGGAATACCATAGTTTTAGGAACAAAGAGAAGGGCCTTGTCCCTAGAGTTACCTGACTGCTATAATCGCAGAAGTTCGACTCCTTCGCTCTTTTGAATTTGCTATTGCAATAATCTCATGAAGGACGATGCATTAGCCAGTTCTTTTTTAAGTGCATGGATGAATTGAAGCTCATCAATAAACTTCATCTTTCAACAACTCTCACCTGACTGTATGTGAGATTGGGACAACTCGAGAAGGTGCCTCAACTAAACTTATAGATGAATTGAAGTTACCTTCTCTGGATGCAGAGCTAGCGAATTTAAATGACATTGAGTGAGTAGAGTGTTTTGGAAGAGTTCAGATGACAACATATGGTAATCTGGCTGCTCTTTATGTCGTGGTTGGGCTGTTTGTGAAAGCTGAGGGCCTGAGGCATGTCTTAACTTCGGTTTATCGAGTGTGGGAGCTCTGAAACGAGCTTTTCCCTTTGTTACCAACACGTACGAGCTATCCTATTTCGATTCAAGCACTTACCATATTATTGAAGTATTTTGCTTTGAGGAGTGGGAGTCTAGTTGCTCTGCTTATGATATAAGGTTGGCATCTATTACTATCCGACTTTTTCTTTCAGTTGACATGCTTGAGGAAGCTGAACTTGTTTTAGTTATGCAATATTATGAAGAGAAGAAAAGGTCCTTAGACTAGGGCTTAAAGAGATGTCATTTTGAATTGGCTCTGAAGCATATCGAAAAGGAAGCAGCGGTTTCTGAGATCAATGACTGGAGCCCTTCGAATCTTGAAACTTTGACGGCATTTTTTTTAACTGTTTCATGAAAGAGGGTGACGTTGATGCCTCTGAGTTGTGCAAGATTCTGAAGAATAACAATTATCTTGATTCTGATCCCTACCGTTGGTTTGGTTGCTAATAACTTTATATGTAGCTGCTGCTGGTAAAGTGGCTCCTGACATGCGTCAACGGTTGGAGGACGATGGTTATTGAACTAAAGCCAGGACCTTCAGGATTTGCTTGTAAATGTTTGGCCCGAGTAATGTTGTAATATGAAGCTGTTCCTGTTGGGAGATCATTCTTAGAGTTTATAGAGCACGTCAAAAAAGTCTGTACATACATGTTAGACATTATTTAGAGTTTAAAAATTTAAGTTATTGAGTTTTTGGATCTTTTCAACTTTACTTTTTTATGAGTTTAAATTGTCTCAATGTCCCTTAAACTTACAATCAATCATAAGTTGACTTAGTATATCACTTTTTTAGGCATTTTGCTTTTGCATGTTACTATACTCGCCGCATCTAAAGTCAAACTTTTGGCTTTGATATCAATTGTTGAGAGATAAATCACACTTTGAGTTTATAGGAGCTCATCAAAAGAGCCTATACAAACTTCTTAGAGTTCATAGATCACATCAAAGAAGTTTATATATATATGTTAGACATTATTTGAGTTTAAAAATTTAAGTTATTGAGTTTTTTTATCTTTTCAATCTTACTTTTTTGTGGGTCTAGATTGTCTCAGTATCCTTTAAACTTACAATTAATCATAAGTTGACTTAGTATATCAGCTTCTTAGGTGTTTCGCTTTTACATATTACCATACTTATCGTATCTAAGTCGAACTTTCGATTCTGATATTAATTGTTGAAAGATAAGTCATACTTAGAGTCTACGGGAACACACCAAAAAAATTTATACAGACTTGTGAGACATCACTTAGACATAAAAATTTAAGCTGTTGAATTTTTGAATACTACATATATACGTACATATATATGTATATATATACATACATATGATATTTTAATCTCATTTTTTTATGATGTGAAATTTTTTATTAACATGTAAACCACCTCAACGATTCCCAACCTACAATTATTTGGATAATTTGGAGTTTCTATTTCTTACGTCTAATTGTAGTTGTTTAATTGCACAATATCACAAAAACTTTCTATCATTTCTTGTTTCTAATTTTGATTAAGGTTTTATTCAAATTCAAAGGATACCATGCGATCATGGCACTTTTTGAGTTCCAATTGTGTCGTGGCATTGTTTGGGTGCCATGAGTGCCATAGGGTGAAAACATTTCCACCATGTTGCATTCCGTTTGGCTCTCTTGAAGTTTAAGCATCCAGTGAACCTCGTTGCAATTCGCAACATAATTATCCTTTTTATTTTTTATTTTAATTATTTTAATTTGCTTTTTATTAAATAAAATTTTAAAAATTTTAAATATTAAATAACTTTAAAAAATGCAAAAATAATTTTTAAATATTTAATAAAAAATAATTTGATATAAAAATAATATCATTTTCAAGGACATTTTAGGTTTGGAAGGTAAAACAGTTTTTTCACAATTTAGAAAAAGTCAGTAAAACCAAAAAGACATCTTGGGCATTTCAACCAAGTCTAACATGGTGAGTTAACTTTATCTTGTGGCATTGATCTCAGTAGCGCTAGTAGTGTCGCGCATGACAAGGGCATGATCGCGCTAATGTGTCTCCTAGATATTGGAAATAGACTTGCCACGTCTACTAAGAGGGCCCACATCTGATTGGTCACTGAATTCCCTTACCGAGCCTTTCCGATCCAATCACTCTCCTTTACAAGTATAAATACTCTATTTCCATTCCAAATAAAGAGATCGAATTCCAATAAATCTTTACCTATTATTATTATTTTTTTTCACTTTCATTCTTTTTTTAGCACTAACTTGAACGTCGGAGCACAAACATCAGAGAGCCCTTTGGCATTTGCTACAAATGGACCTCCAATTTTGTAATTTTAAGTTTTCACCCATTGAATCGAGATCGAGCATTTTAAGTCTAGAAGGCAAAATAGTTTTTCATTATTTAAAATAAGTTAACAATGCTAAAAGGGCATCTTGAGCATTTCAATAGAGTCAATGTGGCACACTGACCTTATTCTGTGGAGCTAATCTCAATAATGCCAATGGTGTCCCACCTGATAGGGGCATGACCATGTTGATATGCCTTGTAGATATTGGAAATTAACTGCCACATCTACGAAGATTGCCTATGTTAGATCAATCATCAAATTCTTGACCTAGCTTTTCTAACACGATCAGTCTCCCTTACAAGTATAAACACCTTTTTTTATTCTAGGTAAAGGGACCAAATCTTAAGAAATCCTTACCTATTACCTCTCTTTTCCTTTCATTTTCTTATCTCTATATTTTTTTTTTTGAGTTTTGATTTAAGTGTCAGAGCACAAACATTGAAAACATTTTTGATCTTTGCTACTAACCAACCTCTGATCTTATGATTTCAGGTTTTCATCATTTGAATAGAGCTTGGCACACATATTTTGCCACGTTAAGAAAAGGCCTTTCCCATTAAGTTGAGCTCATTATGCAAACTAAGAAGAAATCCACAAAAAGGAAGATAACTGTACTATAGCTGGGACTGACACCTAATTCAACCACCTTAACCCGTATCGACCTATATAGAATACACCTACCATAGAGCAATTCAAAACTCTAACCCAACAACTCCAATATCTTATTGACTAATCCAAAACATTACATCTCTCCAAACCTTAAAGGAATCGATAGCCATTGCTTAAAGAAACCCACAAACTCAAAGTGAGTCGACCTACAATGATAATGAGGTCAGTTCATCAACCCAAAAGAAGAGTCTCCAAAAAGCTATTACCTAACCATACCAAAACCCAAACTACTATGAAATCCAAGCAAGCCACCTAGGAACAACTAATAAACAAAGTCTTGGAAGCTTGGATGGAAGAGATGGAAAAAGTACTAAAAAATAAGGCTTCAACTTTCAAAATAAGCTCAAGTTCTTGGAAAGCTCTTCTTTTATCAAGGACATGTTAGTATATGCCCTAAGACCAATCAAATTGGCTATGGGATAAATGCCATTTTATGCATTTTTATTATTATGAAATGCATTCTTTATCTATGGGCTTGTATACACATAATTGATATTACTTTTTATAGATAAAATCTTTCGAATAAATATGCTTTACAAGGGAATTACAAAGAGATTATAATTATGATATCATCATTGCATTAAAGCATTATACCTAAATTGTTCCTGATTGATGCTTGGTCAAGAAAGGGCATTGATAAAAGTTGTTGAGACCGGCACATGGTTATAGTTTTGTTTATGAAGCAAGCAACAAATCTTATAGGTTGAAGTTTGGGCAAACATGAGCTAACATGTGGGTGCTTGTTGCAAGAATAAGTTCACTGAACATGACTTGAGATGATAATGCTATATGATAGTTCACATAGTGTCTCTAATTATATTCTCATATGATAGTTGTATAAGTGATCTTTTGACTTGAGATTACTTATGATCTTATATGATTAATATTATACTTTAACTTTACTTGTGGTTTTAACCAAGATTGCTTCAATCAATTATAGTTAGGTATAACACGAAGTATATAAAGATGCATGAAGTAATTAAGATGTGATTTATCACCTTGTGTGATCAAGAGAGTATCTCAATCAATCTTACTTGAATTAACTTAAGAAATCTTTGGTCAAAGTGAAATAAAAGTTTATAATTGTTCTAAAGCTTATTTATAGAGTTACTGTCAAGGACAATACTTAACATGGTTGAATAAGATTGAGCAAATATTAAACCATACTCAATGTTCAAGTTGAGATGCTTAGTGATGAAGGGTTATTAATTATACATCAAGATCATGCACGGATAGATTGTCAAGCCACATTAACTTTCTTTAGCTCTTAGGGGTCATGACAATATAGCTAGCATTGATCATGATCTATAAACATGAGATTGACTAATTAGAGAGTTAGTGATAAAGTAAAAAGTATTGATTCACCTAAGTCTAAACATAAGGATTACAATACTTGTGTTTATTGCCAACATACTAACGAACCTAATAGGTCACACAAAATAGGACATGTTGTCAAAGATTAAATTTGAGATAAATTAAGTTAGGTTTAATTTATTATATTAAAATCCAATATAAAGAAATATACAAAACTCCAATACTAAATGAGACATTGTATGGCCAGCCAAGTAAATAATCCTATTAAGAATAGGACTTGGTCAAAGGGTTATTCTATTGATAATAGAAGTAAGCCTAAGGAAACCCTAATACTTTAAGGTTTTGACTTACTTCTTGTCTCTATATAAAGAACTTATGTCACCCCCTCTCTTGTAGCATTATAAGAGAATAAACATCTTATATGTTGTGAACAATTGAGAGAAAAACACAAAAGAGGGTAATTGACTAATCTCACTAGCTATAAATTTTGATTTTGAGTTCTTCCTATCCCTTACAGTGTGTTTGGATTGAGGGAAGAGGAAGGAAAGAAAAGTAAAGTAAAGGAATATAAAGGAAACAAAACCCCCTTCCCTTATTTGGATAAATTTTTAATTTAAGAAAAAAAAAGAGGTGAAAACCAAATAACCTTTGGTTTCCTTTGTAAACCTAATTTGTTTAATACCCCAATTTGAAGGAAAAACTAGGGAAATGAAAGTTGAAAAATATTTTTTTTATAAAAAGACTATTATTTTCATCTTTTTATTAATACTAAAAACCTAATAAAAAAGCCTGAATAGATCACAATCATCCTATAATTTTTTCAAAGCCATCTCTTTTTTCAAGTATGTTTCACATATCTCTTCCAATATAAAATTTTTTTATAATTTTTTGGTGATTTGATTTTGATGAATGGTTAAATATGAATAGATATATTTTTTAGGTTTCTGAGATGACTGACTAGCTTAAAATCCATCAATGCATATTTGTAAAATATCTTCCTGTTTCACTTGATTAAAAACTATTGATATAGCAGCAATTGCGAGGCCAAACAAGATAGCAAACATATTAATGTCTAGGAGTGCTTTAAAATCACAAGCAATGAAAGGTTATAATTGGAAAATTTATTATTATGAATTATTTCCTTTCTTTTTCACTCTTTATCCAAACAATGGTTGTTAGAATTCCTTTCATTTTCTTTATTAATTTTAATTATCCAAACAAAAGTTACATGTATCATTTCCTTTCCTTTAAAAGACTTTCTTTTCTATTCTTTTCCTTTCATTTCCTTTCCTTTATTAATATTTATCCAAACATAGCATTATAGAATGTTTTTTTCATTATATTTGTATGGATCATCACTAGAGGTTGGACATTTAGACAACTTTAGGCTTGCAAAAACAAATTTGGTGATCTTTTGCTTGGTGCAAAGTGAAGTTGGCACAAGAGGTAATATATTGCTAGCTAAAACTAATTGTTGTGCTTGTATGATCTTGTTGAATGATCTTGACTTTAGAGAGTTGAAAATTTTTACAATTTCATTGCAAATACTTTGTATATTAATACACAATTCCCTTTAAATGGTATCAGAGGCTTGTTAATACAGATTATATAACTTGAAACCTTGTTTGGTTATTGATATCAAAACTATTTTGAATACAATCTGTCCATTATGATAAGAAAGGCTAGAAAAATGAGTTTTTATTTTGTTTTGATTTTATTCTTTTAGAATATCAAAATATAATGTCTTAGGATATTTGGGATTAAATTTCATGATTTATGGACGTGATTTACTTACCAAGATTGAATTTACTTCATGATCAATAAATTATTCTAGGTTCTGGCAAGCTATTGTATGCATGAAGAAAATTTTGATTCTCTCTCTAACAATCTTTGATTGATTTAAAATTTTAACTCATGATTCTATAATGATAAAGCATTTTTGGTTTTAAATTTGATTTGGACGATATTTACTCGGCCAAATTGGAGCCAGTTTGAAATCTGTCTACTGCTTCATGTAAAACCAGCGATATTGGAAAAGAAAAATTAATTATCTTTCTAGGGTTATCAATTTGCTACGAAATTTTAACATAAGATAGTAGACATCTTGAGAGTTATTGTGTTAAATTTTCAGAATTTTTGGAGTTTATTTGTCATTCAAACATTGATGAAAAAATCTTTCTAGAACAATATTTCTAGTCGTTGCATGTGTCTAAATTGTTTAGTTGCCTAATTTGATTATGGGATTATGTTTTCTTGATGCAACTGGTATTCTAAATTGTTAAAAGCCTTTAATACTTATTCACTAAAATTTTAATGAAAACTAACTAGGCAATCAAGTTTTGAAATCTAAGGAAACTTCTTAAGATTTGTTTTTTTGATCATTAAGAAAGGTGGACTATTTTAATTAAAACCTAAGTTAGTATTATTTGTGGTTTATCTTTCATAACTGAGGCAAACAAAAGGTTACCAAGGAGTTTTGAATTCTAGATTGGATGTTCAAAGGGTGAGGCATTGGATGCCTAACCTAAAGACCACAAATTCCTTAAGGTGGAAGTCCTAGCCATAAACAAACTTTCTTATTTGTAGTAGGATTCAGTGAAACCCTAGATTGGTTATACTCCATGTATAATTTGGATTCCTAAAAGGTTTAGCATTTAAGAAATTGGATTTCATTAAGACTCCAAATAAAATTAGAATTCTTAGATGGTTTAGGATTCCTAATTGACCTAGAACTAGAATCCTAGTTAGACTAGGACTTCATAAGATTTGTAGCTTGACTTGGATCTTAATTAACTTGGTGATTATAATTGGATTAGGACTTGTATGACTAGAATAAATTAAGAGTTTTATTTGAATTAATAATCCTAAATAACTTATGATATTACTTGCACTAGGAATTACACATCCTATTTTGATTAGAACTAAACTACTAATCCTAGTATGACTAGAATTTTCCAATCTAAGAAGTTTGATTTATATTTTAATTAATTAATAATCCTAAATGGTTTAAGACATGAATTATCAATTTTAATTAAGTATCCAAATTGAATTATCCTAAATGGTTTAGGACAAATAATTACAAACTACTCATCCTAAAACATCTAGTAAACATATTCGGTCGTTTTGTCCTAATTTGTCTAGGTTTTGAATAATGAGTTATTTGAACCAAGTAAAGTCTTGCATCATAATAGTTGAGTTAATATTTGGATATTTGATATTGATATTAATTCAAAAGATAGATTTGTGAGATCATGAACTTGAATAAAAAATGTTATTTATCACATTGGATATGATTGTATGATTGGATGATTATAGACTTAAGGCCCTTTTACATATATGTGTGGATGGTTAAATTATGCTTGATTGTATTTCTTTTGAAATAAGGCTTGCATGCCTTGTCTCATCTCTTGAATTTTGAAGTTGTAATATTTTTTTCTCATCTTACTTGCCTTGAATGCAACTCAAGGTTTCTTTAAATGATGTAATAGTTACATATGTTAGAATTAAGATAGAAATTAAGTTCCAAGTCCAAGAATGGAGATTTTATGGCACCATGGAGGCACCAAAGAGATTTGGCAAGATAGCTTTGGAAGTCTTATCATTGCAATCTTTAGGTTTTTGACCATCTAGCTCTTTATTAGCTCAAAGGATGCTAGCTTAATGAAAGTCCATAATCATCCAAAGTAGTATGCATGATATATATATATATATGTTTGATATGTGTGATAAATGCCATGTATATTTAAATGAGAATGATAAAATTACATATATGTGATATATGATGATACTTATGCATGCTATATGAGATAAATACCTTATATGCTATGGTTTGTTATTATACATGCTAGAATTTATGTGTGATAAATGTCATGTATAATTGTGAGATGCATGATAAGATTACTTGTATTAGATATATGATGAATTCTTATGCATGCTATATGAAACCTTTGATAAATTAAAAATCCCACATAAAAGTATTAAGTCTTGATGTCTTCCATTAATATAAATAACAAAACTTTCTACTAGTGAGGGCTTGTTGAGCTAAACTTAAGGCACTCGTTATTCGAAATAAGGTTGTTTTATATTGAATGAGTCCTACTTAATTTTCATTATATTGTTTGGATGGGTGAAAACTTGATTGTATAATATTAGAGACAATGATTGGGTGAATCACATAAGATGTGATTAGACAAGAAGTTGCCACCCAATTGATCTAGGAGTTATATGCGATGTGATTGATAAGCAAGTTATCTACTTAATTTACTTATCATAATTTGTTCAGCTAAACTCAAGGTTATGATAAATTAAATGGGATCTTAGCCTACTAGAAAAATATGATTTTTTTGAATTGATAAGGAAGGCTATTAATTTGAAGAAAATAGTGGGAGCAACCGATTAAAAGGTAAAATATCTAGATTGGTTTAATGCAATATGACTTTCACTTGTTTATACTTTATACTTGTATGGTTTTAGGATATGGAATAATAACTTGTTGCTTTAAGGCATATATGATGCCAACTTGGCCAAAACTTGTTGGATTGGTACTAAAAACTTGGGAATAGTTCTCAAGCAAGAAAGAACTTGTTTGTTTGCTTCTTGTCATAATGTGTCCGTCTAGAGACTCGATCACTAGATGTAAACATTTTGAAAATAAAAAAAAAAAACAAAAAGTTACCACAAATCTTTTTTAGGATGTGATTAGCTATAAAATTTTTTTTATCTTTTTAATAAAATAATAAAACGGGTTTAAAATTTATCAAAAAGATAATTTTGGTCTATGAAAATAGAATTGGGTTCAGGGGTCGGTTATGTGTGAGAAAATATTAGCATTTTCACATTGCCTTTTAAAAAAAAATACCAATTAATTATGTGTTATTTATAGTTTTGGATAAAAAAGATTTTTATTTAAAACTTAATAATAATTCCTCTCATTTTGAAGAAAGAAAATCAAATAAAACTATTTATTTAGAAATATTGTGAAAATTTTTAGATTAAAAAAATACCTTATAATTCTCTAATAATTAGGCAAAAGTCAAATATTCTTTTTGTCTAATATTTATCACAACATTCCTTTAAAAAATAAAAATAATATTTTTTACAAATTATTATTATCGATGACTCTCCAACATTTAGGCAGCTTCAAAAATTATTTTTCTCAGAATGTTATTTTAATTTTATTTTTTAAAATCAATTTTTGAAGAACTTTTTATGTAAAAAAATAAAGGATGCTACAATTAACCATAAACGGTAATAATTAAAATATATACATACATATATATATATACACACGCAATGAAAATGGAGATATGCAAACATATGTCATAAGTTATTAAGATATGCGAATTGGGATCGGGTCCTTAAAAATAAAAAAATCACTAGGACTCCCCATCTTTTAGGTCGATATTGG
Source organism: Durio zibethinus (assembly GCF_047325235.1). Lineage (NCBI taxonomy): Eukaryota > Viridiplantae > Streptophyta > Magnoliopsida > Malvales > Malvaceae > Durio > Durio zibethinus. The sequence continues at coordinate 31,122,210 of NC_143164.1, read as the reverse complement.
GTGCGACAATTTATATTTATATATATTTTTTCTTAATCTTATTATTGTTTTAATTAAGGAATTGTATGAAATTTTAGTATGGCCTTGAGGTTTTAGGATTTCATTTAGGATTTAGGGTTTCATTTTAGGGTTTCGGGTTTCATAAAAATGAAACTCTCTAAAAATCTCTAACATCTAAGTGAACTTTTTGAGTAGGCTCACTTTTCATGATGTCTTTAAGAGATGAAGTCTTATATATTTTATTAATTATTATTTTCTTGTTAAATCTTTTTTATTAATCTCCTTATTATTATTATTATTATTATTATTATTAATTCTCCAACATCTAGGCGGAATGAATTAATTTTTTGATTTAAAACCTGCTCTAAAACCCATTCCAACATCTAGGAGGAATTAATTCTTTAAAACATAAATTTGAATTTCCTCCAACATCTAAGTATAGTTTTCAAAATCTTTTTTTTTTTAATTATTATTATTGCTCTTATATTTTTTTAGGAAATCTTTAAAATGTAAATATCAATGAAAACGCATGACCGAAATCTAAGATAATGTAAGCATGTCAATTAAAAATGTGCATTTAAGTAGTCAAAATCAAACATAAGTCAAAGTAGTCATGTAGGCATAATGACAATATCAATGTAAAAGGCTATCTAAACAATCATAAAACCTAAGTTTTTTTTTTATTTATAAAAATTCTTTCCTTTTCGCCTTTTTTATTTTATTTTAATTTAATTTAATTCCCTAATATTTAGGTAGAATTAAACTTTTAAAAACCTGATTTTGAACTCCTCCAACATCTAGGTAAAGTTTTCAAAATCTTATATATATATATATATATTTTTTTTTTATTATTATTATTATTATATTTGCATAAATTTAAAATGCATGCAGGATGAATGACACCAAGAACGAATTAATGCATGAGAAATTGAATTACATAGTAATTAAAATAAGCATATAAATGTAAATAATAAGGAAATAATGCATGGAATTTAAACCTAAATAACATGAAAAAAACATGCATGGGCATAAAAACAAGTCTATTAGGCTATCCACAAGTAACATGTATCTAACCCAAGGTAAAAAAGATGGGCATTTGTGTTTTGAAAGAAGGTTAGGCTTTAAACTTCATTGTCCCCATAAAAGGAAGAAGAGAAAAATGGAAACCATGAAAAGATTAAAGCTTTAAGCTTCCTTGAACAACAGAACAATGGACATGCAGATGATAGGGTTTTAAATTTCTGCACACTAACCATATACAGAAAAAAGGAATGAACCAAAACACATGAAATAGAGTAAAGTCGTAGACTTCTATAAAGCAACTAAGCATGAAAATAACATGCAAAGAAAAGAAAAGAGCAAGGTCTTAAATTGTTTACAACAAAATCATACAAGAGAAACGAACAATTGACATGCATTATGCGGTATGAAACCTTAGACCTTTGCATACTAGCCATGGCAATAATAATTACAAGAACAATTGACAGCAAAATCTTATTTTGTTGCTACAAGCTTTTTTTTTTTTTTGGTTTTTGTTATCCTTCCCTATCGCCATTCTTCTGTTGGTTTCTACTACTGCCTTTTTTTTTATTTCTTTTCATTCCTAAATTGGTTCTTTTTTTTATTTCTTTTTATTCCTTCGTTATTGGTCTTCACCTTTCATAAGTATCCATTTTCTCTAGTTTCCTTTTCTTTTTTGGTCTTCTCACTATTTCTTTCTAGTTTTTTTTTTCTATCAATTTTTTGCTTGCTATTGGTTTTATGTTTCACTATCCTTCCTACTTTTTCTAGTTTTTTCTACTCACTACTAGTTTCGTTTCTGCTACTTTTTTATTTTGCTATGTTGGTATTGTTTTCTCATTTCTACCAGTGTTTTTTCTTGTTTTTTCTACTAAATGCTTCCCCCTTTCTCTTTTGTCTCTTTCTCTTTTCTACTTGCTATTTCTCGTTTCCATTTAATATTTTACCGTTATTGTTTTTCCCCACTAATTTTTCACATCATCGAACCACTACTTCATTTGTTTTGACATTTTTTTTCACATGTTTAGTTTCCCTCTTCCATGCAATTAAATTAGGCCAAATGGCCTCATTTTTATTCTATTTTGTAACAACCATTTTGCTTGTGAAGTCCTATACAAGATTAGGCTGAATGGCTTTATCCTTTAGCCACATTTTCAAGGCATTGAGTTTTATTTAGGCCTAGATTTGTGGCCAACTTGGGTTTTTATTTTTGGGCTAGTTTTGGGTTTTTTTTTCATTTATTTTATTTTAGCTTCATTTAGATTTTCATGATTTGATTTTGGGCCAAGCTTTTTTTTTTCTTTTTATATATTTTTTATTTGATTTTTTTGTTTAGTGGCCAACAATAGGCCATTGAGAGGTTTTAAGGATGAGTTTTTTATCGAGCTTTTTTATTGAGTTATTTTGGGTATTCATTTAGGCATAGGCAAAGAGCTTTATTGTGGGATTCGCATTGAGCCTCACACCGAAGCATTTAAAAGTGGACTGTGTAATAGATTCGAAAAGTTATAGTTAAGGCCCAATTGTAAAAATGAGCTTGGATTAAAATAATAAAATATCTAAATAAAATTAGATATCTATAACTACCCTTCTTTGCATATTTCTAAGGATTGGGAATAAAGCAAAGACATAGATAATAATTTTATCTAGAATCTACTTTTTAGAGAGTTTTTTTTTCTCTTTTTTTTTTTCAAGTCCAAAAACAAAAATGGTTAGGACAAAACCATGAATTGAGAGATAAGATGATTAGGATTGAACTGTGAGCCAAAAAATAAAATGATTGAGATTGAACCCTAGTCCAAAAATAAAGATGACTGAGATTGATATGCAAGTCTAATGAAATGACTGGGACTAAATCACAGGTTGAATGAGGAGATCAGGATTGATTCATAAGTTAAATGAGGTGACTGAGACTGAACTGCATGTCCAATGAGGTGTTTGAGATTGAACCATAGGTCTAGTAAGGTGTCGAGATTGAATAATAAGTCGAATGAGGTGATCGTTAATCTAGACTTACATGCCAACTAAACTAGGCTTAAATTTTCATAAATGCTAGCTAAAATAGGCTTAAAATCTATTTGGTGCCAAATAAAATCTGAATGTCAATTAAGATGAGCTTAAATTTTCATAGGTACCAGCTAAACTGGGCTTAAATTTTCATAAGTGCTGGATAATCTGAACTTAAAATCTTTATAAGTGCCAGTTAAAATGGGCTTAAATTTTCATAAATGCCAACTAATATGGGTTTAAATTTTCATAGGTGCCAATTAAACTGGGCTTAATCATTTCTCGAGTGCCAAAAAAACTAGGCTTAAATTTTTGTTGATGCTAGCTAATCTATACTTAAATTTTCATAGGTGCCAAAAAAAATTGGACCTAAATTTTCATGGGTGCTAAAAAGCTGGGTTAAAACCTAGAAGCTAGCTAAACTGGGCTTAAAACCTGGGTGTCAACTAAACTAAGCTTAAATTTTCATGGGTGCCAAAAAAACTTGGCTTAAAACTTAGGTACTAGCTAAACTAAGCTTATATTTTTCTCAATGATTAGTGATCACTTCCAGAAATTGAAGAAGTGAAAATTTTTTTTCCCAATGATTGAATGGTTCAGCACATAGATGTTTTCTATTGATTTAAAAAGATTTCACCATTTGAAAAGGATAAAAGAGGCGTATACTTTACCATACAAGCCCACAGATGAAACATAATTTTTTTTAAAAACATGAATCCCTTGAAAACTAAATATGTTTAACATTTTCTTTAGCCTTCAAATGTGACATTTTGATATATGTCAAGATTAGTTATAAATGTTTGAGATTTTGAAAGGTCATTTGGAAATGGAAGAAGGTTAAAATTTTTGAAATAAACCCTTTTTTATCTTTCTCAAACTTTTAGGATCTTGATATTTTCAAATCTTCCAAAGGGTCTAGGTCACCTTTAAATAACACATCTCTAATTTAGTATCAGGAATGACCTTCAAGGTTTACTCTAAAATGGCTTTTTGTAGGGTTTTCTCTCTAGAGTCATATTTATTTTTTATTTTTTTATTATTACACCGTGTAGTTAAGAATTTAAATTTATCCAAAATGGGCTAATGTTTAAATAAGAAATTAGGTTATAAAGAGAGACCAAAAGGTCATGGGTTTCACGATCAATTTTTTAGAAAAAACTCTTCAATTTTAAGCATCCATGCTTGATTTAATATGAACTTTTTATAGGATGTAATGTAGGTCCAGGTTTAAAATTTTCAAAGAAAGAGATAAGTAGGCCTAAAACAAGTGTTCAAGTATAATTAAAACCAAGGATCATTCTTTCATTTGAAGGAATCACTTTAGGGTATATTCCCTTTCATTTTCATGTGCTTTCCACCCAATCATTTCTTTTGTTTTCTTCTTTTTCTTTTTTTCTTTTGTTCTTCTTTCTTTTTTTTTTTTCTTTTTTCTTTCACTTTTTCCCTTTTTTTTCTTTTTCCTCTTTTTCTTTACATTTTCCTTTTCATTCTTCACATTTTCTTTTCCTTTTCTTTGAATCAATTTAAAACTTTTGCAAACTTTTATATTAGGCTTTTGCCATCAAGATTAGGGATTCCTTTCAGACATCACCATTTCTAATCCCCTAAATGCATCTTTTTTTGCCCCTAAATGCAGAGGGTGACCCTTAATTAAGGTTTTTTTTTTTTGAAATATTTTTATCAAGTTCAAAGAGATAACAAGGAATAAATTTCTATATTTATGAATGGATGATGAAAAATTGTCATTTGTCATTTCAAGAATAATCACTTAAATTGAAAAGCAATTCCTTTTAAGGAAAATGAATTTGAAAAAAGATTTTTTTGTTTCAAAAGTTTTCTTATCTTCATTTTTGGACTTTTGGCTTTCTTGATTTTTTTTTTGGCATTTTCATTTTGGGCTTTTTGGTTTTCTTGTTTCTTTTACAAAATTTTTGGATTTGTTAGGTCTTTGTTTGGATTTATTCAAATTTCTTAAGTGTATGATGTCATAACCATTTTTCTTTTTTCCTTTTCTTCTTTTTCATTTTTTTCATATTTTCTTTACATGCCCCTCATAACTCATACATTAATCCATTTTATTAGTAGTGTGATTCATGAAAGATGTCCTATTTTAACAAACCACTCTTAATGAAAGGTATTATGAGAAAAGGATCATGTGGAATGAACCTATTTAAAGTGTCAAAAGGTTCATATCACTCTACAAAAAGAGAACGAATGGGTTGATTATAACTCAAGTTGTCTTAAGGGCAATGAAGTTTTTCTTTACTGATCAACATGCCTCATGACATTAAACCTAGCCAATTTTAGGTTAGAAAGCTAAAATATTTGTATATTTGAGATCATTTTATAAGACTTAGGGTGGCTTTGATTTTGAAAATTTTTGGAGCTACAACGTAGTAATGACACATCAAATTACTATATCTGAATTTTTTGAAAAATGTTGTGTATGCCTAATCTTTTAGAAATCCCAATTCTTTTTTTGTTTTGTACTATGCTGTTTCATTGTTCATTGCCTAGGAAAATATTATCACTCTTTGATAACATAACATTATTAGGCGAAGGTAGTGTTCACGAATTCAAATTTGTGGCTTTTGAATGGTTATAGCTGATAGATAAAATTAACTGGATAATTTAAGAAATTGTGTTAAGGTTTTTGAAAAACTCTTAATAGCTATTGCCAGCTTTGTCAAGACTTTTTTCTTTTATCATAAAACTTTTTTTTTCATTTTTTTCTCTTTTTTCTTTATTTTTTCCAAGGTGTTTTTTTTTTTTTATAACTTTGGGTATTAATTATGTGGGACTTCATTCAAATCCAATAGTTTTCCACGTTTTACTAATTTTCTTTTAAAGAAAACCTACAAATCCAAAACTTAAAAGAAATTAAAAATCTCAAATGACAATATTCATAAGTCCATGAAATGCTGTTATGCATAATATCTATTCATTCAATGTAAACATTCAGACCTGACCAAAAAATTCTCTTACCTAATAGTACATTTGAGACGACATTCAAACTTAAAAAGTTCCCTACTTGGCCTTCAGCTTTTGCATCATTGACCTTCAATTCCACTGTTATCAATCATCATAACCACTAATTGGTTCTTTAAACTTTGCAAGATTTGCATCAATCAAAGCTTGAACTATATCCTTGAAGGTAGTATAATCTTATATAGAATGTCTTTTGTTTTTATCATGATATTTACACTTAGCATTAGAATCACACCATTTCAAGTAAAGAGGCTTTCTAGGCTTTATAGGAATCATGAAAATCATATGATATTTGAAAAGTAAAATGAAAAGCTTAGCATAAAACATTGGAAGTGAATGATACATCTTGACTCCTTTTCTCTTATGACTTTATGAATATCTTAGGTTAATTTTTTATTCTAAGAATGTTTGTGGTGAAGGTACTAGAACATATGAATAAAACGGTTGAGGAAAGTTGCTAGCCTGAGGTGTCAGTTGGGAACAATACGGTGACCAATGGGAATAGTCATTCATTAAATCTTCCTATATCAAGGTGAAGTTTCTCTCATTTTGCCCTTCAACAGTTGTTTCTTAAGCATATTCATAAAAAATCTTTCTTTGCCTTTTGTTATGAATTTTCATATTGGCATCCTTAATTCTGCCCATAGCAAATAACAAATTTACAAATTTTGAGGGCATATCACCATTTAACTTATCATAATAGAGAGAAAGAATGATATACATAAATAGAAAATTCAGCTCTTTATTAGTTAAGGGTGGTCGGACTTGCTATGTTACCTATTTGTATTTAGTGGCATATTCTTTATAACTCTCATTGGGGCTTTTTTTCACATTTTGAAGGGCAAATCAGTCGGAGCTATCTCTAACATGTGCTAGTATCACTTTAAAAATGTTCGAGATAAATCCTTCCAAGCACAAATTTGGTAATTTTCCAAACTATAATACTAATTAATTGTTGCCTCAATTAAACTCTCTTGAAAGACATTACTAAATAGCTTTTCGTTATAGGTATACCTAACCATTTTTATGATAACATTGAGCCAAATGTGTCTCAGGACATCCAGTTCTATCATACTTCTCAAATGTCAAAACCTTAAACTTAGGTGGAATAACCACATATGGAAGTAGTTGGGATTTTTTTATGTCATAAAATTTATCCCTACCTTCAATAGCTTGAATCTATTTTTTCTAAGAGACTATACCTCCTCTATTCATTTAGATTCCATGATTTCTCGCATAAGGGTCTTAAGCTAGGTTCTTTAGGTTGATCATTTCTTTTAGCAAAATGTCTCCCTATAATCTCTTTTATCTACCGCCTATCAAATCAATATTCTTTCAATTCTTAGAAAAAATTGCTAAGATTATTCTTGAGAAAATTTTTTCCCTTATAAAGCACACGTAAATTGGTATGGGTATGTAAATGAATTGAATGAATGCACAATTGACAAAGCTTTTTGGTGAAAAATGTAGAAATTAGAATAAGGGCAAGAATTAAAGACAAACCATAGTTCATATATCCAAGTTCGAAAAGATAACACCTTATTAAAATAAAAATAAATAAAAAAACATTTTCTAAACTAAAAAGGTTCATAATGCATTTCACTTTCCCAACAACCTATAACTTATAGTCTCTTTTTAATCAAAAACTCAATCTATATTCATCATCATGTCATCCCTTTTCTTATTTTTCTTAGATCTTTAACCCATTATTGTCATTAGACTGAACCATTTCGCATCTATGAGTGATTGCACTTTGTGTTTGAAAAGCTCACAATTCTTAATTGAGTGCCCAATATTCCTACCATGGTATTCGCATCTTACATTTAGGTCAAACCATTTTGGATAACAAGATGTTTCTCAAGCAGAAAAAGAAAGAATTTTCCATATGAAATGGGTATAAGTTCTAACTATTTTTTCTTCTTAAGTAGTTTTTTGGCAACAAATTAGCTACGAGTCCAAGCATTTAGTGGTGTGCAAAGGTTTGGAGTTGAGAAATTGACTAGACAGGTGGTTGGAAAATGGAAGATTGAAGATTAAAGATTTTTGTTCAAATGTAGACTTCTCATGAAGTTTTGGGCTATAAAATCTAACTATCTCTTCTTCTTAGGTAGTTTGTAGGTAATAGATTAGCTAGGACTCTAAACATTTGGTGGTGTACAAATGTTTTGAGTTAAGAAATTGACTAGGTTAATGGTTAGGGAGTGGAAGAATGAAGATTTTTGTTCAAATGTGGACTCCTCATGAAGCTTTGGGGCTTGATTCTATATGCTTGGAAATGAGGTTGAAGACAAACATGAAAAGAATTTGAATGTAGGTTCGGGTTTGAAATGATTTGTAAATGTTGTATGGAACCTGATGACTTCATCCTAGAAATCAAATTCTAGAGTTTAAACATTTGCATGGTCAGACCACTCATCATTTTCATGATCTTTGTTAGACTTTGGTTATGGCTTAAACCACTAAATGGTTCAACATGTTCAAGAAAAGTACTAGGCCTAATAGGAATCGTTGATTGCGACTCGATGAGTTTATTGGACTTACTTAGGTTGAAATTAGTAAGGACACTTGAGAATGCACCAAATTATGTTCCTTGAATCTATCAACTATTTTTGTCAACTCGGTGAGCTATTTGTCTTCTTTCGAATTTCATGACCAATTCCTCTTGATATCATTCTAACGCACTAATTTGGGCCTCAACTTGATATTCCATATTTTCAGCTTCTTATACCCACTAAAAGAGATATTTTATTTCAAGGGTTTAAATCAAAGTGTTTATGTTATTACTCTTGTTGAATGAATGACACAAAATAATTCCTTATTTGCATACTACACAGAATACGTTTATGAATGCCTGAGTATGATAATGATGCAAATATATCTACAAAAATGGAATAGCCTAAAATATACAAATCTTCTTAATAATAAATGCAATGATTGAATTCCAAAAAGATGACAAACTCTTTACCTATCCTAAATATCTCTTTTACTTTTTCCATATTTCTACTTGGACATTTTTCCTTTTCTCTTTTTTTTTTTCTTTTTTTTTAGATCCTAACTTTATTTGCACTATTATTACCCTTAAACATAGATTATATCATAGTGTTCCCCACATATCCTAATTTGGGTAATTTTTACAAAAGAGATTGACAAGGCTCTATGTAAGGCCGGTCCCTTAGAGCTCATTATATGCTGGGCTGAAAAGTGATGCAACTAAAGGTTCCTAAGTTACTTCTTACATCATCATCCATTATAAACTAGTAAGGCACTCCGATCTTTACTCATTACATGTTACAAATGGAAATGGTTCAATCTGAGTGAAAGCATTTTGCTAACAAATACGAAAGTTATCACCTCACAAGAGTGTAGCTACTTAACTTTTTTCTAATAAGGATAAAGCCCAGGTTTACAAGTCATGCATGCAAGTGAATATACCAAGTGTCTAAAAATATATATCACCTAAAATAACATAAAAGAAATACAAATGATAAAATTAAAACAGCATACTAACTATCACGCAATGTTTTTGAAAGAATCAAAATTAAGAGAATTAAAATTAAACATCAATTAAAATCATTAAATCCAAAACTTGAGATAATGCATAATTAATTTTTAGTCTACGAAAACATGATTGGGTTCAAGAGTCGGTTATATTTGGCAAAGGATTAGCACCCCTATATTGCCCGTTAAAAAAAGTAGCAATTAATCATGCACTACCTATAGTTTTGGATAAAATTTGTTTTTATTTAAAATTTAATAATAATTCACCTCATTTTGAAAAAAAATTAATTAAAATATTTATTTAGAAATATTGTGAAAATCTTTAAGATTAAAGAAATACCTTATAATTCTCCAACATTTAGGTAAAATTTAAAGATAATCCTTTTTATCTATATTTACTGCAACATTCCTTTAAAAAATAAAAAAAATATTATTTGCACATAATTATTATTGGTGACTCTCTAACATCTAGGCAGAATATTGAAAATTATTTTCTTCATAATGTAATTTTAGTTTCATTTTTTTTAAATCAATTTTTTGAAGAACTTTGTATGCAAAAACAAAGGATGCTACAATTAACTATAAGTGATGAAAAGATGCGACTTGTGATCGAATCCTTAAATATAAAGAGACCATCAGGACTTCCCAGCTTTTACGTAAATTTTAGGTATGACTATTTACATTTAAGATCTCAATTTTATTTTTATTTTCTTAATGAAATAAAATTTCTTAAATACCCGTCTTTTAGGCGATATTTGAGAATAGATTATTTTGTGGGAAGTTTTCATACAAATCCTTGAGATTTTAGGATGGTTTTGGGTTCTTGGGGCTTTGGGATTTCATTTTAAGATTTAAGGTTTCATTTTTATGAACCTTTCTAAAAATCCCTAATATTTAAGCAAACTTTCAAAGTAGGCTTGCTTTTCATGATTTCTTTAAAAGATGAAATCTTATATATTTTATTAATTATTATGCTTCTTGTTAAATATTTTTTATTAATCTCTATTATTATTATTATTATTATTATTATTATTATTATTATTATTATTATTATTATTATTATTATTATTATTATTAATTTCTCAATATCTAAGTAAAATTAATTAATTTTTTTTATTTAAAACCCGATCTTAAACCTTCCAACATCTAGGCAAAATTTTCAAAATCTTTTTTTTTTAATGTTATTGGTCTTATATATTTTTTAAGAGATCTTAAAAATGCAAATACCAATGAAAATATATGAATGAAATCCAAGATAATATAAGCATGTCAATAAAAAAATATGCACTTAAGCAATCAAAATCAAACATAAGTCAAAATAATCATGCAAGAATAATGACAATATCAATGTAAATGGCTATCTAAACTATCATAAAACATAAGTTCTTTTATTTATAAAAATTCTTTCCTTTTTTTTTTAATTTATTTTAATTTAATATAATTTCTCAATAAATAGGCAAAATCAAACTTTCAAAAATCCAATTTTAAACTTCTTCCAACATTTAGGTAGGGTTTTCAAAATTTATTTATCTTTTATTGCTATTATTATCATTCTTATGTTTGCATAAATTAAAATGCATGGAGGATGAATGACATCAAGAACGAATTAGTGCATAAGAAATTGAATTGCATAGTAATTAAAATAAGCATAGAAATTTAAACAATAAAGAAAGAATACATAGAAACTTAAATAACATGAAATAAACATGTATGGGAATAAAAACATGTCATTTGGCTATCCACAAGTGACATGTATCTAACCTAAGGTACAAAACATAAGCATTTGGGGTTTGAAAGAAATGCTAGGCTTTAAACTTTCTTGTCCACATGATGCAAGCAAAATGACAAGAAACTATAGGCCTACCAACATACAAACATAATTAAGAAATGAAGCTTTGGACTTTTTCTTCCCCCCTTAACCATAAATGACTAACATCAAAGAAAAAAAATGGAAGCCATGAAAAGATTGAAGCTTTAAGCTTTCTTGAACAATAGAATAATGGACATGCAGGTGATAAGGTTTTAAATTTTTGCACACCAAGCTTACACAAAAAAAAAAAAGAATGAACCAAAATACATGAAACAGTATGAAGCCATAGGCCTCTATAAAGCAACTAAGCATAAAATAACATGCAAAGAAAAGAAAAAAAATAACTTCTTAAATTTTTTACAACAAAATCATGCAAAAGAAACGAACAATCGACATGCGTTATGCAGTATTAAGCCTTAGACCTCTACATACTAGTCGTAGTAGTAACAATTACAAGAAAGGAAGAAAGAAAAAACAAAGTAACAAGTTTCTTACCTTTTCCATAAGCTACTGGCTTTTTATTTTGTGCTACAAGTTTTTTTTTTGGTTTTTTGTTATTCTTTGCTACTATCATTCTTTTGTTTTTTTCTACTACTATTTCTTTTTTTTTTTGGGTTTATTTTTGTTCTCTTACTAGTTCTTTTTTTTTTTTGTTTCTTTTTGTTCTTTCATTAGTAGTCTTCATTTTTCACGAGCATTCCCCTTTTTGCGTTTCTTTTTCTTTTTTAGTCTTCTTGCTTTTTTCTTCTGGTTTTTTTTTTTTTGCCAATTTTTTTACTTGTTGCTAGATTTGCATTTCACCAACCTTCATCTTTTTTTCAATTTTCTTTTACTTCCTATTGGTCTTATTTTTGCCACTTTTTTTTTGCTATCGTTGGTATTGTTTTCTCATTTCTGCTAGTGCTTTTCTATTTTTTTTACTAAATGCTTCCCCCTTTCTCTCTCGTCTCTGTCTCTTCTTTGCTTGTTTCTCATTTTTATTTGGTTTTTTTTACTACTAATATTTTTCTCCACTAATTCCTCATGTTGTCCAGTCACTACTTCATTTGTTTTTGTATTTTTTTTATTCACATTTTTAGCTTCCTCCCTCTATGCAATTAAGTTAGGCCGAATGCCCTCATTTTCATTTTGTTTTGCAGTAACCATTTTGCACATGAAGTCTCATGCAAGATTAGGCCAAATTACCTTATCCCTTGGCCATATCTTAGGTTTTCAAATGAAACTTAATGCTTCTAGCCTATAAGTTTTATTTGGGCCTAGTGGCTAATTTGGGCTTTTATTTTTTGGTTTCTTTCATTTGTTTTATTCTAGCTTCATTTGGGCTATCATGAATTTATTTTAGGCCAAGTTTTTTTTATTTATTTTTATATTTTTTTTATTTGGCTTTTTTTGTTTAATGGTCAATAATGGGCTATTCATGGGTTTTCAGGATAAGTCTTTTATTAAGCCTTTTTATTGGGCCATTTTGGGCATTCATTTGGGCCTATACAACTGGCTTCACTATGAGACCCATATTGGATCCTACATTAGAGTATTTAAAAATAAACTGTGTAATAAACTCAAAAAGTTTTATTTTAGGCCAAGTTTTTTTTTTTTTATATTTTTTTTATTTGGTTTTTTTTGTTTAATGCTCAATAATGGGCCATTCATGGGTTTTCAGGATAAGTCTTTTATTAAGCCTTTTTATTGGGCCATTTTGGGCATTCATTTGGGCCTATACAACTGGCTTCACTATGAGACCCATATTGGATCCTACATTAGAGTATTTAAAAATGAACTGTGTAATAAACTCAAAAAGTGATGGTCAAGGCCCAATTACAAAAATAAGCTTGGATTAAAATGATAAAATATCTCAAACAAAATTAGGTGTTTACCATTCTACATATCCCTGTTGAAGATATTAAAACAGTAGAAATCTATCTAAATCAAAGAGATGATATTGATCAAGCCACATATATGATACTGGCTATCATAAGTACTAAGTTTCTAAAACAACACCAACATGGTACTTTTGTTTTTGTTTCATCCTCTAAGATTAATAATGGTTCTTTAAAAAGAAGAAAGCAAAAACTTAAAGAAAGTAAAGTATCATAAGTTACTAAGTCGAAAGGTAGAATAAAGCAAAAACTTAAAGAAAGTAAAGTATCATAAGTTGCTAAGTCGAAAAGTAGAATAAAGAAAGATAAAGATAAAGAGGTACTTGTCATTACCTAATTTTATCCAGTTAAAATTTTAATCATTTGTGAAGCTCTTAAATCCAACTCGGTTCAAATCTAATATTTTTTTAATTTTGACAAGTTTCTAAAATCAAAATTTAGACCAATTTGACATAAATGCTCCAAAATTAATTCTGATCAAATCTAATCAAGCTGATCAAGTAAAGTCAAAATTAATCAAAATTGGTCAAAATTAGTTAAAGTTGATAAAAATGTATAGAACCTAGGACAATCCTCAAAATTCACAACTCAATTGGAATCAATATGGTTTAAATTTGAAATTGGTGATTTTTAAATCACTAAATTTTTTTTTGGTACTTTGAAAAGTATAAAAATACCAAAATGCCCCAAGAGGTATTTTCATAATTTGACTTTTTAGGTTAAATTTGCATGAAAAATTTTACAACATAGTTAAATTTTTTTAATGATTTTTGATGCATTGAAAACCTAGATCACACCTTGGGAGGTGTTAAATTATGAAAATACCCCTTAAGGGTATTTTCATAATTGACCTTCATGAAGTTAGAAATTCAAAAAAAGCTCAAGATCATGATTTTAAAATATTTGATGATTTTTAAAATTTTGAAACTTGATTGTACTTCGAAATGTGTGAAATTATCAAAATACCCTTTAAAGATATTTTTATAATTTGATTTTTCCAATGTCAAATTTTCAAGAAAATTTTTAAATCTTAATTTCGTAATATTTCATTATTTTTGGTGCTTTAAAATTCCTAAAATGAGTATATGAGTATTGATTTATAAGAAAATGGCCTAAATACTGAAAATTTCGTACTAAGAGCAAAATGGTCTTTTCACTTAGTTTAAGGGCTATAAAAATCTAATCTTTACAGCGAATAATGTGGACCATTAGATCTTAGAAGAAATATTTATCCAATGGTTAAAGATTGCTCCTTGGATAGGATTTGATCTTGAGGCCTTGGTTTAATAAATATTTTGTTAGCTTTCTTCTTCATAAGAGAGAGGTTTTTTGCATGAAAAAACCAAATGAGAAGAATGTGAAAAACAGAGGAGCTCGTTCAAAGGAAAATGGGGAGAAAAAACTATGAAAAAAAAGGGGGAGAAAAATTGTTTGTGTTTGGTTTTAAATATATATTTTCATAACACCATTTTTCCATCTTCATGCATTCTCCATCACATTTCATAACATTTTCATACTAGTTTAATCCATTTTCTCTATTTTTCTTAAAGCTTTTTAGTTCATTTTTATTACTTGAAACTTGAAACAACTTCATCCAATTAACCAATAGTTGGATTGAAGCCAAAATTCAAGTGACAAAAACCACAAATCCACCACAAAAAAAAAAACAACTTGGAGATTAGATTATGGTGTCTTTGTATTTGGCCGAACCTCCTCCTGGCCTCATTTATTATTTTTTTACTTTAAATGGTAGCCTATGATGTTTAAATGATGAATATATTGTTGTTTATCATGATTTTTGGTTGATTGGATGAATATATTATTGTTTGGTTACCATTTTTGTTCTCATGATTTTTTTGCCATTCTTGGATCATTATGTGTTTGTTGAAATTGCTTTAATGCTATAAATCCCATCAAAAGGTAAGTTTCAAGTGGTTAATACTTGTTTGGTTGACATAGGATAGAAAAACTACCTAAGAAATAGGCTAGGTAGACCATGGTGTTTTTATGTTTGGTTGAACCTTACTTTATTCCTTGATGGTTGATGGTTCTTCATTTCATGCATTATATTATGTTTCTAACATGTTTAAACAAAAGTGTAATTGAAAAAAATGTTGTTTGATGGTTGGTTTTAGTGAATTTTTGAAGTTTTTTTGTTGTGTTTAATGATGAATAATAGCGGAACATTCAAATCAAAATTTAAAATTTTCTATGCTTTATCTATTTTAGTCTTGAATTTTTATGTATTACATGTTTGTGATATTAAATTTGAAAATACCTTAGTTTGTAATTATCTTTTAAGGTTATGCTTTTGGCACATGCATTCATTAATGGCATTTTTGTAATTTGTATTTATTTCAAGCCTATTTCCATAAAACCAAAAAAAATTGAAAACATAAATCTGAAACCTTAAAACTTGAAACCCCAAATTCCATCAAACTTTAAACCTTAAATCCCATGAAACCCTAAACATAGAACCCTAAATTGAAACCTTAAACCAAAACTCAAAACTAAAACCTAAAATGAAACTGTAAAACTTAATCATAAACCCTAAACCTAATCCCAAACCCTAAATTGAAACCTTACAACTAAACCTTAACCCTAAATTCAAATCAAAACCCTAAAATCAAACCCTAAACCATGACCTTAAGCCCTAAATCAAAACCCAAAACCCTAACCTTAAACTTAATTCCTAAACCATAAAATTCAAACCCTAAACCTAGACTCTAAACCAATTTAAACGCTAAAATCAATTTTATCTTGTTATCACATGTGTAGACATCAAATTTTATTCTGAACATTTTTTAGCATGGTTGACCTAAGCCTATTTACAACCCACAAGTAGGCCCATTTAGAGACCCAAATGAAGCCCAAACCAAATCAAAATAAAACCCAAAAAGTAACCCAAAAGCAACAAAAATAGAAGAAGCCCAAAGCCAAAATGAGAGCCCAAACCAAAACAAATAAAAGAAAAAATATGGGCCCATGGCTTGTATTTCATGGTCCATTCTATTAGGATTAGCTAAAAAAAAGTGATTAAAAAACATGAAAGCCCAATATGGAAAAGTTTTTTTTCATGAAAATATCTAGTTTCTATGTGAACAAAAAAGGAGAATAAAAAAAAAAAAAAGAGCCCATTTTCTTTCATGTGATGGTATGCGTGACATGCAAGGGGGACAATCGGTTAAGATGCAGTTGAAGCTACAACAAAAAAAAAAAAGGAGGACAAGGCCTATAAAAGGGGATGGGTGAAAAGGAAGAAAAGAAAAAGGGCATGGGAAGGACATAAGAAGTTGAGGGGTGTCTTGGAAATGATGGCTGAGAAGGGATTTAAAAAATATGAAAAATGAAACAAAAAAAGAAAGGTTGAAGAAAAAAATAAATGAGAGAAGGTTGGGAGCTGGTTGAAAAAATGAGAGGAAAAGTTTGAAAGATAAGAAGGCTTTTGGGGCAAACACAAACAAAACAAAAAAAAAAGTTTTAGGAAGCTAGAAAACCAAAAAAAAGAAAAAAAAAACATTTTGGAAGGAACATCCCAAGCCAAAGAGGGAAAATAAGGAGGTGAAGCTTGATCGAAAAGGAAATAGGCCATAACCTATGTACAAAGCTTAAAACTTATTAGATATTGTTTCCATGAGTTGAAGGTTTGTAAAAGCATGAATAGGATTTTATTTTTGGTTAAAAAGCTATCATTTTTAGGATGCCTGTTTCATTTCAAAGGGTGCATCGTTAATAGAGGTTTAAAGCTATGTACTTTAGACCATGTTTTCTAGTTTAAATGGCTAAAAAAGCTCTTTTTATTTTTAAGTATTAAGAATTGCTCAAAGTAAAAAAAAAGAGAGTTTGCAATTTTAAAAAAGAAAAAGTCTGCTATCATACTAGTATTGTGTTTGGCTATGATGGATGCCCAAAGCTTGCTATTTTCCTTATCATTTGATGTTTTTTTGGTTTTTTTGTGCACCTATGGTTTTTTTAGTGAAGGCTTAAAGCTTCAACTTTTGCATGTCTATTGTCTCTTTTCTTTGAATGTAAACTATTTTAGGGGGAAAAGAATGAGGATTGCACCGAAAATCTAGTTTCTATTCTCTTTCATTTTCTTGCATATATTTCATTCATAGATTTTGTCCATAGGAAAAGGAAAGTTTCAAGCTTAAAGGGAAGCCGCGACTAATTTTTTACATTTTTTCTACTTGGAGCTCCAACTCGAGTTGCTCTTCTGGGTTGTCTCAGGTTGAGTACTTCCATAGAGCTTTTCTCACTTGTTTTATTATTTTATTTTCCTTAACAGGATATCTTTCATTTACTTCCTTGTAGCTTACATTAGATGTGAAGTTGGAGAACTTTCATTCACTGTTTTAGCATTACTTGTACATATGTTACAATCTATTTGCTTTAATTCCTCTATTGCCAGTTTTATTTTACTTTTGTTTTTAGCTTGTAAATCACATCTTTCTTCATGGGATTAGCTTAGTTTTGAGCCGATGTTACCTTGGCTTTGTTTTCACATTTCTATTAGTTACCTTAGAATTCTCAAACTTTGTAATTTTTATTTTATTTTGTTTTACTGTAGTTTTATTTCGGTTTAACCATTTGTCTTCTTTTTTTTTTTTTGTCATGCTAATAGCTTTTGTTTTTACTCTTTGTCAAGTAATTTTGTTGCAATTTTTGGTTATTTTTAGGTTGTTAAATTGAACTTGAAAGAGTTTTTATTGTTAGAAGGGTTGTGTGATATAACAACAGTAGCTATTTTTTAGAGAGGGTTAGGATATAGGTAGTGGCAGCAGCTCCGCTAGGGAGTGGCTATCTATAGTTTTATTTTATTTTTTTTTATTTTAGCTTGCATTTTCCTTTTGTATTTCATGTTTCTTTAGATAGATTTTAGCTAGTTCAAGCGATTCTAGTAATTTAATTGTTCCCATGTCCCATTAGACTTGTAGTTTTGAGCTAATTAGTTTAGGTTCTTTGTATTTTGTTTTATTTTAATTGCTGCTAGTTTGGTCATGGTTAATTTTATACTTTCATTTTCATTTCTAGTTCTTGAGTTTTATCCTATTTAATTATTTTAATGTCTCATGTTATGAGATGAGGATAGTTTGATAAAGCTTTGGGTTGCTTATTAGGTTTTTAGAGCTTAAACTTTTAGGTGGTAACTTTAATTTCTTTTAATTCAAGTGATATTTGTCCTTTTTAAATTTCAAGCATTTTAAATTTCTTACAATTCACTTTTTAAGCACATAAATTTCCTTGCTAATTAAGTTTATTATAATTTAAATTTCAGTTATTTATAATTTCCTCGTTATTTAAAGTTTTTGTCTAGTTAATTTTCATGCAAATTAATTTCATGCTCTAATTTACTTTTGATGCAATTAATTTTCCATGAACTTTTAAAATTTATGTAATTTAAATTTTTATGCAATTTAATTTCATGCAAAAAAAAAGGAGAAAATAAAAGGAAATAATGAAAAAGAAAATTGACTTTTTTTAATCATGAGGTTAACACAATGGTACTGAAATATTATAATTAGCTATTTTTACTAAATATTAATAAACAAAGATAATAATGAAAAGAAAAAAATTCGAAATTAGAATTAGAATTAAGAATTAAATTAAATAAGAAAGGAAGAAGGTAATTGAAATTTTCGAGGATGGGATTTTAAGGAAGTCCAAGTAGAGATTTTTAAAAAATTCCTAAGTAAGAATATTTTTTAAAATACTACCAAAGTATCGGGGTATATAGAAAAATTTTTAATAAAAATTTTTATTTAGTTTGTTTTTTTTTTTTTGGAATTACTAACAAGGTTAGTGAAATAATTAACACAATAAAAAAAATAATGAAAATTATAATATAAAAAAATAAGTAATATATATTTTTTATATGCATATTCTATTTCATTGTTTGCATTACATAATCATGAAAGTAATGAGAATTTCCAATGATGGGACTTTGGAAAGTCCGAATAGTGATTCTCGAGAAGTTTTAAAGTGAAAAATGTCTAAAAATTATCAAACTATTGGAATATTTAGAAGTTTCTTTTCAATATGAAAAAACCTCCATGTTATCATTATTTTCACTAAATTTTTAGAAAATAATATTACTACATTTTTTATTATTAAAGTAAATGAAAAATACCCGAGAATGAGATCCGAAAGAAATCCAAGTAATGATTATTTTGGAATCTTTAGAAATGAAAATTTATCTAAAATACCGTCAATATATTAGAATATTTAGATTAATTATCAATAAAGATTTCTCGTTTATTTATAAATGGCATAAAATGATTTTTTTTAGACATTATACTTTAGGGGTTTTTTACATAACTATTAGAAATAAATATGAATCACCGAGGATATGATTTTTTAGAATTTCGAGTAATAGTACTTAAAAATTTCTTAGGTGAGATAGTCCCTCTTAATATTGCTAGAGTATTGAAATATTTTTAGGGATTTTTCAATATGTAAGGTTTTTATTTATTTTTCAAGTGTATTACTAATATAAATATGTGTTTTGAAGGAAATTAAGAAAATTAGTTTTTAAATTCAAATTTGTCAATTTTTTATTAAGATTAAATTATGGTTATTATGTTTTATTATATGCATTATAATTTGAAGATAAATATGAACCATCAATGATGAGACTTCTTAGAATTTCAAATAGAGATTTTTAAAAATTCTTTAGGTTACCAAAGTATTGGAATATTTTTTGAGAATTTTTCAATATGCAAGGTTCTTATTTATTTTTAAAAAATAAAAAAATACTAAAAAAATAGAAATATTTTTTTAAAGAAAATTAAGAAAATTAAATTTTAAATACCAAAATTAAGACCATTTTATTCGATATTAAAATATAACAAATAATAAATTTGTACCATTTTAAACGAGCATTATGGGGGTGCTAATCTTTTCCCTCACAAAATCAACTCTTGAACTCAAACTATTTTCACAGACCCATAAATTATCTTTTTAATAAATTTTAATTAATTTTAAAATTTTATTAAGAATGTAAATTTTAATAGGTGACCAATCACACATAGCCAAAAAAGATTGACAGTGACTTTATCTTTTATTTTCAAACTCGTCTAACGACCCTTAAAACCATTACGACAACATGCATTTCTATATTGTCATGCATTCATCATATTTTATTATGTTCATGCATCTAATGCATTTGTTTTCAAAAATATGCTTCCAAAGAAAAATGTTTTAAAATATGATAATATCTTAAGTAAATATAGTTATTGAGGTCTTGTCTAATTGTAGGAAAATGATTGATGATTATTATTTATAAGAGGTGCTATCTTAGTTTTACAGGACAATTTGAAAACTCTTAAATTAAAGATATTTTTCAAACTCTACCTAATCATAAGAGAGTGAAAATTGTGCTTTAATATTTAAAGTATTTTCACTTTGATCCAAAAAAATTTAAAAAAAAAAAGAGTTTTGTTTTAAATTAATTTATTTTGTTTCAAAAAAAAAAGAGGAAAAAAAGGAAAAAAAAGAAAAAAAGAAATTAATTTTAAATATTAAGCAAAATAAGACCATGTTTACCAAAATTAAAGGATAACATACAATTAATTAGTACAATCTTGACAGGCGCTGGACGTGTGCTGATAATTTTTCATGCGTAACTGACTCTTAGACTCAAATATAATTTCGTAGACCATAAATTTCTTTTTTTCTAGAATTTTTTAAAATTGATTTAAAATGTTTTATTAAAAAGTCAAAATTTTTTTGGGTGACTAATCATACCTTAAAAAAGATTAGTAACGACTCTTTATTTTATTTTTATTGAAAATATTTTTAATCCCCTTGTTTTTCCAAAATTTTCTCACTCGTCTGGATTTTGGGTCAGCTTGCCCTCAAGTCCCGAGATGTCATGATAGCTTGGCAATTCCATTGAGATACATTTAAAGAGTCGGCCAAATATTGATTGCATGTTATCCTTAATTTTGATTTAATGATCCTAATTGAGGTTTAATTTTAATTCCTTAATTTTAATGTTCTTATTTTCTTAAAAAAGTGAAAATTTTGAAAAAAAATAAAAAAATTTAAAAATGAAAAAATAGAAAAAATGTTTTGATTTTAATTTTCATGCTTTCTTAAAAACAATGAAGATGAAAAATAAAAAAAATTCAAATTTAAAAGAAAAGTGTGTGTTTTACATTTATTCCATATTTTAGTTATGTCATTTCATACATATTTTAATTATATCATTTCATACGTATTTTAATTATGTCATTTTATGCATATTTTAATTATGTGATTTCATGCATATTTTGATTATGTCATTTCATGCATATTCCAATTATGTCATTTATTATATATTGTTATTCTTTATTTTGTTCTTAATATTTGTAAGGCATTTAGGATAGGGGTAGTTTAGAAAAATGTCAAAGGTTGGTTTATTCCTTGGCATACATTCATATATGCATTTCATGTATAAGCTTTATACTTGGGTTCTAATCCTATTTAGAAGGAAGTAAAATAGCTACACCCTCATGAGGTGTAAACTTTTGCAAATGGCTAGTAAAACATTCTTACTTAAATTGAGCCCTTTTCACTTGCAATCTGTAATGGGTGAGGATTAGGTGCCACACGAGTCTGTGATGGATGATGATGTGAGAAACAATTTGAGAATTTTTAGATGCATCAATTCCCAACCCAGTATATACTGAACTTTAGGGAGCTAGCCCTAGGTAGAGCCATGCCATACCTTTTCCATAATAATTAGCCAAAATAAGTCACATAAAAGAACACCCTTCACTTTTTTTGTTTGTGTTTTTTAATTTGATAGTTTGGATTATTTCTTTTAATAAAAAGGAAAAGAAAAGAATCATTAAAAAAAACAATCCTTGGTGTTAAAAAGAAAAAAGAAAAAAATGCAAAAAAAGGAAAAAATACTTCTAGTAAAATTTCTTTTTTCATGTAGTTTGATTCATTTGATTTGTGTCAAAAATATTTAAAACAAAAAAAAATTAATGAAGGGTTTTTCTTAAATTATCTATTTATTGGCTTAATAATAAAAGTCAAAAATGAAAAAAAAATTCTTTGAATCTTAGTCAATTTTATGTGTTCTTTCTGTGTTCTTGAATTTTTCCTTGTTTTAAACTTAAAAAAAAAAAAAAAAACCAAAAGAGAGCAACAACAGCAGAAATGGAAAAAAGAAAAAAAAAGAAACAAAAATCTTTGAATCTTAGTCATTTTGTGTGATTGCATTTCATGTGTGTGTGTGTGTATGTGTGTTTTTTTTTTTTTGAATTTTTCCTCCTAAAAAAAAAACTTTAAGCTTGAATGTTGTTTCATGTTTTGTATTTCATTCTTTCATATATTTTTTATCATGATTGAAAATAATAAGATAATACATGTAACCCATCTCATGCATATCATAATAGGATAACAAATGCATTCTATCTCACCAATGTCAATAGATAGTACATACATTCCATCTCATGCAAATCTTAATAGGTAGCATATACACTCTACCTCATTGTATATCTTAAATAGTGTCAACCTCATTAGATTAGCACAACACATGCATTGCATTCCATGTAAACATATCTCATACATATAATATGTCCGTGCATCTCATACAAGTATATTGCATTAGTCGTAGGTGCACATTCCATCACTCATGTAAATATGTCACAACATTTCATGCATATGGATTCATGAACAATAGGATTTCATAAAATATGCATTGTATTTCATATCCCACCACCCTTGCAATAGGACATTACATTCCTTGCATACACATTCATGGGTGATGAAATTTTTATCATTTGGGGTCTTGTACATATGAAAATTCAAATTATTTTGTGGTATTTATTTAATAAGGGTAATAATATAGAATTTTTGGTCTAAGTCTCAGAATAAAATTTTTGTCTTTGTGGGTATCAGAATGATAAAAATGTGGGATCAATTTGAAGTAAAGATTAGTGCATTAGAGTTGAATCAAGAGGAATTTGGGCATGGGCTTCAAGAAATGAAACAACATATTACTTAGTTGATAGAAATGGTTAAGGGTGGTGGTAAGGTTAAATTTTTTATTCCGCAAGGGTCATAACTTCTTTTGATTCAATTAGATCAAGATCAATTGATTCTTGTTGGGTCTAGCACTTTTCCCAAGCATATTAAGGCATTGAGTGATTCAAACAGTGATCAAAGTTTGGGTAAGCTCCTGAAGGGAATGAATGACTTCACCATATAAATGACTAAAATCAAAAGTTTAATTTCCAAGACAAAGTCATTAGGTTTCAAACAACCTTTCCCAACTATCCCAAATCCAAACCTGCATTAAACTTTCCTAATATCTGTTTTCGACCTTCTTTCCCAACACTTGAGATTAGGCCTACCAACTTATGCAACCCCCGAGAACCCCACATTTAAATCCATATTATCAATCAACTATTTCACCTCACATTCTATAACCATCTGTTCAACCTATTACTCCCCAACTACCTATTCAACCAATGTCCCATGTCCGAACCTTTGCACCATCACCAAATATTAAGAGTCCCAGTTAATCTGTTACCTAGAAAACACTTAAGAGGAAAAAATATGCATAGTTAAATCCCATTCCCATCTCTTGTGGAGAACTTTTCCCCTTCTAGTTTTGAAACATCTTATTGCCTCAATTCCTGTAAACTTTAGAAAACTTTTTTATCCAAAGTGGTTTGATCCCAATGTTAAATGTGAGTACCGTGATGGGGTCAAAGGGCATTCCATAGAAAATTGCTCTACTTTCAAGGATATAGTTCAGTTGTTTATTGATGCAAATCTTGCAAAGTTTAAAGAGTTAGTGGGTGGTTATCATAATTGATGTCAATGGAATTAAGGGTCAAGATTCTAAGGCTGAGACATGAAGAAGGGACATTTAAAATAGAGAAAGTGATGAAGGGCTTATATATATAATTTTGAAATAACAATTGAGGGTGTAAACTCTGAATTGGGCTTGAATTATTTGCTTTGAATGAATGGACATTGTGCATCATATTATGTCATAAAATTTTGAAAATTGTCATTTAAGGTTTTTAATTTCATTAAAGTTTTAGATTTTTAGGGTTTTTCTTGAAAAAATGGTAAAAAGGAACGTTGTTGAATTTTGAATAAAGCCTCACATAATTAGTCTCTAAAATCATTAGAAAAATAAAGGAATGCCTTAAAAAAAGAAAAAAATAGAGAAAAGAAAGTTTTCTTTTATAATAAAAGGTGAAAAGAGTCCCGGAAAAGTTGACAATCTTTATTAGAATAAACTTACCAAATGCCTTCATATCATTGACTTTACTCATCAGCCATAATCCCTTAAGAAACTTGAACTTAAATTCATGAACCTTGTCTTTCCTTGATAATATTGTGATATCAAAGGTGGTGTGTTTTTCTTAGAAAATGAATAATGAGACAGCCAATTTGTAAAACAAAAAAATTGGATTTCCTAGAAAATCAAGCAAACAGGGCATTTTTCTTAAAATTTTGAATGTAATAATTTGATAAATGTCAAGACTATATTATACCTTTAAAAATCTCCCAAAATGAAGCCACTCAAACCCTTTCAAATGACCACAAACATACCAATCTTTCACTTATCTTCCCAAAAATTGTCCTCATCTAGTATCTTGGAGGCATATTAACCAAAAAAGAATGCCCTTCTTACCCTTAAGACAACTTGAATTATGATAAATTTGTCTTTTGTTATGGAGTAACATGGATTCCTTAACACCTTAAATGAGCTCATTCTACACGACCTTTTTCTCATAATTAACTTTCATTAGGGGTGGTTTGCCAAAGCATGATACCTTTCTTGAATAGTGATAGGGGCATAAAAAAAAGTAAAAAGAAGGAAAAGTTTTGGTTATGACATCATATACTTGAGAGATTCGAATAAATAAATAAAAAAAAACAAAAAAGGTCTCAACAAATTCATGAAAAACCAAAAAGAGCAAATCAAAGAATTCAAATAAAAAACCTTCCCTTAAACCTTTTTCCAAAAAGAATTTCTCTTTAAATTTGAGTGACTTATGCTTGAGATGATAAATGGCCATATTTCATTATCCCTTCACAAATACAGAAATTTATCCCTTGCTACCCCCTTTGAGTGTGATAAAATTCTTTCTAAATAAACCTTGACCGAGTCACCCACCATAAAGGGGGCAAAAAAAATGCATCTAAGGGACAAGTATGGCAAAGTCCAAGGAAGAGACCTTGTATGTTGAAGGCAAATGTATGATAAAAAGCTTTCAAAGTTTTGAATCCGCTCAAAGAAAAGAAAACAAAACAAAACAAAAAAAAAGGTGAAAGAAAGAGAAAATAGGGAAACAGGGAAAAAAAAGAAGGAAATAAATGAAAAAAAAAAGAAATGAATGATTAAGTTAAGAATATGAGAAAATAAAAAGACATATACCCCAAAGTAAAATCTTCAAATGAAAAAAGAGCATTAGTCTAATCACCCTCAAACACTTATTTTGGGTCTATTTATCCTTTTCTTTAATAACCCCAAACCTCGACCTACAGTACATCCCAACAAAAGTCCATATCGGATCGAGCATAGATGCTTAAAATTAAAGAGCTTCTCCCTAAAGATTGACTGTTAAATACATGAACCTTTTTTGTATCCATTTATCACCTAATTACCCATTTGCATCATTAGTTCATTTTGAATAAGTTTGAATTCTTGAGTGCATAGTATGATAATCAAAAAAGAAAAAATGAAAAATAAAAATGAAAAAAATGATGAATGATTAATGTGGCTTTATGGTGAAAACCTTGAAAAATGGTAGTCTATAACAAATCATGAAAGCCTCAAAGCCACTCATGATATTAATCAAAGGTAACCCAGACCCCTTTGAAAGAATTGAAGATACCAAGTCCCAAAAGTTTGAAATGCAAAAAGAATTATTGATTTTGAAATTTTGAACCTTCATTTCCTCATCTCTAATAGACCATCCAAAGTTTAAGCTTATAACAACTAACATTGATATCTATTAAAATAACACATTTAGATACCAAAGAAAGTGCCAAAATTGTTTGCTTTTCATAAAATTCATACTTTAAACAAAATTTTATGTCTCATTTGTGAGCCTAGATGGAAAAGTATACACCTTTTTTATTTTCATCAAATAATGAAGTCTCTTTGAATAAACTAAAGCCCTTACATGCTAAACCATCCAATCCAGTTAAAAAGAAAACTATCACCTCTTTTATTATTGATAAGGAATGCCAATTTTCAAGAGACTCCTAATCTATTTAGATATTTCACTTTTTTTAATTATGGAATTTAATTATATGGGACAAATTTTTATTGATCATTTTGAAAAATTTTGAATAACTAATCACATTTTTTGAAAAATAAGTAAAGTCATGCTTGGTATAAAAGAAAATCATTGAATTGTGAATCTTTAGGCCAGTTTAAATTTAAGGAAGAAAAATATTTTTCACTAAAACATACAGTTTGTTAAAAAAAAAAAAAGAAGAAAGAAAAAAAAGTGTTTTTTTTAGGAATTATGATGTGTTTTTTTATTCTTGTAATCAAGTTTAAAACGTATATTCCATATCGCGTGTTGCTTGTTGCATGTTGTACAAAAGCATGTTGAAAATGAGAGAAAACTTAAGAAAGTTTGTTCAAAAGCAAAGAAGGTAGAAGTTGGTGAAGAAATAAGAAATAATCAATGAAGGAATAAAGAAGAGGATATTAGAAAATGGAAGAAAAGACCCTTCTGATAAAAAGTTAAAGAGCTAATTTGATGAGTAAAGAGAAATCAACAAAAATTATATTTAGAAAATGAAAAGAAAAAGGAACCCTAGCACTTGCATCTTTGTAGAGGCATTTTCATCGTTAAAAAGGAATGTACATTTTTATCATAGCAAGGATTTTTACATGTGCATTGTTACATTTGCATCATGAAAAAGGTATTGACACTTGCAAGACATTTACATCATTGCCAAAGCAGTAACAATAACAAAAAAGAAAGAAGAAAGAAAAAAAAAAAGCAACAAGCTTTTTACCTTTCCCACAAGTTACTAGTTTCCTATTTTCCTACTACAAGTTTTCTTTTTGTTTTTTGTTATTCTTTGCTACTATTATTCTTCTATTGGTTTTTGCTTTTCTTTTGTTTCTTTTCATTCCTACTACTAGTTATTCTTTTTTTTTATTTCTTTTTGCTTTTTTGCTACTGCTTTTTACCTTTCACGAGCCTTCCCATTTTTTTCGTTATTTGGTCTTCTTGTTTTTTCCTTTTGATTTTTTTTTTTACTAATTTTTTGCTTGCTGTTGGTTTTGTGTTTCACCAACCTTTCTCTTTTTTTCAATTTTTTTTACTTATTACTGGTCTTGTTTCTACCAATTTTTTTGCTACCATTAGTATTGTTTTCTCATTTCTACTAGTGGTTTTTTTTTTGTTAAATGCTTCCCCTCTTTTTCTTTTCTGCTTATTATTTCTCATTTTTGTTCAATTTTTTTTTACTGCTTCTATTTTTTCCCACTAGTTACTCACGTTGCTAAGTCACTACTTCATTTGTTTTTGTAGTATTTTATAATTTTTTTCACATGTTTAGCTTTCTTTCTTTTTACAGTTAAGTTCGGTTGAACGGCATCATTTTCATTCAGTTTTGCAGCAGCCATTTTACACATGAAGTCCCATGCAAGATTAGGTCAAATGGATTCATCGTTTGGCCATATCTTGAGCTTTAAAAAAAACTTAATGCTTTCAGGCCTTAAGTTCTATTTAACCATAGATTTTCGGCCAATTTAGGCTTTTATTTTTTGGCTAGTTTTGGGCTTTTTTCATTTGTTTTATTTTCATTTCATTTGGGCTATCATAATTCTATTTTGTGCCAAGCTTTTTTTTAATTTATTTTTATATATTTTTTATTTGATTTTTTTGTTTAATGACCAATAATGGGCCATTGATGGGCTTTAAGGATAAGTCTTCTATCATGTCATTTTATTAGGCCATTTTGGACATTCATTTGGGTCTATACAATGCACCTCATATTAAAATATTTAAAAAATAGACCGTGAAATGGGCTTGAAAAGTGATAGTCAAGGCCTAGTTACAAAAATAAATTCAAATTAAAATGATAAAATATCTTAGACAAAAGTAGGTGTCTACAATTCTACCTATCCCTATTGAGGATATTAAGATACTAGAAATCTATCAAAATCATAGAGATGATATTGATAAGGACACATATATGACATTAGCTATTATGAGTACTAAGTTTATAGAACAACACCAAAAAGGTACTTTTGTTCTTCTTTCATCTTCTAAGATTAAGAATGATCCTTTAAAAAAAAAAAAGCAAAGAAAGCAAAGTATCATAAGTTATTAAGCTGAAAGGTAGAATAAAAAAAGGCAAAGACAAGGGGTACTTGTCATATAAGGAAAAGCTAGGCTATTAGAAGATAAAATTGAGAGTTTTACTGGTAAAGCTTGAATAAGAAGAAACTTAGTGGAGTTTCAACTTTAAGCATAATTTATGATTGAGAAAACTTCACATTCATTAGTATTAGATACTAAATGAAGTTCTCATTTGTTTGAAAATTTTAAGAAACTAAAGAAAAGTACAAAATCAAATTCTCAACATAAATGCCAAGAAAAATTAAGTTAGATAAATCAAATCAATCTTATATTTGGCATTGTAAAATTGGTTATATAAAAAAAACAAGAATCACAAAGTCATATAAACAAGGATATCTTGATCCTTATGATTATGAATCTTATGAAACTTATAAATCTTTTTTCCTTTGAAAATGATCAAATTACCTTTTATTTGAAAAAAGATATAAAGCAAATATGCTCTTTAGACTTATGAATTTGGATGTCTTTTGTCTAGTGAATCTAAATGCAAGAGGAAAATATTCTTGCTTGACTATTAGTCACTAAGGATTATTCAAAGTATGGTTATGTGAATCTAGTGAAGCATAAGTCTAAACCTTTTGAAAGGTTCAAAAAATTTAGAATTTCAAAAGATTTAGAAGTAAGATTGAAAATCGAATTGGCAAAATATCTTAACACCAACATCCAATCAAGGTAGAGAGCTTAAGCCAAAAACTTTGGATTAGTTAAAGAGAATTGGATTCTTTTCACTATAGACTCTATTGGAAACTCTACGACCAAAGATAATAATTTCAAATGGAGAAACCTAACATTGTTGGACATGGTTTTTTCCTTAAGATATAATCTTCCTACTTCATATAAAGATATACCGTAGAGACTACCACTTACCTACTAAATAGAGGTTCCATGCAAATCCATTAACATAATAATATATGAGATATGGAATGGCAAGATGCCACACATGTCATAATTAAAAGACTTGAAAAATGCATGACTTATGTAAAGTATGCATCATCTAGCAAGCTTAAAGCTTGGTTGGATAAATGTAAGTTTATGGATATCCAAAAGGTTGGATATTAATTCTATAATCCCAATGAACAAAGGTGTTTGTTCCATTGTATGCCATTTTCTAAAAGGAATTATTCATTCTAAAAAAAGGCAATGGTAGTAAAGTTAAACTTGAAAAGTTCAAGAACAAAAACTAAACATTTCGATGGAATATAAGTTAGAGACTAAGGCATTGAGTGTGCAGTCAAAAGCTCAAAGTACACAAACTTCAAAAGACAAGTAAGATACATTAAATCTTCAAAGAAATATAGATTTCTTGTGGACAAAAATGCATTTGTCATAAATAATGAGTACTATAAAAGGAGATAAAACATTAAGTTCTATAAGATAATCAAGAGGGTTTGAATAATTAATGACAATGATGAACCTTGTGGGTACAAGAAGTTAGTAGGAGTATAATTGTTTTGATAAAGCTTTATATGGATAACATATAGCTTGTTGGAAACTGAGTACATATGCTATAATATATAGTAGATTTAAATATCCAAATAAGATCTCCATATTGGATATAAGAGAGGCAATGC
Source organism: Durio zibethinus (assembly GCF_047325235.1). Taxonomy (NCBI): domain Eukaryota; kingdom Viridiplantae; phylum Streptophyta; class Magnoliopsida; order Malvales; family Malvaceae; genus Durio; species Durio zibethinus. The sequence goes on along the minus strand of NC_143164.1, from coordinate 31,092,089 downwards.
ATATAATAGGATAAAAATTAATAAAGATAGATCCAAATGTTGTATAACTCTCTTAATCCATAAACATAGTCAAGGTACTAAAAGAGTTTAGCATAATGGAATCTAAGAGTAGATCTTTGCTTATGTTACATAGCATACACATAGATATGATGCTAAAGAGTTTAGCAAAAGGACATTTATCCATATTGTATTATATGAATCTCTCTAAGGCATGTGTCATATGACATAAGAAAAAAAAGAGATAAATTAGATAGAATACAATATCAAAAATTATATCTGCCACTTTGGATGCTATGTACTATACTAAATGTGTTAGTATATGAAAAGGTTGAAAACCACATAAATGGTTGCTTCACATTTAGCTATCATTCGATAAAAACAATAGCAAGTAACAAAGTGATTATATTTTACTTTATATGATGACAAAATTAGTTTGAAAGAGTTTCAAACATAATATGACCATTAATTTTATAAACCCATGCCAAAAACAACTTTTTTCTTTGAAGTAACAAGAAAAGAATTTTGGATCAATTTTAAAAGTTTAACTCTATGATTTCAAGCATTGTTGAAAACAATGGAGCCATTGCATAAGCGATAGGAATTAAGGTCTCAAAAATGATCCAAATATGTTTTAGGGCATTACCTTTTGAATATATAGATAATCAAGAGAAATGGTACAAAAGTACAATAAGTTCTCACAAAAGACAAATCTAGCACATTTTTTCACTATACCATTATCCTATGATTGCTAAATGAAAATGTTTAGTATTGGATACCAAGGCGATTAGTATTAGTGCAAGTGAGAGATTATTGGTATATGCCGTAAAACCAATTGGATTGGCTATAGGACACATGCCATGTTATGCATTTATAGCACCTAAAAGTATAGTAATTTTGCTATTTAAAATGGGTGCTAAATTTTAAATTTTGGTCGATTTTGGTGCTATTAATACTGTTTTTATATTTTTAAGGTTTAAGGCTTGTGGACATAATTTCCATGTAATTCATATAGACAACCATGCAAAGTCGATTTTTGCCCATACAAGGAAGCCAGAAGCCAAACCTTATTGGTTTATCATCCCCAATCCATACGGCCAAGAAAGGAAGATTTTAAGCACTCTTGAAGTTTTTCACTTGCATTAAGATACATACATTCGACTAAATCAAAATGTAAAAGAAAATAATGTATATTTGAAAAGATTGGAAAGTATAAAGACTTTCCAATCACCATCACAATTGGCCATATCCATTTCAAAAATATTTTAAGCAATTTCAAGATCACTTCGATGTTATCTTATTCGACTAAGAGTGTTGAGATTGAAAAGAACTCTTTTGCTTGCCCTTTAAAGAATTGTGATAAAAGAAGGACTCTAGCTATTTGAATTTCAAAAGATTAGATTAAATTCAACTACATTTTCTTGCAATCCAAACCATAGCCAAACCAAACAAAAAAAATAAATAAAGTAAAATGAAAGCTACAAGGATCAATGGCCAAGATGGATTGCTAAGACCCTCACATTTGACCAAACTCTCCAAGAATGAAGAATCCACATTTGGTCAACTACTTAAAGATGAGCATTAGCTTAATCCTTTAACATTTGAATTAAATGCAAACTCTTGTAAATCATATCCCTATCATAATCGAACCAATGCCTATAAATAGGTAAGGTCTCTTCACTTGTTCACCATCCCATTTTTCACCATTCTTTTCCCACTTTTTTCTTTAGTTTTCCCTTAAGTTTTCTTTAGTTATTTTCATAGTTTGGCTAAGGTGATAAATTAGCCATAACTAAGTTCTTTTGTAATTTTTTTTCTAAATCAAAGCTTTATTTTATTCAAAACCTTTTTTTTCATAAACAATCTTTTTTTTTACAAGTTTTGGTTTTAACATTGTTTTATTGTCTCCAAAGTATTCGACAAACACTTCCTTGTTTCTATTCTATTTTTAGTTTCTTGTAATCTTGTTTTAATAATTTCTTTTATGCAATATAAGTTTCAACCAACCTTCAATGTTTCTTTAATTCAAGTTTTCAATTCTTGTTTCATTAGATCTAGTATTTGGCCACAACCTTTTACTATCAAGTGATAGTTGGATGAGTAAAGATCTAGGCCTATATAACTTCTATTTCAATTCTCCTTTACATTCCTTTGCAAAACAAATCAAGCTTTCATTTGTTTAGATATACAAGTTTAGTTTATTACCATTGGTGCTTGAAAGCTACCCAATATTACATTCTATAATCCTTTCAGAGATGATACTAGAATACTTCTATTATTATTACTTGATCTATGCACTTGCAGGCTATACAAAAAGCATCAATCATGCATTTCTATTATTATCAAAGGCATTCTTTATCTATGAGATTGTATAAACATAATTGATATTACTTATTTCTAATAGACAAAATCCTTGGAATAAATATGCTTTCAAGGGAATTACCATGAGATTGTAATTATGAGATCATTATTACGTTAAAGCATTATTTCTAAATTGTTCCTCATCGATGTTTTGTCAAGAATAGACATTAATAAAAGCTATTGAGACCAGTATATGATCATGCTCTTACTTATAAAGTAAGTAACCAATCTCATGAGTTAAAGTTTGGAAAAACTTGAGATAACATGTGGGTGCTTATTGCAAGAATAAATTCACTAAACATAACCCAAGATGAGAATATTATATGATAGTTCACATAATGTCTATAGCTACATTCTTATGCAATGGTTATATAAATGATTCTTTGACTTGAGTTTACTTATGATCTTATATGACGAGTATTATACTTTGACTTTACTTTACCAATGTTTCTAACCAAGATTGCTCTAGTCAAGTATAATTGGGTATAACATGAGGCATATGAAGATATATGAAGTAATCAAGATGGAATTCATCACCTTGTGTGATCAAAAGAGTATCTCAAATGGTCTTCATTGAATTAACTCAAGAAATCTTTGGTCAAAGTGAAATAAGAGTTTAAAATTATTTTAAAATTTATTTATCGAGTTATTGTCAAGGACAAGACCATGCATAGATAGGTTGTCAAGGCACATTGACTTTCGTTAGCAATTGGGTTTCGTTATAATATAGCTAACATTGATCATAATCTATAAACATGAGATTAGCTAATTAGAGAATTAGTGATGCAGTCAAAAGATTTAATTCATCTAAGTCCAAATATAAAGATTACAATGCTTATGTTTATTGTCAACATGCTAAGGAACCTAATGGGTCACACATAATAGGACATGTTGTGAAAGATTAAAATTGAGATAAATTAAGTTGGACTTAATTTATTAGGTTAAAATCCAATATAGAGAAACATACAAAAGTTCAATACTAAATGGAACATTGTATGGCTGGCCAAGTAAGTAATCCTATTGAGAATAAGACTTGGTCAAGGGGTTATTCTATTGAAAATAAAATTAAGCATAAAGAAACCCTAATATGTTAGGGCTTTAAGTTACCCTTTGTCTCTATATAAAAAACTTAAACTGCCCCTTTTTCTTGTAGCATTCTAAGATAATAGACATCTCATGTGTTAAGAACAATTGAAAGAAAACACAAAAGATGGCAATCGACTAATCTCACTACCTAGAGATTTTTGTTTTGAGTTCTTCCCATCCTTTGGAGAAGATTCGTTCACTATGTTTATGGCGATCACCATTAGAGGCTGGACATTTGGACAACTCTAGGATTGCAAAAACAAATTTGATGATCTATTGCTTGATGCAAAGTGAATCGGTATAAGAGATAATATACTATTAGCCGAAACTAACTATTATATTTGTATGATCTTGTTTACTGATCATGACTTTAGGGAGTTGAAAATTTTTAAAATTTCACTGCTAGTACACTGTATATTGATACACAATTCCTTTCAAGACATAGACAGAGCTCTACCTTCTAAAGGGTTTAATATGCCAACTATTGAAAGTTACAATGCTAAGTATGATTTCCATGTTAGGCCAAGCCATGCATTAATTTTTGGTTTTTGTCCTCTTGGCTATTTAATGTTTTATTCCATTTAAAGCATGTGCAAATTCTATTTTTAGGCTTCCATGTTTGGTGTATGATCATTCTTTCATGATATTTCATCTATTCATGAGTATGTCATCTTAGATTATATGTTTGTTTCATTTTTGTCATGATCATATAGCTTGCTTCACATTCGGTTTATATCATTCATTTTAATCTTGGTACATGTTTTGTCATGACTCATGCATTAGTAGATTAAATCCTTGAGTTTAAATGCTTTCTTGTTAAGTAAAATTTCATGTTTCCTTGTTTAATGCATTTATTGTTCACCATTTTGCTCTTTATTTAAGTTATTACATACAAGATGTTTTATGTTTCCAAACGTTTCTATAATTCAATTATGACCAATTATGTTTATGTTTGTATGTTGATTTCATGTTTTAGGATCATTGTAGTTCAATTATTGTTCCTTTTATCTCTTCCAAAACCTCAATTAATCTTTCTCTGAATATAAAGCTAAAAGGTAAAATTTTGGTACTTGGCATTCTTTCCCTCTCATCTCATAATCCTCGTGGGAACGATCTCTACTCATCACTTTATTACTTGATCATGACTCATGAGACCTATGACGACACAATTAATCCTTTTGATCATCTTGAACTTTTTAGGACAAACGTGCTGATCAAAGGCGTAGAACCCACTGATGTGTAGAGGTTTGATACAGACTTTAAAAAGGTATCTTGGTCTTGGTATACAAGTCTAGAGCCTAGGTCAATCTCAACTTTCAAACAGCTCAATTACTCTTTTTTTACCCACTTCGTCAACAATCGTCAAGCAAAAAAAACTACTTTAAGTCTGATGTCTATCTAGCAAGGACACAAAAAGCTCCTAAAAGAATATGTGACACGTTTCAACATCAAAGCTCTTTAAGTTAAAGATTTAGAGCAAGCTACAATTGTGGTTGGCTTGACAAATGGACTCGACAACAAGGAATACCACTTCAAGCTAGCTTTCTATGGAACCCTTAAAAACCCTAGATAACGTGCTTTAAATAGTAAAAAAATACATTAATGTTGAAGCTACAACAAAAAATGATCAAGATGTGAGAAGAGCATCCCTTTACCATAAAAGAAAACGGGGAAGAGAGATTAAGAATCCTTCAAGAGAGAAAATTTACAAAGAGGTACCCTAAAATAAGAAGTCCAAGCAGAAGTATGACAACAATACCATATTAAATACCTCTCAATAGAGGATATTACTACAAATTAAAAGGGATCCACAACTCAAATGGTCTAAGTCACTAAGCAAAATAGCCAAAGAGACTTTAACAAAAAATGTGTTTTTCAATGGGACCATGGCCACACAACTAAGGAATGCATTGACTTGAAAAATGAAATTGAAACCTTAATAAGAAGAGGTCTAATGGACAAGTTCATTGACAACAAAAGGCAAAGGAAAAATAAAGGAAATATTCCAAAAAGAGAATAATGAAAAAAGTATAGAGATCATCGGGCTAACAATAATCAAGGTAATAAGGATGATAAACCTATGAGGCAGAATAGACAAAAAGAGGAAGTTGATAATTGACCTATAGCAAGAATTATCAATGTTATAACTGAAAGAACCTCAATGTCGACCAAAATGAAGTTTGACTAAGGGATAGTCATGACAATAAGGTCCACTTTGAGGAAACCAAAGTCTCGAAAAAATAAACTAATCTGCTTTAGCATAAAAAATTTGACAATTCCTCCATGGCAATGCTATAGTGATAAATGCAGTTGTTTACAACCATATGGTTAAAAAAATCCTCTTTGATAACGGGAGTTTAATCGACGTGCTATACTAGTCCACAACAAAGAAAATGGAAATTCCTGATGACAATTTAAGGTCATTCCAAACCACCTTGGTAAGGTTTAGAAACCACAACTTCCAGTTAAGAAAAGTATAAAGCTACTAATCATGATGAACATCAACCCAAAGACTATCACCTGAATTATTTGTTTCATAGAGGTGGACATTCTTTCTGCATGCAATATAATATTGGAAAGAATTAGTCAAAGCTTGTTGGGAACTTTAGGGTCAGCTTCTCAACTCAAAGTTAAATTTCCCACGCTTCACTAGATATGAAAGGTCACAGGAGATCAGTCATTGGCAAGACAATGTTATGTAATCCTTCTAAAAGGGAAGATTGGAATCCAAGCAATGCATAGTTTAACTAAGCTAAAAGTAACTATTGAAAATTCAAAAATCAAAGTTCTTGAAGGGAGAAAGGATGAAGGCAAAAGTAAGAGGTCAGAAGAAAGATGAGGAGAAGGAAAAAGAATTTAGAAAATTTTTAATTTTTAAAACTTTTAAGCCATTAGAAAAATCGAGCTAGAATGCCAACCATCGAACTATCAATTGAGATTACACTGATAAGCCAGCTCTGTGCACTGAATAGTGTCATTTTTTAATCTGATGAATATGATTACAATTATTTCACAATCTTTATGCTCAAACTATTATGAACAATATACTATGTTTACAAACATACATTAATAATTTTTATAAATAATTTGATCTCTTAAGATCGGACCTAAAACCCCAAACCTATTAACCAATAATAATGAACATCTCATTGCAATAGCAAACCTTGAGGAGAATGATCTTCAAGCCTTAGTAGATCATAGACCTGAGCTAGACTTAACTCAACCTGTGCCAACGAAAGAGCAAATACACTTCCCTTTCTTCAAAAGAAATGTCGAAAAATACATGTAGATTAGCTTGCAATTAGAAGAGAAAGATAAACTAATGGTACTATTAAAGGAAAATGCCAACTCATTTGCTTGGATGCTATTAGATATGCTCGAAATAGACCCTTTAGTAATAGTTATCTAGCTTAACATCATCCCAACATCAAGCTTGTTCAACAAAAGAAGAGGTGTTTCACCCCAAAAAGATAGCAACCTATAAAGGAAGAGATTGGTAAATTACTCAAAGCTGAGTTTATCAAGGAAGCTTACTATCCATAATGGATTGCCAATGTGTAATGGTGAAAAAGTACAAAGAAAAATGGAGAGAATATATATAAATTTTACCAATCTTAACAAAACTTACTCTAAGAATAGTTTTCCTTTACCAAGCATGGATTGATTGATTGATATTAGCATCGAGCACAGGCTCTAAACTTTATGAATGCGTACTAAGGTTATAACTAGATCAAAATGATGAAAGAAGATGAGGAGAAGACGACCTTTGTAACCGAGAATAGCCTATACTGTTATAAGGTGATGCCCTTTCCATTCCAGGTAAATGAACTAAATCCCAGAAATCCTTACTTATTACTTCCTTTTATCCTTTTCTTTTCTTTCCTTTTTCTTATCTCTCTCTTTCTCTTTCTAGCACTAACTTAAATGTTGAAGTACAAATGTTGAAGACACATTCGACTTTTGCTTCTAACCAATCTCCCATTTTGTTATTTCAAGTTTTCAACCTTTGAACCAAGCTCGGTACAAACACAATTTATTAAAAAAAATATTATTTGATATAACAATAATTTTAATAATTTATTAATTTTACAAATATCAAATAGATATTACAAATTTTATTTTATACAAATTGGAATCTAATGTCTTCAATTATTTTTTTCTCGTACTACCTCATTTTATTATCATCATTGCATTTACATTCAAACATATGACACCATTCATTTTAATTTCACCATTACAATAATCAATCTCATCTCCAATGCTATTTTCAATTTCATCCCAATAAACCTAATTTTTTCTATCAATAGTGATACTCTAGTCAGCTCAATGAGACTTTAGTTGGTTCAAGAATGTACAAGTAGCTTCCTTTATAAAGGATCAACTTCGAGATAATTGTCAGTGAACTACAGAGAAAATTTTGCAGAGACCAAAAACTTGCTATGAAAATAAGCACCATGACTTAAGGTCCAAAAGATGAGGTAGGAAAAAGGAACATCAATGATAGTGATCACAGTAGAATAGAAATTACAAGCACCTTCTCAATTTCTCTACTGGACATGTAAGTTACATCTTATCCAGTTGATGATACTAAGTAGGAATACAATGTCCGTTAGCATATCAAAACAGACTCAGAAACAAATACCAAAGAAAAAAAGAAAAGAAAATACTAGTAGGTTAGTAAAAAGGATAACCAAAAGTGGAACAAAACTAAATCCGAGGACCTTGGCCTATGGACCTTGAGTAAAATACCAACTCTAATGAGTGATGTACTTCATAAAAAGATTGCACTATAATTCATCTGACCAATTTTACTGATGGTCCTGAAACTTTGTTTGGAATGACAGAACATGCAGTGTAGAAAACTTCTTCGCTTGTGTTCGATTTAGATGCTTCGTTTCAGAGTCACACGGCGGATCCCTATAGAAGATTTGGGTCGATAATGCTCATCTGTATCCACCTCTTCGATTTCCTGGGCAAAATATTGTAACACACAACTGATATAATTTGAAGTTCAACTTCTTAGATATCTGACACATGGTATCTGAAAGTGACAACCACATGAAAGATAGGATCATGGGAAAACAAGTTAAATATGTCCAACCATGAGTACAGATTAGCTATGTACATAGTGACCAATTTTTTTTTTCTAAAGTCATCACAAAAACAATTAAAAGGAAAGAATCTAAAGTTTGATTGTTAGCTGAACCACATCCTCTGCCCTAACAACCTTCCCAAAGACAATAAGCTTCTCATTTAGATCTAGGATTAGTGCAGTTCTAGTGAAAAGCTCAAATCCTCTATTATCATGCTTTGCCTTAGAAGTTCCAAGCATGAATGCTTCATGCTCCAAACTGGTTGAACATCAGAGAATTTGAGTTACAAAAATATTTAAAGTATCTATTCCCTAGCCTTTGACAAGATGGTAAATCAATGAAGAAGAAGTAGCGGCCCAATATGAGTTCAATCATGACCGTACTAACCTGGTATCGAATTGGCTGTATGCTTTCCTTTCAAATCCAGTCTTCTGCAGCTGCAAGCTTATCGCTATCCCCAGCCTGAATCACATTATTACATGGCAAAAAACACCATTGAAGTGTCCTCTCTGACTGCAGATCAATTGAACTCATGATAATAGAGGGTGACCTTGGAAGACACATGTTATTCCTTTCCACAGGTTAATGAAGTTCAGTAGCACACCATGTCCAGCAAGAGAAAGGGAATATAGTATATACTAAAAATTAAAAAAATAAAAAGAAAGAGAGAAACTTCAGCTTTTCCTAGAGGTGTTTGGCTGACTGCCTATTCCATAATTCATCCATCACCCACACAAACAACTTGAAAGTACAAATAATTGGGCATACCGTTTTATGCCCAAAGAAACCAGATAAGACAATAAATAAATGGCTAAACTTGATTTAGCACTGAACCAAAACTAGATGGAGCCTCCTTCATCGAATCCTTTAAATGAATTTGCAGTTTAAACGAAACTCCCAGCATTATGCTTAGGAATTAAAACGATATTGATAAATTTCATGCCTTCTTGATAGGCATGACACACAATGCTCAACCAACAAAATCAACATCATGAAGCCAAAACAGATGGCTGCTCTGCAAGATTACAGCCTACAATTAAAAATTAAAAGAAATGTGATCTACAGAAAATAATTCAAAGCTGTTCTTGACTCCTTCACTAGCACGATCTGATCAACTCTATCTACATCCTAATTTCCAGTTCAAATATTAACCACATGGAATTTTATGATAGTTCTATAAAAGAAAATCAATCATTTTAAGTAAGTGAACACATTGAGTCCAGAACTTACCATAAATCAAGGAATTTATAAACAACTTCAGAAGAACTGTGCCTGAAGAGTTCCACGGTTATAGAGCCTTTTGCAGTATCTAAAATCTAGTCGTAAGAAGGGGAAAAAAAGAGTTAAGTCAATGGATAAAATTCATTTTAAATAGGATTTCAGTGTGCAAGCCTAAAAGCTAAGAACAACTATTCAAAGCTGTTCTTGACTCCTTCACTAGCACGATCTGATCAACTCTATCTACATCCTAATTTCCAGTTCAAATATTAACCACATGGAATTTTATGATAGTTCTATAAAAGAAAATCAATCATTTTAAGTAAGTGAACACATTGAGTCCAGAACTTACCATAAATCAAGGAATTTATAAACAACTTCAGAAGAACTGTGCCTGAAGAGTTCCACGGTTATAGAGCCTTTTGCAGTATCTAAAATCTAGTCGTAAGAAGGGGAAAAAAAGATTTAAGTCAATGGATAAAATTCATTTTAAATAGGATTTCAGTGTGCAAGCCTAAAAGCTAAGAACAACTATTCAATGAACATCTCAGCCGAACTTCATTCCTTAAGAAAGGCTAAAATGTAAAGATTGTAAGATAAAATTGAAAAAAAACTCTAAGACCTAGACAATAAAAGATTTTTTCCAAAGAGATATGCTAATGGAATTCTGTTTTGTTAATAGGTGATACAACCAAGAACATGATAAAAGAATTTATTTTGTAATGGCTTTTAATAAATTCATGAACTCAGAGAAGCACGTGCCTGCAAGTTAAAGAAATTATTAGTTGCAGGAAGCTAGTGGAATAGATAAAAGATATTTGCATTGGATAAGAAAAACACACTATAAGTTAATCATCTATGGTCAATTTGCAGAGTTTTACAATATTGTTTCTCAAAACTAAGCACAGCACATTCCAGGCCAGTACCATAAAGACTAGACATATTATTCATGCAGGCAGAAAGTATTAATTAAGGGAGAGCTTGGCAAGTAAAGAAACCTACAGCATATCCAGGGAGATCAGATTTCTTCGAACCCATGAAAGAGTTGTCACCCTACCTGACACAAGCAGCCACAGTCAATATAGAGGATACAAAGTTAAGAAACAATAACAATGAAAGGAGGAAATGCCTCATTACGGAAAGCATCATAAACTAGGGATACATATGCATGCAAGAACAGTGAAAAGTTGCCTTAAAAATGTCCTAAAAGGATGATACATTGATACCTGGCACAGAGTTAGAGAGTTCTATTATTATGGACAAAACAAAGACTATCAAGAAACATATTATTGAATGATTAAACAAGATTTTTTAAAGAGTGTACCTCAAAAACTGATTGCCTGTTCTCTATTTGAATTCTTGACCTAAAGACAAGAAAACAGGGTCAAATTCCATTAACTAAGAAATATTAACCATAATTTATTCGCCACAAGCAGTTTCATTTCTAAATCTCATGCTCTGGAATTAGCAAGTCACGCAGTAAAATACATGAATCAACATGCCAAGCAGATAATAAAGTTACATTGCGGCATTAAAATCGAAATTAGTTTCACATATCTCCAATTATGGTCAATACCCGAATTGCAACGAACCTTTGCAACCAGTGTCTGTACGTGACATATATAAAAAACACAATCAAAACAATAGTCAAACTAGACAGTATAATTGTTGTAACACTTATTCGAGCTGGCCCCTTCTTCTTTTTGCTTTGTTGTAGCAGAGCTTGTGGTTTGATCCTCGCCATCAACTCCAACTTTTTCTAGTAAAAAAACTCGTGTCATATTTATTACCAGCTACGAAGCAGTAAATACATCACGAATTTTTTAAGTTTAAAAATGTAGGAAAATAATTTATAACTATATTTAGAGCTTTATTTGGTACAACAAATATATAAAAGGCTCCAAGTAACCAAATATGGACCAAAACTATCAACAAGTTTTCAAAGTTTATAGTAATTAGAATAGAGATTTTCAAAATAAAATCTGAGAAACAATCCTATATTGAAAAATAAAAACTGAAAATAAATAGTTAAATCTGTTAAAATAGAGAGATAAGTCTGTTCAAAATGAATAATTTTAACTATTTAAAAATAGATAATTTTTGTCTATTCAAAATAGACAGTCATGTCTGTAGGAAATGACACTTATCTATACTCATCTGGTTTTCTGAAAATACAAAGAAAATAATTTTTGGAATTTTTCCTCTTTCTTCAAACTCCATATTTTTTTTTTATAAAAATTTTACTACAGAAAACTTTTATAGAAGTTTGATGATATTGTGATATGCCGATGAATACTCAGTGAATTGATTTCATTAGTGCAAAACGCAGTCAAACACTGGACTTCATTGTATCCTTAAGGTTTATTGCCTGTAACTCTTTTACACACCTACTAATTAAATAATATGGCGAGGCAAATAAAATCTTAAGAAAAATGGCACTGTTACATGCCTTGGAGCCTTTATTCAAAATTTTAGATTTACCAGAAGTAGTAATTATAGTTTTTCAGTGTTTGCTCTAGCAATCTTAAGGTTTTATTTGTTTCAACAATGGCTAATGAAGCAACGTTTAGGGAATTGGCTTCTAGTTTGGTTAAACTGGATCGTTTTGATGGTGGCAATTTTTGAAAATGGCAGAACAATATGCATTTTTTGCTTTCAACCTTAAAAGTTGTATATGTTCTTACTACTCTTAGGGCAGAAGAAAATAGAACAAAAGAATCTGTTACTACAATAAGAAAGAGGCAAAAATGGGATAATGCAGACCACATGTGTAAAAGTCATATTCCAAACAGCGTGTCTGACAACTTGTTTAATACATACCAAAATGAGGCTATTGCAAAAGAGTTATGGGACAAATAAAGACCAGGTATATGACCGAAGATGCAACAAGTAAAAAAAATTTTGTTAGTCATTTCAATAATTAACATATGGTTGACGGACGTTTTATGATCAAACAATTGTGTGAAATTTAAAAAATGTTTAATTAGTTTAAACAATATAATATAAGATGGATGAAACAATTATTGTGTCTTTTGTAATAAACAAACTTCCTCCATCATGGAAGGACTTTAAAAGAAGTCTAAAACATAAAAAAAAAAAAAAATCATTTTTGAGGCTTTAGCTAATCATCTTTGAATTAAAAAGGAATACAGAAACCAAAAACAAATTTTCTATTCTGGTGATGCCAAAGTTCATGTTTTGGAGGAAAGACAGACTACAAAACTTGGCAACAAAAAGTTCAAGTTCAAGCAAATTGTTAATGGGCCTAAATTCAAAAAGAATAAAAAAGGCTCATGTTACCATTATAGTAAGCTGGGACATTTCAATAAGGAATATCGGTTGTTATAAAAGAAAAATGATTCCTCAAAAAGGGATACTTTTGAAAATTTTATTGCCATAAATTTCGAGATTCATAGGTTTGAAAATGATGAATCATGGTGGGTTGACTTTGGGGCAACAAAACATGTGTGCAAGGAGAAAAGCATATTCACAACATTCAAACCAAGTGAATATAACAATGTCCTCTACATGGGAAATTATTCTACAACAACAATCAAAGGCAAATGGACTGTTGACCTTGAATTCACTTCTAGAAAAATTATAAGTTTGAATTATGTTTATTATGTACCAGAAGTTATAAAGAACTTAGTGTCTAGAAGTCTAATGAACAAGTTTGGATTTAAACTTGTGAGGTAGATAAATCCATTCTGTCTAATGGAGAAATTTTTGTTAGGAAGAGGTATATGTATGAGGGAATGTTCAAACTCAGTATTATTAATAAAAATAAAAATGTTGATTCTGCTTACATGGTTGAATCTTCATATTTATGGCATTATAGATTAGGTCATTTAAATTATAGCAAATTACATGATATGAATAAGTTCTGTTAATTTCTGAATTTAGTCAAAACATTAATAAATGTAATACATGTATGTTTGACTAAGATTACCATAAATCCTTTTCCTAAGGTTTAGTTACTTGAGTTAATTCATAATGATGTTTGTAATATGCATAGCACTCCTACATTATCTAAAAAGAAATATTTTGTCACATTTATAGAAGATTGTACCAGATATTGTTATGTTTATATGTTATATTCCAAAAATGAAGTACTTAATAAGTTTAAAATATATAAATCTGAAGTTGAATTTCAATATGAATCTTTTATCAAGTGCTTGAGATAAGATAAAGATGAAGAATATTATAGTCCGAGTTACTTTGAATCCACCCGAATAATCCGTCAAGTTACTACTTGTTATAAACCATAACAAAATGTTGTAGCTAAAAAGAAAATAAGGTCTTAACAAAAATGGTAAATGCAATATTATCATATTCTGGTCTAGGACAAGAATTTTGTAGTGAAGCTTTATTAATAGCTTGTCATATACTAAATAGAATTCCTAACAAAGAAACAAAAATAACCCCATATGAGCAATGATAGAATCCTTTATACTTGTTTGTTTCTTGGAATCCCAAGAAATGGCACCCCCACCAAGTACAAATATCCATCTGCTTGTAGAAGCATGATCTTCCATATTACCAATCCAACTACCATAAGAATATCCTTCTATAACTAAAGGATATCCACTATAACACAATCCATAATTAATTGTTTTCTTCAAATATCAAAGTACTTTTTTAACTGCTTACTAATGCAAGTTACTTGGATGACTTATGTAGTTACTCAACTTTCTAACAACAAATGCTATGTCTAGCCTTGTACAAGTCATTGCATACATCAGACAAACAATTACTCTTGCATATTGCAATTGATTGATTGTTCTATCAAAATTAAATACTAATTTCAGTTGAGAATCCATGGGTGTATATATTGGAATACAATAAAAAAAATCAAACTTTACAGTTAAAATTTCATAACCCAAAAGAAAAGAGTTAGGTGAAAGAGGAATAGAATGCATATTTATAGGATATGCACAAATTAGTAAAGCATATAGGTTCATGGCTATTGAACCAAATGATTCAATTTCAGTTAACATTGTTATTGAATCAAGAGAAGTAATTTTTTATGAAAATAGATTTAAATCTATTTCAAAACAACTACAAGCTATTCATCCTACAAGTGGAAAAAAAATTCCAAATCCATTAGAACAAACTAAAATTAGTAATTAATATTGTCAAGAAATAAAGACAAGCACAAGGGTTAAAATGGTAAAAGATTTTGAACCAGATTTCTTTATGTTCCTTGTGAAAAGGATTGGCGAAAGCATAATAATAAAATTCCTTATTGTTTTAATGCAAAGTCTAATCTTGTTACATATGAAGAGACAATAAAGTCTCAAGATTTTACTTTTTGAAAATAAGCAATAAATGATGAAATGGACTCCACAATGGAAAATAACACTTGGATTTTGGTTGACCTTCCACTAGGTTTTGATCCAACATACTGTAAATGGATTTTCAAAAAGAAAATGAAAGTGGATGAAACCATAGATAAATTTAAAGCAAGGTTGGTAGCCAAAGGCTTTACATAAGCAAAGGATAAACTACTTTGATACTTATGCTCCAATAGCTAGAATTGCTACAATTAGACTGCTAATTTCACTTGCGTCGATTTATATTTTGGTTATACATCAAATGGATGTGAAGACGGCATTTTAAAATGGTGAATTAGAAGAGGAAATATATATGGAACAACTAGAAGGATTTATCATTCAAGGTCAAGAGCATAAGGTTTGTAAGCTTATAAAGTCCTTGTATGGACTTAAGCAAGCACTAAAATAATGGCACCAAAAGTTTGATGGAATCATTCTTGCTAATGGTTTTAGAATTAATGAGTCAGATAAGTGCATATATAGCAAATTTGAAAATGGCAAAGAAGTCATAATTTATTTATAAGTGGATGATATGCTAATATTTGGCATCGATTCAAAACAAGTGAAGGAAACAAATAAATTTTAATCAAATAAATTTTCAATGAAAGATATAGGTGTAATGGATATTATTCTTGAATTAGAATACTCTGGAATGATAGTGACATAACCTTGTCACAATCGCATTATATTGAAAAAGTACTTAAAAAGTTTGATTTTTTCGATTATATTTCAGTAACTACACCCATAGATTCTCAACTAAATTAGTATATAATATTGATAGAACAATCGATCAATTGCAATATGCAAGAGTCATTGGTTGTCTAATGTATGCAATGACTTGTACAAGGCTAGGCATAGCATTTGCTATTGGAAAGTTGAATAACTACACAAGTAATCTAAGTAACTTGCATTAGCAAGTAGTTAAAAGAGTACTTTGATATTTGAAGAAAACAATCAATTATGGATTGTGTTATAATGGATATCCTTTAGTTATAGAACGATATTCTGATGCTAGTTGGATTACTAATATAAAATATCATGCTTCTACAAGTAAATGGATCTTTGCACTTAGTAGGGGTGCCATTTCTTAGGGTTCTAAGAAACAAAGAAGCATAAAGGATTCCACTATAGCTGTCAAGTTTGTTGCATTAGTCACAACAGCTAAAAAAGTTGAATGGCTAAGAAATTTATTATATAAAGTACCTTTATAGCCTAAACCAATTTCTCCAATTTTTATCCGATGTGATAGTGAAGTAACTCTAACGAAGGCATATAGCCAAGTATATATGGAAAGTCTAGACATATTGGATTAAGACATAGCTATGTTCGACAATTAATTTTAGATAGAATGATCACTATAAATTATGTGAGGTTAAATGAAAACTTGACAGATCTTTTAACCAAAAGTTTTGCTAGGGAGTTTGTAAAAAAGACCTCAATAAGGCTGGGGCTTAAGCTCATGAAGTAAAGTTACCCAATGATGGAAACTCGACTCAACACTTGGTATAACATCAAGTTTTGAGTTCAATGAAACAAAGTACATCATCTGTATGTGATTGCTAGCACAATAATATTGTTTAATGTCATCCCAGGTAAAGTGCTAAGTACTTATAATAGTTAAGGAAGGTTGAGTAATATACTATTAATAGACTCATAACCTAAATATGTTAGAATGTTATAGTTACAGGAACACTCTTGATGAGAGCTACCTATATGAGTGTGAAGTATGGCTGCTTCTAGAAGCTTAAAAGCTTGGTTCTAATAGCACTCATTAAAAGAGGATGTAGACACATGACCATAAATGTGTCATCGAATACCAAGTATTCATTGGGTGTTGAAATCATTATGTTAGACAAGTTCAGTTAATCAAATGGAATAGCTGATTCAAAACATAGTCTACCATGCGATTTTAGTTAACTTTAGCTTATTTTCACTAAGTGAAGGTTCAAATCGAAAGATACCTTCATTTTTGCAATTGATTTTCAAGGTCATCATAAATCTAGATTATTTTGAAAATGGTGAGGGATTGTTAGAGATTTTCAAAATAAAATATGAAAAATAATCTCACATTAAAAAAGAAAAAATAAAGACAGATAGTTAAGTCTATTCAAAATAAACGTTTTAATTGTTTAAAAACTTACAATTTTTATCTATTCAAAATAGATAATCATATATGTAGGAAAAGATACTTATATGTTTATAAAGTTTCATCTGGTTTTCTAAAAATACATAGAAAATAATTCTTGAAACTTTTCCTCTGTCTTCAAACTCTAGATTTCTTTTATGAAAATTTTGCTTTAAGAAACTTTTATAGAAGTTTGATAATCTTGTGATACGTTGGTGAATACTTGATGGATTGATTTCATCAATACATAATGTAATCAATCATTGGGTTACATTGTATCCTCAAGGTTTATTGTTTGTAAATCTTTTACACACCTATTAATTAAATAATATAGTAAGGACAAATAAAACCTTAAAAAAAATAACACCATTACACATCTTAGAGTCTTTTTTCAAAATTTCAAATTTATTAGAAGCAATAATTTCAATTTTTCAGTGTTTGCTCCAACACTAAAACCTAATTGTTGAAAGAAAAAGGAAGATTTGTGATTTGATCTTTTCATCCAGATGAAAGAAGAAATATGAAACCCTATAAGTCTTGCGAAATTGGAGGAAAAATAATCATAAAACATCAAAGTTTCATTTCAGCTAACTTCCACTCAATCGAGAGACAGAGAGATTACATGTAACTTCTTTTGTTGGCGTGAATCTCTCGCAGAAACTAAGAAAGGACTGTTTTGGAGTGGATCCCCTGGCCTTTCGCGTGTGCAGCAAAAACGTATTACGAATACCATTCTTCCAATTTCAACCCAGTTTTCAATATCGGAGAAATTTAGAGCAGTAACAGTTACCATTCCTCTAAGGAGCTCTCGTTGTGTTTTTGTTTATTAATTCGTCAGCCCTGGTGCATATTTCGGTATAACAAATTTCGTTCTTTTTTTCCCTTCAGTCACTTTTTGGCTTTGCTCATATTTTTAAATAGCATCATTTAGGAGTACATGATTATTGGTAATGATTTCATACCTAGAAAGCTTGGGTGCATTGGTCATTCTAATTTTCTCCCACAAATCCTGATTTGTAGGAAAATAACTAATATATATGCTCTCCCAAACTGATTTTCCCAGTAATGTACCGGTGAACCAGAGGTAGGCAGAATTTCACAAGAATATCACATCTTCTTCCTGTTGTTCCAGGACAATGGTAGCAAGAGCAAGTCTATATGCCGAAGATCTAAGGTTTCTAACAAGGACATATATCTCCTTCCTCCTTCGATTCACTGGCATCTCCTTCCACTGCTCCTCTCTCAGATAAGCTAGCAACACAGCTTCACACAAAGCATTTGCCATTGGCTTTTTGCTGCATATGATATATACAAAGAAAATTACTACAAACAAAACTGGACAGACTTTAAGAAAATTACCATAGGCAATACTCAAGACAACCTAAGTTTTGCACTAGTGATAAAGAAAAAGCAGGAAAACTAACCTCCCTCCAACAAATCCAGTAGTGACAAAACCAAGTGGCCATCGATGATATTCTCTAGAAGCGGGGTCCTCTGGTACCAGGAGTTCCCACTTACCAGAAGATTGTTCTTTAAAATATGACCCCACAGCGGAATTAGGCATTTCAAGTCCGCCTTCAATGCTACCTGTTCTGCAATATATCCAGATCGACTAATTAATTTATCAGATAAAAGAAATGGTATATTTTAAGCAAATATATGTCAAGGGAAAATAAAAAATAACTATTTTTAGATTAAATAGGGTGTGATGCTTGCACCCTAAAAAAGTGATGAAAGCATACACCTGGATAATCCTTGACAAATCAAAAATCACTTTGTCATGTAACTATGGTCATTGTTAGGGTATTTTTGGGTTTAAAGGGCATTTTGGCCATTCTTTCATTAGAGACTGTCAACAGACAGCTAGAGGCATTTTGGACTTTTGAACTGACCTAACATGTATAGTGTCATATCAG
Source organism: Durio zibethinus (assembly GCF_047325235.1). NCBI lineage: Eukaryota > Viridiplantae > Streptophyta > Magnoliopsida > Malvales > Malvaceae > Durio > Durio zibethinus. Next base: position 31,072,960 of record NC_143164.1, on the reverse strand, counting down.
CTCAACTACATCACTATTTGCCCCACAGACCGCACATCTTACACCTATAAATAGAGACACCGAGGTACCATCATTCCATTCCCATTATATTCTTACACTTATTTTCCACTCCTTTTGACCTCCCTTGTACCGATATCTAACTTTAGCATCAGAGCGCAAACACAAAGAACACTCCCTACCTTTGCCCTAACCGCTCTCTTTCTTTCTTGTAATTTTAGGGTTTTGACCCTTAGCCCGAAGCTCGGCACCAATAGTCATGCATTCTAAGTGTTCAAAGCATGCTGAAGTAAACACATTTCAGGTAGCTACCTCCTTTCGCATAGACCCAATAATTAGAAGACAAGCATGTATGTATAAGCATTCATGATCATGCAAGGTTGCAGATTTCAAATTAAAAACCACTTGGAATATAGAAGGAATTTTATCAAATGACTACCTGGAAGTCCATGATGATATATCAGTGAGACAAGCTGCACATATAACAGATCCATCTTCAAAAACACCCTCCTTGTACGCTTGAAGATGAACCCTTACAAAACATAACTTGTGGCTGTAGCTAATTTGACTGATCTCATTTTGGCCTTTTCCCATCATGCTTTTATCCTTCATAACCTTAACGAGACTTGACTTGCTATTTTGAAATTGAGGAAATAAAAGCAAATGTTCACCATGAATGCCATTCAAGAAGTCAGTCAGCATATTGGATGTCCTAGCTACAGTGCCTTCAAATGAATTAAGGCACTTGAATGATGTTACATCACTTCTTTCACAACTTGAATTAGTCATTGAGTTTTTCCCAACCATGTTTTCTCCACCCGAAATTTCAGCTTCTTTCACCCTCAGGGATAGTTTGTCAAAAGCAGCATGGACAACATTCCAAGGTGGTGGAATGGGAATTCTAAAAGGTCTTATAGCAGGAGGACGCTGCTCTGCATCTTGCCTAGAGGCAGCGGCTTCAATTTCCTTCAGGGATAAATATGCATTGCAGTCAGGGAAATCTGAAGGAAAATAAGGCAGTCCAATCTGCAAAAGAAAGAAAATTAACAGCAATTTTGGATAATTTATTACTCCAAGACAGGATTCTTAAAGCCACACACTCACTTCACATGCAACCCAGTGTTTCTCTCTCAGCCCAATTGCATAAGCCCCTTTTGAGACAAGAAAAAGCCAGAAGACCTTAGCCCAATTTATAGGTAGTATAACAGACCATCTGCAATAAAGAATGAGGGAAGAAAGATCATTGACGAGTTCTAAGACAAGATTTCTGAATCAAGATTTTGCAAAGAAAATACTTTGCCTCCATGATGGCAAACAAAAATGAGATGACAAGGCTAAGAAAACTAACAAAACCTGCCCGATCTATCAAGGTAAACCTAAAGCAGCATAGAAATAGCTTTATCCAGACATTTGTCTCAACCAATAGGACATAATAACAAAACCCTTTACATTAAACATCCAAGTCCTAATTAGCATGACTAAACTTCAAACATAATATAGCACAAGTTTTTGAGCTGAGCTCAAAGCTCACAAACAAGAACCATTTTTCTCCATTGTGCTCGTCTCAAAGGTAAAACCCTCCTTTGTCTCTCTGTCTTTCCTTTTTTTTAGTGGTGCTGCTGTTTGGTCTGAGGATGATTTGTCATGAAATGCAACACGTGCAAAAAGTTAGAAACCTTAGCCACAATTCTCCACCAAAAAGAGTTGTTATGCAATGTAAAAACAAAACCACATCACTCGCTCTTCTCCTTTGCAAAATTGCTTAGATGGGATGATTCTTAAATGCATGCATAGTGCACAAACAAATTTTGAAGCAGTCAATTTCTTTCTAGAAATAGCTAATGTGTGGGGGAAAAAAGGAACAAAGTAGTTACCCCATAGGAGAGCCCTTTTCATTATTATTTTTTAGAAGCAAAATAGGGCAAGAACGCGAGCTCTGCACATTGTTTGAAGTCTTTGTGGATCCTGATTTTGGATCATCAAGGCAAAAAAATCCCATTAGTTGCTGATGCTTTTCCATACAAAGTTCATGTTCTTCCTCTGGGGGGTCTATTCCACAGCTAGCATCCCACAAATTTTTGTTGTACGATAAAATTCCATTTCCTTCAGGTTTTGAACGTGAGGGTGAGGCTACCTCCTCATTCTTATCTAAATATCCAGTTAAGTTAACACAGTCATTAACTTCAACTTCTTGCATATCAAGGACAGAATCTGGCTCAGCAAAATCTGTGGCCCTTTTAGAAGGCAATACACGAGGATCCTTGATGGAAAATGATAAAATTGCACAAGAAGAAACATGTTCCTCATTTACAAGTTTAAAAGAGTTCTTATTGTGAAAGTCATCACCGTCCTTTGCAATTGAACACTTTTGCAGTTGCCAACAATTCTCCACAATGCTGCAAAGGCAATCAACTTGTTTAGCTCATTTTTAATTCTTATCTTAGTTCAAAATTGCCATAATATATATCTAAATAACTAACCAAGAGACAGGATGAACAGTCTTCTGAAGAAGCTGAAATGCCTTGGACCCATTTAATTCCAATTTTGCAAGTTGACCCTCACGTGAAAAACAATTAATAGTGATACCTCTCTCAATCATCTGAAAAATAATTAAACACAGAATTACTATCTAACATAATAACAGCATGTGATATGTATACGAGCAGTCTTTTTGTTTAATGTCTATGTGAGACTGAATGAAATAGCTTGCCCACACTCATGAGCTTCATGAAATTGTACTATAATTAATAACATTCTAACAAAGTTTGTTTACCTGTTTTTGACAAGCACAGTTTAGAGCATAATATCCCTCACTAAAACCTGAGGCATGAATCCAAAGCCAAAGTTGGCGAAAGCAAGAATGATAGCCATTTCTACATGGATCATTACATTCAACAACATCAAGGTAATTATCATTGTCATCTTCTTTACTCTCCTGGTGAGGACGCCACATATAAGTCACAGGCGCAATTGGCTGTGAAGAAGGTGCTCCAACATGATGAAGCTGAAAGCAAAAAGAAAAGCAAGTAAATGATTTAGTATTATTATTTCATACTCATTAAGAAAAGGTGCAAAAGAATGACCTACCATAGCAGTTCCATAAGTAATACCGGAAAGAACAGAATCAGAAACACCTTCAGATTGAACTGGCGGAGAAGGCACTAGAACCATCTGTAATACTGCCATTAAAGAATCCTGGAAACAAATAAAATAATACTCTGATCCAATTATTACTAAAATCAACTAAAAGAACCCCAAAAAGAGTAAATTAGATTTAAAAAGAAAAAGAAAGTGCCTGCCTCTGGTCCTTCCAGTTGAACAGCAACATTATAGCTCGCATCATGAACAAGCACTCCCTGTTTGAACCACCTCAACACTGCCCTCGATCCCCTTCCTCTATATCATATAAACACGGGAATTTCAAAGAGGAGATTGTAAAAATTTGGGCTTTTTCTGCACTTCTAAAAAGGCTTAAACAATAACTTATTTACCTGCCCTGCAATCCTAAAGGAAGGTAAAATCCCCATCGTTTCGTCATTGTAAACCGCTTCGCGTGCCAAACATGCGTTCTCAACCTCTTGGTACCATCCCCTGAAGTAACAAAACCGCTTCCTGGATTCTTTTTAAGCTCCAATCTCCGACGAACGCGACGTGGAAGGGGAGATTTGTTCTTCTTCTGCTCCGTCTCTAAGCCCGAAACATTACTTTTATCAACCTTGATTAATCTCAACCTCTTTCTGTATCTCTTCTTGGCGACTTGATTGTCGAATGCGGTGGTCCTCCTTCTCTTGTTTCTACGAGACCGGAAATCGTTGTTGAGTCGAGTTGATATAGTTGAGTGAAGCGTCTCAAGCTCGGTGGCCCTGGATTCTGCGAATTTTTGCACGTTGATTTTGCGCGGGGGTTGAGACGCTGAAGCTTGAGATTTTTTTATTCCTTCAATAGCCATTGGAAGAAATTTCAAAGATATAAATTAGGAACTGAACATCTACTGAAGAAAATCAACACAATTTTTAACTCGTTCAAGCACTGTCTGGAAATAAATACAGCATTTTTTTAAAAGAAAATTTTAAGTTCTGACCAGGGTGGATGGGTTTAGGGCTTTTGCTTTCCGAGTTAAGAACCGTCTCCGCACAGAGCGAGCAAACTAATAAAGTGCCTGACTAGTGACTTAGCGTATGTTAAACACAGTCGTTTTTCTTTTCTTTTCTTTTTTTTTTTTTTCTTTTAATGTTTACAGTTATGAATAGAGAAGGCAAAAAAATCCAAAACCGACGGGTTTCGATTCGATCCGATCCAACATTTTAGGATCGATATTTTTTTTGAAAATCGGATATCAGGTCAGGTGGCATGAAAAAAAAATCGAGGTCGGAGTAGGGTTTTAGACAAATTTGATCCGATATATATATAAATAATTTTTTTATTATTTATTTAATTTTATAATTATTTATATATATTTTTATATATAGTTAATTTTATATTTATATTAAAAATAATATTTTATTAATTTTGGGTCGGATCGGATCGATATGATTTTATATAAACGTCGGGTCGGGTCGGGTCAGAATCGGATATAAAAATAATAAAAAATTATCGGGTCGAGTTCGGGGCGAGCAAAAACCCGTCCCGACCCGACCCATTGCCATCCCTAGCTGTGAAGGTTTAAGGCTTATTGATGGTCATCCAATGATTTAAACTTTATCCATTGTAATCGAACCGTGGAGTCAAATATTCTACTAACATATCATATAACACACAAATTATGCAGATAGTATTATGTATGAAAAAATTATGCCAAAACTGATGGGTACTTCAAATATCCTAACGAAATAATCCAATATATTGGGTTATTTTCCTTTAAGTTTTAATTTTGACAAAGTCACCACGACTATAGATAAACAATCTATAGATATTCTTCTCATTAAAAATCACAAACATATTTGGGATAAAGATTTTTAACCCGAAGCTAATAAAACTAAAATCAAAGTTATTAGTGAAAAATACTAATTATTTAAAATCTTTTTAAAAAATTTTAGTGAAGAATAACTAAAATTATGATCTAGAAGTCCTTGATATTGTGATCTACAAATTATAGATCCCAATAAAATTATTCAAGTAAGACCTATAATATATACCAAATAGGATATAGATGAATTTGAAATTTAAATCAAAGATTTTTTACAAAAAGAATTAATTAAACCAACAAACAGTCCATATTCTAGTACTGCTTTCATGGTAAGAAATCATGTTGAGCAAAAACGTAATAAAGCCAGAATGGTAATCAACTATAAAATGCTTAAGCAAAATCTTGTTTTCGATGGATATTTTATTCCACGAAAAGATGTTTTAATAAATTTAGCAAAAAAAACTAAATATTTTAGCAAATTTGATTCTAAATCAGGTTTTTGACAAATTATGCTTTCTAAAGAGTCAAAATCATTAACTGCTTTTAATGCTCTACAAGGACAATATCAATGAATAATAATGCCATTTGGTTTCTATAATGCACCTCAAAATTTTCAATGATGGATGGACACTATTTTTTAAACACAAAAAATATTATTGTGTTTATATTAATGATATTCTTGTTTTTTCAAAAACACTAATTCAACATAGAACTCATTTCAATTTGATTTCACAAGAATTCATAAAACATGGAATCATTCTCATTCTAAAAAAGATTGAGTTAGAAAAAACAAAAATTGAATTTTTAGGTTTAAATTTTTCCTCCAATGGTCTTTCTTTACAATATCATATTATTTCAAAAATAAAATATTTTCGAGAAAACCTGAAAAAATAAAAAAACATTTTCAACAATTTTGAGGTTTTCTAAACTATGGAAGACAATTTATAAAATAAAATCTTTCTAAAAAAGAGAAATTTTTACAAGAAAAACTTAAAAAAGATAATCATTTTTCTTGGTCTAAACAAGATACTAAAATGATCAAATAGGTAAAATCAAATCTTATTTATATACCTAATGTATGTTTTCCTAAAAAATGAGATTTGCTTATTTTAGAATCAGATGTCTCAGAAAAACACTGAGGATATGTTCTAAGAGCCAAAGTTCAAAATAATGAACTTATCTATGGCTATAATTCAGGAAAGTTCAAACATAACAAAATAAAATATTTTATTTTTGAAAATAAAATATTTTATTTTTGAAAAAAAAAAGTTACTTACCATGAAAAATGTAGTAATACGTTTTCATATATATCTGATAATCAAGCTGTAAGAGATTTTCTTAAAAATAAGAAAATAGACACTAATCCAAGAAGGATTAGATGGTATAATTTTTTATGTCAATATAATTTTAATATTGAGTTTATTAAACAGTGATAAAAATATTCTTGCAATTACCTTAGCAAACCTAATGGATAGAGGCAAAAAACCTCTAGAACAAAAAGGATAATGAAGAACTATATAAAAAAAACAAACCAAAAGGTTAATTATTCTTCCTCTTCTTCTTAGAATCTATAGTGATTTTTTTCAATTATTAGAAAATGGAAAAATTCTAAATTAGGAAAGACCTAAAAAGGGAACCTCCTAAATCAAATCACTACAATTCCAGATTTACTCAAAGGTATAACACAAATCTTAAAAAATAAGTTTTGTGGAAGTATGGATGAAGCAATCCAAACAATGAAGCTCAATACATACTTTCAAAAGTAAAATTATGTAACATCAAAAACCTTGATGATTACTCTTAAAAATATATGAGTGAATACCAAAAATTGGATAAAGAACATTCAAATTTTTAAAAAGAACAATATTTTCATAAACTTCCCTCACCATGGATGAATTATGTTCACAAAATTATTCTACTTATTTAGAATTATGGATGAAAAAATCCAATTGTTCTAGTACTTCTTCTAATAATATAGCTTTATATGATATTCTTGAAAATAGAATAAACTATATCCAAAAACAAGTTATTGAATATTGTCTTAAACAAAAGGCACCAAAATAGGTTAAAAACAAACTTAGTAATAAACAATGCACTAAGATTTTAGAAAATGAATTTGAATTTGGCTGTAACAAGTCGTCAAATAAATTTTATAAAAAACATATTTTGAAAAAACGAAAATATTTTATGAAAAAATGGAAATCTAAAAATAAGCTTTCAAAAGGCAAAAAACTTGTTATTAGAAGAAAAACTTCTAATAAACCAAAATGCAAATATTTTATTTGCGAAGAAGAATGACATATAACACCAAATTATCCTCTAAAAAAAAGTGCTAGAAAGGTTATAAATATTCTTGAACAACGTGATTTAACTATCTGTTTTGCATAAAACTTATCCGAAGATGAAAATTTTTATGAATTATTTTGAGAAATAGATTCAGATACTTCTGATAACGAAACAGAATTTATTTTTATGATGAATACTTCTTCAAACCAAGAAGCAAATTCAAAAACATCTTCTATCTCCACTTCAGTTAATCCAATTGAAAAACAAATGATTTCTTTAAGAAATGTTATGGGAAAAACCCATATATTTTCTGACAAAAAACTTTAAAAAATTACAAATCATCAAAAACGATGATAGTTATCAAACAAAATTTTTCAAAATATTTCAACCTTTTGTAAAATGCCACATTGAAAAAGTTAGTGGTGATACAATAGTAAATGATTCTAAACAAGAATCAGTTGATGTTCCTTTACTTACAAAAGAAAAAATTCAAAAATTTTTGAAAAAGCATCAAAAAGTTAAATATATTCATATTGGAGTAATTATGATAACTATAAAACCTCTTTTTATTTCAAGAAAAGAATCCTAACCTAGAATTTACTCCTTTTGTTTATCCACCATAAGGATATTTAATCCAAAGTATTCCTCAAAGACTTTATTTTCAATTCCCTCGAACTGCAATACAACCAGTAATGCAGCAGCAAAACTTTTTTCAATTTGCTCAAGATCCTAACCAATGGACTCCTGTATCTTACTCTCAAATTGTTAAGTAAATAAAAAATCTGTTGCAACCACCAAAAATGTCTGGTGGAGAAATAAAAGATTTTTACAACCCTGGTCCCAATCCAAAGATATATAACCTTCTTAATAATATTTGAAAATCTCATCTTACTCAAAATAAATCACAATTTCGAAAAGGGATGACCAAATTATCTGAATTTTTGGTTAACCAAACCAAAAATCAAGTTCATCTTGAAATTTTGGTTTTCAATAATCTTTGTTCTTCTAACCTATTAAAAATATAAGATATTGATTTCTTTGCTCTTGAAGAAAAGTAGTACAATGTTGAAGAAATAAAGAATTTTCTCGAACTCTATGAATATTTTGAGCAAAAAACTCATTCTTAAAAAATAGTAAAATTAAAAAGAATTTTACTATTTGAAAAAGTAGCAATATTCTTAACAAAAGAATTATTCCTGCAAATCAATCATTCAATTCTTCTTGAAATGCAAAAAATATTGCAAGAAAAATTTGAAGAATACTATTTTGCAACCTATTTGGAAAACCAAAAATAGTTGAAGTTTTTCCTTTAATAAAATTTAAACTCGATCATGACCCATTCGATGTAAAAAGCATCGAAATTGGAATAGTTAGCCAAATTATGTACCAAAATTTTCCTTTTAACAAATTAGTCAATTTTCCTGCCTTCATCAAATCAAGATTTATTGAATATGTAAAAAATGATCAATATTTCTTGTATGTACATTTCAAAATTACCAATTTGCTTGAAAATTTTCAAAAACAAAGATTTTTTTAGCCATATCAAATCTAGGAAATAACAAAACTAATGTCTAGACCTCCTCTTGAATATCAAAATGATTTAATAGAAAATAAAAAATAATTACATTTGGTCATTAAAAAATTCTCAAATCCCTCAAAATACCAATTCCAAGCATGAATATCTTTAATGCATCTAGCAAAAACATTACATACTACAATTACATCTTCACAATTTCCCTGCATTGATCTCCAAACAAATGGAAAAAGAATCTTGTATAGGCAAACAAAAACCAATACAGGACTAATTGATCCAGAAGCACTGGAATTACTTTACAAATTACCTATCATGGAAGATCTTGATCATCCATAACATTCACTCTTCCAATACCAAGAAGATTGGCAGATATGGAACAAATCCAAAAATACTTCTCCATAATCTTTTAATTTAGAAGATAAAAAGTTAGTTAATTTGAATAATATTCAAGAAGGATAAGCTATTCTAATAAAAAATAAACCACTACTGACATAAAAAGATAACTTGTATTGATATCCGAAATAGCTAAACAGCTTGGAGACAAACTTCAATCAGCTACAGGAAAAGATAAAATCAATTTATCATTGTAACAGAAAATAGCTATCAATTTTTACTGTACATACCTCAGTTAGTTGTTGTACAAACCAGAGTTTAATTTTGTTTATAAATAAACAAACTCTTCATTGTATAGGTAAAGTCTTCTGGAAGCATCTCTCACTCCATTCCTTTCTCTTAATCTGATATTCCTCTCTTAGTCCCTTTCAGCTCTAAAAACATAGAGTTTCTTCAGCCTTTTTCTTCTTTTGTTTTTGTTTATGTAAATGGTATCAAAGCCTTATATCTAAATTAAGTGTGTTTTATTTTCAGAGATATATATATATATATATAAGAATATTTGAAGTGTTCTTTATTTTTGTAAGTTTTTTGACCTTTTACACTTTATCTTCTAAAAGTAAATTTATGTTTTGAAGCCCATATCAATTTCTCTGGTTTCTTTTGTTGGTTTTTGTGGCTGTGTAAACCTTTGTTAATTAGCTTCTTTAAAACCATTAAAGAAAAACATTTGGTTTTAGGCAGCTAAAACATGGAATCATTTAAAGAAGATAATTGTATCTATTCTGATAAAACTTATAATCATAATTTACATGTAGAACTTGCTTAGAATCAAATCCACAAGCTATAAGTAGATCTATTAATTGTATAGTTGATTTATTTGCTTCATTTTTCAAAAAAATTTTTTGTAAAAATTGATAAAATTAAAGAAAAAATTGATAATATTTATGATAAACTAGAACAAAAATCACAAACAAATGATTTAGGCCCTCTATTTTATGAAAATACTATTAAGGTAAATGATGATAAACCATTATCTTCTACAAATCCTAAATTTTCTAAACAAGAAAATATGGATTTCCAATCTTACAAAAGTTTGATTGAACATTTTAAACACAAAATGGAAAAAATAAAAAACATCCAAAAAATGGATAGAATATTTGAAAATGATCAAAGTTTATATCATACCCATATAATTTTTTTTACAAAATTCAATTATCATTATATGCTAAATTACGATACCACTGATGAAAGTTCCAGTGATGAAGAAAGCATAAATGATAATTTTGATGACATCTTAGCTACTAACCCAATAGTAAAAGATGAAGTTAAATCTAAAACTTTTGAAGAAGAAACGGAAGAAAAAGATGAACAAAGAAACAATCCACAAACAGTAGATCGTGGAAAAAAAAAAAGGAGAAGCTTCTAACCCAAAAACAAATTACCTATTAAGATTTTCATAAATGTCTAACCTAGACTTTCTAGAATAACATCAACCTTATCTTATAAAAAAAGATGAGATAAAAAGTACAAAACCAAGGCAAACAACCCAAAGTTCTAATAACACTAATATTGAATCTTTAAACAAAAAAAATGTTACTTCTAGTGGTACATATCTAGATTTATCAAAAACACCACTTTCAGACTATAGAAAAACTATAGATAATTGAGCATAATCTCTATTTGTTGTAGAAACACACTACAAAGACACTTAGACAAAAGAAAATTTTTTACATTATTTTTGTGGCACTTAGCAAGGTAGGCTTGTCTATCCTACCAAATAAAAATACTCCAATATGTTTGGTTAAGCTTAAGTGCTTGTAATACTTTTCTCAAAATATGAGGATATTTGTACAAAATACCATAAGATTTAGGACTGAATTGCATATTGGGGAAAAGTTCAAGAGCTTCTCTTCAACTTCCTTCAAATAGTTATTAGCAACATTGAAGCACCATGGGGTTTAAGAAACTATAATATTTGGGCTTTCCCAGGACAGATCGGCCATAAGAATATTAGTAAATGATCCTCCATATCCTTTATAGAAAGCTAGGTTACCAAACATGTGCCCATGGAAAATGGAGCCGACTTTGACATCAAATCAGACATGCTTCACCCTAAAAAGCAGAAACTAAACTAAAATCAAACTTCTTAATTAAAAAATAATAATAATAAAGTGGGAACTGTTCAAAGTACAAAGCTACGCAGTACAAATTCAAGCAATAGTACAATGCCTGACATGTATGACGAGCTCCAAGTCAATTATTGATAATGGCAGACCTGTATAGCTATCTAAAGATTTTCCATTGGTGTAAATGGGACACCCTTGGGTCTAGAAACCTTACATGCCACAAATATGGCTATACAGAGAGCTGCTATCGAGAATAGAAGGTTGAAGGCGCTGGTCGCATCCCAGGAGCTGTTTGGTGAAGACTTGGTTAGGATAGAACCACCTGAATCAACATCCAATGGCACCCAATCGCAGTTAATAGTATAGTGTCCAGATCCAACCCACGGATTCCCATTAACCGGAAACCAGAATGCGGCAGACATCTTGCTTGATCCGCCAATTGTGAACTGAACATCCTGCAAGGCAAGAGAGAAATCACTTGTGTCAGGTTGTTGCAAGGTAAATACCTAACAGAAAGGAACAACAGCATTATCCGTGTTTACGTTGTAATAACAGAAATGTTCAATTTTCATTTTAAGCATCAGCGTTAGCAGCATAATTTACCATAATCACTACTTAAATTTTAGAATAGGAGAAGAGTCGGCTCACCCATTTTTCTTAAAAAGAGGTAGTAAGAAATTCAGCTGAAAGCAAGAGTAAATTTTAGGAATATAGGGGTCATAAGGTCTTCTAATAAAAGGAACTTTATGATATTATGTGATTAAAAGGGGAGAGCCGAGATTTTAATGCAGTGGGTTTACATGTTTATTTGCTTTTTACCTCCTAAATTATTGTCTTAAAATTACATATTAAAAACTACCTAGAAGCAGTTGCGCTAATATGATTTTGAGTGAATTCTACTCGTAATGAGACCTTGAGCTCATGATTTAAAATTATGACTTAAAGTCCTCAAAGATACAACCTATCAATAAGCCATCTGGTAGTTGCAATACCAAAAATATCAAGGGGGAGAGGAGGTTTCTGAGATGGGAGAAAGCTACCCTTTATTCAGCCCAAGGTCCAATATATGCCAAAAAGAAAAACAGAAAATATGAAAACATTTAAGTAATATAAGTAGATCTTAAATTTTCCGGCAAGGTTCATTGGGAGCAAGGGCTCCTATACTCCCATGTTAAATCCGCCAACAGTAATGACTATGCATTGTTGATAAGAACAATTTTAAAGCCATAATCCCTGATCTACTTTGTTTGACAGGCAACAGAAACAGAAATACATATATCATATAGTACAGAGATTAAAGAATTTTGCCAAAAACACAAAAAAATATGGGTTACATTTGTTAATATTTAATACCAGGAGCAAAAAGGCTAAAGCCAGAAATTAGTGTCTAACCTGTTGAAGACGATCCATGGTTCTCAAAGGCCTAGAAAATTCAAAATAATACGTTCCCTTCTGACCTCCTGTGGAATAAGGACTGTCTTCCTCCACAAAACCTTTTAAAAGTACATAAGTCTAACCTTTGAGAACTTGAAAGATGAAATATTGACTCTAACTCTCTAAGACACTAAAGCATAACATTGATTAAGCATAAATAGAATAAAAAAAAAATCAAAACAATCGACCAACAGACAATGATGCTAACAAAACCAAAGAGTTATTCTTGACATTAGAAATAAATTTTATTTGTTATTTTGTTGCAGAATATAAGGCTCTTGACCAACTTGATGCATGGATAATTGCCTGTCCAAGCTCCAAAAACATGCAAAAGGAGTAGTCACTACTTAAACAGGTTTGAGGATATTGAAACATGCATATGGACCACTCACTTGTAGAAATGCATATCAGCCTATAGACCATTCCATTTGTCCTGGAAATACTAATTTTCTAATAAAACTCACCAAGCAACAGTGAGTCCATAAATCTGAACCGATCCATAAACTTATGACATTGAGGAAGTAAAATCTAGATATTCAACTCCATTAATATATAATCATGATAGTTTAATTACCTGAAAGAACTGTTAAGCTACTGTGCCACCATGCCCCTTTCCAGCTATTCTGTGCACTAGAATCATTTCGTAACAGTGAAGAAGGATAAATCATATTAATTTAAACAATGAAGAAACAAAAACTACTACAACCAATACCTTTTAAAGGGGGTAGGGGATGGGGGAATGAAAGAGAAAGGATAGAGACAGAGCAGGTAGTCATCATTAACTAAATGTAGTAAACAAAGCCACAAGAGAAATATAAGTTATAAATTTTCCTTTTTGTCTCGTACATATCTCAAAGCCAATCAATCAACTAAAAGACATCAATAAGAATCCACTAGCTTTGTGGTAAAGCATACCCCTAGAGGAGTAGAAAAATGATAGAGTACGGCAGGAAGCGAGGAATATATTGCAGACTTAGAAATGCAGCATTTAGACTCATGAACTTACAAGTTCATAGTAAAATAATAGAATTGCAGCATTTTGTCTGTGTAATGAACTTACAAGTTTTCAAAGTCAAGAAGAATCATCTCCTTCCAGCTGGAGTGGGATCATGAAGAACAAAAACTAGAAAGTTTCGTATAAGAGATTTACGTATAAAGCAGAGAAGAAACTCACTCATATAGTCATGTGCAAAGTTAAGTTCTCAAAGGAGACATAATCAAACACAGTAAGGAATTTTTGGTCTTCTACCAAAAATAAATAATTTTAACATCTTAAAATGAGAGTGACAATTGAGAAATCTTATAAGTCAAAAATGTACTGGAGAGGATGATACAATATCAGACAAAATAAGAGCAAAAAGGGCATAATTTGTCCTACGAAAATAAAAGTTGGAAATTGGGAGGAACATAAAACTATAATCAAACAACTAATTATCCTATCACAATAATTGTTCTTCTTCTCAAAATAATGTAAGATAGCACAATAAGCAACAAATAAACCGAGTGTTTTGATCCTGGTTGAAGGCACTTAAAGGAGAAGTGGAAGGCAAAAGAAAAAGGGTACGGACAGTGATAAGAAGGTAATTTCAACAATTTAAACACTATCAGGGCAGGATGATAAGCTATTTAGACATCTAATAACGCATTAAGGATCAAACCCCAAGCATAGTCAATCAGATTAATAATAATTGTTGATGTGCCAGCTTGATGTTTTAGTATCATTAAAGAAGTCGTTAACACTTCAAGATCTTCAAAAAGTTCCTTCTAGTGAATGCCATATCCATTAAGCAAGCAATCTAGTGTCTCATAAAAGATAAAGTCTGACTTTTCGGAGTAGCCCTCTCATTCTATGGCACCTTGATTTAGTGTCACTATCTTTATTGCATCATTCCACTTTGTTTTGCCATGCTCAAAGGAAATCCCATCGTTTTTATCTCCAAAAAGCAAATATCAAACTCATAAAAACGGGCCAATAAGATTAAAGGATCTTAGAAATTACCAGACGGACCCAATCCATCAAGGTATCTACAGTGCGGGTTCCAAGCATATGCATCAACCAAATGACCAAACCTGTCAGCAAATAAAAGTAGTATCATAAAATACTAAATTCTGGAACATTTCACCAGAAGAGTACATCAGTCGCTATTGTGATGGCCAAGGATTCATTTGTACTACTTCAAATTACGTTGTACTACATTACCTATCACCTCCATTTCCATCTGTGTTATCTATTGGGTTGCCACCATAAAGCCTTCCAGGTATAGCGTTTCCAATAGAGAAGTGCATAATGTCAACTTCATGGCCTTTGCAAGTCCTGTTGGTGCAAGAGCCCCTTTGTTCTTTACAGCCACCCATCTTGCACCACAATAAACTTTCTCAACTTTCATCCTTTCATCAAGGAGCAGCAAACAACGAGTATCAAAGTAAAATAAACATAGGGCAAGAGTTAGATGGAATAACTTACATCATGATAGGTCGCATCATCCCCAATTTGAAACATAAGAGCTACAGATGGGCATTTGCTGCTGTCCCTGCATTAAAAAGTAAAACCCAGTTCACTGTAAGGCTTTAACATAGACAAGTCAGCGTGTAGCAACAGATTCAGCTACAAAATGCTCCCTATTCCATTTACACAATATTAAGGAAAGAAAATTAACACTAGCACCACAAAAAACAAAGTAAACCGATTTGACATGCCATGGATAATGATATCTTGATGCATTGAGCAAAGATGATGGCATCATAATTTAATAATCTTCCTTTTCTAACTATTTGCGTGAGGCACCAGCTATCCAACTTTATTGGACATCTCAAACAGACCAAAAAGATCAAAATCTTTCGAGATTTGTTACATCTGATCATCTGGTCAACAAGATCAACTTCCACATTCGTTAAGTCAACACACTCCTGACTGCCATGTCGCCACCAAAAAAGATCAATGCTTAGATTTTTTGCCATAATACTGGCTCGCCAGCCTTGACCTCCTCACCCATGGAGACAACTCGCCCAATTACTTCTACTTACGTTCCATTGGCACATCACCTCACAACAAATCAATCGGTTCCCATGCTGGTCTGAGATCATTAAATACAACTCACGCTTACCCACATAACCCCCCCTCGAGCTCCACATGGACTTCCCATCCACTATCACCATCTATTGTCGCATATATAAAGTAAAAAGGAGGTCCAGGTAAGAGATTTTAAACCCTTTACCCTTAAGCTTTCTCCATACTTTCTGCTACTTACATTCTTATTTCAAGAACTTTAAATCACTTGACTAACTTGAGCATGCCCCGAAGAACAAACGCCGATGTCCTTGACCGTGCTTTTTTGCTGCAGGTGCGAACCAATCCCAGCTCAATCTCCAAATCCTTATCGAGTTCACCATCACAAAAATGCCCTCAAGAGGGTTGGATAGTAGTTTAATTCAAATTGAACGTCCAACACATCAAAAAGACACTAAATCTAGTTCTAAAGAAAGTTACCCTTTGGAGAAGGCATAGTCCCCATCAACTCGCAACAAGAAGAAGACATCATTTCCATCATGTAAAGCCTAAGACAATCCCACAAAAACAGTGACTCAGAACTCATTGGTCAAAATTTTTTTTCTTTAATGTCCAAGCAATGGGCATTACCTTCACTGTCATTTTTCCATCTTTGTACTCATGGTCCTGATCTGGGTCAAGAGCAGGTAGGAGAGAGAACTCGAACCCATCAATGTCCTTCCAATCATCGGCATGTCCATCAAGGGTGATGACTCCGGGTCTGAAATCCGCTTGGACTCGAATTTCCGACTTTGACTCGCAACTCCATACCCCCGATTCCTCGTGCGAGCTGACCCGTCTGGTTTCCCAGGAGCTCAAGACCAATAACGCTAGCAGGAGGACCCGAACCATCGTGGAGGCACGAAATTTCGTTATTGAAGCGGGTGCTTCAGTTTTTGTTAATTGTTTTACAAGCTCTTTTCGGTGCACATTCATTAGCCTACTTTTGAAACAAATTCACAGTTGACTTCTTAATATAGCAAAAGGATACTGTAAGTTCGTTGTCAACTTACGTTGCCATTTCTTTGTACTTCATTTTCTAAGTGGTACTTGTACTTGTACGACTTTTAACTAATGGAGTAAATTAGTATATAATCTCACACAAAATTTTCAAGATTATTTAACGTTTAATTATTTTATCAAATTTATGATTTAAGTTAATATTATTTATATCTGATGTACTATAGCATATAAATGATATATATTATTAATAAATTATATAATAATATTTTATAAAAATTATTTTAAAGATTAATTGTATTTTTTAAAAGATTTTAAGATTTTAAAATTAATTTTTTATAAGCTATTATAATTTACTAATAATATATAACCTCTATATATTAATAATGTATTACATATTTATTTCATTATTATTAATCGGTGAGATTTTAAAAATTAAAATATTTAAGTTGCAGGAGTGTTATAATTTCACGTGTAATCGAATTTGTTTGAGAACTTCGATTGAATTGTAAGTTTGTATACACTATAATTAAAACTTTTGATTGCTTTTTTTTTCAATAAAAATAATATTATTAATCGTAAAATGAGTTCCATATGTACATAAATAGAATAATAAATTAAGGGGTTATTTGATATCAATTTTGTTTTTTTTTTTTTTCTATTTTTTCTAAATAACAGCAGAAAACGTGTTTGATAATTTTTTTTGTTTTTAAAAAATGAAAACAAAAATTTCAAAATTGTTGGAAACAAGAATTTCTTGTTTCTATTGTTTTTCAAAAAATATTTCTGTTTCAGACATTATCCATAAGTAAGCGAATAGTATTTTTATATTAATATAATATTATATTTCTTTTCATAATAAAAATTATAAATATAATTCATTAATTTAGAATAAAAATAATATAAATTTAATATAAAATCAAATTAAAAAATATTTAAATTAAGTATAAATTGAAAGAAACCTTTAAATATTAACTCTATGATATGCATATTAATTAAAATTTTGAAAATTACGGATTAAAAAATATTTAATCCTGCAATATCTTTTTCATAATAATGTATAATTGTAATAATATTTTTTGTATATTTTTTTTGTTCCATCAGGTAAGTAAAGTTTTAATACAAGTAAAAGAGAGAAAAGAGGTCTGATTCGAAATTAGACCTTTGATATCCCCTCAAACACCTTTAGTCAATAGGTCAAAAGCTTAGGAACATATTTTTGTATATTTTTCATCTAGTACTTCAAATCTTTTCTATATCACCTCAGCAAATTAATCAAAATCCATCTAGGCTGTATTTTGGACAATACTAATACCTAGTTTCAGTGAGATTAATCACTTTTTTGGTGCAATCACGCCGTGGCAAGGTATTTGGCTAAGAAGTCAAGGTGCATTACACAAAAAAATTCACACCATGCATCAAAAATTCCATTGGATGGAGGAGGGTTTGAGGGGGACTTTTCATTCTCACCAAAGTTCCTTTTTTTTTTTTTTTTCAAAAAGCCCTTCAGTTACTTCTATCATTTTTTTTGCCTTTGGAACTATAGTGCACGTATGAAATTGACCATACCACTTAAGCCTTTCTTTTTCCATACTTTTCTTCTTTTTTCTTATTCTTTTAAAACTTTATTTTGAATAAGAAATAATTATTATTTTGATATAAAAATAATTATTATCTTCTAGATTATTATCAATTTGTGTAAATGTATTATTATCACTTTTTTTAAAACAAATATTTGATATATTACTACTATTTTTATTAATTTTTAATTATTTATTAACAAAATTTGACATAAAGATAATTTTAGTAATTTATTATCCATTACATTCATAAATATCAAATAATTTAAAACTTTATTTTACAAAAATTTTAATCAAATATCTTTAATGATCATTTTTTCTTCTCACAAAACATTATCTTATTGCCACCATTGTGTTTATATCAAAATACATATCCATTATTGATTTTAATCTCATTGCTATAATATCTAATCTTGCTCTTATAATAATTAATCTCACTATCACTACTGTTTTCAATTTCATTAAAACCAATATCATTGTTTATACCCCTAATGCACCACAAATGCAAGTAGCCACTTTGTTTTTTGACCATAAGTCTAGAGACTTTTTTTTATGGCTTCAACAAGCATCCATGTGGATTTTGGTCGCTTTATCTCGTAATTTGTCATATTGACACGTATATTTCACTTATCATCTAACGCAATGGATAAAAAGGAACCCAAATTTAAATTATAAGATATTTGGTTTGTGCTAATCCAGAAATATTTAAAAAAAATTAATGGTAATCTATGAATATTATCATATTAGATGCTTTTCACTCAGTAATATTGATCGTTATTTTACTTTGTCAAGAGAGAGGGTTAGATTATCACCAATCACGTAATCATATTACCACCAAAATATATGTCTATTTCAGATTATCAAGATACGATAATTTGAGGCAAACTTTTTTAATAATTTTTCCTTTATTTGTGAACCACTATGCCTCTAAGGCTATAAATGAACAAAGCCAAGCCAAGTATAAGCTTATTTGGACTCAAGTCGGCTAAATTTAGACAAACACAAACAAGTACCAAGCTCAAACCAAACTTAACAAATATTGTTCAAAGTCAGCTCGATTGTATGATCGAGCTTTTAGTCAAACTCAAACAAGTTATTAAATAAGTCATTAAACATGACTTGAAATTCTAGTTATCTAGAAAACATTAAATGTTGTTAGCCTAAAATTAATAAGCTAATAGTCAAAGGCCCACTTGGCATTGGTATTTGACTTTAAGTGACAACAGTGAGTGGCAATTTTATATAATCAACCTTTCCTTTTGCTTTGATTTCCTACTTATGTGGGATTGCTTAAAGAGACTTTATGAAGAAAAGTTTCTTTTCTATTTTTGTTTCTTCAAAACTTATCATATCTCCAATTTTAAGTACATAAAATATTATCACAAAATAATAATCCTAGAAAAAAATAGAATATTTTTAATCTACATTATGCATACTTTACAATGATATATCTTAAATCATGATTTGGATTATATTGAAAGATATTAAAGTTAAAATGAACTTACTTAACAAGAGCAAAATATATTATTTTAAGTTTTTTATTGAGTTTTTATCAAATTTGTTCACAAATGACTTAACAAATTTGTTTACGAATGTAAACGAGTTGAATATACTAATGTTTGAGTTCTGTTCGTTTATTAAATAAACTTTAAAATTTTGTTCAAATTCGCTTGTTTAACTTAACGAATGAATATAAATGAGTCATAACCAAACTCTTATACGAACAGTTCAACTAATGTTTTGTTCATTTACATCCCTAATGCCCTTGAGAATAATTTAAATAAAACACAAGAAAAATTCCTTTTTTCTATCTCTATTTTTTACTAAAGGTCAAATTATATCAATAGTTCCTATACTTTATTGAAATTAGAATTTTAATCTCTCTAGTGTAATTCATACAAATACAATTTTCATACTTTTTTAATTTGATAATTTTAGTCCAATCATTAACTTCGTTAAATTTTTACCATTAAGATTGTTGATGTGTCCGTTGACTTGCTAACATGGCCTTTGACTTAATTGATATAACATTTTGATTGGATATGAAATAAGCAAATGATGATGTGGATTTACTAGCATACCAATAAATCCATGTAGCATTTTAATGCCAACATTTTTTTCAAAAATTATAAGTAACAAATAAATAAATTTTTAAAAAATTGATAAAAAAATCCCTAAGAAATTTTTTTTCTAATTTATCCAAAAACTCATTCAAACAACTGATATCATCAAACTCAAATTCTGGCAACTGACTATTATGCTGGTTGCCATACATCAACATCGAAATGTCACCAAAACTAATCATAAGCTCTATTCAATCTTTTTTTATAGATTTATCAGCTCAGATTTAAAAAAAAAAAAACTTTCTTTTCCCATGAAAAACCAAAGAAACCCGAATCCTATGACCTAGATCTATAGTTGACTCCACCTCAATGGCTACCAAACTTTCTTCGAGCGTTCCCCCAACCTTTTCTTTGTGTTTCCACCATTGGGATTTGAAAAATACTTTCTAAAACACCTTGAGCTCCAAAGTCTCAAAAACCTAGCTTTCCTTTTTTTTTTTTTTTTTTGGTTTTTTAGGTTAAATATAAAAATAACCCATAAATTTTACAATTTTTATAATTTGGTATCAAAAAAATAAAATTATCATATTGATACTTAAATTTTCAATCTATCATCCATTTGGTATTTGAAACTAACATTGTTAATCAATTTATTGACATAACATGAATATCAAATAAAATCCTGATACATGTTAAAAAATCTATTCAATGCTAAATCATCAATTACCATGTCAACATTAAAAAAAAATTTCTAAAAAAAATTTTAAAACTAAATTAGTCTGATTAACAAAATTGAAAAATAAAAACTAATTTGATTAATTTTGTTTGAAATTAACTAAATTGGTTGAATGAATAGCTCTACCTAGAGATTGAATGCTCAAATTCATGTGAGTCTCCTAAGATATAATGTGGAGAAGGAAGCTAACAAACATGTTTGTTTAATTTTGTTAAAATAACGCATACATTCTTTTTTTAATACGCAGTTATGTAAAAAAAAAATAGTGATCTTAAGTTTATAGAGTTTGCCCTTTTTTTGTTAAATTAAGTTGGAGATTTATACCAACACTAGGTTTTATAACAACTTAAAAAAAAAAAGAAAGCATGGAAGCCAATTGTGACAAATAAAACTTAGGGCCCATTTGGATGGATAGTGAGATTGATTCTAATGAGATTGAAAATAACGATGAATATGAGATTAATTATTATAGCGGTGATATTAAATATTGTAACTATAAGATTAAAATTAATGATAAGATATATATTTGAATATAAATATAGCGGTGATAGTCAAATAAATTATACTGAAAAAAAAAGACTATTAAGGATATTGAATTAAAATTTATATGTAAAAAAAATTTTAATTTATAAAATAATAATATTTTTAATTCTTAATGTAATAATAAAATTTATTATTTTATTATATAATAAAATTTATTTTTATATTAACTTTAAAATTTTTATTTGATATTTTCTTAAATTAAAAAATAAAAAAATAAAAATACTGATAAATAAAAACAGTTGAGATACAAAGGACAAAGAACACCCCCAATTAGCCTCTGGAAGTTTCTCTCTCCAGTTATCAATTGGAGCTGCAAGTGAATAAAATTTCCAATCTCGCCATATTGAAGGAGAGCCAAACAAATTAACAGACTGATTAAGATAAAAAAGTGACACTGATCGTGCCACACTAATGCTTCATTGGCTTCCAAATGAGCCCTTATTGAAGAAGCCGTTCCACCAATAAGAGGTCATGGTCTGACTATTAAAAGCTCTGTTTGTTTCCTAAAAAGTGATTTTTTAAAAAAAATATTTATATTTTTAAGTGTTTATTTAATAAAAAATTGATTGATCAACGAAAAATAATTTATTAATTAATAAAAAATAAAGTTATTTTTTTAAAAAAATTATCTTATAGATTTAAAAAAGAGAAGATATCTTTTAAATAAAACTGTCTATAAGTATAATTATTTTATTAATATTTTTGAGTATAATTTTACTTATGAATAATATTATATTAATAAATAAATAAAAATAAATATTATTAATTTAATTAATAAATATTATAATAATATATAAATAAATAATATATTATTAATAAATAATATACTATTAATATAATATATTAATAAATATTATTTATAAATAATATTATAATATATTAATAAATAATATAAATAATAAATAGTTTTATTTTAAGTATTTTTTATATTAACATAATATTTTAATATTAAATATTATTATTAAAATATACTTATTTTTGAATATTAATAATTTTAATAGTAAATAATTTCAATATATTTTAATAATAAATAAATCTTATTATTTTAATAATTATATTAATATTATTTAGAAAACAAATTTTTTTAAAAATAATCAAATAATAAAAAATATTTTTTATTAACTTATCCAAATAACAAAAAATTTCCTTCAATTCAAAAAATATAGACATTTTTTAAAAATTATTTTTATGAAACAAATGAAATCTAAAAGTTTATTTGTGATTCATTTTCCCCAAGTTTTGGAGGAGGACATCCCAATTGGATGAGCATTAGCCCCTTTCGATGCGTCATTTTGATTACAGCAAAATATAACCTCCTCATACAAATTGTACCCTAACATTTCTTTGTATAAACCAATGCGGTTAGTAGAGTTATTTAATCTGCTTTCACTCTTTTATGTAAAAACTGAAGACTCGAAATTCATTCACTCTTCCCTTAGAATAATTGAATTGTCTTTCTGACCAAAAAAAAAAAAAAAATTGAATTGTCATGAAAGTGGTGGAAGCTGTTGGGCAATAGAATGCAGTACTACATGAACGAGGTTCCATTGAGCTTACCATTTTAAATAATTTGAACAGGATAATACTAACTATACAGATTTAGTTTCAATTTTCCTCTGCTGCCTTGTTAAAAACCTAAAATTCTGACCTTGCTAATTTTGTGCCTGCTCCAGCAAATTTTGTTAATAATATGAGTTCAAATGAATAGAATGTTCGAGAAATAGTTTATGATATTTTTTATTTTTATTTATTTATTAAAATTAGAAAAGAATTATAAATTGTATTTTTAAATTAATTAATTAAATGAACATATTACAAATAAAAAAAATTCTTTTTATTCAATTTATTTTCATTTAAAATATAAAAAAAATGAAATATTTGATGAACATTTTTATTTTATTTATTATTTTAAAATTAAAAAATAATAAATTTTATTTATGTTTAATTAATTATACCCTAACAAAAAAAATATTTGTCCTGGGAGAAAAAACAAAGGGATGACACAGTAAAAATCCATTTCCGTCAGCAAAAAGTTATGACATGCATTCATGCTGATCCTGACAATTCAACTCAAAATTGAAAGATTTTGATTTGATTTGGTTTTATATAATTAAGTTTTTTTTAAATCAAATTTTAAGTTAGATTGAATATTATTAAAAAAAATTAAGATTGAATTAAATTTAAATTTTAAAAAAATTTAATTCATTTGATATTATATAAAAAATTATTTTTTAATTTTTTATTTATATATATTTATATATTTATATTTAAAAAATAATATTTTATATTTAAAAAAAATTTATCAATACGATTTATATAATATAAAATTTAAATTAAATTTAAATATAAAAAATAAAAAAATATTTAAATCGAATACGAGTATAAATTTTATGTTTATAAAATTAAGTTGGATCAAGTGAGCAAAAATTTGCTGACCTGTTGCCAACACTAGCTAATCTCATTAAATCGTCCTTACCTTGATTCCATGCAAAATGCAAATCCCTCTTAACCCAACCAAAGTCATTTACCCAGTCGAAGTCCACCACCATCTTAATTCTGTGCTCCGCCACTGTACGTGCTGTCCATGCACATCACCTTATTCTTCTTCATCAAGCATCAACCGCTTACATCACTTACTGGTTATTACCATGATAAATTTGACACGTCTCATATCAGATATAGTCGTCCACATCAGCAAATGGACCCACTAAATCAGGGTTTGTTGAAATTCTCCGGTCTTTTGGCCAAACCAATATTCATCATTTCATCAACCTTTTATGAAAAATAATTAAATAAAAAATCGTTAAAAGCCTAAAAACAAAAATTGGAGCAAAACTAAAACACTACTGACACGAGTGGGAGTGGATATCAATGTCTGAACCAAGCAACCCAACTCAGCTCAGTTTCTATCCGTCTTCTCACTTGTATCTTACAGCAAAACCCCCATTTCCAAATGGCATTTTACTCCATTTTCTCTCCCCCCTTTCTCAAAGACTACCAAAACCCTCTTTAGCTAATCTCTCTCTTGCTCATCCCCGTAATCTGTATAGTAGACGACGCTGTTTTCTTTCTTTTTAAATCGAGAATTATTGAATGGCGTCAACGCCGCCGCACTGTTCAATCACAGCAACAACAAAGCCCTATCAGAATCATCAGTACCCACAAAACCACCATAGCAACGAACCTCACCCCCAAAGGTTCTCCCTCCCGATGCCTCCTCCTTCACCTTGTAGTGCGGCGAAACATACCACCACCGCCGCGGCCTCCACCACTCGTATTCCCTTCTCTCAGACCCCCACTCCTTTCCCTTCCTTCACCCCTGATTTCTCTGACCGTCGATCCACCCGGTTCGTCTCAAAAATGCACTTAGGCCGACCCAAAATTACCATTAATACCGGCCACACTTCTGTAGCCGAAGAAGTCCTTCAGCTCGCTTTACATAACGGCCAAGCTGGCCTTGAAAACGTTCTCATCTCATTCGAGTCTAAGCTTTTGCAGCTCCAATGATTACACTTTCTTGCTTCGAGAGCTTTGAAACAGAGGTGAGTACGGAAAGGTCATTGGGACGCTTGGGAGGCGAAATTTTAGATTTTGAAAAAAAAATGTAGATGAGGGAAAGTATAATTTTCGGAAAAATACGATATTAAAATTTTTTTTATATTTTTAAGATATTTTATATTCAGATTTATTTATTTAATTAAAAAAATTCACATATATTACTTTTTATATAATTATCATAATCTTTTATATATATATATATATATATATATATATATATATATATAGATATATGAAAACTCTTGAAAGGAGGCAGAGCCTGAAAAGCTCGATAAAGAGCTGCATTTTATCAAATCCTTGTGCATTTGCCTGCAGCTTCAGGAATGGTGCTAAAGCTTGAGTTGTAGCACAAAGTAACCATCAAGGTTTTGGCTTTAATCTGGGTTACTGATTGCCTTGAAGAATCTGGAAACACAGAAAATAATAACATCCCACAAAGCTTAATAACAAAAAAAATTCGATCTAGGCCTTAATTTAGACCATTTAAAAGATTAGTATCCATCGCCCAAATCAATTGTGTTGAACAATATTTCACCTGTAATGGTTCAAACAATCGTCGTTATTTCTTGGATTGTGCCTTGTGCAATTCTGGTTACATAATTCCATTCTTTGCTAAAGTGATATACTCGAGTCATCTTAATTAACAGTTATAGGCATGGATTTTTCTCATTTCCTCATTCTGTTTTCTGCTTAAAACAAATCTTCCAGCAGCCAACCTTCTTATGGATATAAGAAATCTGCAGAATCTGCAGAATCTTCATCCCTATCTTGTTTGTCAAAGAGCTATGGAACGACCAACGCTCTACTTTCAACTTATTGATGGAAAAAGATGCAAGAGGCATTGATTAAAGGGTTCCATGACAATTGGCCTTCATAAGTAGTAAACCATTTTGCAGAGAAATAATAGCTTAATATGCTACCAGCTAATAAAAACTCAGGTAAGAGAAATTAGTCTTTAAAGGCGTTTTAATTGAAAAGTACTTTAAAGAATTAAATTTTTTTCAAAATTTTTAAGACGTTTTTATTGAAAAAATCCCTTAAATAATTGATAAAAATTTTTCAAAACGTTTTGAAAATCAAATGTCATAATTGATGAAAGGTGTGTGAAAATAGATTATGTCATAATAATATTTTGATTTATAAAAATAATTTTTTTTAAAAAATATCAATTAATACGTGTTAATTGAAAAAATATCTTAAATAATTAACTTAAAAATTATTTAAGACGATCGAAGAATCAAACATCATTAATTATAATATAGGAAAAATTTTAATAAAAATTTATAATGAATTTTAATCAACATGCTTTTTTAAAAAATAATAATAATTTTATAATTTTTTATTTAAATTAATTTAAAAATAAAATAATTTTTTTAAAAAATTTTAAAATATTACATCAAAATTAAAATTTTGATTTCGAGATTTTAAATATTATTAAAAATTTATATTTTTTTTTCAAAATTAAATTATTTTAAATCAAATAAAAAAATCAAATACTTATCATAAAAAAAATTTATAGAGATCGTAACGTCCTTAAATGTTTTAAATTTGCAGTTAGAAGAGAGAGAGGAAAAACTGAAAAACTTAGCTCGTGCCATGATTAGTATTCTTAGTTGATTGGGAAAAGTTGAACTTGCCAAGGGTATTTTCGAGACTGCAATAAGTGAGTGTTGTCGAAGTACTGTTTTTGCATTCTCTGCTTTAATTAGTGCTTTTGGGGGAAGTGGGTGTTCTGATTAGGCCATAAAGGTTTTCTCTTCGATGAAAAACTATGGATTGAATCCAAATTTAGTTACTTATAATGCTGTGATTGATGCTTATGGGAAAGGTGTGGAGTTTAAAAGGGTTGTGGAGATTTTTATGAGATGTTAAGGAGTGGAGTGCGGCGAGATCGAATTACTTTCAATTCTTTGCTAGCGGTTTGTAATAGAGGGGGTTTATGGGAGGCCGCAATGAATTTGTTTAGTGAGATGGTTAATAGAAGGATTGGTCAAGATAATTTCACTTATAATACACTTTTGGATGCAGTTTGTAAACGTGAACAAATGGAGTTGGCTTTCGAGATTATGGCAGAAATGCCTGCAAAAAACATTTTGCCTAATGTCGTTACTTATAGTACTATGATTGATGGGAATGCGAAAGGTGGTAGATTCGATGATGTACTCAATTTGTTTTATGAAATGAAATTTTTGGGTATTGGTTTGGATAGAGTTTCATATAATACTTTGCTTTCTAGTTATGCACAGCTTGGTAGGTTTGAGGAGGCTCTAGATATTTGAAGGGAGATGGGGAGTTCAGGAATCAGGAAGGATGTCGTTACTTACAATGCACTTTTGGGTGGGTTCGGGAAACACGGGAAGTATGACGAAGTTAGAAGCCTGTTAGAAGTGATGAAAGCACAAAAGGTGTCACCTAATTTACTGATTTACTTCACAGTTATTGATGTGTATTCAAAGGGTGGTTTATATGAGGAGGCAATGGATGTTTTAAGAGAGTTTAAGCGAGCAGGATTAAAGGCTGATGTTGTACTCTATAGTCAATTAATTGATGCCTTATGCAAGAATGGGCTGGTGGAATCTGCTCTATCCTTGGTTGATGGGATGACAAAAGAAGGGATTAGGCCTGATGTTGTTACATGCAATTCTATCATTGATGCTTTTGGTTGGTCTGCAACTGCAGAATGTGTGTTTGATGCTGGTGGTGAGATCAGTGAGTTCCAAACTAACTCTTCTTCTTCATCAGTAGTTGAGCGGGGTATTGAGGCAAAGCAACAGATGGAGAGGATAACCGGATGGTAAAAATTTTTGGGCAGCTGGTTGCTGAGAAAGGAGGTCAAGCAAAGAGAGATTGCAGAGGCAAGCAGGAAATCTTGTGCATCTTGGGAGTTTTTCAGAAGATGCATGAGTGTTAGAAATTAAACCAAATGTTGTCACCTTTTCAGCCACCTTAAATGCTTGCAGGTATAGTTACTTAACTTGTCCTCTGCCTATTAATTAATCTGTTTCATATCTTGTTCGGTGAAAATTGTGGACTTGGTGTGACAGTTCCAGAGTCCTGTTTCTTTTTAAATCCTCTTAGTTGTGTTTATTGAAAATTTTGAAGTTGATATAGCAATTAAACTCCTGCCCGTGCAAAATAGTTTGTGGGCGCCCTATTTGTATTTTATGGGTTTTATGGCTTAGTTTTTGCCTAGAAAACCGAGGTGGCACTCATTGTTTGAGAATTTCATGTATATGTTTAATTTTATTTGATGCAATGATATAAAAGTAGATAGTCAAGGTTCCTTTTATTGTCATACTTGTGGTTTTAAATTTCTCAGCTATGTATGAGCGAGGTTCAATTCATTGTTGTTAAAGTCTAGAGCCAGAAATGCTTTTGCCTGCATTAATGCAGGACTTATATATATACACACACACACAATCGTAACTGAATTAGTTCTAGCCCTTTCAGAAAAAAGACATGTCTGCAACTTTTGATTTGCGCTCTGTTAGCTTACTCATTATCCACTTGCAGTTGAACAATCAAGCACACAATACATCAGGCCCCGAAATTTACTTGATGTGGCAAGGTTTATCTGATTTGCAAATAGTGGGGACTTTTATTTGTCAGTCTACCTCTTTTCTTGTTGTATGTATTGAATAATCTTTATCTGAAAAACCTGGATGATCATTTCTATGTATTGCTTTGGATGCAGCAGCTGTGATTCCTTTGAGGATGCTTCAATGTTGTTGGAAGAGCTACAGTTGTTTGATAATCAGGTCTATGGTGTTGCCCATGGACTTCTTATGGGCTATAGGGAGAATATTTGGATCCAAGCTCAGTCCCTATTTGATGAAGTGAAGTTGTTGGACTTTTCAACTGCTTCTGCCTTTTATAATGCTCTGATTGACATGCTGTAGCACTTTGGCCGGGTTAGCTTTTGTAATGCAGTTGGACCACTTGTTTGATGCACTTCTTACTTAGTTGTGTTCCACTATGATGTTTATTACTTCCTATCCTTATGATTTTAGTAACTTATACAATTTAAAAATTGACACTGTTAAAATGTTACCTTGGAGGAATGAGGAGGCCAACTAGTTGTGCTTGAAGGGAAACGCCAGCAAGTATGAGAGAATGTATGGTCTAATTCTTGCTTAGATTTGCATCTTATATCATCTGGTGCTGTTTGAGCAATGGTGCATGCATGGTTGCTTGCTAAACGTATGTTTTGACTGTCACGAATTGCCAAAACTGCTAAGGTAACCAAATTGGTTTTGCATTTAATGGGCCGATTAACATTTTTTTTTGTACCATCTTGTTTTAAAAATAAATGTCTGCTTCTTTGTCCAGCATTTTGACAGGTTGGGGCAAACATAGCAAAGTTGATGGTGATGGTGCTCTAAGGCGAGCCATTGAGGCACTCCTCACTGGCGTGGGTGCACCCCTTCGGCTTGCTAAGTGTAACTTAGATAGATTTGTATCTACAGGTCCGTAGTCACTGCCTGGTTAAGAGAATCTGGTATACTAAAGTTGCTTCTTCTTCATGACGATAGAACACATTCTGAAAACACAAGGTTTGAACAAATTTCAAATTTACAGACACTTCATTTATGGTAGTTTGCATAATATAACGAAACTTTTTTTTTTTTTTTTTGGTTTTTCCTCATGTTTATCACTATTAGTTGTACAAATTATCAAAGAATTGACGTAAATATCTCGGTCTCTCTCGCTCTCACCCTTGACCTCTGCATTCTATACTTCCTGTTAATACAGTAACCAGCAGAAGATTGAAATTCGTTCTGTTTGAAGTTAACGAATGAATAAAAAAGAGGCAAAAAATGGCTAAAGATTTGCGTCCAATATCGTGATAACTAGCAATTTTATGTTTATAAACGAACCAAGCTTTCAACTTTATCGTCTGCCGTCCATATTCTATCACGTACTCCGTTGTCACTGAAGAAGTGAATATATAGATAAAGTGATAAGTAAGAAAAATTTTTAAAAATCTTTACCAAAATAAAGTTTAAAACAAATTTGATTAAACGATATTAAGTTTACAACTTTAGTGAATGTATTCTACTAAGTGGCTTTCAAAATGATTCATTAACCAAGATGTTTCTTAAAACAATTATTGAAAACTTTTCCATGAACTGGAATTTTTTAAAAAAAATTTAAGATGGAGTAACACGTTAAAAAATTCAACAATTTGAAATTAAAAAAATAATATTTAATAGATTTAAAGTTTAAATTTCAATATTTATAATTATTTTTCTTATCCATAGACCATGATCACTTTTGTATATATAAAAAAAAATCAACAGTTTGAAATTATATTTCATTAAACAATAGTTTAGTAAAATAGTTGTTTATCAAAGAGTTTGCTCAAAAACAAAAAAAAAAAAGCCAAGTGGGTGAAAAACTCCTATTAGTATCTACTTATTCCGTTTTCGTAATTGGGCAAAATGGAAGACAACAAAACAGTAACTGGCCTACCTATTCAGCCCATTAGCCTCCATTTAGTTTTTTGAGCTTCTTCAGTCTGTACAAGCTTTTGCTTTTCTTCGAACGGTAGATAGACTCATCACTAGTCCACATTTAATGTTTTGGGTTTAAGCCCACAGTTCAATCTCAAAGGTTTTCTCTTTCTTTTTTTGCTTATTACTTTTATATCTTTTATTTTTATTTTCTTAATCTAACGGCGGTTTGACAAATCCTATTTCATTCAGGACTAGGATAATTATAATTCCCTATATATATATATATATATATATATATAAATATAAGCATGCAAGCACCTTCTCATACAAGTATTACTTCAAGTTAATTGCTCAAATTCAATCCTCAACGTTTGATCATCACCTTGGGTTTATTCCTTATTGTTCTTTTTTTTCTTCCTTACGGGAACTGTGACCATGCCGCAGTTGTACCATGTGTGGCAACCGGATGAGGATGAAGAACCTGCTCGGGCTGATCAAGATTTTCAACAAGTCAGATTTGTTTTTCAAATCCTTAGAATGCTTAAAGATGATAATGGGCGTGTGAGAGAGAGAGTTGAAGAATTTTGGGATAGCAGCTTGTGGATTCGCTCCGAACTGCTTTCCTCTGCTGACATATTTGTTTTGATAGCTGGCTATTTACGTGACGCTTTATTTTACGATGACGTTATTGAAGAGGTGCTGAATGGAACTTTCTCTGAAATAACCTCCATTCTGTATAAAGAAGAGAATTCCAAACTCGGCGTAGTACCGATAAGGTTATGTGTTTTCAAATGGGAACGTTGGGAAGATGAGGCAGGGGCAGAGGAAGATGACAATATGGCAATAGAAGAAGCAATGGCAGAAACCGCTCTAAAACCAGTACCTGCAACTAAAGAATCCATACAGGCACTACGCAAGGTCAAGCTTGGAGATATTCCTCCTTTTTCTTCCGAACGATGTGTGATTTGCTTTGAGGAACTCTCACTGCTGGCAATGGATCTCATAAGCATGCCCTGCTCTCATCTCTTTCATGAAAATTGCATTGTGAAGTGGCTGAATACGAGTCATTTGTGCCCATTGTGCCGCTTTCCGATGCTGACTAATGCCAATGATCAATGATGTGGTCGATCAGTTGTGTGGTTTTAGTTTCCCTATCATCATTGTATTACCAAATTTTGTTGCTATTATTATTATTATTATTATTATTATTTTTATAGTTCATAATTGCTGGGCCTTTAGCGTTTTATGTAGTCGCTGAATTAATTAAGTTCGCAACCGATATCTTTCACTTTTTGGGAACTTATTTTTGTTCCCATGGGCCTTCAACGTTTTATATAGTTGTCTAATAGAAATAAATTGTGGTACTATTTTTGTATGGTTAACAGCGAACAAGAAAAAGAACAAGACTTCATACAACTATAAACCCCCTCAAAAAACATGAGTAAATGAGATTCATTTTAAAATGTCTTTGGACTTCTCACAACTGATCCTAAATTTGTGTTGATCTTGATCTTACTTTCCCTATATGAATCCAAGACTAGGAAAGAATATTTTTGCAAATTAGTTGTGTTAGTCGGTTCCAATAGTACTTTCAAAGAAAGTGCCTTTTATTATTATTATTATTATTATTATTATTATTCACAAGAATCAAGTCCTTTCACAATTTGGAATAGGATCCTATTTAAGGTTTTGTTCAGGTAAACACCAAGTTGCAGATTGCTTATCCTCCTCCCTTTGGTTCACGTTCCCAATCATAGATAGCATGGCTCTTTTTTTAGGTGCGTGATCATGGCAAGAAGAGAATCGTAGGAGAGTACGAGGCGGATGGGTTCGAGGAGTAATGGTTTTCGCCCGAATTTGAGTGTGGCTCCTACCGCCGTTTTCGTAAAGTTGGAAGTCGTAATCGGCGCGGACTTAGAAGGATGTTAGACGATGTGAAGTTGATATTAGGAGGAGAGAAGGAGAAGAGAAGGAGAACAATTCTGAATCCCTCGCCATTCCAGCAATAATATTATGCGTCAAAAAGTTTTGGCAAGATTGGAAGATTATTTAGAGGCCAGGGCGCTAGAGTTGTCAATGCAAGAAGCTCCTAAGCCAGTACCTGCAATGTTAAAATCCATCCACTCTGCGGCGGCGGTGGGTAATGGAGCCTAAGGAGGCCTGGCCCTCCTAAAAAATTTTATAACTTAGTATGGGTTTTGGTTTTTAATGGCTGTTTTTTTACTGTTTAGCGACATTTATTAACGCCACTATAAGGTTTGCGACATTTGCGATAAACGTCACACAAAGTGCCGCTTATATACGCATCGCGGTAAATAGTGACATTTTCGAAAAAATATCTCAGTATTAACGGTGTTTATATATGAAATACTGTAATTTTAGTGATGTTTATATCTTTGAGACACCTCTACTTTAGAGGCATTTGAATATAAAAACGGCTCAATATTAGCGGCGTTTGTATCTTTTAGTCGCCGCTAATTTAGTGACGTTTTTATGAGAAAAACACCGTTGCATTAATGATGTTTGTATTAGAAAATGTTGCTACTTAAGAGGCTTTTGAATCTTAAAACACCTCAATATTAGCGACGTTTGTATATTGTAGGTGCCGCTAATTTAGTGGCGTTGTTATGAGAAAAACACTGTTGCTTTAGTAGTGTTCCGATAAAAAAACGTCACCTAACTAGTGGCGTTTGCTGGAAAGAGCGTTGCTACTTATAGTGGCATTTTATGCTAAAAACGCTATCATTATGTAAAAATGTATTTTTTTTAATTTGTTATAATAAATTTTATTTTCAGTAAATAACTTAAATTCAGAAACTAAAATTAATATTAACTTTATTCACGTTTAAATATACATCCAATTAATACAAAGTTTAATAATTAGTATAATAACATTCAAATATTTTTTAATATATTAACAAAATAAAAAATTAAAATGTATCAAATGGATGACTGCATACATTTTGCTGGCTGCCAATTGATGAAGAAAATTTTTTACTTTGGTCATTAGCGTGCTCAAGAACCTATTGAATAATACCATTCAATTTTTAACACTTCATTGTATACTTTTTTTTATTTAAAAATTTTAATATTTACTAAATATAATACCTGAGTTGGTGGAGCCTCAAGATCATTTTCTGGAAATTGTTGTTGCACAAAATTCATAAGATGATCGAATCAATCATGCAACTAGTGAAATTTTGCACGCTCTAGCTCCATTCTAGCACATTCTTCTTCAATTTTGACACGCTTTTGTTCTCTTTCTGCTTTCATTTGCTGAAAAACGTTGTTGCATAGTTTGCAACTCCCCTCTCAATATTGAAATATCTCGCGAAGACTGACTTGCTGAGAGTGTAAATTGCGGAGAGTTATGTCCATAGTAGGTAGCTGGTGTTGGACCCAATCCAAGGCCTCGGACTTGTCCATGCCTTTCTTTTCCAGCAACTTCTATGAATATTCGATTTTTCATTTCTTGCATGTTGAGAGAACCTTCAGATGCTACTTCAATCGTAGCAGCCATTTTCTCTTTCGCTTTCTCTTGTGAATTTGTCATATACAACTATCAAGTTTAATGATTAATTGATTATATGTTAAAAAGAGTAAATATTTACTTTATGTTAAAATAGATGATACAATTACCATAATTTCTTGTGTTTCGATATTCTTGTAAGATTCATCTTTTTTTGTGTGTTACGCGAAAAAGTTTCACACGTCCAATTGTACTACCCATCTCATTCTCCTATACAAAAACATATGTTATTTGATAGGATATATATCAACCGTAACTTATTTATGCATATTAATCTTGGTAATCAAGTGTTAAAATTTTGAATAATTTTAATCTCATTTATTTATATTTTGGCCTTGTAACAACACAATTGTCTTAAACATACACAAAGAATAAAAACATTTTAGGCTTTAACACATATCGATCATGGAAACCAAATTCAATTATTTTCTCCCGGTTTAATATGAATGATTGAAGCCATTCAATATGTTGAATGGCATCCAAAATTTATTTGTATATTTGCCTTTTATATGCAAAAATATTCCCAAACAGACATATTTGACAACTTTTCTCCCATATCAACCATAGAAACTAAGTTCAATCAATCAGACAAGCTTAATATCAAGTATTGAAGCTATCGAAATTGTTAAAATACAACAATAACAACAACCAGTTATTTAAGGTGTAAATATACGTAAATAATAACTTTTCATACATATCATCTGTGTAACTAAATTCAAAACTTTCGATAAGTTTAATATCATGTATTGAAACAATCAAATCTATTAAAATAGAACAATAAATGTTAATTTGCATATTTACCTTTTAACGGCAGAAAAAGTTCATTCATTGGAATAAGTTAATTATCATAAACTTACGATTTTTTTTTGCTTTCTTGCAAAACTTTTTGATCCACTTGTGTGACTATATTTCTATTACTTTCTACTACCAATCCCAATCTGTTCTCTTTCCTGTTATAAAAAAAATTGCATATATGATAAAAATACAAATATTACCAACTGAAACCATCAAACACTTTCATCATTTTATTCTGTTATATAAAGTTATAAACTAGTACCTCTCATTTTCTTGAGAACCAAAATCTAACTAATTGTTCATATTGTCACCTAATCACATTACAGGGTAGATTTTGCATCATCGCCTCTACAATAGTATTTCGATCAAAATACTTATTCTTCAAACTATGCTTATAATCTTTCCATTTCTTTCCCAATGACTTAAGCACAAATGAAGTTGGTATTTCAAGTACAAATCTTAACTGTAAAATACAATAAGAAAAGTTTGAATAAGTAAACAAAATGTAAAATAAAAAATTTGAATATATTTAATTAATTATACTAATACCTCAATAAAGTTTAACGTATCGACCTTAACTTCTTCTGGAACATTATGCCATGTTTCATAATGAATAGGCAATTTCATTCCATTATGGGCTAGCATACCTAGAAATTCAACCAATAGTTGAGCCTCTTCACAAATTGGTTGCCTATCAGAGTTTGCAAATACTACAATACGCTCATTAGGAGGTAGTGCAAATAATTCCTTCAAAGTTGTTTGGCCTCTAGTCCTTTATTGACCATTGTTATCAACTGCAAAAAATATAAAATATATTTGTAAAATCGTAACACTTTTATCATTATTCTCGAATTCTAAAATTGGAGTTTATCGTACCTGCATTCAATTTTAAAGCATAATCAATTGATGGGGTACTATTTAAACCTGGACCTTTCGTATTGCCAGATTCAATATCAGTTGAAGGGTTAGAAGTGACGGAGTTAGATCCGACAGTACGTTCATTTGCTTGCAAAAGATTCAGTCCATAGTCAATATCTACTAGTACCGCAGACGATTTTGAACTAATATCTCTGATATGTTTTCCTTTCAACCTACTTCTCCGCATTGTAGCTTACCTACATCATAAAAGCGAATATAGAAAAAATGTTAGTTCAGAAGGTATATAAAGACATTGGCATTTTAAGAAATCAAAACCTACGATATATAAAGAACATATCGATTTAATTAAATCAAAATATAATGTATGATTTAGAAGACAATAATTATACAATAGCGAATGTGACATTATTTACATACTATTATTTACTACATTATGTCTTAAATACTCGAATAACAAATTATAGATGCACAGAATCATTGTTCGTAAATGTCTTTAGTAACATCTTTGTGGACCCACTGAGCGTAGGTACTGGAGATATTCTCATCCAAGTTTTGTTAAGCAAAAGGATAACATTCAGTTCCATGTTCAACATCATTTTTGGTATCTAACCCTATATCAAATAAGTCTTTAAGTGTGTTTTGAAGATCAACAAACCAACCCAATTCTTTTGAATCTTTAGAGTAAAATACTTGTTTGACTTAAGATGAAAATGCATAAGGTTCATCCATGAGTTGTTGTCTAGTGTGAATTAATCAAGAAAAATTTACAAGTGTAAATTCATATTGATCTTTCTTAAAACCTCTTACACTATTCACATCAGCCCAATCACACCGAAATAAGACAACTTTCCACTTGCCATAATAATCCAACTCAATGATGTCATTAATCATGCCATAATAGTCAACATTTCCCTTTAAAGGGTTTGTGTCCCTAGCACTAGCATAGCTAGTAGTTGATGAAGTTACAACAACTCATGGATTTTGTGTACTTCTAAATCTTTCACGAGATTTTGTGTGAAATCTAAATCCATTAATGATGAAACCTTTGTATCGTTTCATAATCCGATTCGAACCGTGTGAAAGACACTTCACCTTTTCACTAACAAGCCTTCCACTCCAAACCTATAAAAGTGAAATAAATATATATGTGTTATTAATGTTATTTTTACCGTAAGTATTCTATGTAGATAAAAAATAATGGGAAGCATGGCATTACTTACAGTTGCTCCTAACCATTCATGAAAGTTTTCAGCGAACAACTTATCAAGTTCTCGAGGGTTTGATCGTCGATAATGTGCAGGATCTCTCAAATTATTTCTATACTCACTATAAAGCATCATGATAAAGTATTAACAATAAAAAAAAACACAATAAATTATGCCTAATGTAATGAATAATTTTCTTGCTAAACAACTTACGTGTGAAATGATTCAATTGAGTCATGATGAAAAAGAACATATCGATGAACTTGTGCCCAAGATTTATCATCTAACTCCACCAATTTAGCTTTACCTATAGGTTGTCCAAAACTTTGAAAAGATAATTGTAAGCCGAGTCTGTATGCTGCATACCAACATTTCTCAAAGGCCTATTAAATCTCTTTTCAACATCTTTCAAATAACGAGAACAAAATGTCACACTCTTCTACTAAATATCCTTAAGCAATAGAACCTTCCGGATAGCATTTGTTGCGACAATAAGACTTTAACCTCCCTAAAAACCTATAGCATAAAACATTAGTTATATGTTATTTTAAGTAGATTGGCTTGATAATTAATAAAAATGTAATCAATCTATTAATTAATAATACCTTTCAAAGGATACATCCACGATAATAAATCGACCCACCGACTTTTGCTTCATATGGATGGTGGATAACCAAATGCATTATAATAGTGAAAAAGTTTGGAGGGAAGATCTTCTCTAAATGGCATAAAGTAATCATGGCTCGATCTTGAACTTTGTCAAGCTCTTCCATATTCATACATTTCTAACATAGAGATTTAAATATGTTACTTAATTCAATTACCACAGAAGTCACTTGCTTTGACATTGATGAATGTAAAGCAATTGGAAGTAAGTCTTGCATCAAAATGTGATAATCATGTAACTTCAATGAAAAAAGTTTTCGCTCCTTCATATTCACACATCTTGATATATTTGACGTATAGCCATCTGAAACTTTGATATTTTTTAAAACCTTGCAAAACACATCTTTTTTAGCTTTAGAAATCCTAAAACAAACTGCAGACAATCGATATTTACCATTAGGAAGCAACATCGGATGAAGGTCTGGGTGAATCTCTATATCAACTAGGTCAAGCTGACTCTTTAAGTCATTCTTAGATTTTTTATTCACATTGAAAATTGTCCTGATAATATTTTCGCAAACATTATTCTCTATGTACATCAAATCAAGGTTATGATGTAATAAATTATATTTTCAATAAGGCAACTCAAAAAATATACTTTTTTTTTCACAACTCATACTCATTGGGGTCATTTACTTCATCGTCCTCTTCATCACTTTGAACATCAAGATCACCAACTTCTATATAACTATCACCAATTTTTGTAATACGAGGTTAGACACCTTTAAAGATGTCCCTCTCTCTTTTTCTTGATGGAGTCATTTTTTCATATGTGAAATTGATATCTTTTAACTTTGACAAGATATTAGACCCACTAATGGGTAAAGACGATTTTCTCAACTCTTCAGCTCCATTAAAGAGATGTTTTTGAAATCTAAAATGATGATTATCATTTAACCATTGATGGTGTCCCATATAACAGAACTTTCTACCATTACGTAATCACGTCGAACATGTCTGTACAATATAACATGAACAAGTATAAAAACCTTTTGTACTCTAATAAGATAAATTTGCATAAGTAAAAAAATCATTGATAGTCCATAATAAAACAGCATGCATATTAAAGTTCACTGCTTTTAATGCATCATAGGTCTCAACTCTTTTTCATAATTACTTTAACTCTTTAATAAGAGGTTGTAAGTAGATGTTTATATCATTACCCGAACCTTTTTCCCCAAGAATTATCATAGACAATATAAATGACTGTTGCTTCATAGCAATCCATGGTGGTAAATTGTAAAGAATCAATACAACTGGCCAAGTACTATAAGAAATACTCATCATTTTAAACGGGTTGAATCCATCAGATGCCAGTCAAAGCATAACATTTCAAGGATCAGATGTAAAGTCTGGAAACCTAAAATGAAATGACTTTCATGCCAAAGAATCTATAAGATGCCTCGATGATCCATCATCCGTCTATTTTTCATGATGCCACCTTATTGAATCTATAGTTTTGGAAGACATGTAGAGTCGTTGAAGTCTTGGTATTAATGGAAAATAGCGTAAAACCTTAACAGGCTTTTTTTTGACACATACCTCATCACCATCATCATTCAACCTTTCATCGAGGTTTATGTCGACCAACGAGAAATACCACACAAATGACAAGATTTTTTATTTTTTCTATCCTCCCAATACAACATGCAATCATTGGGACAACTATGAATTTTTTCATATCTGAGACCTAAATCCTTAATCATCTTCTTTGATTCCTTACAAGATTCAAGGATTTTTGTAAAAGGAAACATTTCTTTCATAAACTGTAATAATAAAGTCAGAGAGTTTTTTGTCCATCCACATAAGCATTTCAAGTGAAAAAGATGAACACAGAAAGACAACCTTGAATGCTTTAATCCCTCAAAAAGTTTTTCATTTATCTCCTCAAGCAACCTATAAACCTTAGATACTTTTCTTCTAGGTTGTTGGTCATGTACACCTATCACAAGTTCACCAAATTCATGCATTTCTACATTGGACTAATTAAATCCTTCATTTTAGGGAGAAAGATTACGTAAATTTTGGTTATGAATGTTAAAACCATCTAGTAACATGCTTTCAAT
This sequence comes from Durio zibethinus, assembly GCF_047325235.1. NCBI lineage: Eukaryota > Viridiplantae > Streptophyta > Magnoliopsida > Malvales > Malvaceae > Durio > Durio zibethinus. Next base: position 31,033,259 of record NC_143164.1, on the reverse strand, counting down.
GTCATCTGCTATAAAAGGATCATGTTAGTGATGGAGAGCCTTTGATGTTGAAGAAACTGTAGTGAAAGGCCTTGATGGTATAGACTCTCCATGAAAATACCAATTACCATATCTCGATAGAAATCCAATACAAATTAAATGCTCATAAACATCTTGATGCATTTTTTCACTCGATATTAGCACATTTCACATATGGGCATAATATCATATTATCTTCACTTGTATTCTCAAATGCAAAATTAAAAAAATTTTTCACTCCATCTCTATAGTCTTGACTTAATCTTGACTTTTGCATCCAATTCTTATTCATTTATTAGTTGCTACATTATCAGACCAAATGTATATAAATAATTAATATGAAAATGAACATGTACAATACTTAAGTTTACTATATTTTAAACAAAAGATAATAACATGACCAGTACTTATGCAAAATGAGAACACCTTATTGTGAAGTAATTTATCAGCTACCAAATATTATAATTGTTAAAACTCTGCTGCTAATGTAAACAATACCCAAGAGTATTTGTAGTTAGGGTTGACATAAGGTGAAATAAGGTGGGTTTTAGAGAAAATTTCTTTCATCAAAAAGAAAATCGTGAATTGCAAAAGCTGAAGGAATAGTCAAATGAAGTAAAAGCTAAAGTCAAGAAGTAATAAATAGTCAAAATAGGGTTCTAAAAGACAATGCTCAAATTCTAAAAGTGAAAGGAAATGAAAAGTAAATTGTACTTGGTCTGGAAAGAGAAATAGTATAATAATAAAGATCAAGCTTGAAGTTGGTGATTAGATGCATTAAGTTTAGGAAAATTTTTATTGGATAAGATTATGGAAGGCGTTTACTAACAAAAAATGCCAGCAATAATTCCCTCATAAATATTTTTTGAATATATTATAGGTGCCTTGAACACATCGCCACGTAAATTTTAACACGGTTATTTAAGGCGTATATCCAAGAAAGACGCCTTTAATATCACAGTTTATAGATAATAAGTGAAGGCAGTTCCAGATAACGTCTTCAATAATTTCTTTAAAAAATTTTTTTCAGATTATTAAAGGCATCTTTTATTATGAACCACCTTCAACATATCACAATGGTTATGGAAGGTATTTATTTGAGAAGGCACATTCAATATACCTTTAAACTTAGTAATCCATTACTGAAGGTGTTTGTTAGTAACAGACGCCTTCAAAATTTTTTCATTAAAAATTTTGGGAATCAGTAAAGGCATCTTTTACTATAAAATATGTTCTATATACCGTCACACAAATTTTAACACGGTTATTGAAGGCGTATATCCGAGAAAGACGTTTTTAATAATTCCTATCATAGTTTGTACATAATTAGTGAAGGCAGTAGGATAACAATGCCTTCAATAATTTTCCTAAAAACTTTTTTTTTGGATTATTAAAAACGTATTTTATTATGATATGCCTTTAATATACCACGATAGTTATGGAAGGTATTTATTCAAAAATGCACCTTCAATATACCTTTAAACTTAATAATCCATTACTGAAGGCATTTGTTAATAACAGACGCCTTCAAAATTTTCTCACTAAAAATTTTGAGAATTATTAAAGGCATATTCTAGTGTAAAATGCCTTCTATATACCGCTACACAAATTCTAACACGGTTATTAAAGGCGTATATTCAAGAAAGATGTCTTTAATAATTTTTATCATAGTTTGTAGATAATTAGTGAAGGTAATTTTTTACTGAAAATGTCTTTTATAATTTTTAAGAATTAGAAAAGGTATTTTTTTTTTTTTTTATAAAAAATGCCTTTAATAAGTTGGTTGGATAATTTTATAAGCTTATAATTAAAGGCATCTTTTTTGTAAAAAATACCTTCAATAATTTTTAATAAACTTTTCAGGTGATTATTGAAGGCGTTGTTCCATGGAAATGCCTTTAATAATTAATTTTATATTCATGTCCCTGCTTTGAACATAGGAATTTACAGAGGGCTGAAACATAGAATGATTAAAAGCTACGTTATTCAACCACATAAACCGAACCCTTAAACATATTTCTTGTAGACCATTGATTTCTTTCTCCCATTCCTCGCCACTGACCTTCAACAAATCACCACTACGAACTTTTGTTTTAACCGGTAAGTTTTTTTTAAGTTTACTGTATTATTTACAATATTCATTAGAGAATTTTTATTTTTTCGGTTCCTTAATATTGACATATGTGTTTATATATTTTCATTAACTTTATCGTCAGCATAGTCATCCAAGATTCTATTCATATTGTAAGTATATTGTTTTTATGTAGTACTCATTAAATATTGTGGTTTGCTGAACCTTGTTGACTGTTAATGTATTACTGAATGGTATTGTATGATATTGGGGGTCTGAATCATATTTTATGCTGAATGGTTTGTTGAACCTTATTGTCAATATTATTTTGCTGAATGGGTTTGAATGAAATTGAGAGGCTGAATCGTATGCTGAATCGTATGCTGAATGGTGTTTCTGAGTGATTTGTTGAAGGCTGTGTATGGGCACATTGTTGAATGGTATGCTAAATGCTATTTCTGTACATAGTATGGTATTGGTTGTATTAAATTAAGTACAATGATCAATTTAGAGGGTCATATTGTGTAATTCGTATAATTATGATTAATATTGTAGGTATTATGGACTTCGAACAACATCATTCTCGTTTTAATGAACATGTAGAAGAAAAAAGTGTAGGCCAAAAAAGAAAGGGAAGGGGCCTAAATAAACAAATCAAAGTGAATGACACAAAAATTCATGTTGATTTCAATCAAAGTGGGCAGCCTATGTCAGAAGGAGCTGCCAAGATGGCTACTCATATTGGAGCCATCATCTGTTGGAAGATTTCAATTACGTACATCGATTGACGATGAGTTCCTAATGATTTAAAGGATGAGATATGGCAGTCCGTTGTGGTATGTTTATTCAACTATTTTGTAAAATTTGTTAAATGATAATTTAATTGAAATTTAATGTATTGATACTAATTGTGTTAAGTTATTTAGGAACGGTTCGACGTCCCAATTGAGTGTAAAAAGATTGTGTTGTAATTTGCTGGGAAAGCTTTCAAAGACTTTAAAAGTAGATTGACAACCTAATATATTTTACCGTTGGCTGGTGAAGGTGATGTTTTGGCTATTCCACCTGCAACATGTACAGATGTCATAAGTGTTGAAGATTGGACAAATTTTGTTCAATATCGGCTTTCAAAAGATTTCTTGGTATGCACATCCATTACCAAAATAGTTCAAGTTTATAAGTCTTTATACAATATAGCTTTTGATCTTCATTTGTGATTGACATAATTTTTTAATTTTGTAGAAAATCAAATAACAACATCGAGACGGGCTAAATAGCAATATCACCATCGGACAACAAGAAAATGATATGCAAATGTGAAGTATGAGCTTGTATGTATTCGCACACTTGTTTTATACTCATTAATGAATATTTATGAACATTCATTTCATACATTCTAATTCTTTTATTGCTATAATTTAATAGGAATTAGTGAGCTCAAACACAGAAGTTTCTAGATGAGATGTCTAGAAACAGGGACATCTACAGAAGGATGGATCCTTTGCAGATGAAGCAACCGAAAAAATGGCAAAAAAGATTGTATGTATAACTACTTTTTTGATATAATGTATGATTGGCATTATGGTTGTATGCATAAGTGTATATTAGCTTGTGTAGATTTGTTCTAACAGTTCAACTTATTATTATTTTTCAGGATGATTATGTTGCCAAAGTAAAATCTGGTGAGCTGGCAACCCAGTATGGTGAAGATCCTTTGTCTTTAGTATTAGGCACTAAAGAAACGCCTGGTCGAGTCTGTGGGGTTGGTAAATTTGTCTTGCCATCAACGTATTTTGATAAACAACCAAAAACCTCACGAATGAGAAATACACAATATAAAGCAATAATTGAGCAACAACAGCAACAAATTAATGATTAAGAGCAATGCCTCAATGACCAATAGCAAAGACTCACTGCTTTAGAGTCCATGTTGGCAGCAATGCAGCAGGTTATGCTAGTAGCCCGGCCTTATAGCGTCATCCTCGTACGAGAAGCTTTCGTTGCAAGTAAGAAAGTGATCCCATCATCTGTTACCACCCAATAAGTATGATATTATTTATAATTTGAATATTAATTTGTTTATTATATTGATTGATTTGGTTTTAAGACTTATATTTCATTAAATATTGTAGGAGGATGTTTAGACTAAAAGTATGACCCTTGCCCAGGCTTTCATGGATGAGTTAATAAAATATTCACTGAAGCATTTATCCGATGAAAATTTCATATCCATTGAGTTTGATAAAGACTTATTTGACAAACAATCATTTTCTTTCATTGGTGTGGATGAGGTGAAAGAATTTTGTGAAATGGATAAATTATCAGCTGCTGAAATCGTTGCTTATATGAGGTTAGCTTATAAATACAAATATGCACATTCAATATGTAATAAGTTAGTATTAAGGTGTAATATTAACCAGCAGTGTTGATTGTTATCGTGTAGCTTCCTATATAGAGAGCTGAAGGGGGGACAGTTGATGAACAAATTTAGATTCATTGACCTTAATTTCATTAGTGAGCAGAGTGGCATAGTCATGTATCATGCTAATCGTGTGATCCTATGCATGAAAAGATCGGTTGATTATTATTTGCTTCCGTATAATGCGCAGTAAGCTATATTCTAACCTTAATTACTCTAACCTGTTCCATTCTATGATTTGATGCGTATACTGAGTATATCATTGTTATTATTTTGCAGTTGTCATTGGGTGCTTACTGTGATTGACACCAAATCCTTAACGTTGTACCTTCTTAATTCAGTTAATCCAACGGTGATGCCTAAACCCGATATTCAAACTTTTATAAAGAGGTATTACAGTTCTTTATTATATTATATATGTTCTATTTCTTCATAAGTAATTTTATTTATGTTCTCATTAAATTTTTTTTTCAATTTAAGGTAATATCTGCATTCAATAAAAAGATAAAGAAATCAAAATAGGTGTCATTACCGGTAAATGTGAAATATATTCTTTTAATGCTAAGTTTGTGTAGATAAATATTTTTTAAATCGACTCAATTTAATATTCAGGTAACTCATCAACCTGATAATACTAAATGTGGATATTATGTCCTTCGTTTTATGTGGGAGATAGTGTTACATGATTTTATGACCACACCATTCAAGGTTAGTATAGATTTCATAAACTCATTATATATTCAAAAAAATAAAATGGTACATTATGTTCTCATTTCTTAACATTTATTTTTGATTTTTTTTGTAGTGGGATGGTAAAGAAAGCTTCACGGAAGAGGAGATGGATGAAGTCTGTAAAGAATGGTGTGATTATGTATTGTCATTTATCACTGTTGATAAACCTTTTTGTTAGACATTGTTGGTTGAATGTATATATATAAGGAACAAATTGTTATAATGTTTTTAACATGCCATGTTGAATGGAAACTTTAAGTTTGTACATTGGGTGTATTGGTTTAATATTATTGTTATACTTAATATGAATACACTATGTATACTTAATAAATTATTAAGTACGATTATTTCAAAAAAGTATATTAATATGGCAATGTTATCAGTTTTAATTTTAGATGTGTGGTCAATTTATTAAAATACAACAATATTTATTATGTAAATTCCAAAATGTAATTCATAGTATCAGATATGTAAACCAAATGTTTTTTGGACATAAATATACAACTGATAACAAACGTTTTTTTGGGCATATATAAACCTACAACTGACTTCACATATACAGTATTAAATATGGTTTTTTGATGCAATAAATGAAGGTGTTTTTAGTAAATTACCTTCAATAATCCCCTTAAAAAATTTTTGTGTGGAATATTAAAGGCATTTTGGGCAAAAAACGCCTTTAATAATACCAACTAAAAATTAATCGAATGGATTATGAAGGGTGTTTTCCTACGGGTAACACCTTCAATAATCCCATACAAAATGTTTATGAAAGCATTTTTGGATATAACTACCTTCAATAATCCGACCATTAAAATTTATTGTTGGAAATATTAAAGGCATTTTGAGCTAGAAATGCCTTCAAGCATCCCACTAAAGTTTTGTCTATAGAATATTAAAGGCGTTTTTTACAAAAGCGCCTTTAAAAATCACAAAAAAAATTTACTGATTGGATTGTAGAAGGTTAGTTTAAAAAAAAATACCTTCAACAATCGACTCCATATCTTTCCTATGAATTATTAAGGGTGTCTGTCCATGAAAAACGCTTTCAATATTCTATGAAAATTTTTTTAAAGCAATTGGTGAAGGCATTTTTTCCAAGAAAACGCCTAGAATAATCAATAACAAATAATCTGTGCAAATACCCAAAAAAAGGCTAAAAGACAGATTGAACCAACAACTTTATGGAAAACATCTGTACGATCCAAACAATTTGATAAGCTTAATATTGAATGTAATTTTGAACAAAATAAATTTAATAAGCCTGCAAAATTATTTGGTCCAAATATTAAAGGTGTTTCTTATAGACAATGCCTTCATTAATCTCATACAATTTTTTATGACATATTTATTTAAGGCATTGTTTGCCAAAAATATGCATTAACTATTCATTAAAATTTTTAATAAAAAATATTCAAGGAGTTTTAGTAGAGAAACGCCTCTAATATTAAGTTTTGGGTGGTGTTTATAAGTAACAACGCCGTTATTTGAATATTTAGTGGTGTTTGGATAATAAACACCTGAAGTTTTATAAAAAACACGAAAGCTAGCAATGTTTGTAAGTGAAAGGCTAATACAAAATTGTCTTTAATATGTCATTTTACTGTAGTGATATATTTATATTAATTAAAGACATTTCCATTAGTCTTTTAAATTAAAAGTAATATTTTTGTATAACTTAATTTTATGCATTATAATTCCTTTTAAACCATATTGATATTTATTTATTTAATATATCCAACAATTAGGTAAAGTGGGTCTCAACTCTTTTTAATTAGTTTCATTTTGATCTTTAATCTCTAAATTATTTCATTATAGTTTCAAACCTTTTAGCATAGTGTCAATATAATTCTCTAATCAATGCATAAAAATAAGAAAGAATTACAACTTATGATAATGGATTTAGAATTATTGTATTTTATTATTATACCAAAATATATTTATTAGATAAAAAATAAAATTTTTGATTAAAAAGAAATAAAATAAATTTTTAAAATTTTAAAAGGAAACAAAAGTATCATTTTTGCCATTTATTTTAAAAATTCAACTTAAAATCAAAGATAAAAGTTACATTATTTTTCTTTGTAAGAATTATACATAGATTCATCAATAGTTTGCATTTTACCTCCTTGATGTTTTGGGTTTAAGCCCATACTTTCATTTATAATTATCAAAATCGGATTTGATTATTAGTTAAATTGAATAAACCAATTATTTGATACCTAAATCAATTTGATTTTCTTATTAGATCGGAATTGTTATTAGCATGTTTAAAATCATATTGAATCAAAGGTTCAATTAATAAAACAATGAACCAGCCGAATTTTCTTAAGCCAATTGGATTTTAAATTTGTTGAAAAAATAATTCTAAAATTATGATTAATTTAATTTTTTATAATTGAATTCATGAGTTTTTTGTTATTTAACTAAAAAAAAATTTAAAGTAAAATAGAAAACCAAAAAAAGCTAAAATCTAAATAAAATGGTGTTCTCCTCCTTTTATGCATAATAAAAATCAAGAAAGGCAGGAAAACCCTAGGATTCATCATTTGCATTACAAAGGAGAGACCTACCAAGGTTGCCAAATGAAGGGATCCATACATTGAAAGTAGGACTGGTAACCGATTGTACACCATCATTTTTTAGGTATATGAATTCAAATCTTATTAATTTTTACAATATTCGAATTCATTAAAATATTTGATTATTTTAATTAATTAAGTATTATTATCCAAAATTTTCTTTAATTAAATATATATTATTTGTTTAATATCTTAATCCATTAAAATACTCGATTACTTAACACTTTTGTTGATAAAACATAAAATCAGATACAAATTAAATTCAAAATCACTATTAATTAATAATAAGCAACTTCTAAAATACGACAAAAATAAAAATTAGATTATGAAACTAAACACATTAATTTAATTTGACAAAAAAAATTAATTTAAAACATTTCATAAACTAAAAGCAACCATAAAATTTAGTTCAGTCAATTCACGAAAAATTATTTTTCTTCCTCAACAACAAAATTAATGTACAAGTTGAACCAACATTTGAATATGATCCCACATAAATAAAAGAGATAAACATTAATATAACTCTTGAGATGAGATATAATAGATTTTATTTGACAAAATGGTAAAAAAAAAATTGAATAATAAACTATCCAAGACCTTATCTTTTGTTGCAATCAATCATTCTCTGAAACATCTATTTGTGTCCAACTAAGTTCTTATTGAAAGAGAAAAGTTAACACTATTAATTCATTTTGAATTCCATGTGGTATCCATGAAGTGGATTAAAGTTGACAATGTGGCAAATTGTTAGTGAGCAATAATTTTTTTCCTTTTTGATGATCAAATTGCAATATGTTATTGGTTGAAATGTAGAAAATAAAATAAATTCTTTCAAAAAAATAAATTACATAAAGGAAAAAAAAACCTAAATTTCCTAAAACAAAAAATTCTAAATTTTTTTAAAGCAAAAAAATTGCAAAATCTGAAATTTCCCTAATTTATTTAGGAGGAGATATATGATCCATAACCTAGACGCCCATCTTTGTTTGTATCACAAACTTTCAATAGATAGATGGCATACTTATACTCAGTTGGAATCTACAAGGTTGAGAGAACCTTTTCGATGCGAGCTTAATCCAAGAATCCCACACTGGTTACGTTATAAAAATTGAGCAATCTTCAAATACTTAAATTCTTCTCTTTTGATCTATTGTAATGTTAAAAGTAAATGATCCATTGAGACAAGTCAGGGTTTTATGATCGGGTTACAACATCCAAGTTTGGATTTTTCCTCCATTTTAGGCAAGCCTACATGCTCCACACCTTGCTCTACAGCCCTATACATAAAAATAACAAAACGACAATGTTTGTAATTACCTTGGCAAATTTCACCTATTTTTTTGTTAATATTATCCTTTGGTGCTGTTCTTTTTCTCTGCAAGCTAGAGGTTTTAAAAGAAAGAGAGCTTTTCTATAAAATTGAAAATAAAGAACATAAAAAAGGACCTTTTTTCTCGAAGGAGAGTAATAGTACTATAACTAAAGAATTAATTAAGAAAATGCTCTAAAATTTTAACTCGAATTAGTGAGAGAAATAAGAAAAAAATGTGGAATTTTCTTTAGTTCGAAGAGATAAAAGGTCAAAAGAAGGAAAAATTGAGTCAAAATTCCAAAGGAATAAACTTAGTACATAAAAAAATTTGAGATAGATTTTAAGTCTTTTAATGAGGGGTTTTTGTTTAAGATCAAAATCAATAAAAGGAATAATATAACATTAGATTGAAAGAAGGAAAAACAAACAAAAATCCCACAGTTTTTTACTAGGAGAACACATATGTAGAAGAGATTAACATAGATAAATTTTAGGTAGTTTGAAGCAGTAGAGATAGGAGTTTTTAGGGGAGGAAGTCTATGACTATATGTGAGATTTAGGCATTTAGGGATTGTTTTTGATAAATCCATTTGGATAAGTGAAAAGAGGAGGAAGAGAACATTATTGGGGTGAAGTTTTGGAAAAATTTGATCTCAACAAATGGCGATCAGAGGCAAACAACGTCTCTGATGACAATTGTGGCCAACTAGAATTTGGAAAAGGATGGAAGTGGCCAGTTTTTTTAGGAAAAAGTTTTGTAGAGAGTGGGATCTTATAGAGAGGGAGAGAGAATAAAATAAAAAGAGAAAAAAGTTTTTTAAAATTTCAAATTTATTAATTATGTCACATGATAAATTTTAATATATTTTATTGATGCCATGTAGAATTTTGTTTTAGTTGGTACAAAAAAATTAACATTGTTAACTTTTCTATCCAAATAAGAGTTAATTGGATACAAATAGATATTTTGAAAGGTTGATAGATTATAATAAAAATATAGGGCTTGGATGATTTTTTAATTATAATTCAAAGGATTTTTTGACCCTTTTGCCATTTAATTTTTGAAAAAAAAAATAAAAATGAACTTAAAATAGATTCAGATATGAATACTCAAGGAGTGCTATCTAAACCCTATTCGAATTTGACATGAATAGTAAAACCTCCTATCAAAATAGGATAATAATGTGTTTATAAGTATTTGAATTTGACGTAATCAGATTGGATAGTATCTGATATCTGATTATTTACTACTGATTGCCATTTATAATTGAAAAATCTAAGGACTTCACATATGCAATACATTAGAAATATCCACTAACAGATTGGATAATAACTGATATCCGATTATTTACTATCTATTGGCATTTATAATTGAAAAACCTAAGGACTTCACATATGCAATACATTAGAAATATCCACAAAAGTTTATTTACATGTATATTACAGGGGAAAAACCTACCAAGTCAATTTGAATAGTAGTGTGAATGAGCTCGAGAGCAAGAAAGCCATGTCTCCTCAATCAATGATACCGAGAGATAATGACATAGCTAGAGTTGTTTTAGTGCATCAAAAGTTAATATGATACTTTATCTATCCTAATACCCAAACATGTGAATATAAAATTTAGCATACATAATCTTTAAATAATAATAATGTCATTACAAAAAAATCTAAATAAGAATAAAGAATAATGTAAAGGTTATTTTTACCATTATTCAAAAGAGTTTTCACATTTTTAAATTGTTGTATAATTATTTCGTTATGAATAATTTCAAACACATCTTTTTCAATATGTGTAATCAAATAATCATTTATCAAAGTATCTCTTATTTGATACTAATACCAATTTTTCACTATTTTCATTACTAAAAATAGCTCTTTTAACACTTACAGTTGCAACTAGTAAGATCAAAGCTAATTTGATTAGCTAAAAGGCTAGTAGTTAAATAATATCTTTTTTTCTCTTCACTAATTTTTCAACTAGATAACCAACTTCTTTGACATATAAAAATTCAATATTAGAGTGGATGTAAAAAATATAAGTCTCGAGTTGACTATCAAATGCCATAAGATCAACTACTAAAAACTCAAAAAGATAAAACTAAGCAAAACAAATTAATTTTTCCTTGTCAAAAGCTAAAAATTAGTCACTTGGATTGAGACATGTTGCATAAAAAAGCTATTCAATGTTGATCATGAAACGATTGTTGAGCTCTTAAAGTTGTTTGATTATGACAACATAAAATAAGTCAACGTGACAATGATGCAAATTTGAGACATTTGTAACTTTACATTCTGATCTCCCAAGAACAACATAGATATCTTGAACATTGAGGTCAAAGTATAAAGTAGTGGAATTTAAAAATTTTCAATGATAGCACCAAAATATATATAGTTTTTACATGTTAAAATCGTGTTAAAATTTTAGATGTTTTTTGGTGCTTTTCATGTTATTTTCATTAGGGTTTCAAGCTCAAGAGATTCATTTTCAAGCAAGCTATGCATGCAAACATGCAAGGTGCATATTTGGCCATAATATGTAAAGGAATAGTCAAACCATATTTATTCGAATCTACCTAACCAAGTGGCAAAGCAAGTGTTTCAAGCACATAAGGATACTCCCTTAACATTCAGCCATGACAATTGCAAGAGAGGATAATGCAAGTTTGAAAGAGTTTGTAACTTCAAGGATTCCACCACCTTTTCCTATTCGACTTTACCAATTTTCAAGAGAGTTTCATGCAATCTGAAAGGCACAAGAACTCTATCATGAGACTAATTCAAATTTAAAAAGAAGATAATGATTAAGTGAAGATTTTTAAGCCTAGAAGAACATTAAAGGATTCGTCCAAAGATGTTTGTGTTGGAAAAAGATTTTTTGGCTAATCTCTTTGAAGATTTTCAAGACACATCCTCAAGAGTTTGGATAAGAATCAATCCCTTTACTTTGAAAATCACCTTAGTTGAACCAAGAGTGAATATTTAATGAAAGTTTGCATCAAGCATGATTAAAGGCCAAATTGCATCTTAAAGACCCATTTAGCCAAGCATTCCCAAGGAAAAAGAATCTCATTAAGCTAAGCCTCATAAGAAGATCAATATGAGCTTTATCACGAAGTATTTGAATTTGAATTAAAGTCTTGTAATCCTATCCCTCTTTGGCCAAACCTTCTATTATAAATAAGGAGGCTATTCACTCATTTTCATCATCTCTCATTTCTTATATCTTTTTTTTCCTTAATTCTTTAGGCGAGTTATTGGCTTAAGTAACAAATTTACCAATAATCACAAAGCTTTTGTTTTCTTTAAATTCTTTTAATTTAAAAAGCATTATTTCAAGATCTTTCTTTTCTTGTTTTCAAGTTTACAAATTTTGTTTTCTTTTCTTTAATATTCAGCAAGCAATTTTTTTAATTTATCAAGATCCAAGTTTTTTTTTTTAATTTTCTTTGCAAGATTAGGCTCACATTACTTTCTTGTTCTTTAAATTGTTTTCATGCAATCTTTTCATTCAAGTTATTTCAAGCAATCGAGAATCTTTAGTTTATTTACTTTACTATCTTTTATATCTTGTTTTATTAGATCTAGTCTTTGGCAATAATCTTTTACTTTTCAAGTGATAGTTGTTGATGTTAAGAACTCTGCCTACACGTTGCCTTTAATCTTTGCTTGATCTATAACCTTAAACCCTAATTTCCATTTGTTTAGATATAAGCTGTTAGGTTTCACTTTTGGTACTTGTGAGTAATCCAACAATTTATTCTATAATCTCTGAAGAAATGATATTGGAATACTTCACTTTATTACTTGATCTGTGCACTTGTAGGCTATATGAAAAGCAATAATCAAGTTTTTGACATCATTGTTGGAGATTATAACGATGTTTGCAATATCAATAAAGAATTCTTAAACTCTTATAATCTAAACCTTTTTCTTTTGTTTATTTATTTTTCTTTTGCTTTTCTTTGATATTTTTTGTTTGCATATGTAGATCTAAAAGTGTTGACTTACCTTTTGTTGACAAGAAATTGAAAGAACTTTTAGAAAAAGAAGGAAAGAGCAGTTAACACTAACTGTACCAACTTCAATGGCAAATACAAATAATAAAGGGCAAAGAACATTAAGGGACTATACAGTTCCTAATATAGATGGTTTTTAACCATACATTAGAAGGCTAGCTATTTAAGGCAATAGTTTTGAAATAAAGCCTTCAATCATACAAATGGTCCAAACTTTTGTACAGTTTGGACGGTTGCCAAGTGATGATCCAACTCTTCACATTTTTAATTTTCTTGAATTATATGACACTTCTTGCTATAATGGTGTTTTTTATGAAGCTATTAGACTAAGATTGTTTTATTTTTCTCTTAGGGACTAGGCAAAAAGTTAGATGTCTCCAAACCATCTGGTTCAATCACAACTTGGGATGATTTGGTCTAAAAGTTATTAGCAAAGTTTTTTCCACCAACGAAGACAGATAGCCAAGGAATGAGATCACCACTTTTTTGCAAGCTGATGATGAAACATTATATGATGGATGGGAGAGATTTAAAAAGCTAATAAGAAAATACTCGTATCATAGATTGCCCTAACGACTCCAGATTCAGATATTTTACAATGGCTTCACACCATCTATAAGAATCATTTTAGATTTAGTTGCTAGAGAGGCTATAATGAATAAGATTCTTGAGGAACCAAATGAGCTCATAGAAGAGATGGCTGCTAATAATTACTAGTAGGCTATGAAAAAAAATTAGTAAAAAATCTACTAGTTTTTTTTTTTTTTTTAAGTTGATGCTATTAGTTCTATGAACTCCTAATTAGTTGCCTATAGCAAAAAAATTGAAGCCTTAGGAAATCAATCCTAAGCCAACCTTGTAAATATTATACAAAAACCTTTTTGTCTCTTTTGACATCTGTGAAGGACCCTATTCCTTTTAAAGATGCTAGCTTAGGGTAGAACCATTCCAATACATCCAACAAAGTAAACCAAACAACAATCTTTATAGTAATACCTACAATCTTGAATGGTGAAACCACCCAAAATTTTTTTAGAACCAATTAAACCACTAACCCACCAACAACCAAAATAATAACTACCACTATCCACCTACCTATAACACATCCCAAGAAAAGAATCCTACATTTGATGACATGTTGACCCAATTGATGCAAGCCAATAATGCCAATATCTAAAATCAAACTGCATCAATGAAAAACCTTGAAAATCAAATAGGTCAACTTGCCTAAGCTATATAAATTACCTTATAGGTACCCTACCTAGCAACATTGAAACTAATCTAAAAAGACAAGGCAAATAGGGATGTAATGCAATCTATTCTTTAGAAGATGTTAGGATGGCTGATTCTGATGAGAAGGATGATGAAACCATAATACTAAGCCTTTTTAGCTTTGTAAGACAACCTAAAGCAGATTTCATAGGAAAGAAAAATATTTTGGACGATGAAGAACTATTGAGATTTGGTAGAAAAATTTTAGAAGGTTTTGACCATATAGCATTAAAGGCCCTTGAAGACATTGAAACTTATGAGAAAGATCCTGAGAAGGAGAATGTTGATATGGACTATGATAAAGATCCAAAAGAGTATATTGAAAGGTCTCTCAAAGAAAAGTAAATATTGTTACAAGTAAGAAGAGCACTTTTAAAGAGTATTTAGTTAAACCTGAAGAAATAGTCTAAAGTGAGCCCATCGAAAATGATAAAAAAGAGCCAACCTAATAGAAAGATCTTCAAGAAAAAAAAGAGGTTTATGAAGAAGTTCAACCAAGTTAAAAGATGACTACCGAAATGTATAGGCAGTGTTTTATCAGAGCACCATCTTTTTTAGGGCTTATTCAAAAAGAGCTACTCAAAGAATTGAAGGAAGCCACATTCCTAGAAGATTGCAGCTTTGAACTTCAACAACTCTTGCCTAGAAAATAAAATGATTTAGAGAGTTTTACTATACCTCACAAAATTCAAAAATTAAAATTTTTTTATACTCTTTATGATCTTGGTTAAAGCATAAATCTAATGCCTATGAATATTTTTATGTAGCTAGGTTATGAAGAGCTAAAACCTACACAGTTCAATATTAAATTTGCTAATAATCTACTAAGTTACTATAAGAGATGTTGAAAACTGTACTAGTAAAAGTTAAAAAAATATGCTTTCTCTGTGGATTTTGCTGTTTTAGATATAAAGGATAATGAGGCTCCATTACTATTAGGAATACCTTTCCTATTTATTACCAAGGCCTTAATAGATGTATATGATGCTAACCTAACTCTTAGATTTAGAAACAAGAAGTTGTAGTTTGTATTTGTAGGGTATGATGTGTTAAGAGATGAAGAAAGTGTTAGTATCATCAAGTAAATGACATCTTTAAAGAGTCTGACCCAATAGATAAGCCTTCTGACATTTTAAAACATTTAGTTACCTCTAGTTTTAGTCATGTCAACCTTTTAAGGAATTCAAGTTAATTTTATGTGATCTTTACAAGGAGAGCTAGTCCATTTCTTCAAACTAAGTTTGTTTATATCATACCATAAAGAAGGAGGCAATAAGGTAAGTTTTCTCCAAAGAGGTAAGATGATTCTTTATAGATTTAGGGATGGCAAAGCTTGACTAAAACTGACGTTGCTTGGGAGGCAACCCAAGTTTTACTTTATTGGCTATGATTTATGATTTTTTATTTTTCTTTTATTAGAACATGTATATTTTTAATGTTTTTGTTTGATATATTTTTGTTTTTAGGGTTGAAGAGAAGCAAAGACTTGGCCTTGAAAAGAAATTTGAGGAATATTTCTTTTTCCTTTGTGCTTTTGATATATTATTTCATTTAAATGTAGGAAGGGGGAAAAAAACTTTTTGTTTCAAAGGATTTTGAAATTTTAACCTATATTTGCTTTTAAACCAAATTGACATGCTAAATTTAATTATGATGTTCACTTAGTTAAAGTTATACATATTCTCTTAAAGTGACTAAAGTATGACATGGAGTTTAAGTATAGATATAATGCAACTTGAAAAGAATTCTTAAGAATGGTTTTTTTTATATGATTTTTATACATATATCTCTATTATTTGGATATGATTTTTATGCACATATCTCTATTTTTTTTAAAGGAAACGCTATGATTTTTGTGAAAGCTTGTAAGATATAGATTTGCATGAAATTTAAAGATTTGAATAAGTGCTTTAGAATTCACGTACTTAACCTTTGAGGTGAAATCCTGGATTGTATTTGACTTAAGAGATGATCTAGGTAGTTCTTTGGACCCTTTGGTCAATTTTTTAAGCCCACCTTATGATAATGCAGTCCTAGTACCCTTATTTTAAGCCTTTTACATTATGTCTCTAACCACATTACCAGCCTAATAAGCCTTTTCTTTTTTTATTATTATTATTATTATTATTATTATTATTATTATTATTATTATTATTATCTTTTCTTTTGTTTTGACCTAACTCATTATGCTTACTTGTTTATCATGGACATATTTAAAAGTTGGGAAGAAAAAAAAGGTGTAATGAAAGAATGAAAGAAGAAAAAAATGACAATTATGAAAGACAACGCCTAATAAAGCAAATAATGGCTAAGTTTTATGAAAAATGAGAAATGCTGAAAATACAAAAGAATAAAATGATGCCTCACAAGTCAAAGTTTAAAAAAAAAAACTCCCATTTATTCAATGTTCAAGAAGTTCAATGAAAGTTAGCTTAGGGTTTTTTTAGTCTAAAAATTCCCTTTTTCCCATGTTGACCCAAGTCTTATATTACAAGTTTAAAAGACCTTTTGATCTTGAGTTAAATATGTAAGTATAACATTAGTGGAAAGGGATGGGGAAAGTGAATATATGAAGTCTATTCTATTTTTGAATTGAAATGTGATGAAGTGTTTTACATTGTTTTTACTTGAGTTATATAAAGGATTTAAAGATTGGGTAGATTTGTATGAATGAATAGCATAAGATATTAAAAGCTTGCGTGTGAAGGAAATTCTTGTGACTTTATGTTTATTCTTAAATTTGTATTATGCAATAGTACATGATAGGAGTTTTGTATAATTTTTGACTTTGAGGATATTTATATTATTCTTTAATTTTATTGATTTGAGGTTCTGCTTGAGGACAAGTAAAGATTTAAGTGTGAGGGTGTGATAACACCAAAAAATATATAGTTTTTACATGTTAAAATGGTGCTAAATTTTAAAATTTTGGATGATTTTTAGTGCTTTTCAAGGTTTTAGGTTTTCAAGCTCAAGAGATTCATTTTCATGCAAGCTATGTATACAAGCATGCAAGGTGCACATTTAGCCATAGTATGCAAAGGAATAGTCAAACCACATTGGTCCAAATCTACCTAACCATGCGATAAAACAAGTGTTTTAAGCACACAAGGGCACTTTCTTGATATTCGACCAAGATAATTATAAGAGAGAATAATGCAAGTTTAAAAGAGTTTACAACATTAAGGATTCCACCACTTTATCTTATTCAGCCACACCAATCTTAAAGAGAGTTTCATGTAATCTTAAAGGCACAAGGACTCCATCATGTAGCTAATTCAAATTCAAGAAGAAGATAATACTTAAGTGAAAGCTTTTAAGCCCAGAAGAACATTAAGGGATTTGGCCAAAGATGTTTGTGTTGGAAAAAGATTCTTTTGTTCATCTCTTTAAAGATTTTCAAGACACATCCTTAAGAGTTTGGATAAGAATCAGTCCATTTGCTTTGAAAATCACCTTAGCTGAACCAAGAGTGAAGATTTAATTAAAGTTTGGATCAAACATGATTAAAGGCCAAGATTGTATCCTAAATACCCTATTTGACCAAGCATTCTTAAAGAGAAAGAATCCCATTTTGTTAGGACTCATTAGAAGATTGAGATGATCTTTATCACTAAGTATTTGAATTTGAATTAAAGTCTTGTAATCCTTACCCCCTTGGCTGAACCCTTTACTATAAATAGGAAGGTCATTCACTCATTCTTATCATCACTTACTTCTCCTCTCTTATCTCTTTTCTTAGTTCTTTTAGTTATTTTGTTCTTTAGGTTAGTTATTGGCTTAGGTGACAAATTTGCTAATAACCACAAAGCTTTTGTTTGTTTTTTTTTAATTCTTTTAATTCAGGAAGCATTATTTCTAGATCTTTCATTTCTTATTTTCAAGTTTACAAATCTTGTTTTTTTTTTTTTTTAATACTCGGCAAGCATTGTTTTTATTTTCAAGATCCAAGTTTTCTTTTATTTTTTTTGCAAGATTAAGCTTGTATTACTTTCTTGTTCTCTATATTCTTTTCATGCAATCTTTCTTTCAAGTTATTTCAAGTAATCAACAATCTTTGGTTTCTTTACTTTGCAATCTTTTACATCTTTTTTTATTAAATCTAGTTTTAGATAACAATCTTTTACTTCCCAAGTGACAGTTGGTGAAATTTAAAACTCTACCTAGACATTGCCTTTAATCTTTAACTTAATCCTTGTAATATCAAACCCTAATTTCCATTGCCATTATAAGTATTATAATCTTTTATTATGTTTAGGATTAGATAAATCAAAACCATTTTGCCTTCATCATTAATTTTCTAATAACTAATCTTATATTGATAGATCATGATCAATATTAGCTATATTGTCATGGCCCCTAATAGTTTTTTTTGTTTGCTCATTTAATTATTGTCTCACTTGTTTTTTTCAAAATCTTGCTAAAAAATTTAAAGCATTAACACATGTAATCTACACACACTTTACTTTGATTTTGTGTCTCTGTTATGCTTAAACCCCATAATTGGATTCTTTTCTCTTTAAGGTCCATCTCATTGACCCCTTATGTTATAGAAAGAAGAATTTAGAGGTCGCTAATGAAAAAGAAATAATAAGAGTAAGACCAAAAATAGGAAGAGTGACCAGCAAAGAATGGATTAAAAATATTTTTCTCATTCATGATTCATCTCATTACAATGCTTTCATATATATGGCTTAATCAAATCATGGTTTTGTTGTGGAATATAGGGATCCAACAAAAGTTTTGATAGCTACTAGAATTTCAGCTCACTAACAAATTTCTTTTAGCTCAACTTATTTTAACTATCTTAATAGTTGTACGAGCATAGTTATCCTTCTATCACCATAAGAAAATTTTCATATACTAACAGTTGGTTATATTGACAGTCAAATTACATTAGTTAAAGAGATTTATACTGATGAATTTTTAATACCATTAGAATATATCATATCTATACCAACACTTTATACAATCATCGGTATAGATAAACTTTTTGAGACGATGTATAATTATCTATCAGTATAAGTATGTTGTTATATATTGATACTTATCTATACTAATGGTCAAATTATGTAAGTAAAAATTACCTATACTTATAGATTTTTCTTATTATTAGTATAGACATGCCTATACCAATACTTTATTCTTCTGTCAATATATATTGATATTTTTTTGACATTATATAAATAACTATTCGTATATGTATTTATATACTGACGGATTGTATTTTAACTGTCAGTATAAGTTCCAACTAGTAAAAAATATCCATACATAAATGTTACTTCTATCAAAGAAAGTAATTAATTGTCTAGATAGCCATAGGATATACTAACGATTATATCCACCTATCAGTATGCACTACATAAAATTATTCGAGAAAGTGATACTTGATTATACTAATGGTCAAATTGCATCAATAAAATATATTTATACTAATGGTTTTATAATACTATTAGAATATACAATATTTATACCAATACTTTGTACAACCATCGATATAGATAAACTTTTTCTAATAGTATATAAATATCCATCAATATAAGTATGTTATATACTAATGATTATAATTATAACCATTAATATAAGCTCCAAAAAAATATTAATTCCTATTTTTTTTCAAAAAATATTAATTTATAATATTTTTCTCTAATAAAAATTCTTAAAAACTATAATTTTTCAAATTTCCTTAAAATGAAACACTAAATTAAATAATTGCATGACAAAAAAACAAGTTATTATAATAATTTTAAAAAAATTTCCATGCCCTTCAACTTTTCTTGTCTCATTTCAGTTTGCAACTTGTTTCACTCTCCCTCAGTCTACTGCTCGTCTTTTTCTTTCAACTGTCAGTCTCTTTATTTCTTAAAAACCCTAAACCTAAATAACTCTGCATTAGTAAATTTCCATAGTCTGTCATTCCTCCTCCTACCTCATCCACTAATTCAAGGCTTCTTGTCTTTCTTGCTCAACTCCTAAGCTCCCACGCTCAAATTTGAAAGGTTGCTTCTATACCATCTCGAGTTTGAGAAGAAAATTAGATGTGGAGTTGATTACATTATTGTATGTTTCTATTTTTTTTCTTTTTAAATTTTGGTTGCTAAAATTTATTATAATTGGAAGCTTGAATTAACTAATTTAATTAAGTTTTTTTTTTTTTTTTAGATTCTAAGAAATTTTCATGTTTTATTTTATTAAATCATGAAACCGTCTTAGCATTTCAAGTCCTGTTAGAATATTTAGGGTTTCCAATTTTCTAATGATAACAAAAAATGTCTATGATGTTGATTTAAATTTTAAAAGCTTTCATTCTTGTGAGAGGAAACTATATAGGGGTTCCTAGTTTGTATAAATTAGCTTCATGTTTTATTTTCTTATTTCTTTGGTTGCTTCAAGTACTTTTTTTTTGTTGTTTTATAGTGTTTTTATGTCGATTTTGTGCTACATTGTTGTTTTTGAAATACATAGATGTTTAATTAATGGTGTTCTTTTATTTGACTTTTGAAATTTAAAATTTAGAGAATTAGAGGAAGAACTAATAGTTACTTCTGTTTGGATATGTAAATAAGAAAATAAATGTAGAGAAATATTTAGTTCTCCGTATATCCACTTGATTCTTTCTAATGTAGACATTTAGAGAGAAATTAAAACTGGTAATTATACTTTCTTATAACATTCAAATATATTCCTAAATTTCATTATTAAAATGTAGAAAAATAAATAAAGTAGTTGTAAATTGCTTCACTTCTAATCATTTTTAGTCTCCCAAGTTCAATCTATTGTATTATGTGCCTTGTTGTTGGTAGAACTTTAAAGCATTCTACTATATATTTCTTTTTTTTTTTGTTTTAATTTTATGTACAAGCTGGTTTTAGTTCTCCAAGTTAAGCACTATATTGTTAGTTTTTTAATATTATAGATCATAATTATTGTTGATGTAGACTTTTGTGTGGCATATGTTCGTACACACTCATGCTTGTAGATTATTCATGACATAAATTGTCTGGCGAAGGAGATTGGTGGTGCTTACCTAAATCATGTACTTCAGGTTCTATCTTCATGTTCCATTGAAGTCCTTGATCTAGTAAAATAGAGCATTTTGTATTATGGGAAATCATTGGATGATTTATTACTTATAGTTATCAATGCAATTAAATCTAGTTTAAAAGTCTGTTGAGGTAAGTATTATAATGTCAGCATATCACTTATTTGCATTATTCTCTAAAATGAAACCACCATAATAGGTTTGATGATTTTTGTTGTAATTTGGTTGCTTGCATTTTGACTATACAGGGGCTTCAGTGTACTAATTTTGAATTTTGAATGATTTAAAGGTTATTAGTTGGAAAAGTGAAAGTATTGTTTTTAATAAGTGATTTTAAAGGCTAATGTAATTGCAGAAGGGAATTGAAGGACAAGCATTTTCTAGGCATTTCTAAGAGTTCATATGGATGGTCGAATTTGTTGGCATGGTAAGGTTTTTGGGAAAAAGAATATTGGGTTAGTTATAGTTGAAAAGTTAATTTCTCTATTTAACATTGGATCTTTGAGCTAGAATGACTAAGGGTACTCGAGATGATATCTTCCTTAAATAGGGAGTTGGTTTTTTGTAGTGTATGTAAACATGTATGTCTTTGCTTGCTTGTTTTCTTCTAATTTAGAGTTAAACTATTTCTCTTACATTTCACAGCTAGGCTAATGTTAACCATTAGTCATAGGCATGCACACTTTGTTTATCATGTAGATCTTTGTTTCTTATCATTAGTTAATCTGTTGCTCTTTTATGGTTTCTTGTCATTTCTCGATGTTCTTACCTTTTATGTATATAAGACAATTTACAAGGGTTATTTAATTGTGTTTTTTTTAATGCTATGTAGATTTTTCTTTGTAGAAATCTATGATGGGATCATTTGCTTTCGAAAATTGCTTATTTACTTCAAGAACTATGTTTGTAGACATTCAATTATAGACATTCAATGATATTTGTTTTATTAGACTTGGTATAATGATTTTAGTTCTTGACTTATACTAAGTTTGTAGATTATAAACAATTTACTTGTAGTTTTAATATTAACGTTAGTAATTTTACTAACGTTGGATAACCCATAAAAATATATATATATATATATATATATACATTCTATATTGATAGGCATTAACTGTTGGTATAAGTAAGAAAAATTAAATTATACAAGTTTATACTGACAGGAGTTAACCATCGATATAGGTAAGAAAAATTAAAACATATAATTCTATATTGATGAACATTAACCATCAGTAAAAAGTATAATGATGGAACACACAATAGATGCTATACAAACGAATATACAATTACTGATGGACTTGAACCATTGGTATATCTCTACTATCTATTCTGACACTTTGAAAATTGTTAGTATAGGTTTATATCAACAAAGAGTATACCGACGGTTAAAAATTCATTGAAATACATATTTTAACCATTGGTGTAGTGTTTATTGTACTATACTAATGGATTTTAAGTATTTACTGATGGTTTTTTTAGTGTCAGTATATGATAGTTTTCTTGTAATGTATAATTCTTTACTTTCCTCATCTAGCCCAGCCGTACTGTTTTTCTTCAATCTAATTTTACCTTCAATTGATATGAGTTGCTTCTTAGCCAATTCAAGTTCATCTTATGTTGCTGTCACCATAGTCATTACCTTACTCCTTCCTTGAGTTGATCTTTATCCTTAAGGATCAAAGTTTGGAATGAGCTGAGAAAAGAATAGTCTTTACAAGTAGCTTGTTTTGGACCTAAGTTAAACCATTCTATTAGTAACAAAGTGACAGCTTAGTTGCCTCATTTAACCATTCATTTATCTGACACAGTAGTAGCATAAATTAGTGGCTACCTTTCATCATTAACCATAGGAGAAGTTATATTAGGAACAGTCTTAGGCCCAATTTTCTTCTTAAGAAGACTAATGTAAAAAACAAGATGTATCTGAGTTAAAGCTGGTAATTATAGCTTATAGGAGATTGATCTATAATCATAAGATAAGGACCATAATATTTGGATAAGAGTTTCAAATTCTTTTTAAAAGCTAGAGTTGTTTGTTTATAAGGCTATATCTTTAAATAAACCTTATCTCCAATTGGAAATTCTTTTTCAATCCTCTTTCTATCAACATAAAATTTCATTCTTTGTTGAGCCTTTTATAACTACTCTATCATCATTTTGCTTAATTGCTCCCTTTCTTTGATTAAACTTTCCATAGTAGAGGCTTTAGTAATAGAGCTTACATCCTAGCAGAAGCCTGGATGTTGGTAACCATATAAAGTCTAAAAAGCAGTAATGCCTAAGGCTGTGTAATAGCTGATGTTGTACCATTACTCATATAGTGGCAATTGATTAACCCATTTTTTAAGCCTAAAGAAACATATGCACCTGAGATATTATTGTAAACATTGGTTTAACCTTTCAGTCTAACCATCACATTAAGTATTGTATGCTATACTAAGATGTACTATAATGCCTAGTACTTTCATTAGTTTCTGTTATATAAAACTAGAGATGATATTGTCTTTACTAGAAATGGCAACCCTTGGTGCTCCATGGAGCTTGTGAATTTGGTTTAAATATAGTTTGGCAATATCCAGAGCTTTATAAAAGTGAAAAAAGAATAGGAAATGGCCATACTTATCAAATTTATCTATAATTTCCAATATGCAATTATACTTCTTGATTGTTGCTTTTCGTAAGGAGCTTGCAAGTGCACAAATTAAGTAATAAAGTGGAGTCTTCCAGTATCATCTCCTTAGAGATTATAGAAAAGAATGTTGGGTTACTCACAATTACTAAAGTGAAAGGCTAAGATCTTATATATAAACAATTAGGCATTTATGGTTTTAAGGTTACAAGAATCAAGTTAAGATTAAAAATGATGTGTGGGCAAAGATTTTGACTTCACCAACTATCACTTGGGAAGTAAAATATTGTTGCCAAAGACTAAATACAATAAAACAATAATCAAAAGATTGTAAAATAAGAAATCTTAAGAATGCCGAATTGCTTTTAAAGAAATAAAGATTGCATAAAAAAAATCAAAGAATAAAAAAATGTATAATGGCCGAATCTTGCAAAAAAAAGAATTAGATCTTGAAGGCTAATGATTGCTTATGTCGAAATTAAAGAAAACAAGAACAAGAATTGAATCTTAAAAACAAGAAAAGATTTTTGAATGAAATACTTCTTGATTGAAAAAGAATTTAAAGAACAAGAGCTTTGCTATTGGCAAATTTTTTACCTAAGCGAATAACTTAACTAAAAGAAATAAAGAACTAAATAAACTAAATAGAAAAGAGAAGCGAAGAGTGGGATGCTGGAATGAAGGGAATGGCCTCCTATTTAGAGAAGAGGGTGAAGATTACAAGTTGTTGATTTAAATTTAAATGCTTCATGATAGGCTTGATCTTTATTTTCCAAAAAGGCATGGCCAAATGAGACTCTTTTCCCTTCGATATTCTTGGTTGAATAGGGTGTTGGTGGAGCAATCTTGTTCCTTCATCATATCTTGAAGTAATCTTGATCAAACTTCCTTCCTTAGGTTTGGCTATGATAGGATTCAAGGACTAGAATTTGAATGTCATCTATCTTTTGAAAAGATAATTTTTTTTTCCAAGTAAAACTCTTTAAAACTAAGTCAAATGTCATGATGAACTTCAATCTCTTCTTTGACTGAATGGATTAAGGTTGTAGAGTCCAAGTTTTTACAACTTTTCTTTTTTCCTTGGGTGGCTATATATGCTAGAGTCCTTATGCAAATCATTCTCTTCATGGTTAAGCAAAGGAAATATGCTTATCTTGAAATTCCATCTTGGCTAAATGCAGTGGAATCTAAGTGGACTTGAAAGTGCTTAAATATGGACCAATGTAGGGGACATTAAGCTTACATGGTTGGATTGAATGTGATCTTAGCATGCTTGCAAGAAAATGAGTTTTGAGCTTGAAAAACCTAAAGCCATGAAAATAACATGAAAAGCACTAAAAATGGTACAAACTTTTAAATTTTAGCACTATTTTAACATATAAAAACTCTATATATTTTGGTACCATCACTTTTGAGAGACTGGTAGCCCTTAAATGAAGTCTATTGTAACAATATCCCAACTATGCTTTGGAAGAGAAATTAGTTGTATCATTTCAAAAAAAGAAACGTATTCATTTTTGTTCCTCTGGGAAATGTCACACTATTTAAAACACTCTTACTGTCATAATGTCTAGATTCGAGGATCTGTCGCTAGACATTGAATTAAAGGAGTCGCCATCAATTTTTTTTATCTAGGTGCGATTGACCACCTAAGGAATCTATCCTTTCAGGGAACATCTAAGTTTAAGGATCCCTAAAAGAATAGATTCAGGTATACTAACTAAAACAAGGTTTGAGAGTTCGGTTATGTGTGAGGAAGGTTATAGCACCCTCACAACGCCCATCGAAAAATGGTACCAGATTAATTTTATGTTATCCAATAAGCTTTTAAAAATTTACCAAGCAATTAGTTATTGGAAATTATTCTCAATTGACTCTAATACTTTTAACAAAAAATTAAAAAAATTCCCTCACCTCAAGAGTATGTAAAAAAACTACTGTTTCACTTGCAGAAGCTCCATCATCGGATTATTTAACATTAAAGAAAATTCAAGAAAATAAAAAGGAAAAAAATGATTGCTTTTGTACAGAGAAAATTGATACTTTCAACTTTTTCCCAAAAATATCTTTTTAGAAAATTTCTTTTCAAAGGAAAATTGATACTTTCAACTTTTTTTCAAAAATATTTTTTTAAAAAGCTTATTTTCAAGGAAAATTAATACTTTTAACCTTTCCTCAAAAATATTTTTTAGAAAGCTTATTTTCAAGAAAAATTGATACTTTCAACTTTTCCTTAAAAATATTTTTTTTGAATTTTATTTAAAGAAAATAAAATAAATAAAATAAAATAAAAATAAAAAATAAAATAAAAGGTATTAAACAATTCTAATCAATAAATAATAATAATAATAATAAAATAAATAATAATAAATGAAAAAAAACATGGGAACGGTTCGGCTTGAGAAAGAAAGGATGACTTCGAAGACGCGGCTCGGCTCAGCTCGACTCGGCTTCGAAAGCGGCTCGCACTCAATAGCACACGGGTCAAAAATGGGTTAACGCTTAGGTCGGGTCGTCAATTTCAAAACGCATGGATCCTCTAGGCACAATAACGCCAAAACGACGTCATTTTCAACGAGTATAAAAGGCTATCCCTTTTGCTTTTTTCGCAGATCTCTCCTTCCCTTTCTTTTCTCCTCTCTCTCTCTCTAAACCAATGAAGAACTTTGATTGAATCTTGCCAGATTTTGAAAATTTTCTCTAGAATCTAGATTTTTTGCCAAAAGTTCTTCGAAAAGCTGATCGATTTCTAAAAATAGTCATCGAAAACTGGGAAACTGGTCGAAAAATTCAAACTTCGTCAAAAAATTCAATCTAAATCTGAAAATTTTCCAGAAATTTCTAGAAAAAAAATTCACCAAAATTTTTAAAAAAATCCTGAGATTACTTTGACCCTTCTAGATGCCTTTTTCTTTCTCTTTTCACTCTATCTCAGCCAGTGTCTGCCTTTTTGTGTGTTTTGGTCCTTTGATTCATGGATCTATTTTCCAATTCCTCATTGGATTAGGATTCAATCATTGAATCCAATATGGACTCTGATTGAATCATAAATTCACGGTAGGATTTCTCAAATTTCATTCTAATCTCAACCGAATAAAAAGAAAAAAAAATCAAATCAAATAAAAAATGTTAATAGATAATTAAAAGAAAATAATTAGATAAACAAAAATATTAACAGATAAATAAAAATAATAATAGATAGATTATAATATATAAATAGATAAATAATAATAAATACATATATATTAACAGATAAATAAAAAAATATTAATAAATAGTAATAATAAATAAATAAATAATAAATACATAAGATATATAAAAATAAATAAATAAATAACTAAAAATACAAATATAAAATACAAAAATAAAAAATAGAATGGGCCTACCCATTTGAACCAGGCCCAATTAATCCGGTCCTGGACCAAATTGGGTATCTACAGCTGCCCCTTTTTGCACATTTTTTGTGAAACAAAAATTACGCAAAGACATAGACACCTATTCAAGACTCCACTCGACCTCTTTTTTTTTTCATTTTTTTTTGTGTTAAAAATTTGATCAAAACTCCTCTAAGTAGAGGCTCAACGACTTTGAAAAACATAAACAAAGCTCCTCTAATCAGAGGCTCAATGACTTTGAAAATAAATAAAGCTCCTCTAATCAGAGGCTCAACGAGTTTGAAAATAAATGGTTCCTCTAATTAGAGGCTCAACGACTTTTGGGAAGTAAATTGCTCATCTAATCAGAGGCTCTACGACTTTGAAAAATAAATAAAGCTCCTCTAATCAGAGGCTCAACAACTTTGAAAAATAAATAAAGCTCCTCTAAACAGAGGCTCACCGACTTTGAAAAACATATCACCCCTTGACAAACATGTCCAAAGGAGTTAAAAATCGTGTTTGAAGGAATTTCAGGAGATTATGCCCAAAAGTATTACAAATTAGCCTTGATACCGAGAGACATCCTATTTCAAGGATTAAAATCTTACTTGACAAGCTTTTTCTCAAATTTGAAAATGTCTTCACATCTGTCTTCTCTATGTAGGATGTTGGAATACCCATGCTTATTGAATTTATGCACTATATTTTGTTGAATGTAGTATATGTTATGCAATGCATATGAAATTCAATGCATGCTATGCAAATGTCGGCTAACTAATTCCTATTCAATTGTGGTACTCAAGTTTCTCAAGCTCTTTTCTTGGGCATCGAACCCTTTGATTCTTCAAAGACTAAGTTGTACTATTCTTTCAAGATCGAGCCAGTGTAACTCTAAACTATCTCTTCCATCTCTTTCCAAATTCAATGTTCTTATCCAGAACTGAACATCTCGATTCTGCCTTTATTACTTTTGACTTATTCAATGTAATGTAAAAATCTTTCATGCCATTATTCATTCATTAATCATTATTTCAAACTCAAAACGTAAGAATGCATTTGCACATTTCTTCCATTGTAGGGTATTAAAAAGAAAAGAATAAGAATGGTTGAGAAACAGTCACCAGAAGAAGCAAGCAAAGAGTGAAATAGAATGTCTTTTATTAGCAAAATATTGGCAAACTTTGGCCAAGGAAGAATTATAAGGATAAGTATGGGGGACAAAGCCCAAAAATAAACAATCGGATAATCATGATAACACATCTCAAGGTTTTTTTGAAAACTCAATAATCTGATGTACTTAACAATTTAGAGCTCCTCTGAATTTGTTAGCCTCTGTGCTAATAGATTTTCAAATTTGATGCTGTATTCTTCCTATCTAAGCTACATTTTCAGGTTTTCAACTTAGATAAATCCCTTATGACTCAAACCGCCCTTTTAGGGTTTTCACCTTGAGTCTTCTTTTTTCATTCACTTTTTTTTTCTTGTTTTTCTTTTTTTTATTTTTTTATTTTTTTTCATTTTTTTCTTTTTCATTTTTACGTTTCATTTTTTTCAAGCATAGTATTTCTTCACAGCATCAAAATTTATAAGATAGGGTAAATCATTTTCATCCATCTCAGTTAATATCAGTGCTCCACCCGAGAAAACTCGTTTCACCACATACGATTTTTCTTAATTCGGAGTCCATTTTCCTCTATTATCGTGCTGGATTGGAAAGATTCTCTTCAAGACCAATTCTCCTTCTTGAAAGCAACAGGGTTGAACCTTTTTATCATGAGCCCTCATCATTCTTCTTTAATATAGCTGACCATTGCATAATGTAGTCAATCTCTTTTCTTCTATGAAATTTAACTGTTCATAGCGTTCTCAAATCCATTCAGCTTTTTCCAACTCAACTTCTTTTAGGACCCTCAAGGATGGGATCTTCACTTCCACTGGTAGTACAGCTTTCATCCTATAAACCAAAGAAAATAGGGTTGCCCCAGTAGAGATGCGCATTGATGTTCGATATGCATGCAGTGCAAATGATAACTTCTCATGCCAATCTTTATAAGTCTCGATCATCTTCTCAAGAATTCTTTTTATGTTCTTGTTGGTTGCTTCAATTGCCTCATTCATTTTCGGACGGTATGGTGCCAAGTTATGATGCTTGATCTTGTATTGAGCACATATTTCTTGCATCATCTTACTATTTAGATTCTTGACATTATCTAAAATAATTCTCTCCAGAAGTTTATATCTACAGATAATTTCTCTTTTATGAACTTACAAACCACAGATCATGTTACACTTGCATATGATGCTACCTCTACCCATTTTGTGAAGTAATCTATCATTACAAAAATAAATCTATGCCCATTAAAAGCCTTTGGGGTGATAGAACCAATGACATCCATGCCCCACATTGAGAATGGCTAAAGTGGTGCCATAACATGTAAAGCAGATGGTGGAACATGGATCTTATCAGTATATATCTAATATTTATGGCATTTATGAGCATAGTCAATGCAATCACTCTCTCTTGTCAACCAGTAGTATCCTGCTCTCATGATCTATCTCACCATCATATGTCCACTGGTATGTGCCCTACATATTCCATCATGCACCTCTTCAATGATTTTCTTTGCTTCAGCTTTACTTACACATCTTAGTAATACCTGATCATGACTTCTTTTATACAAAACATCTTCATCTAAGAAAAAGCTCATAGCCAATCTTCGGATGACCCTTTTATCATTTTTTGTTACTTGAACTAGGTATTATTGATCCTTAATATACTGTAAGATATCATAATATCAGGGCTTCCCATCTTTTTCCTTTTTTACATTGGAACAATGAGCTAGCATATCCTTAACATCTAGCTTGATGGGCTGAATATCAGTATTGTCATTAATTCGAATCATTACAACCAGAGTAGCCAAGGCATTAGCAATCAGATTCTCTTCTCGAGGTAAATGGTCAAACTGGATATCTTTAAATTATTTTATCAACTCTAAAATATATTTATGATATGGAACGAGTTTTGAATCTCTCGTCTCCCATTCCCTTTTCAACTGATATATAACTAGAGCTGAGTCCCCAAACACTTTTAATGCTTTCACTTTTTTATCTATAGCAGCTTGTAAATCCATGACACATGCCTCATATTCAGCGATGTTATTTGTGCAATTAAAATTTAACCTTGTTGTTACAGGATAGTATTGTTCTTTTGGAGAGATCAGAATTGCCCCAATTTCATGTCTCAAGGCATTGGCAGCTCCATCAAAATACATTCTCTAACATTTTTCTTCTTGCTCCCCTTTCTTCAGTTGGAAAATAGTCATTAAATCTTCATCAGGGAATTCTAACCTTATTGGTTCATATTCTTCAGTAGCATGATCTGCAAGGAACTCTATTATAGCACCCCCTTTTATTGCCTTTTGGCTTACGTATATAATACCATATTTTGAGAGCATTACTTACTATCTAGCAATTATTCCAGACAAAGAAGGCTTCTCGAAGATGTATTTAATTGGATCCAATTTTGCTATGAGCCATGTGGTATGATAGAGCATATACTGTTTGAGTCATTTGGCAGTCCATGCTAATGCACAACACATTTTTTCCAATGAGGAATACTTGAATTCATATTCTGTGAACTTTTTACTCAGATAGTAAATAGCTCTCTCCTTTTGGCTAGATTCATCTTGTTGCCCCAGCACACATCCTATTGAATTTTTACATACTGTTAAGTATAGAATTAAAGGTTTTCCTCGAACAGGTGGCACCAACACTAGAGGGTTTGACAAGTATTGCTTAATTTTATCAAAAACCACTTGACATTCCTCATTCTATTTTTCAAGATTATTCTTACAGAGAAGCTTAAATATGGGATCACATTTGTAGGTGAGCTGAGAGATAAATTGAGAAATGTAATTTAATCTTTTCAAAAAATCTCAAACTTTCTTTGGTGTACTCAGAGGTGACAAATTTTGAATGGCTCGTATCTTGTCTAGATCGACTTCAATTTCTCTTTCACTGACCACAAAGCCTAGTAACTTCTCTGATTTACCCCAAATGTGCACTTAGCTGGGTTTAACTTGAGCTGGAACTTTTTCAATGTCTCAAATAACTTTTTAAGGCTGGTGACATGATCTTCATTCTCATAAGATTTTGCAATCATATCATCTATATACACTTTAATCTCTTTGTGCATTATATCATGGAAGAGTGTTACCATGGTCCTTTGATATGTTGCCCCAGCATTCTTTAACCCAAAAGGCATGACTTTATAACAAAAGGTTTCCCACATGATCACGAAAATGGTTTTTTCCATAGCATCTATAACCATTTTTATCTGATTATACCTTGAGAAATCATTCATAAAGAAAAAAATTGAATGTTTAGCTGTGTTATCTACCAGTGTGTCAATATGAGGCAAAGGAAAGTTATCATTTTGACTAGCCTTATTCAAATCATGATAGTCTACACACATTCGTACATTTCCATCTTTCTTAAGAACTGGTACTATATTGGCTACCCACTCTGGATACTTAGCCACTTGTAGAAAACCTACATCAAATTGTTTCTTCACCTCTTTTTTGATTTTTAGTAACATTTCAGGCTTTATTCGTCTCAGTGTCTACTGAACTGGCTTATATTCTAGCTTTAAGGGTAATTTGTGCTCTATTATCTCCGTGCTCAGCCCTGGCAATTTGTGCTCTATTATCTCCGTGCTCTATTAAGCGAACACATCTTTGAATTCTCGAAATAAATCTACCAAACGTTGTCTATCTCTTGATGAAAGTGAAGTGCCAATTCTGACATCTTTCTTATTCTCTTTATCTCTCAGATTCACTAAGTCAACTATCTCTTGATGAGGCTCAATTAGCTTATTTTCTTGTTCAATCAATCTCATTAGGTCCGGAGGCATAACATATTCCTTAGAATTCTCTTCATTGTCAAATTCATCAGTGTTAATTAAATTTTCAAAACTAATCTCTTGATTGTTATCATGATTATCTTTATGTTTATTTAAGGACCTGAAATTGGATGAAATGGGATATGTTGGCAAGATGTGTTTGGAAATATGGAAATAATGAAGACACAAGAAGAAATGAATGAAAATGCATCCTTCCTAATTTTTATTAAAATAATAAAAGATAAATGGTCAAAACAAGAAAGATCACCCTAATGCCTTAGGCAATAGCTATTGGGATGTTACAATTACATTGTATTAGTTTCAAAAGTCACAGACATTTTAATGGCACTCCAATTGTTCAGCTTATAATCTGCGAATAAAGGCAGACCCACTCCTCTTGATTAAGCCCCATTTCATTTTCAATAGCATTAATGGTTAACTGGGCAAAAGCCTTTTCCACATTTTTTTTCTGTATCTGGGTACATGAATCTTCCAGGTCTGAAAGTCTCATACAAGTGTGGGATAACCATTAGTCTTGTTGTTTTTTCTACTGGCCTTCTATTGATCTCCCATTCTGCTACCTCATAGCCTAGGCCTAACCTTTCACTATTATCTATCACTGTCGGAGGTTTCTTTATTCCCTGCAAGTTCTTGCCCAACCTTAATCTTGGATACCAGCCCTTATTGATGACTTGGCTCATCACTATCCTTGAAAAAGATTAATTTTTAAGTCTTTCACCTACATAATTAACTAGCTCAAAAGATCAGTAAGAGCATTTTACAGCTTCTTCAACAGCCTCTACATACAAAGCATTCAACAGTTGGGTCACTAGCATGTCTTCTTCCCTAACTACCACTATCAATTGACCTTTTACATTAAACTTGATCTTTTAGTGCAAGGTAGAGGGCACAACTCCTGCCATGTGAATCCATGGCCTTCCCAATAGACAGCTGTAGGATTAAGAGATATCCATTACTTGAAACTTCACATTAAAAGTGCATGGCCCAATTTGTAAGGGCATCTCGATATCCTCCAAGACTTCTCTTTTGATCCCATCAAAAGCTCTCACGATCATTTGACTGTCTTTCATATGAAAGTAGTCAATAGGTAGCCTCGTCAAAGTTGACATAGGCATGACATTGATAGTAGAGCTATTATCAATGAAGACATTGGCTATGATATGGCTCTTGCACTTGACCGTGATACGCAAAGCCTTGGCATTTCTCTTTCCCTTCAAGAAAATCTCATCATCACTGAATGAAATATGATTAAGCATGACTAGATTTCCAGCCAGGTGGTTCACATATTCAATAGATACATTATATGCCACATATGCCTGATTCAACACTTTCAACAGGGCATTTCGATGTGGCTCTGAATTTAATAGTAGTGATAATAATGAGATTTGTGCTGACATTTTGTTCAACTGTTCAACAATCGAATACTCACTATGTTTTACCAGCTTCAGGAATTTACAAGCTTTTTTTTCTAACACCGATTTCAGGTGATCTTTCTCAGGTTTTACTTCAGGGTTATTTCATCTTTCTCATTCTTTGGCTTTCTCTCTTCTAGCCTTCTTCAATATTTTTGGAGTGTAGCACCTTCCACTTCGGGTAATACCTTCTACACCAATTATAATGAAAGCATCAGTTTTAAAGACATCCATTTTTTGCCTCTGAACTATTGTATCACAGCCATATCTTCAGGGTACAACTTTATCATCCTTGTATGGGAAAAGAGTCAAAACTTTAAAAGTTACTGGCCTAGGAATGAGTTTGTTTATGATTGACTTTGGCTTGTTCCCATAATGAATTGTCACTGGCTTTGGAAATAGCTTTGCAGGCTTATCAACATAGACACTTTAACACTTTCTAAGTCTTTTCCTCTTTCATAGACCTCCATCTGGTATGAATCTAAGAGTTTTTGCACCTTTTGGTGAAACTACTTATAAGTTTTAATAGAATGACCCATTGCCCCACTATGATATTTATAACTAGTACTGACTATATATACTCCATGACAGCTATGTGGACCCACCGGTTGTATCATGTTAGCTTTCCATAGAACATCAAATAGTTGGTTGAGAGGTGTCTTAATATCTGCCACTTCTTTCTTCACATGGCATTTCTGTTCTTCACTCAAAGTATTCACATTATGATTAGGCAAGGGATTGCCACTAACATTTAGTGTAGTCACCCCTCTTGTATCAAAGCTAATCATTCCATCCTTGATCAATCATTGCACTTTATGTTTCAAGACGGTGCAATTCTCAGTGGAGTGACCCGTAATCCCATAGTGATAGTCACAATGGGCTGTGGGATCGTACCACTTAGGGTAAAGTGGCTTAAGGGGTTCTAACTTACTAGGAGCAATCAAATGACTGTTGTAAAGCTTTCGATATAATTCTGTATAAGTCATTGGGATTGGGTCAAATACAAGTTTTTTATGAGTAGTTCGTTGCTCTTGCGGACCACCCATTGGGTTAGCTAGACGAGTTTGAGATCTTGGGGTAGGCTGAATGTTAGGACTATATGTGGTATTCTGAAGCCTAAAAAGAGGTTGATATGTTTGGGGATAAAGTGATTGTACAAATGGTTGGTATAGGTATAGAAAAGTGTTATTTATAGTAGGGTAATATGGAAGGTATCCTTATGGTGAGTAGGGTTGATAACCCCCAAATTACTATTTATGAAAGCTTACAGCCAGAGCTTCAGTCTCTTTTTTTGAAACTCTTTTGTTGGATGCTTCACCTCCTTCTAACTTGTCATTCTTGATGGCATTCTCAATAATTTCTCCTGAAATTACCATATCAGTAAAATTTTTTGTTGCATTTCCTATCATCTTTTCATAATATGAAGGTTTCAAAGTGCTAACAAATAGCACTGTAGTTTCTTTCTCAGTCAGAAAAGGTTGTACCTGAGAAGCTACATCTTTTCATCTCTGGGCGTATTCTTTAAAGGACTCATTTGCCTTTTTCTTCAAGTTCTATAAAGATAAACGATCAGGAGCTAAATCGATAATATGTCGATATTGGCTGATAAAGTCATGAGCCATATTGCTCCAAGGACGGATGCAGGTTCTATCCAGCTGAACATATCACCTGACAGTAGAGCCTATAAGGTTATCTTAAAAAACATGCATTAAGAGTTTTTCATTATGATCATGGGCTGCCATTTTCCGGTAATACATGGTGATGTGAGTTTTGAGATATTTTGTACCATCATATTTATCAAATTCTGTTACTTTAACCTTTGGTGGGATGACTACATCTGAGACTAAGCACAGACCAGTAGCATCAACAGAACCATAAAATCCAATCCTTTTTACGACCCGTAATCTTTGTTCCAGCATACTAATCTTTGTATCTTTTTAAAACTTTACCACTTTTGCTTTCTCTTTATTTTTCAAGTCATCTAGATCAGGAACCATTCTACTGTCTTTTTAGTAAAGATAAGATTTACATAGCTATGGTAATGCCTTAGGTTGGAGGCTGATGGCATTCCAAGATATGTAGGATATGTGAAGTGTTGTGGTAGAACCTCTTGTGTAGACTAGGCTTGAGGTGGACCAAAACTTGGAGGATACAAAGGGTCAGCCACTTTTTGTAATAGGGAAACTTGTTGGCTTGTATTTTTTCTACTTCTTTTCCCTTGTTCAGCTTATTGAGAGCATCTAGAATCTTGCTCAACTCATTTTTAATCTTTTCTTATGCTTTTTCTATCTTTTCAAATCTGTGAGAGTTTTTCTGCTCCATTTGTCTGACTCTGGCTCTTGTATTGTATTGATGGATAGGGTTCTCGCTAGATGGAGCTATCCTTGAACCTTGAGTACCATATCTTAGAATTAGTAAATTTGCATGACTATCTCATGGTTACTTTGTTAAGTGTAATGAGTGAGAATGCATGTATGCAAAGAACATTTACCTTAAAGACGGTATTTAACTAAAAGATTTCATTTATTCTAAAAAACTTTTATTTACATTGAGCTTATCATCCTAAAATTATAACCATAAAATTGCTTGATCTATTCATACTGGGCCTTGGTTTCTTCGAAAAAGTTCAACAGATGCTGTCCATATTCTCCTACTGGGGCCACCATTTGTTTCAATGCCTCTGCCTCTTTCATCATCTCTCTTACCTTGCATACCCCTTTACAGATTTGAATCGTTAGGTGCTCAATGTATTTCTGTCTTCCTAAGTTCTCTCTTTTACCACACTAAACTTGGTATGATAACTCTCTATGCTCTCTAACCAATGCAGCAATGTGGTCTTCTTGTTCATTCAACTTTTATCTTAGCCTACTCAGATAGCTATTTAGCATGTTATTCTCTGTCTATACTTGGGTACTTTTTTATTCCAATTTAGCATATTCTTGCTTCAATTTTGCATTCTCTTCAGTAAGCTCAACAATGGTTATCTCTTTGGCCCTTTCTCTCAAACATAACCTTTTATGCTCTTGGTGTAGCTATACTAAGTCTTCAACAGCTATATCGCGTTCTCTAGCAATTTTGCAAACTCTGGCCTTATGACTTTCAGCTCTATCTTTCCACTGATCTTTTTCTTCTTGAAGCTTCTAAATTTCTTGCTTTAACTTATCCTTTCAGACTCAAACTCTTTTGTCGTAAGCTTTAATTTTGATGGTGTCTCTTCCAGCTTTTCCCTTGTTGGCGGTTGAAAGCTTTCATAAGTGAATACCATTTCTTGTCTCTGTTTTGCTCTCCAAACCAAATACCCTAGAGTGACTTTATCAGTAAATGGTCCAGACTCACTCTTCGAGAAATTTTCCATGCTTTAATCATCTCATTCATCCTCTGAAATGCATTTGGCTCACTGTAAGAAAAATCTAACTGATGAAGCCCAAGCATCATAGGAATGAATTGTTCTGCCCCAAACTACCTTTTCACTAGGAGTAGTGCATAATTTTTCACTCCCCATAAACCCAAAAATGGGGCCACTATATTATCTCCGCATTGATACAACATAGGCTCACGATTCATCCATGGGGCCAACCATCTTACTTCGGCATTGGTCAATTTTTGTAGGAAAGTTATCCATTCCTTTTTAGATTTTCGTTCTGACCACCCACTTTCACAGAATTCCTTGATCGAAGCTTGATTACAAACATAAAGCTTCGAGAAAGCATTTTTTCCCCATTCGAAATAGCTTTTCATCAATAAATATAATAACTGCATGTAGCCTATAAAACGCCCTCCATTCTGATGACAGTAACTCAAAGATCTAATAGTCTCTGCTAATATTATCGTTGAAGGGTTACAACCATTGATCACACTCTCGAAGAAGTCAACCACTGCTATCTCAATATAACCCAAAACCTTTGGAAAGATCACCATTCCATATGTGGCTAAGGCAAATATATCTAACCCCCATTCTTCATTGGCATGTTGTACTAGAAACTCATGAAAGAACTTCCAATGTAAGCAAACCTGTTCTTGTTTCTTCTTTGTATGAGAATCCACAACTTCTTTGTCAACCCCATGAGTTGAGCCAAACCCTTACAAAATCTTGACTTGTGTTTTTTGACATATATCTTATCAGGAGCCTTGAGGTGCAAACCCAATAAAATCAAATATTCTTCGATGGTTAGAGTCATATCAACTTCATTAAAGATGATACACTTGTATGTAGGATCCCAAAATTACGTTATAGCTCTGATTAGTTGATCGTCTACAACTACTGTAAAAAGGTGTGCTATATGCCTGTGTCTCTGGTAAAACTGCTCTTGTCTTGACGGACTCATCTTTTTTCATATATCAACCAAATCTTCTAGATTATTTTGTTTGAAGAAGATAGATATTCTTGAGACAAGGTAGAATTATATCCGATTGGTAAACAATACCCCATCTTCAGTTGAATCTTTTCTGACTAGATCCTTACTTCGTTGGGTAACTCACAAGGTGCTAATACAGACGAAGAACAAACTAGTCGTTCTATGGAGTCCATGAAAAATTTTTGTTGAAGATCGTCTTTCAAGCAAATGTTCTTTATGTAACTTTATGATATGAGCATGAATCGATGCAAAAGAATGAGAGAAAAGGTTAGTATGCCCAGAAAAAAAAATATAAATAACTAAGTAAATTAAAACATCACACAGAATAAAAGGAATGAATCCTATGCTTTTGGTCAATTCTAAAAAAAAAGGATGATGGCTCTATCTATAGGTTAGACACTCTTAAGGTTCACTATATGTGGTCTGAGGTTAAAGTCTAAAGGTTCCCAAATTGCTCCTTACATCATTGTCCATCACAGACTACGAAGGCACCCTAATATTTACCTATTACAGGCTACAAGCGAAAAAAGTTCAATTTGAGTGGGAGTATTTCGCTAGCCACTACAGAGGCATTAGACCTCACGAAAGCAATAAGTACTTTACTCCCTCATAGAGGGACGGAGCTCGGGTATAGAGCTCATGTTATGCATATACATATGAATGACATAATTAATAAAGTAAATAAACATGAATGAATAAATAAAATATATACAAAAGGGTTCAATTTTATTAGACTTTTGGATAACACAAATTTATTTGCTGGCCTGACTCTCAGATGATCCCCAGTGGAGTTGCCAAACTGTCATAACGTCTAAATTCGGGATCTATCGCTAGACATTGACTTGAAGGAGTCGCCACTAATATTTTTTTATCTAGGTGCGATTGGCCACCTAAGGAATCTATCCTTTAAGGGAACACCTAAGTTTAAGGATCCCTAAAAGAATAGGTTCAGGTTTACTAACTAGAACAGGGTTCGAGAGTTCAATTATGTATGAGGAAGGTTATAGTACCCTCACAACGTCTATTGAAAGACGGTACCAACTTAATTTTGTGTTATCCAATAAGCCTTAAAAATTTACCAAGTAATTAATTATTGAAAATTATTCTCAATTGACTATAATACTTTTAGCAGAAAATTGAAA
Organism: Durio zibethinus; assembly: GCF_047325235.1. Lineage (NCBI taxonomy): Eukaryota > Viridiplantae > Streptophyta > Magnoliopsida > Malvales > Malvaceae > Durio > Durio zibethinus. Next base: position 30,993,956 of record NC_143164.1, on the reverse strand, counting down.
AAAATTCTCTCACCTCAAGAGTATGCAAAAAAATTACTGTTTCACTTGCAGAGGCTCCATTGTCGGATTATTTAACATTAAAGAAAATTCAAGAAAATAAAAAGGAAAAAAATGATTGCTTTTGTATAGGAAAAATTGATAATGATTGCTTTTGTATAGGAAAAATTGATACTTTCAATTTTTTCCAAAAATATTTTTTAAAAACTTTAATTTCGAGAAAAATTGATACTTTCAACTTTTCCTCAAAAATCCATTTTTGAAAACTTATTTTTAAGAAAAATTGATACTTTCAACTTTTTCCCAAAAATATTTTTTTAGAAAGCTTATTTTCAAAAAAAATCGATACTTTCAACTTTTCCTTAAAAATATTTTTTTAGAAAACTTATTTTAAAGGAAAATTGATACTTTCAACATTTCCTTTCAACCTTTCCTCAAAAATATTTTTTAGAAAGCTTATTTTCAAGGAAAATTGATACTTTCAACTTTTCCTTAAAAATATTTTTTTTGAATTTTATTTAAAGACAATAAAATAAAATAAAAAATAAAAAATATTAAACAATTCTAATCTAATCAATAATAATAATAATAAATAATAAATAAAAAAAATCCTGGGAACGGCTCGGCTTGGCAGCTCGGCTAGGCTTAAAGAAGAAAGGACGACTTTGAAGACACGGCTCGATTCGGCTCGGTTTGACTTCGGAAGTGGCTCGTACTCGGGTCGCACGCGGGTCAAAAGCGAGTTGGCGCTCGGGTCAGGTCACCCAATTTCAAAATGTGCGAATCCTCTGGGCACAGTAATGCCAAAACGACATCGTTTTCAACGAGTATAAAAGGTTATCCCTTCTGTTTTTTTAGCAGATCTCTCATTCCCTCACTCTTTCTTTCCTTCTTTTTCTTCTCTCTCTCTCTTTCTAAACCAACGAAGAACTCTGGTTGAATCTCATCGGATTCTAAAAAATTTTATCGAAATCTGAGTTTTTCATCGAAAGTTCGTTGTAAAGCTAATCAGTTTCTGAAAATAGTAGTTGAAAATTGGGAAGCTGGCCGAAAAATTCAAACTTCACCAAAAAATTCAACCAAAATCTAGAAATTTTCAAGAAATTTCCAGAAAAAAATTCACCAAAATTTCTAAAAAAATCCTAAGATTGCTCAAACCCTTCTGGATGCATTTTTTTTTCTCATTTCACTCTCTCTCAGCCAGTGTCTGCCTTTCTGTGTGTTTTGGTCCTTTGATTCGTGGATCTATTTATAGAGATTGATTAGAAGAGTTTATAATCAATTCCAACTTTTCATTGGATTGGGATTCAATCATTGAATCCAATATGGACTCTGATTGAATCCCAAATTCACGGTAGGATTCCCCAAATTTCATTCCAATCTCAGTCGAACAAAAAGAAAAAGAAAATCAAATCAAATAAAAAATGTTAATAGATAATTAAAAAAAAATAATTAGACAAACAAAAATATAAACAGATAAATAAAAATAATAATAAATAGATTATAATATATAAATAGATAAATAATAATAAATACATATATATTAACAGATAAATAATAAAAAAAAAATATTAATAAATAGTAATAATAAATAAATAAATAATAAATACATAAGATATATAAAAAAATAAATAAATAAATATACAAATATAAAATAAAAATTTTAAAAATAGAATGGGCCTACCCATTTGGACTAGGCCCAATTGATCCGGGCCTGGACCAAATTGGGTGTCTACACTTACAAATGCTTCAACATCTTAGGCTAATAAAAATACAACCTCATTTTGTAATAGGTAGCCTAAATGCCTAAATTTCCACCTTAAAGAGAATCATGAAAATCTTTTAGTATTTGATTCCTCAACTGACCTTGGTTACCAATATAAACCTTACCTTTGTATTTAAGAATGCCATTAAAGTCAGAAAAGTTTGGTATGGTTGTCTAATTAATGACTAAAGCAATGATTTTTCTTGCACATAAACATCATCAATGTAACTTATTTCAATATCTTTGACCCACTTAAGAATGAGGGCGATGGATTTTAAGTTATGAAGTTGGGATTTCTCTTTATACTACCTATACAGTGCATCTGCAACTCTGTTGATTTTTCCTTTTCGACATTGGATGGTATAATCAAGACCTAATAATTTTGTCAGCCCTTTTTTTTTATGTTGTGGTTATGAGCTTTGCTCTAACAAATACTTTAAGGCCTCATGGTCTATTTTAACCACAAAAACCCCTTTTCAAATAATGTCTCTAGTTGGTAATAGCCATCAAAATTACTATGTACTCTTTTTCATATATTGACAATTTAGCATGCCAAGACCTAAAACCTTATTAAGGTAAGCAATTATTTGACCATCTTATGTCAAAACAGCTTCGATATGTTTTGAACTTGCATTAGTTTCTAAACAGAATTGCTTAGAAAAGTTAAGTAAGGCTAAAATTAAAATAGTACATATTATTTTTTTAAGCTAGTGGAAAGCTACTGTTTACTCTGTCTACCAAATGAACACATTTTTCTTAAGCATATTAGTTAAAAGGCTTGTTAATGACACCATAATTTTTGATGAATTTATTGTAATAGCCTATTAGTTTAAGAAAACCCCTTTAGGACTTCAAGGTTTTAGGTAATAGCCAATTCTTCATTGCTTCTATTTTAGATCGATTAGTAAAAACTCATTTAACAGAGATGATATGACCTAGGTATTCAACTTGGGTTTGGCCAAAAAAGCACTTACTCTTTTTAACATAGAGTTTATGTAACCTTATCACTTCAAAAATACTCTATAAGTGTTTAATGTGTTCTAATAGGTCTACATTGTAAACAAGGATATTATAAAAAAAATACTAGCACAAATTTTCTTAAATATGAAGAAAAGACATCATTCATTAATGATTGAAAAGAGGTAGGTGCATTAGTGAGTCCAAAAGGTATTACCTTGAACTTATAATGGCCATGGTGATTTTTGAATGCTATTTTTAGCCCATCTTTCTCCTTAACTCTAACTTGCCAACATCTAGACTTGAGTGGTAGGTGCATTAGTGAGTTTAAAGGGTATTACTGAGTTTAAAGGGTATTACCTAGAACTCATAATGGCTATGGTGAGTCTTAAATGCTATCTTTGGCATATATTCCTTTTTAACTCTGATTTGCCAATATCTAAACTTAAGATCAATCTTTGAGAAAAATTTAGCGCTCTTTAACTTGTCTGACAAGTCGTTTACCATAAGAATTGAAAATTTGTCCTTAACTATCATGGCATTGAGCTACCTATAATTAATGCACATTTTTCATGTTCCTTATTTCTTTTAACTAATAAGGATAGGGAAGTAAATAAACTTTTGTTGGTTTGTATGATAGAAACTGGTAGCATTTCAAAGATTTATTTTTTTATCTATAACTTTTAGTAATGTGGGAACCTATAGGGTCTTAGGTTGAATGGTTGGAAACCAAGTTTCGATGGTATGTAGTGGTCTTGCTACTTTACTAGAGGAATTTTTTTGGTTTTTCAAATATACTAACATAGGTAAGCGATAGTTTTTGTAGTTTTGGGGTGTGTGAGTGACTATAGTCCATACTGAGCATATACATCTTTTCTACCATCTCAAGATCTTTAGTAGCCAACTTTTATAGCTTTTTTCCAATGATAAGCTTTAAATTCGCATGAGTCTGGCTAGCTTTCAAGGTAACTTGCTTCTTATATTTTTGAAAAGCATAGACAAATTATTGAAATAAAAAATCATAGGATTGTCCTTTCTCATCTAGTCCACTTCTAACACCATATTACTACATTCCATAGAAGTAACTTTAAATCATGAATGAATTTATGCCTTTGCATAATCCATTCTAGCTATTTGCATTTAGCAAAACTATAAAGCTTATCCCCATTGGCCATTATGTTTTTCAAGGGATTAGTTTCGTCAATTTTCAATCCATCCTTAGCCCATCGAGAAATAACAAAACTAAGTGCTACCATTATCAATAAGCACACTAAATGGCTTGCCACTAATATTTCCTTGAATCTTTAAGGTATTGTGACCAACATTTCCAATTAAGGCATTTATAGATATCTCTAAACTATCTTCTTGCTTAGTTGATTCATTTGCTATTTCTGGTTCAACATTAGGTTATATTTGATCGATAGATTCACTTTTAACATTGTTTTCTTCTACTAAAATCAGGTTTAACTGTCTGGTCTTACATATATACCTTGGAATGAATTTGTAACCACATTTAAACATAAATTCTAAGCCTTTCTCTATTCTATGAAAGTTTTTTTGTTTAAAAATGTCTGTGGTATGTTGGAGGTTTTAAGGGTAGGGTTTGTAGTGTTGCTGAGTGGTTTGTACTTTTGGTAATTGTTTATGAGAAAACTAGTCCTGATGGTTAACTTGTATTTTCTATTTCTTATTCCATAAAAAGTTCTTGTAGCTTTGCCAATCTATAAGTTGTAGCCAAACTGTTAGGCTTATTGGCCTTCACTCTAAGCTTTAGTCCTTTTTCAACCTACTGATGAAATTAGATACAAAATAGCCTTCCACCATATAAGGATTAAATTGAAGTATACAAGGCTTAAGTTCTTTAAACCTTTCACAGTAATCTTCCACAGTCATTTTTTGAAATAGCTTGTTGAATTCTTCAACCATATCAATGTAGGTTTTATCATAAATCCTTTAACAAAGATCAACAATAAACTCGTCCCATGTAAACCATGGCTTTTAAATAAAATATTCATCGAACCATATCTTAGCATTGCTTGTCCGGTACATTGCAACCACTTTCAGCTTTTAGTGGTCAGCAATAGAGAAAATAGCAAAATATTTATGACATTTCTTTAACCATCCTTTAGGGCTAGTTCTTTCAAAACATGGCAATTTAACCTTGGGTTTAGGTGTAAATGCGTTCATGGTAGCAAATGGGTTTTTTGTATTAAAGTTTGGTTGAAAATAACACGGTTCAAACTTGTTTTTAGTTAAAATCCCAAGTTCTTTGGATCGAAAGTAAATTTTACTTCTTCATCAATAACAGTCACTTCAATATGAGATTTTGATAGCACTTTAAAATATAGAGATTTATAAGTTTAATTTGGTTGAAAAAAATTAAATTGGGTTAAATTTGCTGCTTTTAATGTTTATTTTCTTTATCTACATGTTTTTTTTACTTAGAGTAGAATTTCTATTCATTTTCAGATAATGGATCATGCAAGATTATGACAAGTTCAATTTATGTAATATTTGGCCAAGCATGTAAGGTTGGAACCAAATTTGACCTGAAGTGGAAATCCTAAGGGCAAGATGACTCCTACATGGATTTGGTTTTCCTATATTTAAGAGGACTTCTTAATGCAAATGTGATATTTGAAGAGTTTTGATTAAGGAAAGACTCTAAAGCATTCGACCAAAGAAGATTTTATTCAACCATGACTTTTTTTTATCACCATTCAAGGAGTTGTATTAAAAAAGGATTTGTGCAAGATAAATCTAAAAAGTTTGGATGAAAAACAACATGGTCTTGGAATCCAATCATAGACGAATATACAAGATTACATGATTAAGATGTATGCCATGCAAGATCAACGTCTAAAATGAATCCTAAGGTAGCATGATCAACCAAGACTCTCCAAGATTGAAGAATCCCATGTTTGACCAACATAAGAAGATTAAGATAAATCTCATTTTTTTGGTGTTTTGATAGACTTGAACTTGTGAGCATTATCTCTGCCTTTAGCCAAACCTAATAGTATAAATAGGAGGGTTCACTCTTGTATCCTACATCTCACATTCCATTTTTCTATTTTCTTTTTAGTTTTCTCTAGTTTCTTTAGATTTTTAGCTCTTTTTAGGTTTTTCGTTTTTTGTATTAGGCTAAGTTGATAGATTAGCCATTACAAAAAGCCTTTTGTTTTCTTAATTTTTTTCAATAAAGTATTTTTAATTTCAAGATCTATTTTTTTTAAAAGCTTTCTTTGTTGCAATCGATTTTTCAACTTTTTTTTATTGTTCATAGTATTCAACCATAGTCTTTTATTCAATACAAGCATTCGCATTTTATGCAATCTTTGTTGCTTCTATCTTTTATGCTATTCCAAGTTTCGACAATCCCAATTTTTTATTGTTTTCAAGTTTTCATTCTTTGTTTTTTAGATATAGTTCTATAAGTCAAATCTAATGTTTGCCAATGGACAGTTGGTTAAGTAGATCTAGGCCTACACAATCTTTCTTTACTTTTTATTGCAATTCAAATAAAAGTTTCATTAGTTTAGATATAAGAGTTTAGTTTATCAATTTTGGTAATTGAAATCTACTTAAAAATTTAATTTTATAATCCTCGTGGGAACAATATTATACTTTTAATCACTATTATTACTTGATTACGATCCGTGCACTTGTAGTCATTATGAAAAGTAGCAATAAGATTTACTTTCCTTTTTTGGTTGAGAAATTGATGTTGGTTGATTGCTATTGGTTCCCTTTGATTTAGATTAGCTTTATGTTGCTAGTTTTTTATTTAACATCTTAAAAACATGAGTAGTATAACTCTGGTTTTCATCAATTTTAGCTTGATTCTCATCAATTTCAGCTTCTAGAATCCTTCTTTGATCCTCCCACCATTTAGGAATAGTGGTATTTATAACTTTTAACTTCTCTAATTGGGTATGTACAGCCTGAAGTTGCTCATACATGGTGTTTCTTATGGCTTTCGCCATAAACTTAAATCTGTTTTGCTTTCCCATATTGATTTAGTGGATCATTTAAGCTCTAATACCAAATTTGTTTTGGAAAGATGAATTTAAGGGTTGCTAATGAAAAAAGAATAAAAAGAGTAAAATCATAAATAGGAAGAGAGACCAAAAAGGAATAGAGTAAAGATATTTTTCTTACTCTTGATTCATCTTATTACAATGCTTTCATATATAGGGCTCAATTACATCATGATGTTGTTGTAGAATACAACGATCTAATAAAAGTTCTAACAGCTATTAGAATTTTAGCTCACTAACTAATTTTTTCTAGCTCAGCTTATTCTAATTGTCCTGATAGCTGTACAAGCTTAGTCATCCTTTTAGAATTCTTTTCTTTATTCCTTTGGCCCAATTTTATAGCATTTTTTCAATCCAATTCTGCTTTGAACCAATATGAGATGCTCATTTGCCAATTCAAGTTCACCTTTTGCTGTTGCAACCGTATTCATTACACTTAAACCATAATCAAGATCAAGATTTATGATCTTTGTAGCTAAAATAGATTTCCTAGATCTTCTTTTATTCCTCTCTAGTTAGAGTCCATTTCTTTTTCATTTTCTTCTATTATTTTTTTATCTTTTTGGAATATTAAAATTAAAGAATAAGATAACATTTCATCATATACTAAGAATTTGTAGTGATGAAATGAATAGATATTCCAACATGAATGCATTGTAGTTTAGAAGAAGAATAATTTCAGGAATAGTTTGAATTATAGTAAGATATTTAATATAATACTTACATTTAAAAAAATTTTAAGATATTACTTGAATTATAAATATGTTAATTAATGTGATATTTGAAGAACTATTTGTTAATATCATCATTTAGAGTTAATCACACGAGTATCACATTAATTAAAAAAATTTATATTTCAGATACCATAATAAAAATTTTTAAAATTTAAATATTATATTAGATATTTCAAAATAATTGAAGAATTATTTATATCATTATCCTTTTAGAAAAGATAAACATAAAAGAAAAAAAAAAAAAGATTCGCTTCACTACCCAATTTGTTTTGATGAATTTTTTTATCCTTTTGTTGCAATGTGGATAAGGGTAAGCTTAAGCCTCATGGATAAAATGAAATTATAAACGTTATCAACTAATACATGTAAAGTTTTTTTACTCGTGTTTAAATTTATAATAAAAACAAATTGACATTTATGTTGATATATAGATGGTTGGCAAGAATAATTCTAATTTTTAGTTGATTATTTTCTTCAAAAGTGATTTTTTTGATAAATATTCTCTTTTGAGGTAACCAATTGATACGAAGGATTGAATTTGATGTTAACAAAAATCATAACATGAATATAAAGGAGATAATCTTTTAAATTAATTTTATGAATTGATTAATAATGTTTTTATTAAATCAAATATTGTATTAAATCTAAAGAATAACCTTTTTGAAGAATAATATTTTTATTAAATTAAATATTGTACTAAATTTTAATATAATTAATTTCAAATAATGATATTTAAAAGATAAATAATTATTTAAGTATTGAATTAATTAATAAGTTTATAATCAATATATTTATAAGAGAATTTTAATATTCAATTACCAAAACATTTTAATTTAATTCAACATTATTTATGATATTAAAAAATATTTTTATTAAAAAATCAATTTAAAAATTTCAATAATTTCAATTAACTATTGAAAATTTGCTTTTTAATAGTCAAACAAAACCAACGCCTACTTTTCCGGATTCAGCTAACCAAAAAAAAAAAAAAAAACCCTGTTACCTTTGTTTATTTTTAATTTTAGTATTTTACTATCTTCACAAAAACCTTTTTTTTTTTTTTTTTGTTTTAAAATTCCTTTCGGTCCCTAGAATACTAAATCTGCTTTTGTTTATTGTCTTGTTATGAATATAATAATGTGCGTACGCTGAGTTGGCCAAGCTTCGGTTTGAAGATAAAAGCTAGACGAAATCAACGAAGAATTCTCAGTTTATGGTTCTTGTAGACATCGAATTAACCACGTTTTTGTTTCACGAAAGGCACGTCCATTTTTCCTCTGTTTTCTTAGGTGTGTCTCTGCGTTTACGTTGAATTGTTTTCTCCTTTGTCGGCGGTGTATTTTTCCCATGTTTTCTGGGGTTTTATCTTAAAGGGTGTCTGAGTATTTCTGGGTTTATTCCCTGTTTCATTTTTTTTGCCTTTATTTTTACTTTTTTTTTAATCGATTTTTGGAGCTTCATTATAACGTAGAGGCTGGGAGCTGATTGTTATCTCATCTCTGGCTGCCGAGAAAAAGAAGAAAAAAAATTTCAAATTTCAAGCTTTATTGGTTTTCTGGTGAGTTAAAAGATAAATAACTTATTTAAGTCCTTTTCTTTGTACCATTCTGTCTCGGATGATGAAACTTTTGCCGTTCAACTCTTAAACTTACCTTCTTTTTGTCCTCCAAGTTAACATTTCAATCGACCTCTTGTTTTCCTATATTTTCTACTACTAATATGTGTTGTTCCATTGACAAATGCAGGATTTATTGCTTGCTCAAAGTTGAGGCTGTGATTGGATCAAAAGTTTCAAACTTTAGCTGTATTGTGTGGTGGAGTTTTGTCTTTAATTTGGTGAGAACTATCCCCGATGAGATTTATGTGAAATGAAGGATTAATTCATGTAGACAGGATTGAACTTTAGTATATCTGAAGTGGGGAAGGTAAGTTAAGGGTAGGGAGGAATTAAAAGTTTTCTTTGAATGGATCACTTGTTTGCAAGACAAAGAGATATTGAAGTAGATCTTGAAAGTGGTGGGACTACCAGTGAAGATGAAAGAACCAAAGATGATGTTTCATCCAATATACAAACAAAGAGAACTTTGAGTACATTTTGGAGTGATCTTTTGACTTTTGATAGAATAGGCAAGGGTGAATGTGGCATAAACTCGTGTGGTAGTTCCTCAAGTTTTGGTGCAGTTGAGGGTGAGAATATGGAGTTCTTGGCAGACAAGAATTCAGAACAAGAGAATCATGAACTCATGGCCCTTGTGAATAAGAACTCCCCAGAAGATAAGTATAAGAAGACAAGCCCTAGGAAGCCTCCCAAGCCACCACGGCCTCCAAAAGGTCCATTGTTGGATGCTGTAGACCAGAAATTGGTGAGGGAGATTACTGAACTTGCCATGAGAAAACGTGCCAGGATGAAACAAATTAAAGCAAAGAAGAAAATGAAGGCAGCAAGGGCTTCATCAACAAGCAGTAGCCTTTCTGCTATGGTCATCACAGTTCTTTTTTGCCTAGTCATATTCTTTCATGGTATTTGACATCTTCTGAGTTCCAATAAGAAATTAAGAACCCTAAATAGCAATTATTCTCTTCCTAACATGGACAAATTTTAGGCTCCTATTTAATTACAGTGGCTAAAATCTGTTGTCTGCTAGTATAAACTTTTATGGACTGCCAGGTATGATGAAAGTCTGTCTGGGGGGTGAAGCATGTTAATTTGGCAAATAACAAACTTCCTTAGTTTATTCTGTTTCAAATTTTAATAACCTCTCATTTCTCAAATTTCACAAATAACTTTGTTGGAGAGACATGGTTTTCAACTATTAGAGAAAGATTTAGCTTGCTGAATGAACTTAATTTGTATAATCACATATATTTTGATTCTTACACTTTGTTGCCGAGTTTTCTCTGTTTCAACTATGTCTAGTCTAATGACATTATGATCCGGGGTTGTTGCAATTATAATTGTGCATTGTCATGCTATGATAGATAAGATGAAGCAATTTGAACACCTCCATGATTTCCTAAGTATTGTAAAATCATCTGTAAAATAAAAGGACAAGCATTCACTCGAACAAGGAAAAGCAAAATGGAAAAAAACTGCATCAACTCTATTAAAATGTTTGTCTGGAGTTAAGAACCTTAAATTGCTGAGAAATTGTCATAAAGGGAATATTTGGAATGCTATATGAAGTTTCTTGCTGTAGAAGTACGAATTTTTTTTCCAATTTAGAAAATTCTTGAGCCATGAACAGGAGTATTAATATTTTCCAAATTAGACTGAGAAGAACATGTTGGTGAGTTGACATCTGTCAAGGTTGCTTTCACCTTGTTTTTTTTCTTGCTTAATTGTGAGAGATCTTTATCCGCTTAACAAAAGATCATAATCGGCTTTTCATATTGGGAATTCTTTAAGTCCTTGCTGTATCATTTTTGGTCAATTACTGTCACCAATTCTTTAAGCCATTATCATCAAGCTTGAAAACTTTGATTCCTAGACAAAGTATACTTTCGGGAATAACTCTTTTCCATTTCTTGTCATGAATGTTTCATGATAGTACAAAAGAGAGCATGCTTCAGCTCAAATTGTGGCTTCAAAGCTTGTTTACTTTTAGCTCCTGTATTTCTGTCTCTTCCTATGAAACATGACAAGCATTTTATGTATTTTGCAAGTGCTTTAGTTATCCATCGATGTACCAACCAACTGCTAACCAAGTTGTCTTCCCCTTCTTTGTGTGGAAAATTTGAGGTTCGGAATCCAAAATTTTCCTTCTGTGAAGGAATTTCTGACATCTGTCAAAACTGCTTGCAGGTATATGTTCCAGACGCAGTGGAAGTGTGATGTTAGAGAGGTCTCCTGCAGCAGCAGTTGGCTCGAGTGAAGGCTTGATTGCTGTTCAATTTTACAAAAAGTTTCCTACGACTGAAAAACATGACCATGATCCTCCTAGGTTCATATTCTCTCACTCTCTCCATTCCCTAATTTTTTTGTATAAATAATCCATTCCCAATATCAGTTAAAGAGGTGCCCATCTTTTGTGCATGGTGATCATAAAATGCAAGGAATGGATTTTCTGAATGTTACATGTTGATTATGCAGTTTGGTAGAACAGCAGGTTTCTGGTTCCGTAGGGGAAGAAACTAGGAAAGTTGCCAGATGATGTTGCCAATGTGGTATTTTACATGCCGTAAACAATTGGTCTTCTTGATATTTATGTAAACAAATTTTGATGCGATTATGTAAACAAATTTTGATGCGATGCCTGGCTATGCTGATTTCTGTATATATGAACCGTTGTAGGACAAGCTGGAGCTATTGTACAGTTTAGTTAGTACAGCAATTTGTTGTGACATAAGTTTACTACTTAATCCTTCCAAAATTGGGGATATTTCTGCAGAAAATGACCTGATATAATATCCTGATCCCGAATGATGAATATGTCTTTCCCGCCATTGTTAGCATGTGTTGATGATAAAAGAAACACCCAAATTTGGTTAGTCTTGTCCCATGGCTTTTGATTGTTTTTCCCCGAACCAGAATTGATGTAATGAAAATGAAGTAATCAGTAAAGGGTAGGACTTGTACCGTTTCCTTGCCTTTCGGTTTTCCCTTCGGCGTAGTTCTAGTCTCTTGCTCTGCTAGTTGGGTTGTAGTAAGGGGATAATTGATCAAATTTTATTTATTTAGTTCAAATTCGATTCAAGAGAAAAATTAAATTACTTGAGTTCACTCGATTAGATTTAATTAATATGTAAAAATAAGTTCGATTTTTATATTCAATAAAAATTCGATTATATATATTAGAGTTCAAACTTGAATTTATCAATTAAAAAATATTAAAATATAAAAATTTGATTAGATTCATAAATAATTCGAATGGGATATAAGAATGTTTAAATTTGGTTCGATTAATAAATCAAATTATTTGAGTTTAATTTTATAATAATCGAATCAAATTTAAATTATATTTTAATCAAATTTAAATAATTTATAAATATTAATATATTATTTACGTCTTTAGTAAGCAGCGTTAGTCAGGATCTTCAATTTGTGTTTCAAAGATCTCGTCTTTGAAATTGGCAGATCTTTTCCCGCTCATAGTTTTGACATTGTCTTTGATGTCGGTAAGAGCGGATTTGATAGACGAAACATGCAAGAAAACCAAAGACACCGAGCTCTGCTTTTCTACTCTAAGATCAGATCCACGACCATGAAGCTCTACCGGAGACACCAAAGGCCTTGCTCATATCGTCCTTGATATCACCCTTAAAAAGGCGGAGGATGATTTAAGCTCAAATAGATCGATTGCTAAGTCGAACAACAAATCCTGCTCTTAAGGATATTCTCAATATTTGCTCGCAACAATATGGGGATGCTACAGTTGTAATACTTCCTCAAGTCATCCAAAAATTGGAGTCAAAGTTATATGCTGAGGCGACAGGGAACGCAGAGGATTCGGCAGGATGTGCAAAACTTGGTGAAGAGTCATTCTCTGATGGGCCAAGAGCCAATCAATATAGTCCATCAAAACTATGCTCTGTTGCATCTTGCTTGCCTTGCCGAAGATATTCTCGTTTCATTCGCTCCGGACGTTATTTTTCTAAAGGACGTCGGGAGGCAACAAAATGCCACATCATTAATAGGTTTATCACCACATCAGCATTAAAAAATTAATAAAATTTTTAAAAAACCTTATATATATAGTAAAAAAAAACTAAATTAAAAGACCTTATATATATTTATATATATATTAATAGAGATAGTGAAAAAAACTCTACTAAGATAAATTTAAGTCTCTAGCATAAAAAAGAAAACCTCAAAAGTCAAGAATATAGAACATATCAAAACAATGAACAATGAATAATTTTCTCAATAAATCTTTACGTTGATTTTATGTTTGAAGTACTCTTTTTTTTTTTTTTTTTTACGTTTTAGATAAGAAATAAATATAAAAAAATATTATCCTTATTTTCCCATGCATCACAAATTCTTTCTTTTTTTTTTTTCTTAATTTTTCTCGATATTTTCTTTTTCTTTAATATTTTCATGTACTAGACAAAGACCACAAAAATTAATGAAATAATTTTATATTTAACAAAAGGAAGTCAATAAATCAAACTACAAATGCCTCAAATATCATTCAAAATAAAAAATAATGATTTAATCAATCCACTTGAATATTGAAAATCTTGAAAAACAACAAAAAAAATTAGCATCAAAATCAGACATCAGAAGTAGCAAATAAGGAAAAACCCTCCAAAACCCCAAGATTTGTGCAAAATCTCAAAATTCAAAAGAAATGAACATAAATATTAGAACATAGAGAGAATCAACCAAAAAAAAAAACCTATTATTGTTATCACAATGATAGGATAATAGCTCTAGACGGTAGACCCCATGTCCCGTTCCTTTTCTTGTTCTACAAGCAACAAGATGACCTAAAACTCCACCAAAACTAGCTAACAAAGATGAAAAGGACACAAATATCTGGCAAAAACAAGCCAGATTGGCACCCACTCTTCCCTTCCATACTCTTCCTGCTCCTCCCCCATTTCTTCGATTCTTTTCTTTTCCTTTTTCTTTTTATAATTTTTTAAATTTTAAATAAAAAATAAATTTTATATTTTGATTTTTTAAAAATTTTTTTAAATTTTTAATGATAATATGAAGATAAACTCACTAATAATATGATATTTTATTATCACGTGTTATGATGTTATTAAATATTTATATTACATTAATAATTTAACTAATAATATTAATTCCAAATGTGTATAATAAATAAGAATTTAAGAATTTTAATGTAAATTTTATTTTTTAAAATATAAAACTAACAAAATATTTATAGTACAAGCACCAAATGAATATTTAACTATCATTTTTATTTTGTTTGCAATGCCTCTTCCTTTAATTACATGATTATAAGGAATTTAAGATCTCATTTTTTTATATATCAAATTCATCATGTAGTACATAGCACAATTGGCATAAATATAAAGCAGCAAATTTGTTTCATGATCAACATAAAAGTAGCATATACGTTTCTAGCCATAAACATTCAAACCCTCGGAACGTACCTATAATAAAACACAGAACCTCCTACACGAACGAGAGAAATTACGTGCAATTAATCCTGAATTAGTTAAAAAGAAAAAGGGCGGGAAAGGGTTCTTCTTAGTGATAAAGGAAGAATCAATTTTAACGTACAAAATCACAACAGATAAGTTACTCTAAGGTGTGTATTAGGTTCTACTTGCTGAATATTACAAGCATGCTTGATACTAAATTGGTAGTGTTGTCAGTATGCTGACAAGGAGAACAAATACCTTACAACTCGAAAAGCTACGCCTGAGAGAACCAGACCAGTCTATGAAATCTGGAGTATACGGAACTCCTGTTGCTGGAATCCACATGTCACCATGGATAAATTCCCTGACTGTAAATTGATAAGCTTCTATGGAGTCGATGACCCTGAATCCTTTCCACTTCACTCTATCATTTGTTGCTGAACCAGGACCTCTGTTATCATATTCTGCATAGTATAAATCCAAGTCCGAGCTTCTGCTGTCAAACTCCAGCCAGCCTTGAGGATCGATACTGTTGTCCAGGTAACTCTGCATGACAACAGTTCTAGCAAAATCTCTCCAGGGCCTGCCTAAGTAGGTTTTTACAGGATACTCGGATGCGATCAGTTCTGAAGTTGCAGTAATTATGCAGTTATGGATCACGAAACCTCCTTGTCCAGCGGAAACTTCTCGTCCTTGGGCTGTCACGGTGTTCGATTGCCCAGCTAGTGGCTTCCGAGCAGATATGTAGCAACTCTGGAACACGGCCGTTGCATCACCAAAAATGAAATCCACCGTCCCGTAAATCTCGCACTCTCTGAAAAATTGATATCCTCTTTTGGCATAAAGAGTATCCTGGAAAGCAATTATGCTACACTTGTAAAAGGCCAAGTGGCTGGCTTTAGTTAGCAACGCCACTGCTTGCTGTTTCTCTGGGCCAGCAGTATTCCGGAAAGTTATGCCCGAAGCAACAAATCCATCACCATTTATCTCTGACATATATTGATATTTAAATATCGTCAGCCATATATACATCTTACATGGTTTGATGTGTCTGTGCATTCATTCATATATGAGCACGATATTTCATCTTGTTCATATATTCAAGAATCATGAAAAAAAGCCTAAAAACAAATTCAAAACCTTTTAATACCGAATTACAGATGTCTTCTGCTTCTCCTGTATTTACTTACCCACGGTTGCAGTCTCGAATGTTTTTATGCCATCATCTTTACTTCTGCAGCCTGTGATAATAGTTCTTTCCATCCCCTCCCCAATAATTGTCAGATTGGTCTTCTCCTTGTTAATGACAATGTTCTCAGCGTAAATGCCTGCCGATAGTTTTATATTGAACCGAATGGAACTGAAGCTCGGAGCAGACGATATTCCTTCACTGATGGTGGTGAAATCTCCTGATCCATCCTTTGCTATGATCATGTGGAAGGGTGGAGAGAACTGACCCTGGGCTTCCCACCATACTGTCAATATAGCTAGAAACATTGTTTGCTTCGTTGCCTTTATCATGATCTTAAATTTGTGTGTTGAAGAAGAATTTTGAAATGACAAAGCATGAAATCCCTTTTAATTAACCAGACCTGGCATATGGAAGCAATTATAAAGACTCTTTTAATATGTGAATTGTTTTTATTTTTTTTTTTTCTTGTTGTGGGATGGAAAAGGATGGACAACAAATCCCAAGTCACGCCAAAAGGCTGAAAATTTGCTGGTTATGATCACATTTTTCTGTAATTGTTTGTTCAGTTTAGTTTCATATCAATATCAAGACCATCATTTACCATTATTAATATTGCTACTTTTGCATGGAGAATCTTTCCTGTAAATAGCCATGTTCAAGTTTGTATTTTAAGTCCTTGCTTATTTTGTGCTAAAACCATATAAAAAAGAAGGGTAAACCGAGCCTCTGCATGCCACTAAACTTTCAAAATGTAAGCTAGAATTATCCTTTTTTGTCAACTTAGCTTCTTTCTTATCGTGATTATGTAGAACAACTACTATATATAATGATAAATCAGTTCATGAATTGCCAATGCATTATTCCCTTGTAAAGGCTTAGGTTTGAGGTCTTACCATCAGCAATCTTCTTTAGTGGATGATTTGTAAATCCAAAGTAAATCACTTTAAGACCAGCAGTCTGCCTAATGAGAAAACCTTCCCTCACCCTGAACTTCTTTTTTTTTTTTTTTTAAATGGCAGTTCATGAATTTCAATCAATCAACTGAAAGAAAACATTTGAAGCATCTCTGATCTAATACTGAGAGGACTGTATTTGAGAGCCAGGAGTGAAGAGAGTGAAGAGAAAGTTCTTTTATAGGCCTATGATTGTGGATTTGTTTCTCCGCCAAAGTTGTTGTAAGGATCAGAAAAAGGAGCGTAAAACAGATTCAAAAGAAACTTATTCCATGGTCTGTTAAAATGATTAAAAATTCAAAATTCACTAGCAATACAAGTTTATCAACATTTTGAAATTCTGATGATATACTTAGTTTAACCCATTTTCTAAGTTGATCGTCACATATATATGTAAATAGCTGTGGAGGCAATACCTAGCTATTCTGATTTCTAAATATATGTATCGACAACAGGCTCCGGTCGTTGTAAAGCTTTGCTTGGTTTGCATATTTATGGGCTTAATGGATGATTTTTCACGCCGGAAGCAGTGTTTGTGTACTTGATTCTTGCAAAATTGACATGTTACTACCGAAAGTAACCTAACATGAAAGTGATATCGAAAAGTGACACGATCTGTATATCAACATTACCTTCAAATTTAGAAGGTTCTGAGGATAGTCTCACTGGACATAAATAAATATCTTTCTTTTTTATTTTTTATCTTCTTCTATGAGCATGGAAAGAATTTCAATGCTCAACCAAGAAATTGACTCTAACCAGTTTATGCATTTTATGAGAAAATATGATCGGCAATTATTAAAGATATAAACATTCAATCCAGGGCAACTATTAAAGATATTCTAAAGTTTAGTTTAGTTGATTTATACAGCAATCATTAAAAGATGACATCCAATAAGTTTAGAGTTTCAAATTCTAATATTTGCAACCTTTTTCTTTATTCTTAAGTTGCAATCTCTTATGTGTAAAAAAAAAAAAAAAATTCAATACAAAACCAAAGTACAAAAAATGTGAACTAATCAAGGGTGACGGATCAAATTGTTTCATTCAATATTTACGATACAATATAGAGTATATGACTACGAAAATATCGCTATGGGAAAAGAGGCTTTGTAATTGTAGAGAGGTTCTTAGTTGAAGTGAGGAAGCATTATAAACAAGTAAAACAAAATATGCAGGAGATGGCAGAGAGGAAGATTGAAGCATACCTTGAAATATTAAGTGTAACGGCAGATGATGGTAAGTGGTGAAACAAGGCTGAGTAAAGAAGAGAATGAGACTGAGAAAAAGATTTAGGAAGAAAGAATTGCAAAGAGAACTGAGTAAGTTTGCCAAAAGTCTTCAAAAGTCTCTCAATGAATTGTGGAAACTCTTTATTTATAGGTTTCCAGAATATGACTTATAGGTCTTGAGTATTGAATATTAATAGTGGTGAAATTGACAATTATAAAAGGTGTTAAATATGAATAATAGTGAATAATGGGAGAATTGGCTATTATAAAAGGTATTAATGTATTGTTAATGAAAGTTTATTTAGTTTTTGGTGATAGGTATAGTAAATATAAAAGTTCACTATTTGTTCTAAAAGAAAATGAAAAGCACTCATATTTCAAGAAAAGGTTAAGAAGAAACTTCTTAACTATCTCCATATCTGATCCATCATGCCAAACTCTCTGGAACATTTCAATAGTGGAATAAACCCAAGAACCTTACCATATTCCAAGGTTATTTTCACTTTTTCTTTTGATAAAATAATATTCGATGAAGCATCTTTTGTGGAATAACTCTTAGTAAAGGAATTTGTATTTCAAGAGTTTTCAGTAAAAATGTTGGTCTTGTTCCTTGAGAAGTTATTCCAAGAACAATTGTTCTGTGAAAGTATTGTTCTATGTAGGAGTTATTTCTTGAATACTTGTTCTATAAACAACTATTATGTAAAAACATTGTTCCATGAATAGCTATTTTATAAAATAATCTTCACTGAAATAATTTTATCACATGTTCCATAAAATAACTTTCACTGAAATAGTCTTATCATCAGTTTTAACTTATCCTCAATTTTAATAACTTTAAAAAAATTTTAAAAAATAAAATATTAGTAACCAAAATCAAGTATCTATATTTTACCTTCTATATGAGAATTCTTAGTATAAGAAGTTCTCATGCACTAATATAATGAAAGAGAAAAAGTAAAAAAATATATGAAAATAAAATATATTTGTTCTTGTAATTTAAAGATGTATGATATAAATTTCATGAAAAGAAAAAAAATTATATATATTTTGTGACTGTATATGTGTGGATTCATTGCCCCTTACATGAAAATTATTTGATGCAAATCAAAGAAAGTTTCATGCATAGAATAAGCAAATTTTAATATTGTAAATCAAAGAGTTACCTATTAGACATGTGGTGTATGAATGTGCATTTTTCTAAAAGAAACGAACAAGTAATGAAAGTGTGTTCATAGAGAAAATAGGTGAATAAGTAGTGGAAGTGTTTTATTTTTTTTTTTAAGAATAAGTAATAAAATATTTTCAAAAAAAAAAGAACAAGTAATGAGAGTGTTTCTCTAAAAAATAGAAGAAATTAAGAGGAATAGGTAATGGGTAGATTTGGTAATTCATTTATTCGTATCATGTAAAATATTAAAATTCGTATATTCGTATAATGTTTTACATAAAAATTATGCATTACAATTCATGTCAACATGAAAGTGTGAAATACATCTTTTTTGTTTTGTTACACTTATATATAATTATTGCTAAAATTTTAAATCGCATTACTTTTGGGTCTTATTTTTTTTTATATCGTATTCGTGTCATATCAACGTGTTATGTTTTAGATTGCTAAGTTTAGTAATGGGTGTATTTCCTTAAAAAATAGGGAAATTATTAAAAAGAATAGGTAAGTGAGTATTCCCTTAAAAAATAAAAGAAATATTAAAAGAAATAAATAAGGGAGCATTTTCCTAAAAAATAGAAAAATTAGTAATAAGAGTGTTTCCTTTAAGAAAAATTGGAGAACAAGTAATGCGAGTGTTTCCCTAAAAAATAAGAGAATAAATAATGTGAGTGTTTCTCTAAAAAATGGTAGAATAAGTAATGAAGATGTTTTCCTAACAATAGTTAATAAGTAATGAAGATATTTTTCCTAAAAATTAGAAGAACAATTAATAGGAACATAGTTATCAAAATCGGACTGGACCATCGGTCCGATCAGTTAAACCAGTGAACCAATATTGAAATTGATTCAGATTTGTAATTAGATCTGTTTTGTAATTAAACTATTATGAACTATTGTGAATTTGTGGTTTACATAATAAACTAGTAAACTATGTGATTTTTTTTGAATCGGATTAGTTCAAAACCAACTAATAAATTTAGGTAAAATATGAAAAAAAAACCTTTCAAGTATTTAAAATAATCTAATTAAGTCATTACACTACTATTTCATTTAAATAAACTTCTTAACTCTTATTTTTTACTATTAAATCCCTAGTATCTTTATATTAATGATATGTTAGCATATTTTGAGATATGTGAATAATGATATTGTAAAAAAACTTACAAATGTGTAAAAATAAAAATTTAAAAAATAATCTAAAAAAATTATTAATTGATACCATAATTAAAGATAATTATAAAAATAACAATAATATATAAAATTAATAAAAAATGAAATGTTAATAAAAATAATTAATTATTTGACCATGATGAAAACTAACTAATAAAAGAAAATACTTATATATGTAAAATTAATTAAAAAAATCTACATTCATATAAAAAATATATAAATGATTTTAATTTTCTTTTTACTAATTTTCATATTAATATAAATATTTCCTTTTTATTAATTTTATATATAGATATTTCTTTTTTATTATGTAAAGATTAATTATTATATATTAATAAATAATATTTATATTTTAACAAGTAAAAAATAATTATTATTTATAATTATTTATTAGTTATTATTTATTATATTTATTAAAATATAAATATTATTTTCAACTAGTAAAATATAAAATATGATTTAATAAAATGTTAAGTAATTTCATTTCTAACTAGTAATTAATTGTTCTATGAATTTTATATTTTAAAATTTGTAGTTTATGATATACTTTAAAATTTATAGTTTTATGGTTGAATTATTAAACTATAACTTGAGTTAAAATTTTGAATTTTAAAATTTTAAAATATTTATATTTTTTATAATATTTTTTATTGAACCGACAATTGACCTGATGATTGAATTATTAACTCGGTGATCCAAAACTTTGAATGATTTAATATATGATCCGGTTCTAATAACTATAATTAGGAATGTTTCTCTTAAAAATAGAAGAATAAGTAATGAGAATGTTTACTTAGGAGAATAAGTAAAATGAATACTTTCCTAAAAATAGTAAAACAAGTAATGGATATATTTTGCTAAAAAAAAATAAAGAAGAATAAGTCATCAGACTAATTCTCTAAAAGAATAAGAGAACATATATTATAAAATAAATCAAGTATTGTTTAGAGAACAAGCAATGAACATCAATTTTTCTAAAAAAGAATCAAGATAGTTAAAAGGCATTTGACAAATTGAATCATTTTTTTTTAAAGAATAGTTCTACTATTGAACCATTTTTTAAGATGATATGCTAGCAGTTTAGGATTTTTTTAATTTATGAGAATCACCCTTTAAAGAATGATGAATGAAAAAATTTTCATGGGAAACACTTTTTAAACGTGTGTTCAATGAATACTTTTTTAAAAAAATTTTTTTTTTGAATGTTAGAAAATAATTCTTGAAAAATATAGGAGTTTTTATAAGAAAAACATGCGGTACATCATACTTTTTTTTATACATTTTAGAGAGTGCATAAAAAGTTGCTTTTGAAGTAGCATGTTGAAATTTCTTCCCTTTTTTTTTTTTAAGAATGTTAGGTAACAAACATTTCTTAAGATAATGATAATGTTTTTTGAGATGTTGCAAAAAATATTTTTCACAAATAAAAATTATGCAAGAGATCTCAATTATCAATTGATTTCTTTTTTGGAATAATTTATATATAAGAGTAAAGTAGTAGCAATAAGAAAGTAATACAAGAGATTTTAATTGTTAATTTTTTTTTGAAGTACTTTTATATAAGGTAACATAGTAATAAAAAGTACTATATCAATCAACTTCATTTTAAGAAAAACTTGTATATGAGAGTAACAAGGAATTTTCTCTTTATATAAGAAAGTTATAGAAGAGACTCAAATGACCATAACATCTAAATTTTTTTAAAGAAAAGCTTATAAATGAGAATGACACAAGACTACAAAGATTGATTTTCTTTTTGAAATATTTTATATCTAATAGTGACGAAAATAGTGCAAGGCCACAAAGCTCTTATTGGAATAACTTTGTATATAAACTAAATAAAATAATAAGATTTAAGATGCTTAGCTCTCTTTAAGAAGATTATTTTTTTTAGGAAAATTTTCAAGTTTGGAATTAACTATTCTTTCAAATTTGTGTCATCATATGTAAGCACTATACATTTTTACTCCATTATATTCTAAAGATTATTAAGTGTTTCATATGCAGATTATTTTCATAACAAGGTGAACTTTTTAGCATGTAAAAAAATATGTGATATAATAGTATGTATATGATGTAGTACTCGTGAGCTTTTTCAACTTTGATGTTCAAAAAGTCTTAACAATATCAGCATTGCATTGTAATTGTAATACCTCTACTTATGAAGTCGATAAGGTGTATAATAGTAATACTAATATAATTGTATGTATGGCCAAAGAGAACTCTCTACTTCATATTAGGGAGATAGCTTCTCAACCCAATACAAAAATAGATGTTCAATCCAAATAAAAGCGATCAAGTTGCAATGAAAACTTATTAAATGATTTACATCATAGTATTTAAGAGATTGAGGCCAAGAAATAAGCAATAACGATTCAACTAATAATCGTATTTTCAATTTATAGGAAAGAGATAATTCTCAGCTTGGTATCAAAGAAGCTTATTTAATAGCAAGTATAAACAATAAAATAACGGCCAAAGAATGAGTGATATAGCTACGGCCAAAGAATAATTTCCAGTTTGGAGATAATTCTCAATTTGATACTAAAGAGATTCATTTGATAACAAGTATTAACAATAGAATAGCGACAAAAAATTGAGCGATAAAATTACGGCCAATAAGTGATTCTCAATTTTATATTAGGGAGATGAATTCTCAACCTACAAAGAAAGAGATCAAACTCCATTATATATTAAGCAGATAATTTTTTCTCAACTTAGTACCTGGGAGATTAATTTGATTCAATGTAGGAAGTGTTAAATTGTGACCAGTAAAAGTGGATTCAACACAACGGCCATATCAGCTTTTATCTCACTTTGATTTTGAATATTAATCTTGTGTACAATTAAAGAAAATTCTCAACATAGTCTAGGGTAATGACTTTTTTCTTAAAGTTATAGAAAGGTAAAAATTTTCATCACTATTGCAATATTTGATAAAGAAGCATGCATTAGAATATATATCTTTTGGCTTTTCATTTTTCTCACGTTAAGCGTTTTATCAATTAATTGAAATTCTGAAATGTGTATGCACTAAATAACAATAGTAAAGAAATGCTTAGTTAGTTGAAAAATAGTAAAAAATGAAGATTAAAATATTTGTAACTAATTAAACTTCTATTGTGAAAGAATAAACATTCTAACCATAATATTGATCCATCATTGAGTATTCTTATGGTATTAGGATTTTTCATATCTAGCAAAGTTGCTCATATCATGTCTTTGGTGAAGTTTTAGCTAATGCAATCTCTTCTCCCTAGTTGAGTCATAGAGATGTTCTTTGTTGAGGTGAGTAAGCGTTGCAAACAAGTAGAACAAGATGTGCGAGAGACAATGGAGAGGAAGATTGGGGTAGACTTTGAAGTATTAAATGCGGCGACAAGTGGTGGTAAGTGGTGAAGCGAGGCTGAGTAGAGAAGAGAATGAGATTGAGAAAAAGGATTCAGGAAAAGAGAATTACAAAAAAAACTAAGTTTGCCAAAAGTCTCCAAAAGTCCTAAAAGTCTCTCAATGAACTGTGGAAACTTTTATTTATAGATTCCAAGAATATGAGTTATAGGTCTTGAGAATTGAATAGTAATAATAATGAAATTGATAGTTATAAAAGGTGTTAAATATGAATAATAGTGAATAATCAGAGAATTAGCTGTTATAAAAGGTATTTACATATTGTTAATGAGAGTTTAATTAGCTTTTGATAATAGGTATAGTAAACATAGAAATTTACTATTTATTTTGGAAGAAAAAGAGAAGCACTCATATTTTAGGAAAAGGTTAAGAAGAAGCCTCTTAACTATCTCCATATCTGATTCACCAAGTCAAACTCTTTGGAACATCCTAATAGTAGAATTAACCCAAAAACCATGTCATATTCCAAAGTTATTTTCACTTCTTCTTTCAATAAAGTAACATTTAATGAAACATCTTTTGTAGAATAATTCTTAGTGAAGCAATTTGTGTTCCAAAAGTTTTTAGTAAAGGTGTTGGTCTTATTTCTTAAGAAAGTTATTCAAGAACAACTATTTTGTAAATGTGTTGTTTTGTAAAGAAGTTATTCCTTGAATATTTGTTCCATAAACAGCTATTATGTAGAAAGGTTGTTCCATAAATACAGTGTTTCGTAAAATAATTAATATTGAAGCAATCTTATCACTTGTTCCATAAAATAACTTTCATTGAAATAAGCTTATCACCTGTTCTAGCTAATTTTTAATTTAACAACTTTAAAGAAATTTAAAAGAATAAAATATTAGTAATCAAAATAAAATATCTATAGTAATCCACAACTGCAAAACTTAGTGCATTGAGTGTCCCGTTAAAACCTACCTACTTTGGACAGGCATCTGATGGTAACGTGTGGATTAACAGGGTTCTTTACATTCCAAATTTGATAGATTGCTAGCATATAAACTATAGCAGAGGAGAGGATTAATCATCCGGATTGAAGATCCTCTACTCAACATGGGCTGGGCAACTGGGAGCGTCATATCGGAGTATGTTGTTGAAAATTTACGAGGCTTGGGATCCAGAAACTTGTTTCACCTACTTTTCTTTCCTTTTGGACTACTGTCTACTGTTGCACTTCACCAACTTTAACTCTTTAAGTTGGATTAGTTTATTGATTACGATGGCTTGAACAGCCTACGGCGAAAACCAACGTCCAGGCTTGAACTTCAATTTTTACGAGAATTGATTGAACAATAATAGATAATAGTATTAGAAATAAAGGCAAAATATATAATAAAAAAATATAAAAAAATAATAAATTGAACAATAATAGATAATAGTATTAAAAATAAAGGTAATTATTATGAAGATTTTTTATTTTTTAAATAATAATTAAAATATTATGCTAATTAAAGAAGAAATTATGATAATTGAAATAATTGAGTTTGCAATCAATTATAATTAGCAATATTTTCTTCACAAAAATTAGGAATTATTTTTAAAATTATGATATTAAAAAATTAAAATTGTTTTTAAACATATAAAATATAAATTTTAATAACACAAAAATTGATTAAAATCAAATCGATCCAAATAAAATTAAATGTTTATACCCATAAAAAAAGATTTGATAGTAATTTCATATTTTAATTTTTAAATTTTCATCTTGTGATTTGGTTCTCAAATTCGCACGTTTATCAAAAAGAATAATAAACAACATACTCTTTTTTTTTCTTAAATTAATCTCCACATTTTTTATAATTATCTCAAAATTATTTTCATTTCCTTTAAAAAATGCAACCTTGCTTTTTAAGTGTTTGGTATTAATTTTTAACCTTTTTTTGTACTTTTTAACATAAAATATGGATATCAATCAATAATACGTTAAAAAAATGAACATATATAATTAATATTCATTAATTATATAAAAATATAAATAATATTAAAGTTTATTTTTATCGATTTCATATAGTAAATACGACATGATAAAAATCATATGATATGGTAATAATCACTTTATTTACAAATTAATCATATATTTTTTATACAATAATTTCATTTTCCACATAAAAATGTCAAATAACAAATTTTTGATCAATCAATTTAAAAATAATCGATTTTATTATCATAAAGCAATCTTGAATTTACTTGATCCAAAATAATTAAAATATTTATAATTTTTTTGTATAATCAATTTAAGAATAATTGATTCCATTATAACATAATGACTACATTTATTAAAATAATTAAAATGATTACATTTATAAAATGATTAAAACGAATTTAAAATGATTGTTTCAAAATAATCAAACTGATTACATTTATTTTTATTTCTATAATCATTTTATATAATGGAAAAGTATCTAATGCAAACACTCGGAGAATAAATAAGGTAAAAAAATATAAAAACAAATTCCTTTTTGATAATTTTATAATTTAACATTTCTTCACTAGAAATTATTTTTTTCAATTATATCAAATAATAAAAATTTATATTATAGTGCACCATTTTTAAATTTCCCTTATTTTTATATTAATTATTAACGTTCATGTGTGGAATCTATAATCATAATGATTGAATCTCGTAAACGAAAATATTGATAATTGATGTATTAAGAATATTAATTTTAAAAAAATAATGGATATGGGAGCTTAGGACCACTAGCTAGTAGTTCTAATTTACCTATCTGAACTTGGGTCTCTAATATTGATAATTGGTGTATTAAGAATATTGATTCAAAAAAGTAGTGGACATGGGAGCTTCGGACCATTAGCTAGCACTTCTAATTTATCTTTCTTAACTTTGATCTCTTTATTGATTTGCAATTATTCCTACTTATAGCCCAAGTTTGCCAAGAAGTATGGGCGGATGTACATGTTCAAGTAAAGCGTTTATAGATATTTTTACAAATTAAAAAAAATTTTAATGTTACAAATAGTTTTAAAGATTTGAATTATAATAAAATATTTAATATTACTAAATTTTAAATTTTTTTAATGTGATATTAAAACTATTAATCTATTAATTAATAAAATATTTATTTTTAACGTGATTAATTACAAATAATGATATATACTAAATAAATAATCATTTAAGTATCCCATTAATTATTGTATTTATAATTCAAATACTAATTAGATGTTTTTAAAGTTCATATATTATATTGAATGTTTTATTATAATTATGAGGTCATTCATAAGATCATTTTATTAGAAAAAAATAATTTAAAAGAAAAAAATTTTGAATATCTTCAAAATTTTTTGCTTAACTGTCTTTTTTTTTTTATCGATAATGCAAAGAATTTATTATTAAAAAAAAAAAAACTTGCATTCATCACTAAAAAGAAAACGAATTTTTTTCATTTATTATAAAAACATGATTAATTATAGGGACTCTATCATCGCTACAATTTATATATTCATTATATAATTTTTTATATTAAATGAATATAAAATATAAAAATTGTACTATCATAATTTATATTGATATATCAAATACAAAATATTTTTACTTTTACTAAACTCATAATTTTTATTTAAAAATTTAAAATCATATTTTTTTCGTATTATTTTTATATTATATTTAAAATTATCAGATCAACCTATTTATTGTTGGTCCAGCGACTCCACCGATTAAAGTGTTTACAAGATTGCTTATGTCTCGTGGAGCATATTTGCAACGTTGATTGTTAAATCATTGAATTGAACCGAAACAATGTCAAAGAGGCCTGTTGCAATACCAGCACCCACGTTTGAATCCGTATACACAGACTGAGAAGTTGCTGCTAAATGAATAGTTCAAACATCAGTTTTCATGATTTTAGGAGTTTTTAATGAATAACTGTTACAAGTTTATCTGAAATATCTGGACTAAATTAACCACTTTCATTTGACGTCCTTTTAGTTTTTCTGGGCAAAAGCTTTGGTGCAATCTCGTAGCGACTAAAGTCCATAGAATTCTTAATTGAGACCAATTAATTAAGAAAATAAATGAACAAATAGACAAATAGTAGAACAAAGCAGGCAAAGTCTCATGTTTACATGGTAATAAAACTCCCTCCAGCACCAAACAATCCATCATCTGCAATTCACCAGAATCATTAGTAGTTAAAGATAATTTACGTACTCCCATCACAAGTGAATAAGCTTCACTTCTTTAAGTGCAGTTGCAGCAGCAATATGCCAAAAAAAAAAAAAAATCTGTTAGGACATCAACAAAGGGTTCCACAAAAGTTAGTACTCCACATTTTCACTATTTCTAGTCTAGGAAAGCAGGTCCATATTTTGACTCCAAAAAAGACCCATTACTTAACATACATGACTCCTAAGACCATATGTTACGTGCATGAAACAATTAATACATTCAGATACAAGAATCAAAACGACCCTACCCACCTATCCTAACCACTACAGTTTAATCCACATATTTTAACGATAATTGTCATCTGTGCTCCTTGAGTCTGTTATGAACAAGAAACCATGACTAGCGCACCATATATCATGGCAACTTCCAAGGGGCATTAGCTACTTTTTTAAAATCATGTGACGTATTCTGAATAAGTTCATTTAGAACAGCAACATGCAACTTCAAACTAGAAATTTTAAGATTCTTAGTCTCCTTCTCCGACTTTATGGCAGTATGTCGTTCTTGTAACTGAGTAATCTTCTTTTCAATCTCTTCCATCTCTTCATCAAACTTAGTTATCTCCTTTGTATTCTCAATTATCTCCCTTTCAGCATTTTTTCTATCCTCTAGATGCTGTCCTTGCGCTTCTTTGATTGATAGTAATTCATTCAACCGATGTCGAAGCAAAGTAACATCAAATCCGTGCTTTTCCAAGTCATTAAGACTTTCCAAGATGCTTACAAATGTATTCCTAGGATCACCAAAATGTAACATGGATATCTTCTCGAACAAACCAGCAAAGGTTACCATTATACCAATTGCAGATCCTTCACGAAACTCCTCCCTGTTTTGGGTCAAAGGTTGAAAATGCGGTTTTTGGGGCACAATTTGGAAGACATCCATAGATTCAATTGTTCGCCAGACAGGTGATTTCTTAACAAAAGGCAAACTCCGATTATCATCCGATAATGGACTTCTACCTCTGGCATCAATTGCAAGAGATTCTACTGGAACATCAACCAGTCCTCTTTCCTCCTTCCATCCATTGACAAGCCTAGCAGAGGAAAGTCCTTGAAGAAAACATACTCAACAATGTCATAAATATAAAGGCCAGGTGATTATCTACATTTATGTACCCACTAAGCAAGTGCAAAAAAGAGGAAACAAACAACAAAAGAAAACGAGGATTGATAAATCTGACGAAGCAGCTTACTTGATTCTTCATCACCTGAAGAGTGGATTCCTCCTATCCATGTTGACAGAGGTTGATCCTCATCAGCCACATTGGAAATCCCAGCAATGGCCAAGTGAACCTCTTTTGTTTTGTAACCATCGGTTGTCCTTCCTTTAAATGCATCTTGAGAGGGTATAAAATTAACAAATAGGATATTAATCTACAATTGGTAAGGCAAATAACCATAAATTACAAAGACGTAACAATTACTCAGACTTAATTACATCTACGTCAGATAGCAAAAGAAACAGGAAGTAAAAAGAGGTTGGTAACATGTAGAATCTTTCCTCCTGACATCACCCTCCCCTTCCCCGCCCTGAATTCAACAAACGTATCCCCTTCTTTCATGTGAATCATTAGCCCAATCTTTTTCCTAGTAATTGCCCCCATTACACCTACTATTCGGCTATCATTTAGTATACCACTTGGAAAAAACCATGACAACTGCTACGCTCAGGTTAAAACATTGGGAGTGTCTACCCCAATGCTTCCCAGAGAGCCTTATATAGTAGTCTTATACTTTCCTCAAGGCATATTAGTAACATTGACAAACCAAGAATTGAGACCCCCATTTACCTGCCAGCTCTGCTCGTTTATGTTTTGACAAATCAGCTTCTTTAATCACACAATCTTTTAAAGCTTTTTCATCAGCAAGACCTCCAGCCCCATTTTGCTCCTTACCTACAAATAATAATACTAAGTATGCATAGACACAGATTTACATATACCCATTAAGAAACTAAAGCTTAAGTTATCATATACCAGCATCAAAAGCCTTTGGACTTGTAACTACTGATTTACGTGGTCTTCCCCTCTTTCTGTTCTGATTCCTTGCTCCAACTTTATGCTCCTTGATTTCATACATCAGTAAGATTGACAGTTAAAAGAACAATTAAAGGAACATATATAAATAGAGGAAAACATATCAATAAAGGGGATTCCCATTCCATGTTTGATACCATATCAAGATAAAAACAAAGGCCAAGGAGAAGGCTCAAGAAAATAGAAACTTTTAGCAAAATGAGCTGACAACAATCCAAAACTAACCAGTTAATTAGGCATTAATTTAAAACAACAACGACAATATTTGATACAATTGTTTTTCTTTCTATTAACTATTTCAAATAAACCAGCAGCACATCTACGCACTTTGCTCACAAGAAAACAACATCGATGAACTCATTTTTTTAAGAAAAAAGGAGGGGTTGCAAGAAAATAGATGCATCATCATTTCATTTCAGGGGTTCAGAACAGGTTACAGGAACATGACAAAGTACACATGCCAATCATTTCTCAAGCCAAGTCAAAACAATTTGTACCGTATAACCAAGCACACTATGGCAAAATTGCTCAACTTTTATAAGCATTAAAGAAGTAATATCGTTGAAGGAGAAAGTTTGAAAAAAATATATATAATTCTGCAGACCTTAAACTTGACCACAAACGCTGCATATATATGATCATGCCAGCTAAGATAAAAGAAATATAGCTCAATATTAAACACGTCCAACAATTTAATGACACTTTGTTTGCATTAAGAATTTAAGCTTCTTCAAATTTAATAGCTTATCTTGGCAGTTTTCTCTGAACTATAGACCATTAAGAATTTTGCTTACCATGTCCTCTTTTCTTATTGGGTCATTTACATTCTTTTGATCCTCCGTTGGCTTTAGAGATTCCTCATTATGAATCTGAAAAGAATTTTCAGCCTGTAAGTCTTTGTGAACTTTGCTGTTAATTCGAAGATGATAGGCATTGCAACTTCTTTTGTTTTTACCTCTCCTCTATTAATTTCTTCTGCAGTCACTGTAGTTCCCCCCTTGCCTGAAAATATGTAATTCGTATTATTTTAAACAATTTACCAAACTGGTGCACATGTACTAAGGACTATATGTACCTGCTATCAAAACCCGCAGGCCTATACTTGGTGACCGTCTAACTCTTTCATTCCTTTTCACAAGGTCATGCGTTATATTTTCAACTGAACCAACTTTCTGCCTCTTAGTCGTCTGCATTAGAAAGGGGAAATGTAGGTCAAATGAAAGTAGTAGAGACAATGCCGATCAGGAATATTGACTGATGGAGCCAATGAAACCAAAGTGCCAATAATCAATGATCATTACCCAATTAAAATGGTGATGTTGACAGAAAAGGCAGTTATTCGAAGCAGTTTGCTGCAAAGCAAGTGGGGCACATTGAATATCCCAGTTGAAAAACAACTTTGCTTAACATTTGAAACAACCCATTGAGCAGTATCCAATATGTCAAGCAGGCCAAGTTTTCATGATATTCATGTAGACATAATTGTTTTTAGTTAGTATGATTCTAAAGGGGCAAGCTAACTTTCATTTCTTATTAGTGTATAACTTGTAGAGGCTACACTTGAAGGCAAACACAGTTTTCTAACATATTTTAGAACAAAAAATACTAACACAGAGAAGTTAGGAGCTATGTGCTTCTAAGGAAAGGCATCTCAGGGACACAATACAGATACGAATGAGTAGTAAAGTACACTGGTTTTAAAGTGATATTTATACATTTCTCATCATCAAATATGAATACATTAACATGTGCAAAAGAAAACAATAATAATAATAATAATGTGATCTGGTGCTGATAATATGAACAATGAAATTCCATAAGAAGAAATCTAACTCACAGTTGTGGCTCCTGTTAAAGTGCCCTCACTCCTAGTACAAGGCTGATCACCAATCACAATTTTCTTCGTGAATCTAGTTCCTGTACCTCCAGTCCTTGGAGTCCCTTCTTTACAAGACATTTTAATAGGCATATCTTTTAACCTATTGCCTGTGAGCAATAATGGTGTCTCCACTGTGTTTCCTTCAGTTAGCTTTTTCAAAAGCTGTGAGCGGGAAGTGTTACCATCGGATGTTTCCAGTTTGACCTTCTTGCTTGAGAGCAAAGCATTGTTTTCATCAGCAGGAGTAGGCTGCTCCATAGAATTCTTGCTTATCTTAGTCAAAGGAGTCTTATCTTCAGTGTTATCCCTTCTAGAAAACGAACTTTCAACTTCTCCAGCCACCTCCATGTTGTGGATATCAGGGAGAGCATTTTGCATCTGCTCTTGATCATCAGAAGCAATTAGAACTTCCTGAAACAAAAGCCCATTGCTTAAGCTACCAAAAAGTGAATTAGCGTCTGAACTTGCATGCCACTAAATTTCTCAGATAATCACAACAAAGCATTCTCAAACCAGCAAAGGAAGTCTAGCCATAACTAGCATAACATTTAAGGCATTCAACACAACAACTAGCTACTTGTAAAACTGAGCAGATTTTAAAGCAATGTGAAATGTATAATCCACAACTAGTTCAACATATACATCTAGTGAAAGTAGAAATAAGAGTAGTAGAGGAGATAAGACATAAAACTAAGCATTTTACAAACTGGAAATATAGAGAAGGTCACCACTAAAATGACCAGTAATCAGCATAACTCAGTCAAAAAGCACTATTTCAAATCATTTTTTACTTCTTCTTTTAAGATAAAATTAAATCGAATGTACCACAATCAGAACATAAACAGCTCATTTAAATTTGAAGTGGGAAAATAAAGGTAAAAATAAATCTATCTCCCGAAAAGAAGAGACAAAGGAAGAAGATACCTTGGATTTACTAACCCATTTGCCATCAATCCATTCAACATTAGGCCTCATATCTGAGTGACTAAGTTCCTTGTCCTCATTTCCATGCTTAAAAAAGACATTGTACCTTCTTCCAGTAAGAACTTTGGTAATTACTCCACTTCGCCAACCAGAATTATATATTGCATCCACTCTTTCCAGCAATTCATAATTTCTAACTGCATAACGAGGAGGAGTGGGTCTGATGTGGAGGTAATCTACAACAACTTTTACTGACCCAGACTCATCCTCGTTCTTAGAGCTTTGATACTTCACCAAGAATGTATTCTCCCCATTTTCTTTTACAACTATCGCAGGGAACCAAACATCACGTAAGGTTTCTTTGTCAATATTTATCTCCACCGCTGTCCCTGAGCTAAAAATGGAGCCTGTTGATTGCTTTAAAAAAATAAAATTAAAAAATCAAATCACTCACATGGTACAAAAAGTCAACCAGGCTGCAGATATCTTCATGAATGACATGACGAGAGACAACAGGCTAATACAGTTTTGAAAAACAACTGTGGAAATTACAAAGTTCGCACTGATATACATCCAACTGAATTTGCATGATTCCAAGGCCAAAATAGATATGTAATGAAAATTAGCAGAGCTAAAAGAGAAGGCATAGCATGTGAAACATATGGTTCCAGTTAATTATTCAAATCAAGCACAAAAAAGACCGTAACCATCCTATGTGCTTTCTGCAGTAGTCATTAAAACAAAACTCAAATAGCAAATTTTTAAGGTAACAAGCTACATTAAGTGAGATTCGCAATTTAATATCCAAAAAAAAAAAAGATTCTAAATTAACGAGCCCTACGAATTGACCTTTTCCTCCAAAAAGAAAAAAAAAATCAGCTCCCAAATCCGAAATAAAACCAAGAAACCCCAGATCGAAAGGAATAAACTAGGAAACACAAAGGAAGCAAGATGGGCACGTTATCACACCTGCTTTTCAGCTCGAACCCATTTGCCATCGATCCAATCCCAATGAACCCTCAAATCTTTCCTCTCAAACTCAATAACATCAGGTGGATTATCAAAATAAACCCTATATTTCAACTTTTCCAAAACCTTTCTCACAACCCCTGTCCACCAACCGTCTCTATAACTCCCATCAACGATGTCGTTAACCTCAAAACCCAACTGAGCATCCTCCTTCTCATTAGGTGGCAAAGGCCGTATAAAAGCGGGATCGACGTATTCTGTCAAGGGGGATGAGCCGTCTTTGGCGAGTAAAGTCCTGTGCTTAACCAAGGCCTTCTTGCGTTTCTTGGAAGTTGATTTGGAAGGGGATTCAAGAATTGTAGCCAAGTACCAAGCACCTCGAAAGCCTTCCTCGTCGCTTGTTACCTCGACTGGGGTTCCTTTGACTAAGGGTTGTCGTTGGAGTCGGTCAGGGTCAGGAGGAGGATTCACCATTTTTGGTGAAGACTGGAGTGTGTGGTGTGGAATCTTTTGTGCAGAAAACCCTAGGGGTTTTCCGGTTCTCTGTCTTTTTTTTTTTTTCTTAATTTTTGCGGGTTTTGGCGGGATAATATTAACAATTATCTATTTTGGACCACTCTTTTACCATGTAAAGCAGGGAAAAAAATACATTGAAAAAACAACAACAATATTAACATTGAAAATTCACCAAATAAATTTTATAAATAGAGTTAATAAAATAGTACATTTTTCTTATAATATATTTAAAAACAAAATAATTAATTAAAAATAAAGTATATTATCATATTAATCCAGTTATAAAATTAAAAATTTTATTAATAATAAATCAAATAATTTTCATTTACTAAGAATTTTATAAATATTGTTTCATAAGATTAACTAATATTTGTCAAAAATTTGTCGTATTTGTACATTTGTACTTGGTTTGGTCAAAATAAGTAAATGTTTGTTTGACTAAAACAAACATTTACCCCAAAAAAAATCCACGAAAATCAACCTTTTTTTCACTTATAAATAAATAGTACTAATTAAGTTTAACACAAGTTAATATGTTATCAAAATGAGTGTATATAATAAACATATGATTGATTTAAGTGACAAACCAATGTGTATTTTTTTATTATTTGAGGTTGAATTTATTAAAAATTACAAAAGGCTAAATTTTCATAAATTTTCTAAATAAAATATAAATAAGTTTATTTATAATGACTCTAAAAAATATTGTATTAAACGAATTTTAAAAACTTTGTCACTTAACAAAACAAGTGTAAATAATAGATGCATTCTTAAAACATTATAGACCTTATCATGAGAAAATATTATACAAATATTAGAAAGGTGTCACCGTCTTACTGCATGTAAATTTAACAATTCATGTAATCATATTATGTAAAATAATAAAAATTTATATATTCGTATCATATTTTATAAAAAAAATTACATGTTACAATTTATATAGACATAAAAGTACGAAATACAATTTTTGATTTTTGTTAAATCAATATATAATATATATTTTATACAAAAATTTTAACCAATGTCATTTTCCTTTTCTTTTTTCATATTTGGTTATTGTTAAATCAATATATAATTTATAATTTATACTAAAATTGTAATCATTGTCACTTTCATATTTTTTTCATATTGTTTTCATGTCATATTTTTTATTATCTAGTCTAATCGCGAATCGAAATTTTTTTGCTTAGCCATATCTATTAATCATATTTTAAAAAAAAAATTTATCAAATTAAAAACTAAAAGGAAGGAAACATAAATGATAATGAAACATTGATGCCTTAATTGGCCTCCTATTTATCATAAAATTAATCTAAACAAATAATTGCCCAAAAAGAATTAAAAAAAGTGAGAAAAGGATAAATGAAAAAAATGAAAAAAAAAAAAACAAAAAATGAGTAAAAAAATATAAAAATAGAAGCTAATAGAGCGTGTCACATTGACATCTCATGTTGAGCTCAAAATATAAATTTTTTAAATTAAAGTAACGTAGATATCTAATTTTATCCAAACAAAATTCTAACTATTATATGAAATACTTAAAATCCAACCTAGTTCAAATCCAATATTTCTCTAATTTTGACAAGGTTCTAAAATCAAAATTCGAACTAGCTAATCCAAATGCCCCAAAGTCAACTCTAGTCAAATTTAATCAAACTTAATAAATAAAGTCAAACTTGATCCACAAAGTCAAAATTAATCAAATAAAATTAAAACTGCACAAAACCTAGTTAAAATAGATAAAAACCATATCAACCTTCAAAATTCACAACCTAATTGGAATCAATATGGATTAAATTTAAATTTGAGACTTTTAAAGCACTAAAAAAATTTTTATACTTCGAAATGTGTAAAATTACCAAAACGCCCCTAGAGATATTTTCATTTTTTGACTTTTCTAAAGCAAATTTTTTTCAAATCATAATTGAATATTTTTTTAATGATTTTTTGCATTGAAAACTTGGATCACACCTTGGGAGATGTGAAATTACCAAAATATCCTTTAGAGATATCCTCATAATTTGATCTTATTAAAGTCAATATTCACGAAAAGCTCTAAATCAAGATTTTATAATATTTTATGATTTTTAAATTTTTGAAAGCCTTAATTGTATTTATGCTTTAAAATCTCAGAAATGAGAACGAGAATATTGATTTATAAGAAAATGGCCTAAACATCGAAATTTTTGTACCAAGGGAAAAATGATCTTTTCATTGATTTAGAGGTTGTAAAAATCTAATATTTACAGTGAACAATATGGACCATTAGATCTTATAAGGAGTCTTGATATAATGGCTAAATGTGGCTTTTTGCAAAGAAAACAATGAAGAATTTTTAACCATTGGATGAGTTTCAAATACAAGGGCTATTATTGATTCTTGCATGAGATATTTCTCTAAGGGAATGAGCCATTCACGTTGAAGGAGAAAGGGAGGATAAGCTGAAAAAAATCAGTGGAAAAAATAAAAAAAAGATAGAAAAACTTGGAAAGCACATTTAGATGTATAATTTCTAGTTTATATTCTTGCATTTCATGGCATTTCTCATCACATTTGTATAGTACTTTTCATATTGGTTCTTTATTTTTTTATTTTTTTCTTGAGAAAATCCTTAATTTTTTGTGTTTTAGCTTCAAAATTGATCTAAAAGCTTAATCAACTAATCCATAGCTCAATTTGAAACAAAAGATCAAAGAAATCAAAAATCAATCCACCATTAAACTATTTGGGGGTTTGACCGAGCTTGAATCCTTTAGGGCCAAACCTCTTTGTGATCCATTTTGATGTATATCTTGTGTTTGGCTTATGTTCTTGTTCATATGGTTTTCTTACCATTTTAGTATACTATATTTTTGATGAAATTTTTTTAGTGACTAAAATTGTCTCAACATGATGAATATCTTAATGTTTGACACATGTTTGAGTTAAAAATGAAAACAAGTTATGGCAATGCCATAGAGTAATCAGCCAAGGTAATTTCTTTGCTTTGTCAAAACTTGCTCATTCATTTGTGGCCAAATGTTGCTTGATCTTATGTATTGATTGTATTTTTCTCATGTTTACTAAATTTTTAATGTGTTGGATTAATTTTTTATTGGAAAAATGCTAGTTGAATGGATTGTTTGGATGATTTTTTAATGTTTGTTTGGTTGGATTTTAAAGAACACAAAAAAAAAAAAATGGTGGAACATGTCAAAAGTTGGAAAGTTTTTATTTTTAATCCATTTTAATCTTGAATTTTCATGCATTATGTTTGTGACATTAAGTTAGAAAAATACCTTAGTTTGTAATTATGTTTCTAGGTCATGCATTTGCCACATGCATTCATTTATAGCCCTTTCCATAAAACCTTAAAAAAATATTTTTTTGTGAAACCCTAAACCGAAACCCAAATCCAAGCGTTAAACCCCAAATCCTAATCAAAACCCCAAATCTAAATCCTAAACCCTAAACCTAAATCCTAAACCCTAAACCTAAACCTGTAATCCAAACCTTAAAACCTAAACCATAATCTTAGACTTAAAAACTTAACCCTAAAACCTAAAACCCTAAACCAAACCAATTCCCAAAACCAAACCTCGAACCCTAAATCAATCATGCATTTGTATTTCATTTTATTTTGTCATCAAATGCTTTTTTATATTATCATGCATTCATACTTTGTCATCTATATTATATTTTCATGTATTCATCACATGTTATAATGTTCATGCATCTCATGCATTTATTTTCAAAAATTATTTTTCAAAGAAAAATATTTTAAAATAAGATAATACCTTAAGTAAATATAATCATCAAGATCTTGCCTAATGATAGGAGGATTCTCGATAATAATTATTTATAAAAGGTGTTATCTTGGTTTTATGGGGCAATTTGAAAGCTTTTAAATTATGAATATTTTTTAAACTTTACCTAATTATAGGAAAGTAGAAGAAGTATTTTGATATTTAAAGTGTTTCATCTTAATCCAAAGATAAAAAAGTTTTGTTTTAAATTTGATTTGTTTTTATTTCAAAAAAAAAGGAAAAAAGAAAAGAAATTAATTTTAAACATTAAGTAAAATAGGACTATTTTAATTAAAATTAAATGATAACATGCAATGAACTAGTATTATTTTCGACAAGTGCTATGGGATTGGTAATCCTTCCTATGTATAATTGACTTCCAGACTCAACTCTAATTTCACAGACCACAAATTTGTTCTTTCTCTAAAACTTTTTAAACCCATTTTAAAATGTTTTATTAAAAGGACAAAAATTTTTAGGTGACCAATCACACCCTGAAAAAAGATTGGTAGGGACTCCTCCTTGTTTTTTTTATTGAAAATATTTTTATCCTTTTGTGTTTTTTTTTCAAAATTTCCCCATTCATTCGACTTTTGGGTCAGCTCAACCCCGACTCCCAAGATGTTGCAACAGCTTGGCGACTCCATTAGAAATACATTTAAAGAGTCAAGCCAAAAATTCATTACACATAATCCTTAAATTTGGTTTAATGGTCATAATTGATATTTAATCTTAATTCTTTGATTTTAATTTTCTTGTTTTCTTAAAAAGTGAAAATTTTGAGAAAATTTAAAAAATTAAAAAAATGAAAAAAATTGAAGCATTGAAAAAAAATCAAAAAATTGAAAAGAAATCTAAAATATTATTGGCTTCAATTTTCTTGTTTTCAAAGAGCATAAAAAACAAAAAAAAAATTGTGTGTTTTACATTTCATGTATATTTTAATTATGTCATTTCATGCATATTTTAATTTTTACATTTCCTGGATATTTTAATTATGTCATTTATTATATATTGTTGTTATTTATTTTGTTCTTAATATTTGTGGGGCATTTAGGATAGGGGTAGTATAGGAAAATGTCAAAGGTTTGTGTGTTCCTTCTCACACATTCACATTGCTTTTAATGCATAAACTCTATACCCAGGCTTTTAACCTTAATTAGGACGAAGTAAAGTAACTACGCCCTCATGAGGTGTAAACCTCTACAATGGCTAGTGGAACATTTTCACTCAGATTGAACCGTTTCCATTTATAGCTTGTAATGGGTAAAGATTGGAGTGTCACACTAGTCTATAATAGATGATGATGTGAGAAGCAATTTGGAAATTTTAGATGCATCAATTCCCAACCTAGCATATAATGAACTTTAGGAAGCCAACCCTAGGTAGAGCTATATCACACCATCTCCATAAAAATTCTCCCAAATAAGTCATACGAAGGAACAACCTTCCTTTTCTTATTTGTTTTCTTGTTTATTTGATAGTTTGTATTATTTCTTTTAATAAAAAGGAAAAGAAATAAATCATTAAGAAAAACAATCCTTAATGTTTTTCTTTATTAAAAAAAAAAATACTTTTAGTAAAATTTCTTCTTTCATGTAGTTCGATTCATTTGATTTGTGTCTAAAATTGAAAACAAAAACAAAAGCAAAAACTGAAAAAATGAAGGGTTTTTCTTAAATTATTTGTTTATTAGCTTAATAAGAAAAGTAAATTTTTTTTTTTGAATTTTAGTCAATTTTGTATGATTCTTTTAGTGTCCCTAATTTTTCCTTGTTCTAAACGAAAAAAATAGAAAAAAAAAATCAAAAGAAACAAAAAAAAAAATCTTTGAATCCTAGTCATTTGTGCGATAGCATTTCATGTGTGCGTGTGTGTGTGTGTGTGTTTTCTTTTTTGAATTTTTCCTCCTAAAAAAAAAGTCTTTGAGTTTGAATGTTGTTTCATGTGTTGCATTTCATTCTTTCATGATTGGAAATAATAATATAATACATGTACCCCATCTCATACATATCATAATAAGATAATAGATGCATTCCATCCCATCCACATCAATAGATAGTACATATATTCTTTTTCATGCATATCTTAACAGATGGTACATACATTTCATCCCATGCACATTATAATAGATAGTACATGCATTCTATTTCATGCATATCATAATGAGATAATGCATGTTTTTTGTTTCATGTACATCTTGATGGTAGTGTTAACTTTATTGGGTTTACATAGTACATGCATTGCATTTCATGAAAATATATCTTATACATATGATATGTCAGCACGTTTTATATAAATATGTTACATTAGTCATAGGTATACATATTATCACTCATATAGAATGTCATTGCATTTCATGCATATAGATTCATGAATGATTGGGTCTGTAAAACATGCCTTGCATTCATGGGAACATATCGCAACATTCTTGTAACAGGACATTGCATTCTTTACATGCATATTTATGAATGATGTGAATTTTTATCATTTGGGGCCTTGTACATATGAAAATCCATTGTTTTAGGCATATTTGCATTTCATGACATTTTTTACATCATCATATTCATGTATTCATAAACATGTTTTGTGCATCATGTAAATTAGCATTTGTTTGGTGGCATTCATTCATAAGAATAATATCATAGACTTTTAGTTTAAACCCTTTGAAATAAAATGTCTATTTTGGTGGGTATCAGAATGGTAAAAATGAAAAACAATGGGTAGCAACGGGAATACCTTTAAAAACCTTTCTTAAACATAAGAGGAAAATTAAGCTCTTTCTCAACAATAATAATAAATTTTGACTTGCATCCTATGTATCATTTGTCTAAATTCATTGTTTTTTATACTAGCTAGGGACCAAGAATAGTGATTGTAAATATACTTTTGTTAAACCTTTGGAGCAAAGAGATATTATTAAAGGTCTTACCTAAATATTAGAGAATTTTTAAATTATCTCTTAAGGCTAATAATAAAATTCACATTATATGATTCTGACTTTAAGTAATTAATAGAAGGTTTAAAGATAGTGCATCTTAAGAATCATGGAAAAAAAGAATGTTAACAGGATTGAAAAGGTGGAAAGAGCCCAGAATGAGTTTAGAGAGATAGTTATAAGAATACAACAGAATATGGATAGACATTTGGCAAAATTGAAACAAATGTTAGCAGGTTTGACAAAAAGAAAAAGAATTGTTGAAACACATGGGGTGAGGGAGGAAACAATTGTTAAGGAACCATTATATCCATCTGGGTTCACTATCCATATGTTCAAGACCCCCATATGCCACTGGCACACCTAGCAACCTATTAACCCATCAACCTTATACTAGCACTTTTGCTAAGTTGGCCCTAGTTTAGATAAATGTCAATCTTAAGCTTACTCTATATGACCCCATTACTATGCCAAATTGGGATGATTCTAAAGAATAGGAAAAATTAAAAAGGGAGTCAGATCTACCAAGAAAAATAGTGATGAAGGATAAATATGACTTGTTGGAAGAGGATTGAAGATAATTGAATGCCATAATATAAATGAGAGTGTTGATGCCAGCAAACTGAGTCTAGTGCTTGATCTTGTCATTTTATCAAAATTTAAAACCCCAAATTGAAAAAGTATGATGAACAAAATGCTTCTTGACATACATCATCATGTATTGTCAAAAAATAACAAGCTACACTCATGATGATAAGTTATTGGTCCATTGTTTTCAAGATACCTTTACCAAGTTTATAGTAAGGTGGTATGCTCAGCTAAATCAAAGTAAGATTTGCTACTAAAAAGATTTGGCTAAAGCCTTTATAGCAAAATATAAACATGTGTCAGATATGGCACCAAATAGGTTATTTTTGCAAAATATGAAGAAAAAGGCAAACAAAACCTTTAAGGATTATTTTCACTGATGGAGAGATATAATAGCTCAGGTTCAGCCACCATTGATAGAGAAAAAAACTACAATACCTTTTGTAAGCACTTTGAAAGCCCTTTCTATGATAAATTGATAGGCAGTACCACAAAGAATTTTGCTGGCGTGGTAATATTAGGAGAATTTGTTGAAAATGCAATTAAAAATGGCAAGATCAAAGGGTAAGAAATTTCAAGAGCTAAGGAAACCCCAGCCACCAAAAAAGAAGAATTAGAGACCCAAGTAGTAACTTTTAAGAGCCCATCACATAAACCTTTTATCTTATACCAACCACACTCGACCGATTCCCTTATTATCCTTTGGCCAACCATGTATCCCAAATACCATACCTTTATCAATCAATACTAGTGCCAGCTTTACACCCTGTGTTTCAAACCTCTATTACTCTACCTATCACTAAACCAACTTCAAGGCCTCGTAACCAAACAAAAGCTTTTGGAAGGGCATGAGTCCAATGAAAAAGATGTCACATTGACCCAATTCCCATATCATATGTTGAGTTATTACCAAAACTCATTAAGAGTCATTTAATATCAATTATGCATCTAGAACCATTGAAACCTCCTTATCCCAAATGGTATGATGTCAATGTTATATGTGAATATTATAAAAAAGATCATTCCATAAAAAGTTA
Organism: Durio zibethinus; assembly: GCF_047325235.1. Classification (NCBI taxonomy): domain Eukaryota; kingdom Viridiplantae; phylum Streptophyta; class Magnoliopsida; order Malvales; family Malvaceae; genus Durio; species Durio zibethinus. The sequence continues at coordinate 30,951,418 of NC_143164.1, read as the reverse complement.
CCCTACTTTCAAGTATAAGGCTCAAAGTCTGATTAAAAAAAAGCTTCATAAGTTTTGTTGAGCAAATAAGGTTGGATGTCAAATTCAAATTAAACTGTATATAGGTGTAATTATTGCAATGATGAAATAGGCTAAAGTCATTTGAAAGTGACTATTTTGAATTTCTTTTAAGGTTTATTTGGATTTTTGTTATGTGTGATGCATTTTCATGATGTCTCCACTTTCATCCAATTGAATCAATATTTTCTTCAATATTGTCTTTATATTCATTCTCAAAAGATTAAATGCTTTGAAGATCTTTCATAGGATTTTGATTTTAAAATAATTATTTAAGAATAAATCCCCACATGATTAATTTCCAAAATCATAAAAAAGAAAAAAGTGCCTTGAAACTAAAAATTAAAAAAAAAAGAAAAAAATGACAAAAAAAATGAGAAAAAAATGAGAAAGTTTTTTTTTTGTAATAAAATGAGTCTTGAAAGAGTTGGCGATCTCTATTAAAAAAAAATGGACCAAATACCTTTATACCCTTTGTAAGCACTCTTATCTCCCAAATCACTCAAATACTTTCACTTATCAATCATAACCCCTTAAGAGGTATAAACCTAAATTTCTAAACCTTGTCTTCATCTAATAATATTGTGATATAAATAGGTGGTATTCTTTTCCTAAGCAATGAACAATGAGACAGTCGATTTCAAAACAAAAAAAAAAAATTCTAAGAAGATTAGGCAAATACAACATTTTTCTTAAAGTTTGGATGTGGTAATTTGATAAATATCGATGTTATGTTGTACCTTCTAAAATTTCCAAAATCAAAGCCACCCAAATCTTTCAAAATGATTACAAGCACATCATCTTTCTAGTTCTCCACCTTAAAAATTGTCCTTGTCCGGTATCATAAAGCACATTGACAAAAAAAAAAGACTTTATTGCCCTTAAGACAATGTGAATTGTGATAAACCCTTTTAGTGGAGTAACATGGATTCCTTGACACTTTAAATGAGTTCACTCCACATGACCCCTTGTCTCACATTAACCTTCATTAGGGGTGGTATGCCAAAGCATAATACCTTTCTTGAATGGTGGTGGAGGCATCCAAAATGCATCAAAAAAATAATAATAATAAAAAGAGAAAAAAAGAGGAAAAAATTTGGTTATGACATCATGCAATTAAGACATTCAAATAAAACCAAAAACAAAAAGGTCTCAACAAATTCACAAAGAAACCAATGAAAGAAAACTAGAAAGTTTAAAAAAAAAAACCCTTACTTTAAACCTTTTTTTGAAAATAATTGCTCTTCACATTTGAGTGACCTATGCTTGAAATGGTAAATGGCCATCTTTCATTATCCCTTCACAAATACAAAAATTTATCCCTTGCTACTCCTTTTAAGTCTAATGAAAATTCTTTCAAAATAAACTTTAACCAAGGATTACCCTTTGAACTTGGAGGCAAAAAGGATACATTTAGGGGTTAAGTATCACAAAGTCCAAGAAAGGGACCTTATATGCTGAATGTAGATGTCAAATAAAAAGTCTCCAAAGTTTTGAATTCATTCAAAGAAAAATAAAAAGAAAGGTGAAATGAGGGGAAAATAAGAAAAGGGAAAGAAAATGAAAGAAAGAAAAAATGGGAAAATGGAAAAAATGAGGAAATAAAAAAAAACAAATAACAAAGAAAAAGCAAGGGAAAAATAAAAGAAAAGAAGAAAGAAGAAAGAAAAGAAAAAAATGAATGATTAAATGGAAGGCATGCGAAAATGAAAAGACATATGCCCCCAAATTGAATCCTTCAAATAAAAAAAAATTATCCTTAGTTTAAAATCCCTTTAAACACTTATCTTGGGCCATTTATCCTTTTCTTTGGTAACCCCAAATCTTGATGTATGTTACATTTCAACAAAAGTCCATATTTGATCAAGTAGTGATGCTTAAAATTGAAGAGTTTCTTTTTGAGAAATGGCCATAAATTTTGTAAACTTGTTTAGTCTTCTTTTATTCCTTAATTATCTGTTAGAACCTTTAATCCATTTTGGATAAGTTTGAATTCTTAAGTGTATGATGTAATAATAAAAAAAAGAAAACAAAAAAGGAAAAAAGAGAAAAAGAAAAAAGAATGTGGCTCTAAGGTGAAAACCCCGTAAAATGGTAGTTTAGAGCAAACTTGGAAAACCTCAAAGCCACTTTTGATATCGACTAAAGGTAACCCAAACCCCTTTTGAGAGTCTAAGGATATGAAAGTCCCAAAAGTTTAAGATGCATAAAATGGATTTGGTTTTGAAAATTTAAGCCTATTTTCCTCATCCTTAAACGACATTCCAAAACTTTAAGCCCACCATAACTAACCTTAATATCTATTAAAATGCCACATTTAAATACTAAAGAAAGTGCCAAACCTATTCAATTTATGTAGGATTCATGCTTTAAAGAAAATTTTATGTCTCATTTATAAGCCTGGATGAAAAAGTATACACCTATTTTATCCCTTTTAAGCAATGAAGTTCCTTTGGATGAACCAAAACCTTTATATTCAATCTAGTTGAAAAGAAAATATTTACCTATTTCATTTCTAATAGAGATCGCTAATTCACAAAGGACTACCAAATTCATATTTATTTAGATATTTTGCTTCTCTGTAATTATGAAATTTTATCATGTTGGGCAAATTTTATTGACCATTTTAAAAAAATTTTTGAATAACCAGTCACACATTTTATGAAAGATAAAGAAATTAGGTGAGAATCTTTAGGCCTATTTCTTTTTAAGAAAGAAAAATGTTTTTCATGGAATAGTTGATGTTGTTGAAAAAAAATATGTTTCCATAAATGATGGTTTGTCTTCTTGCTTTTACAATGAAATCCAAAGTGCATGTTGCATATTGCATGTACATCTTAGAAAGAACATCTGCATTTACCTTGGGACACTTGCATTTGCATCATAGTAGTCCTTGACGCTTGGAAATTTATGAAATTATGAACTTTTGAGTTTTGCAAATCTTTGCAATTCATGAATCTTTGATCTTTCCTACAAATCTTTAAAATCTTTGACTCACATGAAACTTTAAAATTTATAAGTTTTTAACCCTCTTACGAAACTTTGAAATTTACAAATCTTTAATGCTTGTGAATCTTCGAAAACTGTGAATTATTTACTTTGCTTTGAATCCAGGATCTTCAAATTGTGAATCCAAAGTCTGCAAAGTATGAATCATTTACTCTATTTTAAATCTAAAATATTTCAAACTATTACTCTATTGTGAATCTAGAGTCTTCTAAACTATGAATTGTTTACTCTGCGATGAACCCAGAGCCTTCAAACTGTGAATTATTTACTTTATTGTATATCCAAAGTCCTTCCAACTATAAATTATTACTCTGATGTGAATCCAGAGTCTTCTCAACTATGAATCATTTATTTTGTTATGTATCCAAAGTCTTCCAAACTATGAATCATTTACTCTATTATGAATCTAGAGTCTTTTAAATAGTGAATCATTTACTCTGGTGTAAATTCAAAGTTTTCTAATTGTGAATTGTATGAATCCAAAGTCTTCTAACTGTAAATAGTCTTTTGGTGTGAATCCCAATGCTTTTGAAGAATCTTGGTGTGAATCCTAACCTTTTTGGTATAAATTTTAAAACTTTTAAAAACTTCTAGTGTGAATCTCAGCCTTTCAGTGTGAATAAACTTTAAAAGTATCATGGTGTGAATCCCATCCTTTTCAATATGAATCTTTAACCTTTGAAAAATCCTAATGTGAACCCCTATTTTTTCACTATTTATGGGAATCCCAGTCTTTTAGTGTGAATCCAAACTTTTGAAGGACCCTTTGGTGTGAATCTTAAACATTTGATGAGAACCTCAAAGACCTTTGGTATGAATCATAAACCCTTGAAACAACTTTTGATGCAAATTTTGAACAAAAAAAGAAAAAAATATGCTTAAATCAAATAAGTCCAATTTCATTACTGATGACCTAGTCAGACTTGCAAATTTGGAGAATATTTATGATCATGAAAATCTTTTTCCCTAAGTACAATCACATGATATGAACAAAAATTTATGGAATCATACTGTTTTCTTTGCATTCATGACATACATTGCACGCATAATAAATTTTATCTTGGAGAAACAAATGCATTTGAAGAATGAACCCTTTTTTGTCAAAAAAAAATCAATCAATCAACAAACACCAAAAAACCAAAGATAAGAAAAAATCCTTTAAAAAAGATCTAAACCCATTTCAGAGCTTCCTATCCAACCCAACTTTCCAAAATGAGACTTTTCAAACTTTTTTGAGACCAATTTCACCCTTTTCAAAATTGATTTTTAAAGTCAACTACTTATGTTTATAGGAGCTTTTAAAAAAAGGGGGAAAAGAAAGAAAAAGGAAGAAAAATATGCGAAAAGGAAGGGTTGCTAAAAAAATGAATGAAAGTATGAGATATGATACTAAGATTGAGTTCTTAAAAAGAATAAATGTCAATGAATTTTGAAAGAGATGAGGATTAAGCCTATGTTAGCTGGCACCTATGAAGAATTAAGCCTAGATTAGCTAGAACCTATGAAGAGTTAAGCCTAGTCTAACTGGCATCTATAAAGATTAAGCCTAGTTTAGCTGGCACCTATAAAGATTAAGCCTAGTATAGTTGTTACCAAGAAGATTTTAGCCTAGTTTAACTGGCACCAAAGAAAATTAAGCCCAAACTAGCTGGCACCAAATGGATTTTTTTTTTTTAAAAAAGTTTGTTGCCTATATTCATAAGAGCCCTTTTTAAATAATTTTTAAAAGTTCATTGCCTATGTTAATATAAGCCCTTTTTTATTGCATTAAAAATTTTGGCTTTTTAGTGCTTATTTTTAGTATAATTTGACTATTATTTTAGCTTGTTCTTTAGCATTTCTTAGCAAAAATACTTCTAAAATCACCACCGTCTCATGTGTAGGTAAAAATGGAGAAAATGAGGAATTTTGGTCAATTTAGACACATTTGGAAAATTTTTGGTGCAAATTGTGAAAATAGCCTAAAACTAATGTCATTAAGTTAGATTGCTTTTGAGGGAGTTTTCTTAAACCTTTCTTCCATGAAATTTTTTTAGCGTTATTTCTAGCATTTTTTAAAATGATTTTATTGTTCAATTTACTCGTGGAATACTTGAATTTTTTGTAGTAAAAAATAAAAACATACATCCATGCAAAAGGCTTAACAAGGAGAAGAAGTAGCATTATTGGCATGGAATACAACCTTCATTTGCGAGAAAATTAGGCATCATATTTTGGCATTCAAAGGAAGACTTCAAGAGGTGATTATATGGCATATTGGAGAGCTTTCATTGTTCATAACTTAGACTTTTTGGAAGTGGCAAAATGGATGAGGAAGGCTTGCAATTGAGGAAGAATAAAGAAGCATACAAACAGCCATGCACCAAGTGCAAAAGCAAGGAGGAAAGAAGTCCCTAAAAGCTCACCTCATTGTAGATATTTTGGAGAAAGTTTTTGGGGTTTCATTCACCACTTACCTGCCTATAAATAGGAGTAGAGCCAGCTATTTTAGAAAGACTTTAGCTTAGGATTTTTTTTTCTTGTTCTTTAATTTTGGCACTTTCCTTTACTGCATTTTATTTTCTTAGCAAAAAATAGCCCTTGATCTTTATGTTTTTCTATTGATTTTGATTGCACTTCTACATTTCCTTAACCATTTTTCAGCGTTCTTTACGATTTTGGTCATAAAACTTACAAATTTTATTGATTTCTAGCTCAAATTTACTGATTTTTCATTGATACTCAAATATGTTTTTGAATTTGCCAGTTCTGACCTACTTGCGGTTTTTTTATGATATCTCATTCAATCTTACTTGTTTTTACTCAAAATTTTATTCATAGTTTCCTAATCCAATTAGCTACAACATAAATTCAACTTCAAACTCACACCACAACATTCCGGATCAAGCTTGGAAGATTAATCTAGTTATAGGTGACAAGTGTAGGTTAGATATGATCAATCAAGTTTGGTGTGGAACTGTTCTCTCTTTGGTGAGTTATTTATCTTTTTTTCACTATAAATCCTTAGTTTTACTTGTTTACTTGTTGATTCTTGCTTGATTTAGTTTATTTATTTACATTTTATTATTGTTTGTATCATATTTGTAGTGCATGCTTTATTTTTTGTGTTTTTTAGTGTTGTTTAGTTTGCTAGCTAGTTGAGCTATTTTTCCTTTATTTTGCTGCAAATTTTTTGTTGAAATCTATGGTAAACTTGCTATTTGATCTGGCTTTAGTTCATTTTAAGTTCATGTTCATTAGAAAATTTTAAATTTATATTTTAAATTTATATTTTTAATTTGTGAATTATTAAAATTATGTTTTAGCACAGTTGTTGTTTGCTTAATTTTTTAATTCCTCCATGTGACTTTTCTAAAATTTGTTATTTTCACTGTACTTTCTTATCTTGTTCCTTAGTCAAACTTTAAATTTTCAGTTCATGTTAGCTTGAGTTTGCATCATTTTGAGCTAGAATGGTAGTTTCAAATTCAGATTCTAGATTTTGCTATACTTTTGGTTTTCATGTTCTAGCTTAGATTTCATAAATTTTTTTATTGCTTCCATTTCAAATATGTTTTTACTTTAAATCATGTTTAGCTCATTGCATTTCAATTTACTTATTATTTTGAATTTTATTTTACTTAGTTTACATTTTGCAATTTTACACCATACTATATTTGTGTTACATGCTTTGGTTGATTTTTTTTTTGTAGTTAGTTTTCATGTTCATTTGTTAATCGAGCCAACTATAAAAAGGCATGGGGATAAAAGGAACTTAGCTTAGAAAGTTTTTCCAAATCTCTATGGGATCGACATTTTGACTGAAAAGTCACTTTTACTACTTTTCTGGCCCATATACTTATAGATTTTTCAAATCAAGTTTTTGGCACCGTTACCAAAGATTATGATTTAAGAGTCCTAGATTAATATCAATCTTCACATTCTCTTCTATAGATTGGGTCCCTTTAGTGTACATACCTTAGGCTAGAGTTTAGATTTGTTTCAATTTTACGTGTATATATCCTAGGTTTCTTTGTTGATTTTTTTTCTTAGTTGTATATACTTAGGTTTCCATTTATAGGTTGATCTTTAGGTATAGTGTTCTTAGGGCCCATGTATGCACTTTGTTAAGAATCATGTGTTGATCTCTTTAGATCTTGAGCTTGAGGCTACTCATAAGAGGATTAGGAAGAAAAAGCAAACTGATCTTACTATCACCATGCCCAAGCAAGACACTAGAGCCCTTAAGGATTATGCTGTGCCCAATCTTCATGGTTTTTAGCCTAGTATTAGGAGGCTAGTGATTCAAGCCAATAATTTTGAGATTAAACTTGCAATCATCCAGATGATACAACAGTCAATGCAATTTAATAGTCATTCGAGTAAGGATCCAAATGCTCATCTTTGTAATTTTTTGATGATTTGTGATACATTTAAATAAAATGTGTTACTGAGGATGCCATTAAGCTTAGGTTATTTCCATTTTCCCTTAGAGATAGAGTCAAGAGTTGGTTAGCCTTGATGCCACTAGATTCTATCACCACTTGGGATGGTTTAGTACAAAAGTTTATGGCTAAATTTTTTTCGTCCAACCAAAATGGCCAAGCATCAAAATGAGATCACTACATTTGCTTAGCACGACTTGGAGGCCTTGTATGAGGCGTGAGAAAGATATAAAAAGCTCTTGAGGTGGTGTCCACACCATGGACTACCAAAATGGCTGGAGATTCATATTTTTTATAATGGGTTAGTGCCTAACACTAGGATACTTTTGACATAGCTTGTGAGCTTATTAAGGATATAACGACTAATAATTATAAGTGGTCTAATGAGAGACATCACCCGATGAAAGCTTTAAGGGTGTACGAGGTTAATGAGCTTAAAGCGCTTAGTGCTAAAGTAGATTATCTAGCCAAATTTGTAGAGTCTTTACATAGTAAAGTTACACCTTTAGAGCTGAGTATTAGTCATTCTAGGTTTACTCATACCTATAATTTTTTAGCTATGTGTGATGTATACAGGGTACAACACCCAAGGGAGTCATGTCCAAGCACCTACCCAAAAAGTATCTACTATTTAAGATAAACCCTTAAGCAATCGAATAACCCTTATGTTTCCACATATGACTCACGTTGGAGGAATAATCCTCTTTCTATCTAGTCCATTCAGATACCACAGAGACCTCAATACACTAGACCACCTTACGCACTAGGTTTTCAGCAGCCATCATATTAGCAACACCTATAACACATACCTCCACATCCATCTATGTTAACCCTTGAGAAAAAACCCTTAGTTAAGGATCTTGTAAGTTTTTTTGTTAGGGCTTAGACCTCATTCATGTAGAATTAGAACATCATGTTTTAAAACCACTCAACATCCATAAAAAACATAGAGACTTAGATTGGTCAATTAGCAACCCTCTTTAGTACTTGACTATAGGACACCTTACCTAATAATATAGAGGTCAACCATAGAAGGGAAGGGAAGAGCATTGCAAGGCAATCACACTTAAGAGTGAGAGGTAGTTAGCTAGTGGCCAAAGCCTGATAGGTTCTTAGGATGTGGTAAATGAGGAGTCTGGTGTTGATGAGCCTAATAGAGACCTAGCTCATAATGAAAGGAAAAACAAGAAGAAGAATAAGGGTGTAGTAATTATTCCTACTCAATTACCACAAATACCATCATCTAATGCTATATCAAATTCATCTAGGCTTATTTCTTCTAAAATTAAACTACCTAGACCTTACATTCATTTCTCTCAAAGGTTTAAAAAATAGAAGGAAGAGAAGCAATTCTCTAAATTTCTTAAGGTGTTTAAGAAGCTGCACATTAATATCCCATTTGCATATGCACTTGAATAGATGCCTACCTATACAAAATTTATGAAGGACATTATTTATAAAAAAAAAAGATTGAAAGATTATGAGACAGTTACACTTAACAATGAGTGCACATCTATGATTTAGAAAAAACTACCTGTGAAGCTTAAAGATCCTAATAGCTTTATCATTCCATGTACTATAGGTAGTATGTCCTTTGATTGAGCCTTGTGTAACTTAGGTGCTAGCATTAACCTAATGTCTTAGTTCATTTTTTAAAAATTAGGCATAAGAAAGGCTAAACCCACCTCAGTTACTCTGCAGTTGATCAATAAGTCATTGAAATACCTTAGAGGGATTGTGGAAGATGTTTTGGTTAGGGTAGAGAAATTTATTTTATCGACTAACTTTGTGGTTCTAAATATGGAGGTGGATCATGAGATCTCAATTATTTTTGGGAGACTTTTTATAGCCATTGCTAGGACTATAATTGATGTGCAAAAATGAGAGTTGACTATGCAAGTTCAGGATCATAAGGTTACTTTTCATGTTTTTAAGGCTTTATCATTTCTTAATGATTCTAATGAATGCTCAAGGGTAGAGGTAGTTAATGATGTGATTCATGGTAGTTTTCATCGAGAGCATTCTATCTCACATTTTGAGGAGTGCTCTATAGTCGAGAAAGTAAAAGACATGGATTTGAGTGAAGATGATGATGATTTATTAATATTCTCTACTTTTCAATTTGTACCACCTTCTAGTAACGAGCATTTAGTTAATCCTGACACTCTCCTTAGAGTGATTAAACCTTCAGATCTAGATTCATCGAATTATGAGACATTCTATTTTATGACACTTATCAATGTCCTGGGGGTGATGGTCTAGTTGTTATTGATGGGATCTCATTTTTAGTTGATTTACCAATCTTTAAGTAGTTTTAGTTTAGTCATACCTATCATAGTCCTTCTAGGAGGGATAGTATGGATATGTTGTAAGAAGGATATATTATGGTTTATGTTGATGATAGATCGATTGATAGGATTCCAAAACTAAAACCCACTTACCTCAGTCTTTTTAGGTGTGAGGTTGAAGGTTTTCTTAAAAAGTTAACTGTCGCTCCTGCTTGCCCACATGATCCACCATTAGACCATAGTTTTGATGAGATGGTAAAGATAGAGGTCTTGAAATGGTTGGATTTGAGAATTAAGTGTGGAGTGATTACTATGAACTTATAGGGTTGAGCTTGTTCTGACAATCTAGCTTTCGACTTAAAATAAAGTGCTTCTTGGGAGGCAACCCAATCTTTACATTCATGTTTTGCTTTCATATATTTTGCTTACCTTTTCTTGCACATATTGATGTAGTTTTTTTTTTTTTGGTATAGTTGTTTCTTTGTTTTGTAGGATGAATAAGAGCTTAAAGATGAAGCACTAGTTAGGCCAAAGCTTAGATGGATGATTCGACTATCATGCCAATATGATGATAGGGAAGTTTCCTTATTCCTCTATTTTGTGCTTTAGTGCTTGATGCATATACATTAAGGACAATGTGTTGTTTAATTTTGGGGGTATTAGGGGAATTTTTGAAATTTTTTTTTAAAATTTTCTAAATTTCCTTGATTTTTGCTTTGAAATTGAGCTTAACTAGTGGTAACTTGAATCATTATTATGCTTTCTTTGATAGTTCTTCATGAAGCCAATGATATGTAGTGATTGATAATGAATATAGCTTTAGGAAAAGATTGAATATGTGTGAAATATGAGATAATGCTTAGGCTAAGAGAATTCTTGAATATGGTATTCATTTGTAAGTTGATGCTTTGAACATTGAAATACATTTTTTATCTAGTATTGATTATGTGAGCATGAGATTGTTTTTGCATTGGTCTTTAGAGTGTTGTTTCATAATTTTAGAATTTGTTTTTGATCATTTCTCAAGGATAAATCCTGAAGGACACTTGATTAGGGAAATTATATAGGCCATCTTTGGATCGATTGAGCCTTTTGAAACAACCTTGATACAATATTTCCATAATCACCCATTTTAAACCTTATGATTCCTTTTCTTTGTTTTGAAACCACATTACAAGCTCATAGCCTTATTTTGATCTTTTCTATCTTTTTGGTCCCTTACCTTATATGCATTAGGACATTCATGTACACTTGTAAGCTATGCATTATTAAGAAGGAATGGTAGAGCTTAGAAAAATATTGGAAAATTGAAAAAAGAAAAAAAGGTCAAGCTTGCCAAAGAAAAAAAAAGAAAAATTGAAAAAGAAAAAATTATGAAAAAAAGAAAAATAATAAAATGGTGAAAAAGAAAAGAAAAGAAAGAAAAATGAGCAAAATCAAAGTTTGGGGGGTGATTCTTTAATCAAGCTTCGACCTTGAAAGCTCAATGATGAATGATCATTGACCTGTGATGCATTGTTAAGGTACTTAAGCCTAAATGTCTTTTATCATACCTTGACCCTAGTCTTTCGTTACAAGCTTATTAAAGTCCTAAATGATCATTGGTCACGTGTTTATCTACATTAATGGAAAGAGATGTGATAAGCAAACTTATGGAACATGAACATGCTTTATTGATCATTGTTATAATGTCTCATGAGTTGCATAACATTATTAGATTTCTTGCAAGAAGATGTGAAAAGTATTGCTTGCTTGTGAAACCTTAGTTAGAAATGTTTTCAACCTAGGTAAATTCTTGTGTAATAACACTCATTCATGATTTTACTTTAGTTATATTTATTAATCAATCTATGAGGCTATAGTGTTGAATGAAACATTGAAAGTATAATGTGATTCTTGCTAAATCTTATTTTGCTTGAGGACAAGCAAAAGTTCAAGTTTGGGGGTTTGATTGCATTAAAAATTTTAATGCAATTTGACTATTATTTTAGCTTGTTCTTTAGCGTTTCATAGCAAAAATACTACTAAAATCACAATTGTCTCATGTATAGGTAAAAATAGAGAAAATGAGGAATTTTGGTCAATTTAGATACATTTTGGAGAATTTTTTGTGCAAATTGTGAAAATGGCCTAAAAATTAGTGTCATTAAGTTAGATTGTTTTTTAGGGAGTTTTCTTGAACCTTTCTTCCATGAATTTTTTTAGTGTTATTTCTAGCATTTTTTTAAATGATTTTATTGTTAAATTTGCTCATGGAAAACTTAAATTTTTTGTAGCAAAAAATGAAAACATACATCCATGCAAGAGGTTTAATAAGGAAAAGATGGTGTACTACTAGCATGGAATGCAACCTTCATTTGCATGAGAATTGGGCATCACATTTTGGTATTCAAAGGAAGACTTCAAGAAAAGATGATATGACATATTTGAGAGCTTTCATTGGTCATAACTTGGACTTTTCAGAAATGAAAAAATGGATGAAGAAGGCTTGCAATTAAGGAAGAATAAAAAAGCCTATAAAAGCCATGAACCAAGTGCAAAAGCAAGGAGGAAAGAAGTCTCTAGAAGCTCACCTTGTTATAGATATTTTGGAGAAATATTTGGAGGCTCCATTCACCACTCACCTACCTATAAATAGGAAAGAAGCCAGCCATTTAAGGAAGACTTTAGCTTAGGATTTTTTTTTCTTGTTCTTTAATCTCTGCATTTTCCTTTACAATATTTCACTTTCTTAGCAAACAAATAGCCCTTGATCTTCATGTTTTTCTATTGATTTTGATTGCACTTTTACATTTCCTCAAGTATTTTTCAGTTTTCTTTATGATTTTGTAATGAAACTTGCAAATTTTCTTGATTTCCAACTCCAATCTACTAATTTTATTTTATTTTCAAATCTGTTTTTGAATGTACCAATTCTAACCTACATGTAATTTTTTGATGATATCTCATTTAAATCTTATTTTTTTATTCAAACTTTTTTTTCATAGTTTCCTAATCCAATTAGCTACAACATATTAAAAATTTAGCTTCAAACTCACACCACAATGTTCTAGATCAAGTTTGGAAGATTTGTCATGTTATAGGTGATAGGTATAGGTCAGATGTGATCAGCCAAGTTTGGCGTGGAAATGCTCTTTCCTTGGTGAGTTGATTGTCTTCTTTTCACTCTAAATCCTTAGTTTTACTTGTTTTATTTGCTGATTCTTGCTTGATCTAGTTTATTTCCTTACATTTCATTACTGTTTGAATTATATTTGTAGTGCATACTCTGTTTTTTGTGTTTTTTAGTACTATTTAATTTACTAGCTGGTTGAGCTATTTTTCCTTTATTTTGCTGTGAATTTGTTGTTGAAATCTATAGTAAACTTGTTGAAATCTATAGTAAACTTTTTATTTTCTCTTTACTTTTTCATCTTGTTCCTTAGTCAAACTTTAAATTTTCAGTTCATGTTAACTTAAGTTTGCATCATTTAAAGCTAAAATGGTAGTTTCAAATTCAATTTTTAGATTCTGCTATACTTTCAGTTTTCATGTTCTAGCTTAGATTTTGCAAATTTTTTTTTATTGCTTGCATTTCAAATATGTTTTTATGTTAAATCATGTTTAGTTCATTGTATTTCAATTTACCTACTATTTTGTGCTTTATTTTACTTAGTTTACATTTTTGCAATTTTACACCATACTATATTTGTGTTACATGCTTTGGTTGATTTTTTTTTTTAGTTAGTTTTCATGTTCATTTGTTGATTGAGCCAATTATAGAAGGGTATGGGAACAAAAGGTACTTAGCTTAGGAAGTTTTCCCTAACCTTTGTGGGATCGACATTCTGACCAAAAGGTCACTTTTGTTGCTTGTTTGGCCTATATACTTGCAGATTTTTCGAATCACTTTTCTAGATAGATATTTTAATGTTTGTTGCTTATGTTAATAGGAGCCCTTTTCTAAATAGATTTTTAAAGTTTGATGCCTATTTAGTATAAGCCTTTTCCAGATAGATTTTTAAAGTTTGATGTCTATTGCATATGAGCCTTTTTGTAGAAAATTTTTTTTAAAGTTTGATGCATATTTTATAGGAGCTCTTTTCAAGATAGATTTTTTAACGTTCATTACCTATGTTAATATGAGCCCTTTTTCCAAATAGATTTTTAAAGTTTATTACCTATGTTAATATAAGCCTTTTCCTATATAGATTTTTAAAGTTCCTTGTCAATGTTAATAGGAGCCATTTTCCAGAATGATTTTTTTTTTGAAGTTACTTGCCTATATTTATAAGAGCTGTTCTAGAAAAAACAAAAAACAAACAAAAAAAGCAAAAAAAAAAAACACACAAAAAAAATCCTCTAACATGAAAGTAAAAAAATAGCACAAACAAACTTTCCCTTAACTCTTGGTCCCAACCAAAATTGGTGTCTCTAGTCTTTACATTATTTTTTACTTTCATAAATATGTAAAGGGGAGTAGCTGTAAACATTTAATTTTGTTCGAGCAAAATTTTGACCATTTGTGAAATGCTTAAAATCTAGGTAGGGTCAAATTCAACACTTCTTTAATTTTGACAAGGTTCTACCCCATAGTCAACTTTGATCAAATCTTGTTAAACTTGGTCAACAAAGTCAAAATTACACAAAACTTGATCAAAATGGATAAAACCTGGGTTAACCCTTAAAAAGTCACAATCAAATTGCAATCAATGTGGATTAAATTGAAATATGAAAATTTTGAAGCATTAAATTTTTTTGTACATCGAAAGGTGCAAAATTATCAAAACACCCTTAGGAGTATTTCATAATTTGACTTTTCAGAAGTTGAATTTTCATGAAAATTTCTAAATTATAATTGAATTTTTTGAATGATTTTATATGCATTGAAAAATCAAATCACACCTTAAGAGGTGTGAAATTACCAAAATACCCCTTAAGGGTATCTTTGTAATTTGGCATTGCTAAGGTCAAAATTTTGTCAAAAAGTTCTAGATCATGATTTTATAATATTCGATGATTTTTAAAATTTTGAAAACCTTGATTGTACCTTTAAAGGTATAAAATTACCAAAATATCTTTTAAGGGTAATTTTGTAATTTAACTTTCCCAAAGTCATTTTTTGTGAAACTTTTCAGATAATAATTTTATAATTTTTGATAAATTTTGGTGCATTCAGAATCATAACAGTACCCTGAGAGGTGTGAAATTATCAAAATATCCATTAGCGGTATTTTTATAATTTGACCTTTTCGAGGTTGGATTTACACCAAAATTTTCAGATCTTAATTTCATAATATTTCATTGATTTTTGATGCTTTAAAATCTCAAAAATGAGCATGGAAATATTGATTTCTATGAAAATGGCCTAAACACTGAAAATTTTATACTAAAGGCAAAATTGTCATGTCATTGGTTTAGGGGCTGTAAAAGTCCAATATATGCAGTGAACATTGTGAACCATTGGATCTTATAAGGAGTCTTGATCTAATGGCTAAAGGTGGCTCCTTGCAAAGAAAACAAAGAAAAATTTTTAACTATTAGATGAGTTTTAAATACAAAGGCTATTGTTGATTCCTACATGAGATATTTTTCTAAAAGAAGAAGCCATTTACATTGGAGGAGGAGGGGAAGAGATGTTGAAAAAATATTAATGGAGAAACTAAAAAAAAGATAGAAAAACTTAGAGAACATTTTCAGAGGTATAATTTCTAGTTAATATTCTTGCATTTCATGGCATTTCTCATCACATTTGCATAGTATTTTTCATATTGCTTCTTTAGTTTTCTATTTTTCTTGAGAAAATCCTTAATTCTTTGTGTTTTTAGCTTCAAATTTGATCTAAAAGCTCAATTGACTAATCCATAGCTTGATTTGAGAGAAAAGATCAAAGAAATCAAAAATCAATCTTTCATTAAACCATTCAGAGGTTTGGCCAAGCTTGAATCCTCCATGGCCGAACCTCATTGTGGTCCATTTTGATGATTCCCTTGCTTTTAAGTGAAATTCATGATGATTAGATGATGAATTTACTTGTATCTTGCATGAAATTTGAGTAGATATTGGTGTATACTTTGTGTTTGGTTTATGTTCTTGTTCATATGGTTTTCTGTCTATTTTAGTATACTACATGTTTGATGAAATTTCTTTAGTGACTAAAATTGTCTCTACATGATGAATATCTTGATGTTTGATACATGTTTGACTTAATAAAAATGAAAACCAGTTATGGAAATGCCATAAAGTATTCATCTAAGGAAATTTACTTGCTTGGTCGAAACTTGCTCATCCATTTGTGGTCGAATGTTGCTTGATCTTACGTATTGGATTGCCTTTTTGTCATTTTTACTAAATTTTCAATGTGTTGGATTAATTTTTCAATGGTAAAATGCTAGTTGAATGGATTGTTTGGATGATTTTTTAATGTTTGTTTGGTTGGATTTTGAAGAACACAAAAAAAAAAAAAAAATTGTGGAACATGTCAAAGGTTGGAAAGTTTTTATGTTTAATCCCTTTTAATCTTGATTTTTCATACGTTACATGTTTGTGACAATAAGTTAGAAAATACCTTAGTTTGTAATTATGTTTCTAGGTCATGCATTTGCCACATGCATTCATTAATGGCATTATTGTAATTTTGCTTTCATTTCATATCCCTTTCCATAAAACCTAAAAAAATATTTATGTGACATCTCAATCCAAACCTTAAACCACAAATCCTAAATCAAAACCCTAAACCTCAAACCCTAAATCTAAACTCTAACCCTAAAACCTCTTAAATCCTAAAACGCTAAACGCTAAACCCTAACCTAGACCCTAAACCAATCCAAACCCCAAAACCAACCCTCAAACCCTAAATCAATCGTATTTCATTTTACCTTATTATCACATGCATGTTTATATTATCATGCGTTTGTACTTTGTCATCTATATTATATTGTTATGCATTCATCACTTGTTATTATGTTTATGCATTTCATGCATTTATTTTCAAAAATTAATTTTCAAAGAAAAATGTTTTAAAATAAGATAATACCTTAAGTGAATATAATTGTCGAGATCTTGCCTAACAATAGGAGGATTCTCGATAATTATTATTTATTGAAAGTGTTATATTGGTTTTATGATGCAATTTGAAAACTTTTAAATTAGGAATATTTTTTAATCTCTACCTTATTATAAGAGAATAGAAAAAGTATTTCATATTTAAAGTGTTTTTATTTTGATCCAAAAATAAAAAAGTTTGGTTTTAAATTTGATTTGTTTTTGTTTCAAAACAAATAAAAAAGTAAAGAAAAAAAATAAAGTAATTTTAAACATTAAGTAAAATAGGACCATTTTAATAAAATTAAAAGATAACATGCAATCAATTGTATAGTTTTCAATGGGTGGTGTAAAGATGCTAATCCTTCCTCATACGTAACCGACTTCTAGACTCAACTATATTTAAAAAATTGTAAATTTGTTATTTTTCTAAATTTTTTTAAACTTGTTTTAAAATGTTTTATTAAAAGGATAAAAATTTTTAGGTGGCCAATTATATCTTAGATAAATATTGGTGGTGACTCCACTTTATTTTTTTATTGAAAATATTTTTAACCTCGCATTTTTTCAAAATTTTCTCATTTGTCTGGCTTTTGAGTCAGCCTGCCTCCAAGTCCCAAGATGTCGTGACAAGTAAAAAATAAGTTTTTTAATATAATATATGTGTATAAATCTAAATAATAATAAAATATATAATTTTATATACACTTCAAAATGGGTTGGGACAAATCACCATAAATACACTTCTAATCTAATTTCGTTAATCTTATAAAATTCAACCCTCTCACTCAATCCCGATTTAAAAAATGCCCCTCATCGGATTGAGATGGCTAAAAAACCATCAAATATGAATTATTTTTACATCTTTATTAATTGGTATCTTTCGTTGCAAAATTTATCTGAGTAAAAAATACAAAAATGAGAAAACAAAAATAAAAACCTAAACGAGATGCCACATGGATACATCTACAGTTGTTTTTATAAAGTTACATTTATTAAAAAGATAAAAAAAGGAAAAAAAATTCAAAAAGGAAAAAAAAAAACTCATTCGGGTACCGTTGAACATTCTAGTTAAGTGAGGACCTATCGAATAGAAATTATTTTGTCATTCCATCCATTAGTTTTTTGTTGCAAAATTTATCTAATTAAAAAATTAAAAGGAAAAAAAAAAAAACAAATCAGAGTGTCATGTGGATACCTACATTTGTTTCACAAAATTTATTTAAATTAAAAATTTTTTAAAATTTAAAAAAGTTTAAAAAGAAAGCCAGAAAAAGGAAAATAGAAAAAAAATATAATGCCATGTTAAGACATCAAATGAGGATTAAATAAGAGTTAAAATAAGTTAAATTTATATAATGGATGGATAGATTACATCTTAATTATATGCAAATGTAAGCTTAACAACCTATAATGGGTTACAACCCATGAAAAGAAAAATTGCCTTTAAGCAGTTTTTTGGCATAAAATGCAAAAATTGCCAGGGACAGTAAATGTTGGTCTTAAAATGATAACACCCATATCTCTTATAATGGCATTCGACTATTAAGAAAAGTTTGATAAAGATTGTCTCTCTTTACAACATCAAAAGTAAAAGAACTTTAACAAAAGAAGAAGGAGTAATCAGGTAAGCATTGAATAACTCTTAGTAAAGAATTCTTGCATTCGATGTGAAGGACTTGTGTTGTGAAAATGAACAATTTTCATATTATGATCTTGTTCAACAACCTATAACTTAAGCCAGGTTTTCGCTTTCGCTTTCATTTAACAAGCATATATGATTATGTTCATATATATATATATTTGTGTGTGAATTTATTTTACAATAAATATAATGTTTTTATTAAATTAAAATATTAAATAATAACTTTATTTATATAATACATATATATAATTATAAATTAAACAAATAATTTTAAAATATAATTTAATAAATATAGTTAAAGTAAGACAGAATACCATAAATCTGCCTTTGACTCAACTTTGATTACATCCAAAATAAAAATGAACACACCTATTAGATCTGGATGAATTGAATCTCATCGAATAGGGGTTATTTTGTTATCCATACCTTCATTAACAATTTTATTAAAAATTTAATTTACTAATTACATATTAAACAAATAATTTAAAATATAATTTAATATATGTAGCCATGACAAGTTGGAATACCATCAACCTACCTTTGACTTGACCTTGATTTTTTGTGAAAAATCGTCAATTACATCACAAATATAAAAAAGAACACATTTATCAAATCTGGACGAATCGAATCTCATTGAATATGAGTTATTTTGTTACCCATACTCCATTAACATTCTTCTTAAACATTTAATTTACCAATTACATTTGTTGTCAATTATTTGATTAAAGAAATAAAAACTAAAAAAGGCAAAAAAGCAAAATAAAATACTAGATATACAATATGTTGGCTTTTTTTAAAAAAAGTTATCTAATTAAAAAGACAAAATAATTAACAATAGAAAAACAATTAAAAAATAAAAAACAATGAAAAAGCACGAAAGGGAAAAAGCTAAGCAAAATTTATATCATGTATTTAAACTTTTTATTTTAATTTACTTCTTCTCTTTTTTACCCATTTTATAATTTTTAGACCAATTAGA
Organism: Durio zibethinus; assembly: GCF_047325235.1. NCBI lineage: Eukaryota > Viridiplantae > Streptophyta > Magnoliopsida > Malvales > Malvaceae > Durio > Durio zibethinus. The sequence goes on along the minus strand of NC_143164.1, from coordinate 30,931,993 downwards.
TATTACTAATTAAAAATATCATTTTTCTCATACCTTAAAACTAAAAAAAAAAAAAATCAAATCTAGATGCCACATTTACATTACATTAATATTTTTTGAACAAAATTATCTAATTACAAAGAAGTATAAAAAAATATTTTTAATCAGTATTATAAAATTGGCCCCATCAATAACATGATATAAAAATATTAAAAATATTTATTAAATATAAAAAAGAAAAGAAAACTGAAAAAAGAAAAAAGAAACAACGAAAAGCAAAAAAAATTAAAAAAAAAAAAGAAAGAAAACAAGTTTAGTTGGCATGTAACACATTAAGAATGACAAATTTTTTAGAAATTCATATCATTGATTTTTTGAAAAAGAAAGACCAAAAAAACCAAATTTGGATGTGATGTCGACACTTTTGTTCATCTCCAATTTTAAAAAAATATCAAATTAAAAAAAAAAACATAACTAAAAATCTATATTTTTAATAATAATATCAAATGAGCCCAACATTAAAAAATTCAAAATATTTCAAAATACTTATTAAGTAAAAAAGGAAAGTTTGTTAATAGAAAAAAAGATTAAAAAACAAAAGTGAATAAAAAGAATCAAATAACTTGACACATGGCATACCTTTGATATTAGGTTAGTCACTAAAAAAATGAAATCTAAAAATTATTTACTAAATATATATAAAAGAAAAAAATAAAAAAAGCAAAAGTTAAAAACTAAAAAAATATATATGGCACACCATTGATATCTAAGTATATCTAAAAATAAATATAAAAAGAATTATTTAAGTTTTTTTTAGTAAAAAATTGGTATCGAGTGATCCTAACTAAAAAATATTTTTAAACATTAAAAAATTAAAAAAAGACACATGACATAAAAAAAGCTTAGGAAAAATTTAAAAAAAAAAAGAGTCCAATAAAAAATAAAAAATTAGGTTCTACATTTAAAAATTTTCTAAAATATTTAAAAAATAAAGAAAAACAAAAAAAATTAGCCCTACAAAAAAAATAGTAGCCCTTTTGAAAAACTATAAAAAAATTTAAAAGATATTTTAAAAAGTAAAAAGTTAAATAAACAAAACAAAGCTATGCGTCATTCGAAGAAAAAAGCAAAAAAAAAAAAAAAACAATCGTGTACCTGTGCATATGCAACTTTTTATATATAAGTTCGTATGTTTTGTATTTAGGTTAATGTTATGAATGGTCCTTAAATTATTGTGAAATGTTCAATTTGGTATCCGAACTTTAAAAATCTCTAATGTAGTACCTAAACTATGAATTTATTAACTAAAGTGGTACTAGGATGATTGTTTGTCTGTTAGATGTCATCATTTGAAACTAGCCATATTAAGGGTTAGTACCACATTAGTTAATAGATTTATAGTTCAAGTATTACATTTAATATTTTTAAACTTTACATACCATATTAAACATTTTACTATAATTTAGGAGTTATTGATGACATTAACTCATTTAATTTTTACGAATAAAAAATATTAATACAGCTCAAATTTTAAACCATTACTTAAACTTTTCATATATTGTAACTATGTAATGTGAATGTGTAATAGATAAGGCATAAATCCGAAATTAAATCAAATTTTTCAAGACTTAAAAATAACTCGTGTTAGCTCTGAATTGATTTAAGGTTTTGATATAACAAAATATTAAGTTAAATTTATCATTTTCAAACTTATTCATTTAGTAATTTTTCTTCGATATTATTTTTGAATCAATTCTTGAAAAATTACTAAATATTATTGGACCTCAACATTTTTCCATACTCTTAAATGAATATCATTTGTAAAAATATGTTTGAGAAAATTAACCCCTTTTCCTTGCTTTAAAATGTCAAAATATGTAATTTTGGGAAGAAAATATTGATCCCAGCATGTATAGAATCGATCTCATCACTTCTAAAAGATCAACCTTTGTTTTTTTAAACATAAGGATTGATCCTAAGATTGATCCCCTCAAGTTAGAATTCTTATCGCCTATTTTTCAAACTAGAGGATCAATCCTCTCATTTATAGTGGCTATATTTTTTAATCAAGAAGCATGAAAATTGATCAAAAATTGATCCCCTTTTGCATAGAAAGTTCCAATAAAAATAAAATTTTAAGGAAATAATGGCTCTTTCTCAATTTCAATAACCCATAACTACTAGAGATGATTTGTCACTATAGAAGGAAGGCTTTAACACATTTTAAATAAGAGGATGATGAAACAAAAGTTTTAAAATCAAGAAGTTAGGAGCTTTAGAGTCTATAGTGCTTTAATTTTTTATTTTTTTGTAATCATTGTATCCAATCTTTGTACTTAACCTTATCAAACACTTGCCTATTAGAGGTTTTTACTAGTTTGTAAAAGCCTTTGTATTGAAAGGGTCTTAGTAAGTCAAAAGGTGAGGTATTCTCTTGAGAATTTTGTAAAGGATTAGGTAGAATCTTATAAAGGGGTAGAGATTTCTATCTTGACCTTGATAAGATAGAGATTGTAATTTGGATAAAAACATTTTTCATTAGTGTATTTGAAGCTTGGCTAGGAAAGCTAAAGGAAAAGATATAGGTGCCTTTGAAAAAAGACAAAACCTTTATAAATATTTGTATTTGATTCATGTACTCTTACTCTTTTATTTTCATTGTAGTTTATATATGCTTTAATTTTCTTTATTGTTATTAATCTTATCAAATTTTCATTAAAGATTCTATTGTTTTAAAATTTTTATTCAAATTTATTGAAAGTCAAATTTTGGGAATGAATTTAGAGACAATCCAATTCACCTACCCTTTGGATTGTTATCACACTTGAGCTAACAATTGTTATTAGAGCTTAAACTTTATTTTTTGTAGGTTTAACAACCTAAAAGTGATCCCATGGCTCAAGTTTTAATATAACACTTAGTGAAAGGCAATCCATTATAGAGCCTCTTATATTCAAAGTTCACATTATGCTTAGTGGAAAGTAAGAATGAAAGTTTTCATCATGGCCAAAAGTATAGAAACATGGGAGATTATCATCAATAGGTTAAGTGTTCCATCAAATGATGAAGAAAGGAATAAGAATCACATGAAGCTCATGCAAGTGAATGCAATTGCCATGAATATGCTTTACAATGGATTTTACTTCAACAACTTTAAATTAATTGCTACATGGTCCAATACAAAAAATATATGGGAGAAATTTGAAGACATGTATAGAGGAGCAATAATGGTAGAGACAATTAAAGAAAGATCTTATGAAAGCCAATGTTCAATAGGTAGCCATGAAGATTCTATTGAAATCCAATCTTAAAACAAACTATGCTTCATGGTTTTTGACGAAAACAACGTATCAACTTTCCAAACTCAAATTTGTGAATATTCATTTGATGAATTACAAAATGCTTTTAATGAGTTGTTTATGAAATTTAAGCATATGAGTTTTAATTCAACAACATGATTTTAAAACTTAATATTGAAAATAAAATATTTATGAGTATAAAAAGTGATTTGGAAACTTAAAATGAAAAATTGAAAATAAAATTTTAAACTTCACAAAAAAGGATTGAATTTTTAGAAAGAGAAAATTTTTATTTAAAAAGGTAATTTGATGAATTGATAAATGAAAAACAAAAAGTTTTAGATAATTTCTCACATACTATAATGACCAAATGCAATTATTTACCATAAAGGAAAGTCCCATTTAAAATTAGGCATGTGTCAGTTTCATAAGGAATAAAAGATTTTATAACTAACTCAAAATGATCCAAAGCAATTTGCATATTAAAATACAAATGATTAATGTCTCATGTAGGTGTGCTAGAGCGATGAGTTAAAATGTTCTTTTAGAGATTGAATACTCTAAATACATAATGAAAGATGAGTAACCTTTAAACTTCTATTTGAAAAGCATTTGAAATTGGTTGCCTATCCTTATTGAACATTAAGTGCTTAATTGTTATTGATATATCATGATTATGAAAAATTGATTTGATAAGTCATATAATTTAAATTGCATAATAAAGTACATATTTGTAAACCTGCCTATGTGTTACCACATTACCGATCGCAAGCCTAGATAAAGTGAGAATAGTTGCGATAAGATAATAGCCAGCGTAAAATATAGTCAAATCATAATGAGAGACCAAAATAAGAATTTTTGTTTAGTCGTTGCTTTTCAGTAATATGCTACATCGATGCCTAGTTGTAGTGTTAAATGGGCATGGGTTGCTAAGTTGTCACTCAAAAGCAACATGCCACATTACCGCTTGGATATAGTGTCAAATGTGTAAGGGTTCTCATGCTTTAATGAATAAACACAAGTAAAGAAGCTAGTCCATGGGAGTAAGTTACGTTTAGCTACTTGGAATATAGGATTGTTAGTTGGTAAGCTAGTAAAAATATGATAGATAATGACTAAGAGAGAAATTAATATCATGTGTCTCTAAGAAACTAAGTGGGTACGAAAAAAAGCTAAAGAGATAAAAATATGGGGCTTTATGCTTTGTACAAAAGTAAAGATAGGAGTAAAAATAAAGTGGGAATAGTTATAGATAATAATTTAAAGGATAATGTGGTTAAGGTTAAAAGAAATGGAGATAGAATTTTACATGCTAAACTTATATTAGAAAAAAAACTGTTAATGTCATTTGTGCTTATGCCCTATAAATAGGTTTGGATTAAGCAAGTAAGCAACAATTTTGGGAAGATTTAGATGAATAAGTGTGAGCCATACTAAATGGAAAAAAGTTGTTTATTGGAGGAAACATAAATGATCACGTAGGCAATGATTGTTATGACTTTAAGAAGGTACATGAAAGATATGGCTTTAGAGAAAGAAATGATATCAAAGACAATATTCTAGAGTTTGTTATTGCATTTGACCTAACTACATTAAACATGTGTTTTAGGAAAAGAGATTCACATTTAATGACTTTTAGGAATGGGTTAAATGCTAGTCAAATTGATTTTTTTTACGAGAAAAGAGGGTAGAAATAGCTATAAGGATTGCAAGGTTATACCGATGAGATTGTGACAACACAACATAGATTGTTAGTTACAGATATCTGTCACCTCCAAGGCTGAAAAAAGATATGTCTGAGTCATGAACCACATATTAAGTGGTGAGGGGGCTAAAATGTTAGCTTTTAAGGACAGATTGGTAAAAGAGGTTGATTGGATACTTGACGAGGATGTAAAAGTAATGTGGGGAAAATTTTCTACCAAAATTCAAAAGGTTGCTAAAGATACACTTAGCAAATCTAAAGGTCATTCACCATTAAAAAAAGAATCTTGATGGTGGAATGAGGATGTGATAGTGAAAATGAAAACTAAATCCAAGTGAGAGTGTTATAGGAATTTAAAGAGCTATATGGACAATGATAGTTATCTAGAGCATAAGACAACAAAAAAGAAAGCAAAAAAAGTTATATGAAATTCAAAGGCTAGGATCCAAAAGGAGTTATATAGAAAACTAGAGATAAGAGATGAAAAAAATAGTTGTTCAAAATTGCTAAGATGAGGGATAAGAAAAGTATGGATTTTAGTGACATAAGATGCATCAAAGGCAACAATAAAAGAGATTTAGTGAAGGATAAATAGATTAAAAAATGATGAGAGATTATTTTGATAATCTCTTTAATGGCAATTTTAAGTATGATATAGATAAGCTTAACATACCTTTCAAGGATATAAATCATGTGTTTAAACATAATATTAGAAGTTATGAAGTTAAAAAGGCTTTGAGAATGATGAAAATAAAAAATGAAATCCCAATTGAGGTTTGAAAATGCTTGGGTGAAATAAGGATAGGATAGTTGACGAATCTTGTCAGCAAAATTTGACGTACTCAAAAGATACCAAAAGAATAGAAGAAGAGTACTCTAGTACCTTTATACAAGAATAAAAATGATATAAAAAATTGTTTGAACTATCAAGGACTAAAGCTTATGAGTCTTACTATGAAACTTTGGGAGAAAGTAACTAAATGTAGGTTGTGACATGAGGTCACTATTTTCAAAAATCAATTTAGGTTTATGCTAGGACACTTCATAACAAAAGGCAATTCATATATTAAGGCTTTTGTTAGAAGGTCTTTAGTTGAGAAAAAAATCTATTAATAGTATTTATTGACTTAGAGAAAATATATGATAGAGTTTCCCGAAAAGTGTTTTGATGGGCCTTAATGAAGAAAGAAATTCTTTTAAAATACATTAAAATAGCTAAAGTTATGTATGAAGGAGTTGTAACAAATGTGAGGGCATTTGAGTGCTTGATTGATTGCTTTCCCATTACTTTAAGATTGCATTAAGGCTCAATACTAAGTCCATTTCTTTTTGAGTTAATTATGAACAAACTCATTAGACATATCTAAGATAAGGTGCATGGTGTATGTTATTTGCCGATGATATAGTATTAGTAGTAGAAACTAGTGATGATCTTAATGCAAAATTAAAATTATGGAGGCAGACGCTAGAGTCTCAAGACTTTAAATTGAGTAGATCTAAAATTAAATATATATATATAATGTATGTTTAGTATTCATAGGAAAATGAGTGCTAACGTGATTAAGTTGGATGGTGAGGTAGTACAAAAAAATCTTAATTTTTGATAAAATTAAGACTTTTTGTACTACCTCACCATCCAACTTAGTCACGTTATCACTCATTTCCCTATGAATACAAAACATACATTCTATATATTTAATTTTAGATCTACTTAATTTAAAGCCTTGAGACTCCAGCGATGAAGGTGATAACTTTGAATCAAAAACTCGTCTCCCCTTTAGGTTTTTTTTAAGATTCTTGGAAAAATGAAAAATATATCCTACTTTTACCCTCAATAATAAATTTTTATGGTCTATGTTACCCTTAAAAATCAATGTAATTGCATAGCAAATCAAGACTCCTTCTGACACACAAAGCTGTATTCCTAGTCACATGATTAGACACCTAGTAATGATTATATGTAATTAAATTTTTAAAAATTTTAAATATTAGCTTCCAACTAATAAAGTTTTAGAAAAATAATGTTTTGTAATTATAAACGTAGTTGATCTTGTATAAAATAAAATCAAAATAAATAAAAAATTTTCATTTACACAATGTTATTATGTTCGAAACGTAGCCATATATTATAATATATTATGAAAAAAATTAATTATAATAAAACAACATTTTTAAAAAAGAAACCTAATAGATTGTTTTCAAAAACCATATGTTATAGAATTTTGAAATTTTTATAATTTCATAAGCATTATGTTTTTAACATATAAAATGTAGTTGACCGTAAAAAATAATAACAAAATAAATTTTATATTTTCAATATCAACATTTTCTTATAATAGAAACATAGTAATTGATAAAATGTAATATTTTTATATAAAAATGAAGTTATTGTTGGAACTATAGAATCAATATAAATTATAGTAATTGATCATGTAAAACTGATAATATTTTTTTACGTATAAAGCATAATTAATTATAAAACCAAAATAAAATTTATATTTCTCTATATCAACAACATTTATTGGTATGTAAACGTAATCATTGATAAAATATAGTAATAGATCATTTTTTACCTGGTAATGATCACTTTTTACATATAAAACATAGTTGATAATAGAAATTAATAACAAAATAAATTTATATTTTTGCAATATCAGTATTTTTTTATTCTAAAGTTGTAGTAATTGACATATATATTTTTATTGTCCTATTATAATGTTGTATAATTATTATGTTTTGCCAAACCCAAAGCTTTAGTCAAACCCTAGATTGCTATCCTTTTTTTCACATAACATCACCTTCCAGCTTTGTGATTTCATCTTCATTCAATTCAATTTAGCTTATCTTTATCATTGACTAGTCAATTTATTCTCAATTTTGTATGATTAGCTTTATGTTTTTTAATTTTTTTATTATTTGTTTGTGTCGGATGTGTGTTTGTTATATTGCTAAATGTGGCTTAGATATTGATTTAAAAGTTATTGATCTATCATATGTATTCTTGCTATTTGTTATTTGTTCGATTTGACTTAGATCTTGATCTACTAAAATATTTTCTTGTTATTTGTTTCGTTGGATATGGCTTAGATCTTACCCCACCAAATGCACATTGTTGCTTTTAATATATGTCTTCAACATTATCAAAAATCTTTCTTTTAAACAGTTATAGCTCATTTATCAATAAAAAAAACACAAATGATAGTAGTGCTTATTTTGTAAATGAAACAGATAAAGAGTATGTTTCAACTGTTGCTTATTGTCTTGTAATATTAGTTGCTATGAAACTTAGAAAAAGACATAAAATCTCTTATGCAGATGAAACTCTTGATAGGCTTCATATTAGGTTATTGAACTTAAACAAAATGGTTTTTGAGAGTAATATATAAAGTGTGGATAATTGTAAAATGAATAGGAGAGCTTTTGTAAAATTATGTCAGTTATTTCAAACACAAGGAAGATTAAAGGCATTTAAAAATATTTCAATAAAATAAATGATTAGTAGTTTCCTTCATACATCACCCATCATACGAGAAATAGAGTTATGATGAGTTAAATAGTTAGACCTAAAAAGATAATTAGTAGGTAATTTCATATTGTGTTGAAATCTATTTTGAATTTGCATTCCTTGTTGTTTAAGAAACCAAAACCAATAATAATGAATTTGATAAATAATAGATGAAAATGGTTTAAGGTACTACCCTAATCATTACTAGCAATGAATAAATATTAAATCTCAATTTTGTAAATGTATATGAATGTATTAATCAAAGCTTTTAGGTTTATGGTTGTTTGGGTGCCTTAGATGAAACCTACATAAGAGTGAATGTAAACTTAGTTGACAAGCCTAGGTACAAGTCTAAGAAAAATAAAATTGTTACAAATGTTCTTGGTGTTTGCATATCAAACATGCAATTTCTTTATGTTCTATTGAGATAAAAGGGTTTGGCAACATATAGCAAAGTGTTTAAAGATGTCATTACATATGAAAATAGTTTAAGGATTCCACAAGGTGTTAGCTTTCATATTTTGGTTTTATTTAAGCTATGGAACACATTTTAAATGTATATTAATGTATTGTGACATGAGATTAGGTTTTAACTATTTGTATGATGCTGGAACACAGATGAAAAAGTTTTTTAGCATCTTATATAGGTCAACAATACCACTTAAATGATTGGAGGTCAAGACACTAACTTACAATACTTCAGGAATACTTCAATATGAAACATTCTCAAGTAAAAAATTGCATTGAGAGATGCCTTAGTATATTAAAGATAGATCAGCAATTTTAAGGGAAAAATCATTTTATCTAATTAAAACACAATGCAGAGTCATTTCTACCTATAATTTTATTTGAATTTAGATATTGATTGACCCTATTGAAAGTGATATTGGTGAAGTGAGTAGTAGCCAAGTAAAAGGTGATGATCATCAAGATTTGATTAGACACGTTGAGCCAAGTAAAATCTAAATTGAGTTTAAAGACAAGCTGATAGAGGAAATGTTCACGAATTGGCTACAATCCAATGGCTAAGGACAATTTGTTTAATTTTTTATTGATTTAATTGTTAACATAGTTAAGTGTACGATAGATTGATCGTACTATTTATTTTTTACATTTATTATTTTTATTATTTGATGTATGTCTTCTATTATTTGATAAACTTTTTATAATACGATATAGTTGACTATTATTTGCAATAATATTTATTTTGCTACAATGTCTATTGGTTTTTTTCCTTTGTAATTAATGATTCATCTTTATTCTTGGTTTTTAATGTGATATGTATTTGTTGCAAGATAACTAACTAAATTATTAGGATATTAACATGTTGTCATCTGCTATGAATGTAAGAAGTACAAATAAAAGAAAAATAAACTTTTAGTAATCACACATGGACAAAAGTTGACGAAGTCACACTTGTACAATGCCTACGTGTATTGACAAATGATTTTAGATACAAAGCTAATAATGGTACATTTAGAGTTGGGTACCTAAAATAATTGAAAAGGATGTTGGAGGCAAAAATTTTTGACTTACAACTGAAAGCAAACCCACACACAGAGTTAAGTGTCAAGTTACTGAAGAGGTAATATAATGCTATTTGTGATATGATAGCCACTAGAAGTGGATTTGGTTGGAATGATAAAAACAAATGTTTAACTGCATCCAAAGATGTGTTTGATCAATTAGTTCAGGTAAGTAATCAACATGCAAGTAGAATTTACTTTGATTGTTTATTTCTTATCAAAATATTTTATACATATAATTCAATCTATTAATTTAACTTTTGTGTAGATTACCTTCATGCTTAAGGTTTAAAGAATAAACATTTCTCTCACCTTGATTATTTTGTGAATATATTTGGTCAAAACAGAGCAACTAGATTTAAAGCTGAAGACACAATAAATGTTGTGCAATCATTTCATGATGATGATGAGGTTGACTTTGAATTTAAGGAAAATAATATTGACCCGATTATGATGAAGAAAGAATAGAAAATCAAAAAGTTAAAGGTTTAGCCTATGCCACAACCCTTACCATAAGTTGAATGCTGTTAGGCAATAAGCATTCAAAGAGCTCCAATAGTGTAGCTAAATTGGTGGAGTAGATAGGTAATATTGGGGTTACATATTATGAGGCAACACAAGAAATTAAGAGTATTTTATTTTTCTTCAATGAAAGAAGCTTAGAAATGTGATAAATGGATGTCGCTTTTTAATGAAATCATGCAACTAGATGGATTCCCTTGAGATAAAAACCTATCTGTTGAGAAATATATTTTGAAATATACACGTAAGATTGATTTCTTTTTTGCTCTACTAAATTAATTTATAAAGGATTACATACGGAGCAATTGAATAAAAGTAATGCATATCGACCAGTATTTGACTTTCTTTTTTAAGGAAATATATAGCTGTTTTAAATTATGGATATTATATTTTATTTGTAATAGTAAAACATGTATATAATATTGAAGACATTGTATCTTTTGGTCTTTAGCTGAAAAATTGTATATTAGAATGTTATAATTACTTTTTTTAATTTATGTAATTAATTTTTTTAATTTAAGAAAGTATCAAACAAATACTAAGGTTATTAAAACAAAATTGTTGTGTTTAACGTAATTAAAATTTTAAATTTGATAAAATTTGATAAAGACTGCATGTTTTAATATAAAATATTATCTTTGTCAAGTTAAATTAGACAAATACTACATTTAGCTTGATGAAAACATCATTTTTGTCAAGCTAAATTAGATAAATACTATGTTTAACTTAATGAAAATATCATGTTTATCAATTTAACATAAAATTTGACATAATTAGAATTTTAAATCTAATATAATTTCACAAAGACAGCATTTTTAACATAAAAATGTCATCTTTGTCAAGTTAAATTAGACAAGTACTACATTTAGTTTGATGAATACATTATTTTTGTCAAGTTATATTTCATAGCCTATATAAAACATTCGCTTTGTTAAATTTAACAATATATTTTATAGATAAACACATAAATTATTTGTAATGTTGAAAAATGTATATAATGTTAAAGACATTGTATCTTTTGGCCTTTAACTGGAAGACTGTATATTATAATGTTATAATTATTTTTTAAAATTTATATAATTAATTTTTTCAATTTAAGAAAGTATCAAACAAATACTAAGTTTATTAAGACAAAAATGTCATAGTTAACATAATTAAAATTTTAAATTTGATAAAATTTGACAAAGACTATATTTTTAACATAAAAACATCATTTTTGTTAAGTTAAATTAGATAAGTACTATATTTTGTTTGATGAATACATCATCTTTATTAAGTTATATTTCATAGCTTACATAAAACATTTGCTTTGTTAAATTTAACAATATATTTTATACCAAAACACATAGAAAACTAACTTCTCTGACAAATCATTACTCTAAGTTGTTCAATTTACACAATTTGGATGGTAACATATAATTTCCATAAAAGCAAGAGAAAATATTTAGACTTGTATAAATATTATATGTTGAATTTACATAAATATATATAAAATATAGAAGGGATATTGTATAACATAATATAGACTCCTTATCCTTATTGTATAAATCCAAATGTATAGCTACACCATTCATGCCATACCTCATCAATTTTCTTATATGTGAAATGTTTCTTTTCAATCCACTAAAATTAGTTAATTAAGTGAGAATATGAAATAAATATGCAATTCATAATTCACCATATATTAACAATGTATTTGTAATTGAAAATAATAATCAACCTTATTGGTATACTAATAATATTGTGATCTATTACTTCTTTTATGAAACGGAAGATATAATATTTACATTCTTGAGTTCATGATTTATGAGGAACCTACAAATGATTGTTAGGTTATCAAGTACTTTTCACATTAGTTTTAACAATTGATAAAATAAAATAAACAAACATACTATGAATGGAACCTATGTTATTTTTATTTTTTATTATAGATAGTCAATCCCTTAAAACAACAGCAGAATCCCACATATTATACTTGTAAATAAATTATAAACATAATAGAACTAATTTTACATAACAAAAGATAAGTACTTTTTTATTATATTTTTGAAGTTCTGTGATGGTTTAAGGTTACTTTTTTTGAGCCGAAAAAGTAAACCATATTATTTATGGAGTCAATCACAACCAACTATAAATGATCCTTGAGTAAATTAATTATGAATTATGATGTTGAAATTTAAGACTTATAACTATTTTCAAATCTGTATAAAAACAATGTAAAGTAATAAAATGACGATTTAGTGATGTATTAGGGTATAAAGTGAAAATATACATAGGATTATACGGTATAAGAAAGTACTAGGACTCTATTTTCGTTGCAAATAACAAAGCAACAGAATATCTAGAAATAGAGCTTGTGCTAGTAGATATATGATTTGGGTCAATGAAACTATAAGCAATAGTCGACTATTTTCAAACATTTGTAAAAAAGGCTATAATGAAATACATATCAAATATAATGTGTTTATGCTATATATGAATGAATATATATTATTTATATTTTATGAATATATAAGCTAACCTCATGTACACCATGATTTTTATGACTAATATTTCTATCATTGTACGAAATCTTATTATTTCCTCCTACCTAATCCATGAATATGTTGAATAATGAAATAATCAATTTTCAATTACCACGTTAATTAGTCATCCACTTACTAATTGATGTTTCGCATAATGGAGAAATGCATGCATACTCTTGGGACTTGGAACTTGGCTATTCTCAGTCTTTAAAACTTGTTACATACAAAATTCAAGTGTATTCACATAAAATCAAATCACAAGGACTCTAAAACCCAAACATTGATTTGAAGATTTAAATCTTTCAACTAATTAAGTCAAAATGTTTTTTACTAAAGGATATTATTGGTCATATACTTCATTCAAATATATATTTCCTACATTTTTAGTACTTGATTGACTTACTGTGTTAGTTGTTAGAGCTGACAATTATGCCTTCAATTCAACAATGTGTAAATTTTGCTAAGCTACTATAGTTGCCAATGCAATAGTCTTCGATGTGCATGGTTTAGATTTTGTTTTGAAATAAATTGGACAAACAAAGCTCCCAACACCCCTAGCACAGTTAGGTCTATTTTTACTATCAAAAGCCAAGGTCAGCACATCAATATCATCACCAATTTTAATTCCACCAGATTAGCATCTTATAGCAAAGTCGTCCTAAAACACAAAATGCTTTTGTGAGTCAATATGATATATAAACATGGACAATGCTCAATCTTTTTTATTTCTTTAATTGCTTCATTATTATCTATTCAATGTTTTATACACCTACTTTTTTTCAAACATCCTATCTAGATATTTTAGTACTTGATTTTGATGTTTCCTGCAACCATATAAATATAAAAGTTATTTTTGTAATGTAAATAAAATTCAAATAAATTGAATCAAATGCATAATACATAATAAAAAATATTACAAGTTCATGTTTCACATTTGCATAACCCTTTCTTGATGTTCTACGATTATACTTTTTTTTGCCTTTATTTTATGTTATTCTTATTTTATTCTTTGGGAAAAAAAGGGACATGAATTATCACATATTAGGAACCCATGAAACTAACAATTTTAATAATAATTGCTCTTCCATAATTTTCTATAAAAAATATTTTTACACATTCACTAAATTCATTTGATAACCAAGTTGAAATAAATTTTATCCATTTTACATCACTAATTATTTTTAAATATATGGCTGAGGAATGAGTCAAAAGTTCAAAGTTGTCAATATTAGGTAATATATATGTTTTTGAGTTCATATGCTTTTGAAATCTCTGAATTTTAAGCCAATATTTTGTAATACAACCTTTTTATATACTATAGGTATGTCAAAGCATTCCTATAAAGAATAAAATAATACATTGGAAGAAAGCAATGTAATTGCATTTCATAAGCAATAGACATTAAAGAAGCAATAACTCATATTTGATTAATATAACTTACTACAATCAATTCTCAAATTCTGTTCCTTTCCTCTCATGGAACCTTTCTCCAACTGTTGTAGTTAATTAGATATCAACTCTTGGATGAAACTAGCTATTTTTGACCCACCACTAAAGGCAAGTTGGCCATCGGTATTGAACTCAACTTGTATTTTCTTTCTAGTTGATTCAAGTAACTTAGATCGTACCCTAGATTTCTTTTCTTTGAATATGATGTATCAACTAATTGGGTTAATGACAAATTATGTTCAACTATGGGAGACATATGTTCTTCTTCATGTTCATTTGGGGGAAACATGTGTTTTTTAAAATCTATTATATCTCAAGAAATTTATATCTTTAGAAACAAATATGGAATGGGAATAAGAGACAAAGACTTTGAAAATCATATTACTTTCTTTGTTTAACATTGTAAATCAATGAAATGGTTTGTTACCTGAAGCAATAAGATAGTAGGAATGACTGTGATAAACAGAAGGATTTGACAACAACAACAGAGGGATGAAAAGATATAACAACAATGTGAGATAAGTTAAAGCTAGGATGCACTAATGTATGCACCAGATAGTTTATAAATTTAGGTAAACAAGTAGCAATGAATAATGTAGTCTTAAACACTGCATTTATAATGATAAAAATGTCATCAATATCAATATTATGACCTTTTTTAAATAGAAAACGTTGTGATTATAAAATATTACATTTTATTTATTTAATTGGTTTTATGATTATTAAAGCTTTGTGTTTATAATGACCAAAATGTTGTGCTTGTTTAATATTACAACATTTATAAAACAAAAAAATATCATGCTTGTTAAATAAAATATTTTATTTTAATTAATTGGTTTTGATGATTAGTCAAACATAGCATTTATAATGACCAAAACATTATGCCTTTTTAATATTCAACATTTATAAAATAAAAATGTCATTCTTGTTAAGTAGAACATTTTATATAATTAACTAGTTTAGTATTATTTAAACATTACATTTATAATGACCAAAACATCATGCTTGTTCAATAGTACAACATTTATAAAACATAAAACGTAATGCTTGTTAAATAAAATATTTTATTTTAATTAATTGGTTTTGATGATTAGTCAAACATAGCATTTATAATGACCAAAACATTATGCCTTTTTAATATTCAACATTTATAAAATAAAAATGTCATTCTTGCTAAGTAGAACATTTTATATAATTAACTAGTTTAGTATTATTTAAACATTACATTTATAATGACCAAAACATCATGCTTGTTCAATAGTACAACATTTATAAAACATAAAATGTAATGCTTGTTAAATAGAACATTTTGTTTAATTAATTGGTTTAGTATTATTCAAACACTGTGTTTATAATGATCAAAATGTCAGACGTGTTCAATAGTAGGGAGCTTATAAAAAGAAAAATGTCGTGCTTGTTAAATATTATGTTTTATTTAGTTAATTGGTTTTAGGATATTCAAACATTGCATTTATAATGACTAGAATGCCGTGCTTGTCCAATATTAAGTAATTTTTTACTTAATAAACATTATCCTTGTGTGGTCTTTATTATCTTTTTTATTTTTTGTTTATAATATATGATCTTATTTTTGACATAATGAAAAAATGAAAACCTTTTTTATTTTTTTAAAGAAATTAATTTATAAAAAATAAAAAATTATAATGAATATGTAACTACATATATGACAAATTAACAATTATCATTGAATAAAATGTTAAATAATATGTCATTTCTATATTATAATGTTTTTCATATGTTATTCACATGTAATGAAGGACATTATAGTAAAAAGACTTAATTATGTAATTTGACATTCCTAAAACCAAACATAGGAATCTAACATTCTCATGATAAGAAAAATCACCTATTTCCCAAAATCGACACTTCCTAGAGATCACTTTCCTTATGGGAATCTAGATTCCCCTAACCAAAAGCCTTCTAGGGGTATTTTGATTCTTTGTCTTATTTTTCTTAATTTTTTGTGGGTTTGGGTTAGATAATATTAATAATTATTCATTTTGAATCACTTTTTTACTATGTAGGTAAGGGGAACAACTATATATTAAAAAGGAAAAAAGAATGTTAACATTGAAAAATTATCAAATACATTGTTAATGTAATTTTTTTATTTTATAAGTAGAGTTTACAGAGTAATACATATCACTATATCAATCCCAATTCTGAAGTTAAAAAATTTGACTAACAATATATCAAATAATTTCTCATTTACTAAGAACTTTATAAATATTACTTCAAAATATTACATAAGGTTTGTCAAAAATTTTATCATATATTGTACATTTGTACTTGATTTGACCAAAGTAAGTAAATATTTGTTAGACCAATACAAATCTTAGTAAAAAAAAAAAAGCCATGAAAATCAACCTTTTTTCATTTATAAATTATTAATACTAATTAGGTTTAATACAAGTTAATATGTCACCAAAATTAGTGTACTTAATAAATATATGATTGATTCAAGTGACAAATAAAGTGTGCATTTTTTTACTATTTGAGTTTGAATCTATTAGAAAGTTACAGAAAGGTAATTTTTTTTAAATTCACTAAATCAAACATAAATAAATTTATTTGAAATGACTTGAAGAAATAATGTATTGGACAAATCCCAAAAACCCTTTGTCACTTAACAAAAAAAGTGTATATAATAGATGTATTCTTAAAACATGATAGACATTAACATGAGAAAATGTATACAAATAGTAGAAAGGTGTCATCGCATTGCTGTATGTAAACCTAACAATTCGAATATTTATACCATATAAAATAGTGGGAATCCGTATATTCATATCGTGTTTTATGCGAAAATTGTGTCATAGTTTATGTCGACACAAAAAATATGAAATACATTTTCTAGTTTCTATTAAACCCATTTATGATTTTTGTTAAAATTTTAATCTCGTGTCACTTTCATGTTTTATTGTACCACTTTTGTGTCATGTTTTAAATTATCAACTCTAGCTACGAATCCAAATTTTTTTGCTTAACCATATTTATTCATCATTTTTTTATAAAAAATTTCAAATTAAAAAATGAAAGGAAAGAAAAATAAACGAGATTGAAACGTGGATATCTTAATTGGTTTCATTTTTCTCATAAAATTAATCTAAAAAAATAAATGCCTAAAAAAATTTCAAAAAAGTGAGAAGTGGGAAAAGAGTAAACCAAAAAAGTGAAAAAAAAATATAAAAATGAATAAAAAATGGAAAGAAATGAGCTAATAGAGGGTGCCACATTAACATCTTACATTGAGTTTAAAATATAATTTTCTTAAATTAAAGTGAAAAATTACTTTTTTAATATAATATATATGTATCAATCTAAATAACAATATATATATATATATATATATTTATATTTATATTTATATACACCTTGAAATGGGTCGGGACAAAGCACCATAAAAAATGCTTTCGATCCGATCTCATTTTTCTTTAAAAAAGGCAACCTATCTCAACTTAATCTAGATTTAAAAAATTACCCTTATTTGGGTTGAAATGGATTGAAACTCATTGGATACAAATTGTTGTGACATTTTTATCAATTGGCATCGTTTATTGTAAAATTTATCTAATTAAAAAAATACAAAAAAGATAAAAAAATAACCCAAATGGGGCGTCATGTAGACACATCCATAGTTTTATTTTTTTTACAAAATTACTTTTATTAAAATGACAAAAAAAAGGAAAAAAGGAAAAAACAAAAAAGAAAGAAAGAAAAAAAAGTTAAAAAGGAAAAAAGGAAAAAAAAAAAGAGAAAGCTCATTGGGTACTATGTGAACTTCCTAGTCCAGTGAGAAGCTATCAGATAGAAATTGTTTTGTCTTTCTTATCCATTAGTTATTTTGTTGCAAAATTTATTTGATAAAAAAAATCAAAAGGAGAAAAAGCAAATAAATTGGAGTGTCACATGGATGCCTACATTATTATTTCACAAAATTTATCTAAATTAAAAAATTTTTAAATTAAAAAAGTTTAAAGAAAAAGTAAAAAAAGGGAAAACAACAAAAAAAAAATAGAGAAAGAAACATAAAATGACACGTTGAGACCTTAAATGAGGGTTAAACAAAAGTTAAAATGAGTTAAATTTATTTAATGGATGGATAAATTACATCTTAATTATCTGTAAATATATTATTTTAATTAAATTAAAATATTAATTAATAACTTTATTTATATTATACATGTATATAATTATAAAATTAAATAAATAATCTAACATATATATAGTCAAAATAAGATGGAATACTATAAACCTACTTTTGACTCTACCTTGATTTTTTGTCGAAAACCATTGAGTACATCACCAATAAAAAGAACACACCTACCAAATCCGAATGAATCAAATTTCATTGGATATGGGTTATTTTATTATCCATACATCGATTAACATTTTTTAAAAAAAAATTTAAGTTACCAATCACATATTAAACAAATAATTTAAAATATAATTAAATATATATTCAAGGCAAAATAGAATACCAGAAACCTGCCTTTGACTCAACCTTATTTTTTATGAAAAAAAATTCTCAATTGTATCCCAAATATAAAAAGAACACACTTTTCAGACCCAAACGAATTGAATCCCATTAGATAGGACTTATTTTATTATCCATACCCTAGTAACATTTCTCTTAAGCATTTAATTTACCAATTACATTTGTTGCCAAATATCTAATTAAAGAAATAAAAAACCAAAAAAGGTAAAAAAAAAAAAATAGGATGCTAGATGTACAATATGTTGTCATTTTCTTAAAATATATTTTCTAATTAAAAAGACAAAATAATTAAAGGAATAAAGACACTTAAAAATAAAAAATGATGAAAAAGCAAAACAGGAAAAAAGTCAAGCAAATTTATATCATATATTTAAATTTTTTATTTTAATTTACTTCTTTTCCTTTTTACCTTTTTTTACTTAATAATTTTTTATATTTTAACTTTTTTGGACCAATTAGATATTATTGATTAAAAGCATCACTTTCCTTATACCATAAAACTAAAAATTATCAAATCTAGATGCCATATTGATAGCTACATTACTATTATTTTAACAAAATAGTCTAATTACAAAAAAAAATTTAATCAATAATAAATAATTGCTCCCATATGTAACAAGATATAAAAATATTAAAAATATTTCTTACATATAAAAAATAAGAAAAATAAAAACTAAAAATTGGATAAAAGAAACAACAAAATGCAAAAAAAAAAAAAGGAAAGAAAGTTTAGTTGGCATGTAACATTAAAAATAACAAGTTTTTTTTTCTTTTCGGAAAATTCATAACATTGATCTTTTTTAAAAAGATAAAGAAATAAAAGACACAAAAAATCAAATTCAGATGTGACATTTACACTTTTGTTAATATCCATTTTTAAAAATTTATTAAATTAAAAAAGAAAAAATAACTAAAAAACTATGTTTTTAACAATAATATCAAATGGGCCCAACTTTACAAAATTCAAAATATTTATTAAACAAAAAAAGAAAAATTATTAATAGAAAAAAGATTAAAAAATAAAAGCAAAAAAAAGAATCAAATGACTTGATATGTGACATACCTTTAATATCAAGTGAGTCATTAAAAAATGAAGTCTAAACAATTATTCATTAAATACATAAAAATGGAAAAAATAGAAAAATAAAAAGTTAAAAACTAAAAAAAAAAATACATGACATGCTCTTAGTATCAAGTGTGTTCAAAAAAGTAAAATATAAAAAAATTATTTAAGTTTTTTTTAAAAGAAAAAAAATTGGTTTCATGTGGCCTTAACTAAAAAATATTTATTAAACACTAAAAAAGAAAATTTTAAAAAAGACATGTGACATAAAAAAAGCTTAGAAAAAAAACAGGTTTAATAAAAAATAAAAATTAGTTTTCACGCTTAAAATTTTTATGAAATATTTAAAAAATAAACAAAAATTAAAAAAATGGCTATGAAAAAAAAAAACCAAAAATAGTAGCCCCATGGAAAAAGATATAAAAAATTTTAAAAGATATTTTAAGAAGTAAAAAGTTCAATAAATAAAACAAAGCCATATGTCATTCGAAGAAAAAAAAAGTGACGTGTTCTCATACATAGGCAAGTATTAAAATTTGTATATTTTGTGTTTAGGTTAATGTCATGAATGATTCTAAATTATTATGAAATATTCAATATGGTATCTAAACTTTAAAAATCTCTAAAGTTGTATATGAACTATTAATTTGTCAATTAAAGTTGTACTTGGAGGATTGCCCGTCATGCATCATTGTTTGAAGTTAGCCACATTAAAGGTCAGTATCACATAAATTAACAGATTCATAATACAGGTACTACATTAAATATATTTAAAATTTAAATAACATATTGAACATTTCACCATAGTTTAAAAGTCATTCATTACATTAACGCTTTTAATGTTTACAAATAAAAAATATTAAAATAGCTCAAATTGAAAACAATTAGTTAAACTTTTCATATATTGTAACTAAGTAATGTGATTGTGAAGTACATATGGCATAAATTCGAACTTAACTCAATTTTTTTAACACTTGAAAATTACTCTTGTTAGCTTTGAATTAATCTAAGGTTTTGATATAATAAAATATTAAGTTAAATTTATCATTTTCAAACTTATTCATTTAGTAATATTTTTTATATTATTTTTGAATCAATTCTTTGAAATTTACAAAATATTATTGGACCTTAATTTTTCTTAACAATTTATACTTTTAAATGAACATCATTTGCAAAGATAAGTTTGACGAAAATCAGCCCTTTTCCTTTGTTTAAAAATGTCAAAATATGCAATTTTAGGAAGAAAAAATCAATTCTAACATGTATAGGATCGATCCCACAACTTTTAGAAGCTCATCCTCTATTTTTTAAGCTTAGGGATTGATCCTTTCAAGTCAGAATGTTTCCCCCCTATTTTTCAAGCTAGAGGATTAATCCTCTCACTTTTAACAGCTATATTTTAGCATTTGAAAATATAAGGATCATCTAGGATCGATCCTTTTTTATGTCACAAGCTGAAATAAAAGCAAACTTTGAAGGAAATAATGACTCTTTCTCATTTTAAAAGACCTACAATGGCTAGAGATGAACTCTCACTATAAAAGGAAGCCTCCAACACATTCTAAATCAAAAGATGATGAATTAAGAGCTTTAAAATAAAAGAAAAAAGAGCATTAGAGTTTATAGTGCTTGAATTCCATATTCTATTTGTAATCATTGTATCCAATCCTCATTTATATTTCATCTTTTCCCATAACCTTATCAAACACTTGCCTATTAGAGGTTTTTACTAGTTTGCAAAAGTTTTTATATTTAAAGGACTTAGTGAGTCAAGAAGTGGAGTATCCTCTCGAGAGTTTTGTAAAGGATTAGGTAGAATCTTACAAATGGATAGAGGTTGCTATATTGACTTTGATAAGATAGAGATTATAATTTGGTTAAAAATTTTTTTCACTAATGGATTTGTAGTTTAGCTAGGCAAACTAAGAGAGGGGACATAAGTGCCTTTGAAGAATGACCAAACATTTTGTAGATCATTGTTTGATTCTTCTGTTCTTACTTTTTTATTTTTATTGTAGTTTATATATACTTTAATTTTCTTTATTATTATCTCATCAAATTTTCATCACAGATCTTCTTGTTTTAAATATTTCATTCAAATTTATTAAAAGTCAATTTTTGGGAAAGAGTTTGTAAATAATCTAATTCACCCACCTCTTGATTATTATATACACTTAAGTTAATAATTGGTATCAAAACTTGGACTCTATTTTTTGTAAGTCTAACAACTTAAGAGTGATCCCATGGCTCAAGTTTTTTATACAACACTTGACAAATAGCAATCCATTATGGAGTCTCTTATGTTCAGTAGTTCACATTAAACTCAATAAAGGCAAGAATGAAAGTTTTTATCATGGCCAAAGATATAGAAGCATGGGATATTATCACTAATGGGTTTAATGTTCCATCAAATCATGATAATGGGATGAGAATCACATAAAGCTCATACAAGTGAATGGAATTGCCATTAATATGATTTACAATGCATTTGACTTGAGCAACAAATTGATTGTAATGTGCTCTAATGCTAAAGAGATGTGGGAGAAACTTGGAGACATGTATGGAGAAATAAGACTGATAGAGACAATTGAATAAAGATTTTAAAAATGCTAATGTTCAACAATTGGCCATGAAGATTCTATTGAAATCCAATCCTAAAACAAACCATGTTTCATGGCTTTTAAAGAAATCGAGGTATTAACTTCCCAAACTCAAATTTGTGAATATTCATTTAAAGAATTACAAAATGATTTTAATGAGCCATTTATGGGATTTAAGTCTATGAGTTTGGAATTCAACAAAAAGATTTCAAAACATAATGTTGAAGATGAATTTTTTATGAACACAAATTTATTTGGAAACTCAAAATGAAAAATTGAAAAGTAAATTTGAAACTTCCTAAAATATGAGTGAATTTTAAGAAAGAGAAAATTTTAATTTGAAAAGAAAATTTGATGAGTTGATAAATGAAAACAAAATATTTTAGATAATCCCTCACATATTATAATAACCATATACAATTATTGTAAATTTTATGGTCATTCCATATCTACTTGTCCTATAAAAAGTAAAGAACCATTTAAAATTAGACAAATGTGGGTTCCAAAAGGAATAAGAGATTTGGTAACTAATTCATAAGGACCTAAAGTAATGTGGTTTCAAAATACAAATGATTAATGTTTTATGTAACTATGCTGGAGTAAGGAGTTACAATGTTTTTTTAAAGATTGAATACTTTAGACACATAATGAATTATGCATAACCTCTAAACTTTTATTTGAACAGTATTTGAAATTGATTGCCAATCCTTGTTGAACATTGAGTGCTATATGTTTTAATGATATATCTTGATTATGCAAAATTGACTTGATAAGTCATATAAATTAAGTTGCATAATGGAGTATATATTTGTAACTTTACCTTTGTGTTACCATACTACTAGTCCCAAGCTTGGATAAAGCAAAGAGGGTTATAATAAGATTAAGGCTAGCAAAAAATATAGTCAAACCATGATCAGAGGCCAAATAAAAATTTTTGTTAAGTCATCATTGGCTCCCAGTGACACACAACATCGGAGCCCGAATGTAGCGCTAAATAGGCAAGGTTTGTTAGATTGTTGCTTGAAAGTAGCATGCCAAATTGCTGCCTAGATATGGTGTCAAATAGGTAAAGGTTCTTGTGCTTTAATCGACTAATACGAGTAAAAAAGCTAGTCCATAAGAATAAGTTGCATTTAGCTACTTGGAATATAGGATCATTAACTAGTAAACTAGTAAAGATATGGAAGGTCATGGCTAGGAGATGAATTAATATTATGTGTCTTCAAGAAACTAATAAGGTTGAGGAAAAGGCTAGAGAGATAGAAACATAGGGCTCTAAGCTTTGGTATTTTAAGAATGGATTGAACACTAGTCAAATTGATTTCTTTTTTATGAGAAAAGAGGATAGAAGTAACTATAAAGATTGCAAGGTTATGCCAAGTGAGAGTGACAACACAACATAGACTATTAGTTCTAGATATCTTTCACCTCTGAGGCTTAAAAAGGATACATCAGAGTCATGAACCACATATTAAGTGGTGAAACTTAAAAGGGTATAAAATGTTAGCTTTTAGGGATAGACTGCTAAAAGAGAATGATTGGAAACCTAAAAAGGATGTAAAAGTAATGTGCGAATATTTTCTACCAAAATTTAAAGGGTTACTGTCATAATATATAGATTTGTAAATCTATAGCTAGACTTAACAAATGGAATCGCTACCAATCTTTTTTAACTAGGTATGATTGGCCACCTAATGAATCTACCATTTTATGGAGCTCCTAAGCTTGACTAAAGGTCCCTGAAAAAATAGGTTTAGGTTTACTAACTAGAATAGGGTTTGGGAGTTTGGTTACATATAGGAAAGGTTATAGCACCCCTACATGCCCAACCGTAAGATGGTACCATTTTATTTCAAATACATAATAAGGTTTTGATTCTAATGGTCTTAAATTTTATGTTGAAATATTGAAAATAATTCTTAAGATTCTCCATCAATCTGATAGAATTCTTAAAAATATTTTCTCACTTTAAGAGTATTTAAGAATCCCATTTATTTTCTTGAAGAGGCTCCACCATTGGAAAGATTTAATTATTTTTATTTTTAGTTTTTTTTATTAAAGATATATCTAATTATTCCACCATTTAGGCCAAATTAGAAATGTCTTCTCTTTTTAATTTCTAAATTTTTCACTATTTGGGCCTATTTAGAAATTTTATCTTTTTGTCTTTGTTTTTTGTTTTTTAATCTCTTGAAAAAAAATAATATGACAATTATTTTTATTGAAATTTAATTTAAATTCTTCCACCATTTGGGATACATTTAAAGAAATTTCTCATATAAAGATTTTTAGGAATTTACCATTTGAAATTTCTAAGATTCTCATCTTTGGATAATTGTCAAATATTTTTAACCAAAAAATATTTATTTAGAAAATAATACAATTACTTTTATTGAAATTTCATCTAAATTATTCCACCATTTGAGACAAATTTAGAGAAATTTCTCACCTAGAGATTTCTTAAGAATCTACCATTTTAAATTTCTAAAAATCTCATCACTAGGTATTTAGTATTTTTCCAAAATTTTATTAATATTTTTATCTTTTTTTTGTTTGAAAATAAATATTAATTATTGTTATTGAAATTTTATCTAAATCATTCCACCATTTGGGACAAATTTAGAAAAAAAATTTCTTACTTAAGAATTTTATAGAAATTCACCATTTGAAATTTCTAAAAATTCTATCATTGGACAATTAATATTTATCTTCAAAAAAAAAATTTTTATTTTTCTATTATTTTTCCTAAACTTAATTATGCAAAAATACCCCTAAAAATAATCAAACACATTAATAAATAACTAAATAAAATAAACAAATAAATAAAAATACTAAAAAATATATAAAAAAAGAAACGGCTGGCTTGAATGGTTTGATGTAGCACGGCTTCAGGCATAGAAAGTGGCTCGATGATTCGGCTCAAAGGCTCAGCTTAGCTCCACTTAGCATGGCTGAAGGGTTTGGTTGGGACGCAGGTCGATTAAGCGGGTTGTGCTCAGATCGGGTTACCCAGTGGTAAAACATGCGGATCTTGGCTAAATAAAACGCCCAAAATGATGTCATTTTAAGACAGTATAAAAGGCTAATTTTTGGCTTTTTCTTCAGATTTCTCATTTTTCCCCTCTCTCTTTTCCTCTTTCTTTTCTCTCTTTCTCTTTCTAAAATGGATGAACTCATTTTGAATCCTTTATCAGATTCTAGAAATCCCACTAGAATCTGAGTTGGTTCACCAAAAAATTCAACTTTCACTGGAATCTTCAACTTGATTCTGGAAAACCTATCGAAAAATTCAACTAACGACTAAAAATTCATTGAAAAATTCAACTGGCACTGAAAAATGCATCAAAAACTGTAAATTTTCCAAAAAAATTTCCAGAAAATTTTTTCAAAACCTAAAAATCTCTTCAAATTTTTTGTACTTTCTGGTCATGCCTTTTCTTTGATTTTTTTTCTCTCTATTTTTTAATCTCTGCTCTGATATTTTGTTTCTACCTGTGATCTCTATGTTTTTCTCTATATGTGTCCTTTCCTATGTGATCCAAGGTTGTATTTATAGGATTAAACATAAGAGTTTTTGATTAACCCTCACTCCTTTGTTAATAGGATCTCTGTATTATCATAATGAAATTAAACTTATCCTATACAGATTGAATCCACCTATGACTTTGTATTCACATTCACAGTAAAATAGTTGCTTTTAAGCCCTTTTTTTATGATTATTATATCTGTTATCAAATAATAATAATAATGATGATGATGATGATGATGATGATAAATCAAACAAAAAAAATCAAAGATAAATCACTCGAAAATTCAAAGATAAATAAGAAACAAAATAAAAAAGATAAAACCTAAAATAAATAATTAATTAATTAACTAAGCTTAACAGATTGGACCCTATTGAGCTAGGCTCTAATTGGCTCGGGCCTGGACCAAATAGGATGTTTACATCTGCCCCTTTTTACGCATTTCCTGTGCAACAGGAATTGTGTAAAGACATAGACACCCTTCTTATTAAGATAGTCCTCCCAACATGTTTTTTTTTTTTAAATCAGACACCCAAATTTGTTGAATGACACAAAACTCCCCTATGTAGAGGCTCACAACTTTTGGAAAAATAAATATGGCTCATTTACATAGAGGTTCAACTATTTTGGAAAAATAAATAATGCTCCTCTAATTAGAGGCTTAACGACTTTGGAAAAATAAACACTGCTCCTCTAATAAGAGGTTCAACAACTTTATGAAAATAAATAATGCTCCTCTAAACAGAGGTTCAACGACTTTGGAAAAATAAATAAACCTCTTCTAATCAAAGGCTCAATGACTTTGGACAAGTAAATAAAGCTCATCGACAATCTTTTCTAGATGAGTCATAGATCATGTTGGAAACTCAAAGATTCACAATTTGAGTTTGAAATTTAAAGGTTTGCAATTCAAAGATTCACAAGAATTTTCAAATTCGTTAGAATTTTCAGATTCGCATGAACTTTTTAGCTTCACAAGAATTAACCAAAATTTCAATTTCATGAGATTTTAATTAGAAAATTTCATATTCGCAAGATTTTTTAGCTTCACAAGAATTCAGATTCATAAGATTTCAAGATTCGCATTTGTGAGATTTTCATCCAAAATTTTAATCTAGGGATTTGTATACAAATTGCAAAGCTCACTTCCAACATTTAAATATTCGAATTTTAGAGATTTACATTCGAATTCTGGAGATTCACACCTAAAATATTTTTTCTTTTTTTTTTAAATTTTAGGGATTCACTTCCCATATTTCAAAGATTTTGATTCAAAAATTTCTCATTTAAAAACTTCAAGATTTCATCCAAAATTTCAAAACTCCTCATTTGAGTTCAAAGATTCACATTCAATAAATTTTAGAGTTTCACATCTAAATTTGAAGGTTCTCATCCAAAAATTTAGTGATTCACATCCAAGAGTTCAAAGCTTCTCATTTGAGTTCACATTCACATTCGACAAATTTTAGGGTTTCACATATCAAAGATTCTCATTTGAAACTCAAAGATTCTCATTTGAAAACTCAAAGATTCTTATTTGAAACTCAAAGATTCTTATTTGAAAACTCAAAGTATTATCTTAAAAGACTTTATAAAAAGATTCAAAATTTTTTAGATGACTTTCAAACTTTTATCTTAAAGTTTTATCTTGAAAGACTTTATTAAAATATTCAAAATTTTTCAGATGACTTTCCAACGACAAGGTTAATTGAATAAGGGATGCAAAAACAAAATTTTATTATAAATATACTTTGATATTTAGTTGGGTAATATTATTTTATTTAATAGTAGGACATGATAGTGATGATAAAAGAAAAAATGAGTTGTTAGGCTTGCCATAGTGGTTATATAATTTCAACAAGAATGTAATGATAATTATGTTATATGGCCTTAATGGTTGTTTTTAAGTTATATAATATGGTTTTGTTTAGAACATCCTATTTTTTTGCCATACCTATTTTTAGTATTTATACTAAAACATTATGAAGCATAATTTCATACTTCAAAAACATAATAAAGCATAATAACATATAATTTGGAAAGGTATGATTTCATTTTATTTTCAAAATGTCACAAGTTGTTTAGTTTCTAATATAAAAAAAATTTCCATCACCATTATGTCAATATTGGACTAAAATGATGCCAGCATATATTATGCATTACCATGTCGTCAATATTCCAAAAAATGATGCCAGCAGATGTTACATACAAAAAATTCCATTATCATTAAAAAATTCCATTACCATTACTAATAACAAATTCTCAAAATGCTACCAGCAAAAACATCACCATTCCTAACAACATCTATCATTCCATAACTTTTTCTTTTCCTTTCTTTGATGTAGTGGCAACACTTTGCTGTGTTGAAATTGGTGTAGACAACCCTAGAATAGATATTCTTGTGAAGATCTCCATAGATACCTTTTGTCTTAACCTTTCAGTATATTTTTTATTCTTTTATGCCTAATAGTAAAAATAGGAAAAATATAATCTTGCCAATCTTAAAAAACAATATTGAATAAAAGTAACTGGTGTGCATAAATTAGTTACCAATGAATGATTTATGGTAATACATGGAGTAGGTCTCCCCATTCCCCTTCCAATAATTGTCACACCAAGTCTACCAAGCTTTTAGATTTAACATTATATAGTTGTGCCAATTACCACTATCAAACTATTATAGGCTTTATAAATGAAAAAAGGATTAAATTAGTACTTACATTAAAAAAAGATAATCCATTGTCAAGGTCTTGAGGTGCTTTTTTCTATTTCTTCTAGCCTTCTTCAAAAGGGTTACTAGTTTGTTTACTATGACAAACTAAATTTTCTTGCAAATTGAAAAGCAACTTGTTGTTAGTGATAGTAGATTTCTCATTTGATTTCTTTGCACTAAATTAAAAATCTTGACCACAATCCTAGGACATTAACTAATATAGTCAACTTAAAAACAAGTCCAAGGTTATACATAAACTAAAACAATTACATGATAAACATAACCTTTGTTTTCTTTTTTTGAGGCTTAGCATTTTTAGTTTAGGCTTACAAATGAGCAATAAAGAAAATGTTTAATACATAATTATCATTTAGCTTATTAAATATATGTTATCACAAGGTCAAATTCTTACAAATTTTGCTTTTCTTGGACATCCTAGTCTATTACGACCTCATCATGGCAATAATTGTATGTCATCACCCTTCGAACCCTAGAAAGTTTGTCTTTGATCTTACCTTCAAGTTGTTCATGGTTCTTTTTCTTGGCTAGACTATTAGACATCATTTTTACCAAAAGAGCCCGCAATGGTCTTTTATTACTTTTGGGTCAAAATAGTTTTTCTTTCACTAGGTTTAGGGTGTTCTCGTAGGTAGAGGATAGGTTTTTCTTTTGAACCATAAGGTTTGAATCATCATACACAATAGCACTTATAGCATCCTAACAAGGAATTCCACTACTGTCACAATTTTTATATAAACGTGAATGTAGTTGTAACATCATTGTATAACTCTCTCTTCATGTTTGACCAAATCATCCCAATAAACCTCATATCTACCACTTTTGTTCCATTCAACCTCCTACCATTCAACTTCTTTGCCTTCTTAAGCTTTTTTCAATAATTTGAGGCCTATAATTAATCTTTCACTTACTAACAATCTGTCTTTTCAAAACCAATTTCTTCATCACATCCAATCTAATATCCTCAAGCATGTTTATTATAGGCTTGCACCTAGCTTCTAAAATTACCCTATTGAATATCTCACACATATTGTTGTTAATAACATCATATTTAGTTATTTCAAGGAAAAAAGCTTGATACCAATTCTCTAATGGCCATTTTTCTAGTAGATCTTTTTTTGCTCTAAGTCATCTAGGATGGTTACCAACTCATTTAGATGCTTGCTCAACTTAAACTGATTAAAAGACCTAGCATAATTCCAAAATTGTAATTGTAGGTCAGTACTCCTATGTGTTTTCCCTCATCTAGCATAAATATGCTTAGCACGCATCCTTTGCTAAACTAAAGGTAACAACTCCTTAACATATCATATTAGGCCTTATAACAAACAAATATATTGTGTCATTGTAAATTTAATATACTTGAAGAAAAGGTAAACAAATTAAACTATCAAATTACAAAAAAGCAAACACAATGATAGCGTTTCTAGGGTTTATACACTTTAGCTCGTCTATGTAATCATCAAAACTTTAAATTATTCCTTATATTTCTTTTTCATTTTTTAATAACCAGCCTTTTTGTTATTCTACACACTAAAAGTCATAAAGCATGACCAAATCTTTCCTCACTATTGCCTTCAGATGCCTAGGTTTAATGAATGGCATACTATTAATCACATCCCCATTTTTTTATATATAGTAGAAGATGATACCCTTTTGTTCTTTGTTGTAAGCAAGACACTATGCTCAAAATTATATGATTTTACAATGAAAATCTTCTTAACGTTGCATCATGAGCAAAAGATCAACCAATTACAACCTAATACAAAACATTTACCCTCATCCTTAGTTTATCATTCTTTAAGTACTCAAATTGAAACCTTTTTCTAGTTGAAAAGTTAACAAGCATATTTTTAAATGTTTTTAGATCAGCAAACTTGAGTCTTTAAAAAAATCCTCTAAGAGGACATTAGGATTATAATATTTATTGCTAAACCTCATTCTTTATGCATTATCCTCATTAGACGTATCATTAGTATCCACAAAACTCTCTGTGTTTGATGAATCAAAATATTCACTTTCATATCCATCAGCATTATACCATCATTCTCATCCTTAACAGTAGCATTTATACCATTAATTTCATCACCATCTTCATCATTATCATCTTTATTAGCATTATCATCATCATTATCATACCTATCAGCATCATCATAATGGAAATTAAAATCACTATCACTAATACATGGCTTTTTTTCTTATCAACGTATTTCCTTAAATTGTTCCTAGCAACTTCTAATTCATCATCAGTATCTAAGTCATCACTAGCCAATGGTACATCTACCAATTTCTCTTTATAATTTTCACTACCAACATCATTGGTCTGATGTCATTACCATCTACATTCACTTTGTTACCATTTTTCTCATTCTGCTCACCATTTTCTAAACCCACTTCACTTGATTCTTCCTTCTGCTCACTATTATCACAACACATTTCACCTACTTCCCCTTTATGCTCACCACTACCACTACCCCATTCCCTTTTCTTCTCACCACTATCAAGTTCTCTATTATACTCATTATCACTATAAAAGTCCTTTAAGGTTGGTGTATGAGGTCTAGGTGGTTGAGAGGGTTGTTCACTATCATTAATTTTACTTACACTCACAACAACATCATTATCATCATTGTCACTTTGAACTATTTGCAAAAGGGCTTTTAGCATGTGATTGTCATTATAACAATTCAAATGCTCTACATAGAAATCAATACTTCTATTCTTCTTTAATTGCTCTACCATTTCTAGCACATTACTATCATCACCTAACAATTTCAACCCTATATTTATTGTCTTGTCATCCTTAATATAATGTGCTTTAATTGTCTTATTAAGTCATAACCTAATGCCTTTACAGCCCCTATTATAGTCCAATAACAAATTTTATCAAGATCTTTTTCAAATTAAACTACAGTACCATTTGTATATCTAATGGT
This sequence comes from Durio zibethinus, assembly GCF_047325235.1. Classification (NCBI taxonomy): domain Eukaryota; kingdom Viridiplantae; phylum Streptophyta; class Magnoliopsida; order Malvales; family Malvaceae; genus Durio; species Durio zibethinus. The sequence continues at coordinate 30,900,107 of NC_143164.1, read as the reverse complement.
ACCCTGGTATATAGACTTGCCCTGTAAACATGCTAACATGTGAAAAAAAAACAAAATTACAAAAAAATTACAAAAAAATGTTTTAATGGCAAACAAAGTGTTGTTATAGTCAAACCAAAAAGACAAACTAAAAAAAAAAAAATTTAATGGTAGATAAATAAAACCATAGGGTTCACACAAACACCACTATCGAAACACAATACCATCAATAGCCCAACCATAAAAACAAGAAAAAATCCTAAACCATACAAATATTAAGGCAAAATGAACCTTCTATTGGTTGTTGATAATCTCTAGGTAGATAAGTCTTGTTCTTCTATGATTTCAACAATCCTCTTTTGCTTTTTCTTCAATGAACTCTTTGTCTTCAATGATCCTCCCTCACTTCAAAATCCTTTGCAATGATCATTTGCAATATCGCTTTGAATTTACACCGAAAAGGAATGAAAAATAAAAAAAAAATGAATTTGTTGTTTTAAGGTTAATGAGATTAGAGAGGAGAAAATAACGAACTAATCAATGGATTAGAGAGAAAAAAGCCACAAATGGAAAAAAAAAAAAAAGAAAAGAGAAAAGTATAACATAATGCTAATTTTTTATCATTTGTACAAAAAAATAACACATTAGCTCTTTTAAGAGAGTGAACCCAAAAATTACCACGTTAGCATTTATTGCCTAGATGGACAAAAAAATTGTCAAGTCAACATTTAATTCCCAAGTGGACAAAAAAGTTCACCACATATATAAAGTCAACTATCACATCAAAAAAGTCAACTTTTATGTCAGCTACAATAATGGCAACAATAATCCCCATTAATAATTTTACTAAATAGTACTAATTATTTATTTAGAGGGATTTTATTTTGACTGATTGTAGTGAAGGCACTAATTCCACAATTTCAATAAAGTACAATAAGCATCATAGAATTTGACCTTTTATTTAAATAACTCTATATACTTTTATTATATCCAAATAAACCCTTAAACTTTAATTTATATTCAAATAAGTACGTAACCTTTAATTTGTACATAAATAAGCTTTTAAAATAATAAATTATTTTATTTAAGATAATGACTTATTTGAATACAAATAAAAGTATAAGAGATTATTTAAGTATAATAAAAGTATAAAGATTTATTTTACAAAATGTAAAAGAATTTTTTTGTATTTTAGCCAATATTTTCCTATAAATTCTATCAGCGTTTGTATTCTGGTTAAAATCATGGAATTAGAAATTGGACAACATAGATATGCTCACATTAGAGAACTAGATGCATTTTTTTAGGCTACTTGGGAACTTCTCAAAAAAGTCTTTTCATCCAAGAAAAGTTGCAAAAGAAGAACTTAACGCAATTCCAAACACATAGAATACAGTCTATTAATAAAGGAACCTAAAATGAAACTAAAACCAAAAGGTGTGAAAGAGATTGAAGGCCAAAAGCTTTCTAGACTTGTTTTGTTTACTTTTTTTATATTGCAACAATCTATTGACCAAAAATGTTTGAAATTAACAGTTTTAGAAGGTTTGAAAAACAAACGAGTAGAGCTTAAAGTTGTTAGTACAAAAAGCCTTTAATCAGTAGATCATCCAAGCAAACGAAAGTATAATCAAACTATAAATCATCGACATAAGAAATAATAGTTTAACACATTTCAACAACATCCAAAGTGGCTTACATCAATGGCTAAAAAAAAAAGATTTACTAATTGTAGAGAATTACAAACACATCAACAAATTAACAATCAATCACTCACTAACAATTAATATCCATAAATGCTCTTATTCTCCTTTAGTCTATGAAGTATTCTCAACTCAAACAAACAAAACCACACACATATGGACCATCTCAATCTCTTATAGTCCATTCAAATATACACATCCATATGTTAACTCTTAGTCTCTTTCAGTTCTATAGCATGTCTATTTAGTAAAATTCTACAACTTTTTTATATCTTTATCTCATACCTAACTTTATTTAAACTCTCACTATTTATAAGAGTTCTAACTTACCTTTAAAAATCTCTTTCCTCTTAGGGGGCATTTGGTTCGTAAAGTCTAACTTTCTTTCCAACAATCTAACTTTTGTTATCTAATTCCTTAGTTTGTTTCAGAAACTATCCACTGCATCAAGGATCTTACATTCCCAACAGTGTCAAAAACGAAAAAGTAAGGGAATCAAAAACTCTCATCTTTTTAAGATTTTTATATTTCAGAAGGAAAGTGAAAATTTTATTCCATTTGCCTTCACTTAATTACGTTTTCGGACTATATAAACAATGTTATTTAGCTTAGAAATGTAATAATTTTTTTATAAGATATTATGAAAATAAAATTTTCTTCATATATTTTAAATAGAGATCACATTTTTTAGATTATACATGTAGTCTTTGTTATTTTCAAATAATATATTAGGAAAACAATTTACTTTTCAAAGTAATTTAAACAAAGATTATATTTTTTAGATTAAAAGCGTGATATTTGTTGAAATATAAAAAAAAATCATGTATTTAATCTTAAAAATGTGACTTTTGTTTAAAATGTATTAAGAAAAAATATACTTTTTAGAATTTTATAATTTCAACAAAGACAATCTTTTTAAAATTAAAAATATAGTCTTTGTGAAAAATATATTATAAAAAAATTTTTGATTAAAAAATATATTTGCCCCTAACAAAGAAAAAGTCTTTTTTTTTTTTTTGAGAAAATATGATGTCTTATTGCAACAGAAAATCGTCTTTTAAATATTTGTTACATTTTCTTCAAAACGTCCTCTTCTTAACATTTATGGCCATCGTCTGACTTCAATGCTAGTGGGTCCTACTCGTTTTGAAAACATGAAACTCATTCATTTCCTATATTGTCGAATGATTCACATTTTTTCTCATTTTCTTAGTTGCAAAAAATAAAGTAAACTTATATTCTATAATAAAACATTCTTTTATTATTTTTTAAATAATTTTCACCGACTACAATTTTTATGATATAGTTTTGTTAAATATGTATAGTAAATTTGTCTTTATATTCTTATAAATTTTGTAATATATGGAAAGGAGTTTATTAAATGAAAATCGTTGTTGTTTTATTTTTAAATAAATTAATTAATTAAAAAATATTTAAAATATTTAACTAAATATACAAATAATTTATAATTAAAAATATTATAAAATATTAAATAATAAGTATTTTTATATTTTCTTGTCTATCACATGTTATGCATGTGTTATCAAAGATAATATATTAAAATACTTTACTAAGTAATTTTACATTGATTAAATAAATATAAATATTTTATATTTTTTAAAATTAACAAATTTCAGAAATTATCTATTCTTTTTTAATATCATTTTTTTAAAAATTAAATTCCCTTTTAAAATTTAAAAATTCACAAACTAAACTTCGTTTTAGAATCTTATCTTTCAATTTTTTTATATTATTTAATCAATTTCAAATAAATTTCAAACAAATTTAAATCAATATTCTTAACAAAAGTGTAGAGGATGAGCATGTTTACCCTCTCACGTGGGACACATGCTAATTTTTGCTACTTTATTTTCAGTTTAAGCTTTAGGTTGAAGACGTTGTGGACCAATTTAGTGGTGAGAACAGTTTTAAGATTAAACCAGAACCACAGATGTAAATTTTAGAATTGGAGGCCATGGTCCTTTTCTTAGTAATAACTAGAAAAAGTAGGCGAATTGAATCTACGTTGGAACAAGCATGTAACATTTTCGATCTTCTATCCTATGGTGGATAAATAAATTAACAGTTTCTATCCGCCGGACATCCCCAACTTTTGTTAGTTGTGTGAATGTAATACTGTGCGCGGGGAAGACTTCCCTTCCATCTTTGTGAGCTTTTATTGACATTACCAAACCCTTTATGTAGAGATCGTACAACACCAGCACACCTTGATAATCAAAAACGCGATTTCAGAACCATATTAATTAACATTAACGAAATTTATAAGAGATGACACTCTTTGTGGCAACGACAGATTCAAGATTAGTATTTAGTGGCAGTAAATTATTAATTTATATTTGTTTACATCATTCATTTTAAAATTGTTATAACTTAAAATAAATTTCATTAAGATATAATATCAAATATTTTTATAAATATAAAATAATAAAATATTTGAATAAAAATTAGAAAAACATAAAAAGATAATTTTATACAAAAAAAAAAAGTCTCTAGAAGAAATTTTTTACATTTTTTCATATATAATTATTTTAGAAACAAATTTTTATCCTAAATTCAAGGAATATTATCCAAATTCACTTTTGAGATGTCATAATTAAATAAATTCATTGTATACAAGTCCTAATAAAAATATGTTGCATAACTTCAATAAATAAAAAAGAATTTGATGACTTCAAAAAAAAAATAATCTTTATATCGTGCTATCAAAATTAATCTAAATCTTAGAATTTAAACAAAAAATTTAAATTATCATATAAACTTATTTGATCAAACTAAGATGAAAAATATAAAAAAGTGATAACTTCAAAAAAAAAAATCTTTATATCATGCTATCAAAAATAATCTAAATCTAAGAACTTAAACAAAAAATTCAAATTATCATATAATCTTATTTGATCAAACTAAGGTGAAAAAATATCAAAAAGTATGTATTTAGTGATTTTTTGGTAGAAATCTTGTTTCAATATTTACACTAAGTGATTTTACGTTTCTTTTTGACAAGTTCGATTTTTTCTTTTCTAATTGTTTGATTCCTGACAAATAGTTCCATTTCATTTTTTCTATTTAATTTTTTTCAAAGAACTTTTTGAAATATTTTAAAAGTTAATTTATCTAATGTAAAAAAAATTATTATATTAACTATCAATAATAATTTTAGATTTACATTGTGAATAATTATCTTTTATTTTGTTAATACATTCATATACATTTTTGTTTGTGTTGAATTCTGAGCTAAGGGATAAAGCCTTGAAATTACAAAAGGAAGAAAGAGAATTATTAAAGGCAAAGGTTAGGAGTTTTTTCAACGTTTACACTTTGATGCTCAAGTTAGAAGTTGGTTGAAGAAAGGATAGGAAGGTGAAAGTGTAAAAGTAAAAGAGTATGAGATATCTACATAAAACTTGGATGGCCCTATTTATAGTTGAATGTGAAAGGTTTTGGGGTAATTTAGGCTGCCCATGGTTAATTTTATGCTCAAGTTGACCTGGATGTTGATCATTTACTCAAGGAGAGACAACTCAGCATAAAATGGGGCCCTTTAGGTATGTTGATGAGGTGATCGAACTGATGTAGCACTATACATATCAGGTTAGACTAACAAGTCAAATTGACCCAAAAGTTATAAATGCCCCTCGTTATTTGCTAGCAGTTTCTAATAGGAAAAAAAGTCATTTTGCCTTTTGGATCCAAAAATATCCCTAACATACTGTGCCCCTACAAAGCAATCTAAGTATCAAATTGTTAAGAATAGTCCTAGCCGATCTAGCTTGTGCCAATCTAATGTATGCTCGATAGTGTCAAGCTTAACCTTCAAAATTTACATTTATATAGTTAAAGGTGAGGGGTTTTGGGGTAGTTTAATTTGCCCAAGATCAATCTTATGATCAGGATGACCTAGCAGGCCAAGTTAACCTAGACGTTGATCATCCACTCAATGAGTGACAAGTTAGCATAAAAGAAGGCCTTTTGGTTATATTGATGAGATAGTCGAACTGACGTGACACTACACATGTCAAGTCGAACTGACATGTTAGATCGATCTAAAAGTCATAAATGTCCTTGGCTGTTTGTTGGCAATCTCTAATGGGAAAAAGGTCATTTTGCCCTTTGGACCCAAAAATATCCCTAACATTCTGTCTCCTCATCAACTAGTCTAAGTATTAGACTATTGAGTGTAGTCCGAACCAATCTAGCTTGTGTTGATCTAATATATGCTCGATGGTGTCAAGCTTAATCTTAAGCATAGACTTCAAAATTTACATTTAACTAATTTGACCCGAAGTTACCGAAGTGATTTACTGGATGCCAAGATGGATGAAGGTTGGACTAGACAAATTTATGAGCGATTACTGACATGCCTTGTATGTTATGAGGTTCTATATTTGACCATAACTCAGTGGCTTTTTGTTGCCTTGGCCGACATGGGACTTTTATCTTCTTTTTAATTTTATTTTTGACGTAACATATGGTTGACCAGGAGTCACAAGTGTTTAACTAATATGGGTAGGCCAAATGACTGATTTGCCCTTTAATTGTTTGAAGATGGCATTTATTAAGTAAAGAGAAAATTAGGCAATAAAAATTCAAAACTGGGAATGCAAAGGGCTGTCTTCGATAACCATTGTGGACATGTGGCAAAATCTAAAGTGTTCATCTAGTCCCTCTTTTAGCTATATAAAAAGCCTTCTAAGGCCTTTATCTCTCACTTTACAATATTCTTGCTCTTGTGTCGATCTGCATTTTTCAACCTCAAAATTCTTAATTTTATTTCAATCAACCTTCCCCTTTTCATCTAGTTCAGTACGTCTTTTTTCCTTTAATTATGTCTTCTGATTCAAACTTTGTGAATTCTAGGGTAAAGCTAGGGAGAGGTCAGCTCAGTTATCAAGGTTCAGATGATAAAGTACTTTCTGTGATTACAAAAAGGGATTATAGTCGAGCTACCTTTTGGTTGAATCCATTGTCTGCTAAAGATCAAAAACAAATTGAAGATAATGCTCGTGTTAGGGGAGAATAAGTCTATAATAGGGTGGATGAGCTTATTGCTATAACAGATCATGATCTAGAAAATCCACCAGTCTCACTGTCAGAAGTCAATCCGACTTTTTTGACTGACTGTTCTTTTTCTTACCCTCACTTTTCTTCTTCTCTTCCTCACTTTTTTTTTTATTTTTTTCCTCGACCAAGAGCTTTTACTTATATCTTTTCTTAATGAGCTTTTGGATCGATCTTAGATTCCAACTTTAGTCTAAACTCTATGTCTAATGAATTTTTTACTCCTTACTTTTTTTTCTTCCAAGGTAAGAGAGATCTCAGCTTCTGTTTGGATGAGGCCCTCTGCTTCTTTCTCAAGAAAACAAGTCATCTGATGATGAATCTTCTAAAAATAAGTAGGGTTTAGATGAAGAATAGAAAAAGAGGTCCAACCAAATCGAAAAGAAAAGTGAAAGTGAAGAAATGGAGGTCTCATAAAATGATGTATTAGGTGTAATTCCCAAAGATGTGATGTAAAGCTTGAAAGGCATGACCAATCCTAAAGACTAGCTTAACGTGTGCTTTTTGCATCACATTTGTTCTTTAAAGGTTATATTTGACTTTCTTAAAAAATAGTACAATAGATCCAACCACTGACAATTGGATTTGTACTTTCTTAAAACATCACCAAATTTGGGTGTATTGGGAGTCTATAGTGGTTAGTCTAAGGTTTCCATTACATTTTTTCATCATTGAACTTTTTATTTTTTGTAATTTAACTATCACTCAATTTACTCTCAAAGTTTTTCTATACACTATAGTTTTTATTATTCTTTGCAAAAAATTAAGTCTTCTTCCAACCGTTCCTTTATTTAGTAAAATTTTTGTAGTTAAAAAGCAACCCTATGATAAAAGCTATTTCAATGTGATACTATGATAAAAGCTATTTCAATGTGATACCTCAATCATTTAAAAAAAAATTTGTGAATTGCCTAAGCTCAATGAAAGGCTGAAAATTGTTCTTTCTTTACAAAAAAAGAAGGGATGATAAGGAGGAGCCCTAAGTATGAAAAAATAACTAATGTTCCTAGCATTTTTTAGGACACCTAGGTTGACCCCCTGATGTTTTTTGACCTTACTACTTATGACAAAATATTGGATTTTCAAAAAATAAAATAGTTAGTTATAGATGTGTATGAGCTGATCTCATCTGAAGTTGTCAAAGAAACCAAGTATTAAAGTAGGTTAAAAGTAACTCCATGCAGAATTCATTTTGATAAATTTTTTTCTAATATTTAGCTTATTTTGTAGACATTTCAACCCCAATGGGAGATTTTGACTTTGATCATTTTGCCCATCCTCCAAAGCAGAAGAAAAAGGGGAAAGCCTCTATCCAACTCGAAGCCCTTTCAATGCGACATTAAAGTAATTAATCTTCCAACCCTTCAGCCTACATTGAGCTTTTTTTTGCCATAAAAAAGGTATAAGTAGACAACTAGCATGAGCTAGAAGAAGCCAAAAAGTGAGGCATTTCCCTACAAGCTGGCAACATTAAGGTTGCAACCCATCTCGAAGAGGGTTACAATCAATTTAGAATATGACTATTTAGAAAATGCTTTTAAGGACCCCGAAGTGGTTACGAAGATCATGAGAGTGACCTTTTCCAAAAAAAGTTAGCTTGTTTTCTAGCTCAGTTTACTTTTTGTCAATGATTTTTCTTATTTTAATCAAGTATAAGTTCAATTTTTGTTTTGTATTCAACTTTCCTAGCGCGATCTTAGATTTCAGGACATGGATATGCGAGTGCCTATCGGGCTTTTGTGCACTACTACAAGACCAAGCAAAGCCTTAAAAAGTACTCTCGTGACCTCTCCGTCGTGACCAATGCTAGCAAGAGTTTGAAAGCTTCCCTCATTGGTGCAAAAAAGTATAATATCGACCTTAATAAAAGGGTCAAAAATCTTACAGCCAAACTTGAAAACATTTCTGTCCAAAAAGCTACAATTGAGTCTCTTTAGCAAAAAGCCGACTTGAAGCTCAACAAGGCTTTGGTTAAGGTGGCAAGGTTGAGGTCAGAATTAAAGGATGAGAAGAAAACCAAAAAGAAAGCAATTGATGACTTCATGGCATCCAAAAAGTACTATGATCTGCATATTGAGTTTGCTCAAAAGAATGTTCTCTCTGCGTTCGACTTGGCATTAGACGAGGTAAAGTTCAAATTTGCTGAGCTAAACCTAGACTTACCTTACATCAACTTGAATAACATAAGGTTCAAGCTAGCTCCAACACAAGTTGAGTATGAAGAAAAGGATGATGATGAAGATAAAGACACTAAGATTGAATTTGCTATGAGGGATGAAGCTATAGGGTTGAGGCTAAGGTCAGTGTTGGTGGACCTCTAACTTATATCCCTAAGGAATAGTGAGAGAGGGGTGCCGAAAAAAGATAGGCCTAAAAAAAAGAGTTTTCCTTTTTGATAATATTTTTTTTTTAATTTTTGTTGGTAATTTTGTATTTTGAGATATGATTTTTGTAAGATCTCAAGTCAGATGTAAGACCACTCTACGAAACTTCTATCAATGTAAAGGTCACTTGACAAAACTTCAGTCAACTTTAAGATCATTAATGAAATATGCTTTTGTCTAAGTTTTAGCTTGCCCTCTATTTATTGTTTTACTTCACAATTGGTTTTCATTACTCATAATTGCTTAAATCTTAGTTTAGACGAGCTAATCAATATGATTTAATAAATTAACTAGAGAATATATTAAATTATCTTGAGAATTTAATTTACTAGTTGAGCAAGTGACAGCTCAGTGTAAGACTTTGACCAAGGTTGTTACTTTTATTTTCAAATCTATCCCTCAAGATCAACCTTGAACCTTAGTAGTCTATATTATAATTTTTTACAAGCGTCAGGTAAGAAAACTCTATTTACCAACTTAAGCCAAGACTTCAAATTTTGTACTATCATTAGGTTGATGTCCGAGCTTTAATATTAGTCATACATTAAGTGAAGTTGGGCAAGTCACAACTTTTATTCAAATTTGAAATTGCATAGTACAAATCTGAGCTCCGCTCTTCAGACCTTGACTTTACACCTTTTCACTGATAGTAGATTTTGAGGTTGTCCTCATTCCATGATCTTGGTATAAGATTATTGTTCATATTCTACAACCTGTAGGTCGAGTCATGGATGATATTTTTAACTATGTAAGGACCCTCCTAGTTCGGGGCTAACTTTTCATGTCAGTTATCGACTTCTACTTTTTTGAGTACCAGGTTGCATTTTTTTATATTCTTATGTTAGACTCTTTTATTGTAAAAATTAGATACTCTCTATTGATAAGCTATTATTTTGATTAGGGTTATGTCACTTTATTCTTCAGCCAAGTCCAAATTAGCCCTAAAAGCCACCTTATTCCCCTCTTTAAATCCGAGCTCCACTTAGAGGCTCCGAAGATTGATCTCCACAAGCACCACGACCTCTATTTTGAAAGCAAAATTAAAAGGAGTCTCTCTTGTAAAAACCTTGATGATCGTCCTAAAAGCCCATAATACACTGAGACATCCAATATTCTCTTAAAGGCTTCCAATATGGTCTTATTGGCCAATTCAGCTTGTTTATTAAATTGAGAATGCACGATCAAGGTGAACCTTAGGTTGAGGTGGAGGTTGAAATGCCTTCTTTTGAATCTCAAATTGTCAAACTATTTCACATTGTCCTTTATTATGGATTAAGGTAGAACAAGTTTGCAAATTATGTTCTTCTAAATGAATTTTTCAACTTAAGATTCGATTATGGTAGCTAAGGACTCAACTTCAAGCCAATTTTTGAAATAGTCAACTTCTACTAACATGAATCACCTTTGCCCTGTGACAGGGGTGAAAGGGTCGAAGACATCCATTTTTCATTACATGAAAAGCCAAAAACTAATGATGGGAATTAGCTTGATTGACAAGAACTGTTGTATGTATGCAAATCTCTAACATTTATCACATTTCTTCACCAAATCGATTATATCTTTTCTAATGGTAAGCCAATAATAACCTTATCTAAGACCTTGTAGGCCAGTGGCCAAGGTCCGACATGGTTACCAAAGACTCCTTCATGAATTTCTCTGAACACATAGTTTGCCTCCTTATTATCTATACATTTGAGGTAAGATAGACTAAAAAATCTTTAGTATAGTTTCCCATTAATCAAGGTGTATCAAGGAGCTTTTCTCACTAAAGCCTTAGCTTGGACTTTGTCAGGTAATACACCATTCATCAAATAAACTTCGATTGAAGTCATCCATGACTCTTTTCCTTCAATTTAGTTGACTAATTTTTCATCAATGTTTTTATCTTCTAAATCTTCGACCAAAATATGGTATAAGCTGTTAGTTGTTATTCATGATGCCAATTTAGACAAATAGTCAACCAAGGTGTTTTCTGACATCAATATTTTCCTAACTTCGCCCTTAAAGAATGTGGCCAAGTGAGCCAATACATTGTCTAAATATCTATTTTATTCCCTCTTCCCGAGCTTCGAACTCTCCATTTATTTGATTGACCACAAATTGAGAATCATTATAACAATAATGTTTTTTACATGCAATTCGATAACTAACCTCAGCCCCATAATTAATGCCTCATATTCGGCTTCATTATTCAAAACTTTGAATTCGAACTTCAAAGCATACTAAAATTTTAGATCTTCTGGGCTATTCAAAATTAGGTCAGCCTTACTTTTTTTACTAGTATCTGACTCATCAAAGAAAAGCTTCCACATTTCTTCGTTTTAAACCTTATCGATCTCCACGAACTGAGCTAAGGTGCATTCAACGATAAAATTTGCTAGTACCTATGACTTTAAAGCAAACTTGAAGAGTACATATTAATCGTATTCACTAAGCTCCACTGTCCATTGATCAGTCTTCTTGATAAATCTAGCTTTTGTAAGATTTGCCTAAATGATTGGTCGATCAGAACATTAATTGTGTGAGCTTGGAAATATAGCTTGAGCTTTTTAGTTGACATGACAATTGCATAAGCTAGTTTTTCTATCCTAATGTAATTTATTTTGAACCCTATCAAAACTTTGCTAATAAAATATACCGACCTCTGCCTTCTTTTTTCTTTCCTGACTAGTACCAAGTTGATTACCTGGTCGATTGTAGTGACATACAAATATAAGACCTCATCGAGCCTTGGCTAAAAGAGGATAGAATGAGAAAAAAAAATTCTTTCAACTCATCAAATGCTTTTTGATAATGAAGTGTTCATCTAAATTCTGAAATGTTCTTAAAAATTTTAAAGAATGACAGCCATCAATCTATTAATCTAGACATAAATCTACTCAAGAAAAATACTTTTTTAGTTAGCTTGTGCATTTATTTACTAAGATCAATGCTTTCAGGTCAAGGATGGCCTGAAATTTTTTTAAGTTTGCCTTTATGCCCTTTTTGTTAATCATGTAATTGATGAATTTTTCCAATGTGACCCTAAAGTTATATTTGCTTAGATTGAGCCTCATGTTATACCTTTAAAAAATATTAAAGGTCTCCTCTTGATCTTTCAAATGCTTGTCTAAGCTCTTACTCTTCACAATCATATTGTTTATATAAACTTCCATATTTTGGCCAATCTAATCCTTAGAAGACTTTTTTGACCAATCTTGGTAGGTTACTCATGCATTTTTCAACCTAAAGAGTATGAGATTATAGCAATATATGCCTTTTTTAGTGATAAACGCTATTTTTTTCACCTCTTTTAGTATTTTGGTTTGATTATATTCGAAATAAGTGTCCATAAAGATGAGCAGGCCATGTTCAGCATTGTCATCAACCAGCTGATCTATGTTGGGTAAACAAAAACTATCTTTTGGACAAGCTCTATTGAGGTCGTTAAAATCCACGCATGTTTTCAATTTGTCATTGTTTTTTATCATTACTACATTGGCAATCCAGTCAAAGTAGTAACTCTTTTTGATAAAGCCTATTTTCAACAATTTGCCAACCTCTATTGCCTTTTGCTTTTTTAGGGTAAAAGCTCTTTTCTTTTACTGAATTGGTTTCATGTTCAGATCAATGAGTAGTTTGTAGACCATAACCTCGGGGTCTATCCCAGGCATATGATAGGATTTAAGTAAATAGGTTGGCATTGTATCTTAAAAGTTGGATTAACTATTTTTTTATGGTCGAGCTTTCCTCCAATTTGCATGTAATTTTCAAAATCATTTTCCCAAAACAGTACGGAGACGAGGCCTTCTATTGGTTCTAATTGATTTTCATCGATCTCTGTTCTTTGATCAATTATTTTTTTACTATTAGGTCGAGATTGTTTCCTGTAAGAAGGATGAATCCTAACATGGTAGTTAGTTTATTGTTACAGAACCATACAAAATGTAGAACTATATGTCAAATTCTCTTTAATTACCTTAAAAGCTTAATTTTGTTGATGTGTATGTATGCTAGCTTAAAAGCTTAGCCTTTGTAGAATCATTCAAAAATTACAAAAATTTTGTAACATGTAAAGTTATGGAGCTTAAGAGCTTAAAGTGACTTAGGAATAGATTTTTTTTTTTCGGTTTCATGTTCCCTTTTATCGATGTTGTATTGCTTTGCTTCTTCAACTTCCCTAACTTTTTCTCCTTTCACATCTGTCTTCTCTAGTTCTTCTACTTTGGCTGAACTGTCAATCTGCTTTTCAATCCTTCCTTTTATTTTGACATATAACACTATCGCGTTATGGACTGATCTTTTCTAACCTTCCTAACTCCATTTAAGGTAAAAAACTTAATCTTTAAATGAGAAGCTGAACCGATAAATCCCATAACATAATGGTTAAGTCAGCCAAAGATCATGTTGAATGTAAAAGGAACATCAACTATCATAAATTCTATAACCTAGGTGATGCTTCTCGACTCGGTGCCTAATGTGATTGGTAGCTTAATAATTCATTTACTAACATTTGTTCATTTTCAAAATCAACCAAAGTAACTATGAATATCTTTAACATTTCTTTCCTTATGCTCATCCTCAACATAGTGGCTTAATACAGCATATCAGTCGAGCTTCCACTATCAAATAAGACCCTTCTCACTATATGGTTGTACATTATAGCAATAACCATAATCGTATCATGTGGGAACTAAATTCTTTTCAAATTTTTTGAGCTTAAAGAGATTGACTCATCTTTCCATTTTTTTCTTTCTTAGCTAAGTACCCAATGGCCATAACCATCCCTTAATCAAACTTCCTCTTGATCAATGTAGAGCTTCCATCAGTTATCACATTGATAATACCCGTAATGGGCTTGTTATCTACAGCTCGATCTTCATCTTCTTCTTATTCATTTCTTTAGTTTCCACCTTTTCGATTTTTTTCTTACCTATTTTCTTGATTCATTCCTACTTCTCTTTTGTGATTACCTCTTTTGTAATCCGGCCTGTCCTGACCATGTTTAGATCATTCCATAAATTTGTGCAACCAACCTCTTCTAATCAGATTTTTTATTTCATTTTTTAGGTCGATGCTGTCTTCTGTGCTATGATCGATATCTCAGTGAAAAGAGCATCTTTTTCTTGGATCTTTTCTTATATTTTGCCCCAATGGCTTTGGCAATCTGAGCTTAGGATCCCTTTCTATATACATCAGAATTCCCCCTCTAGAGGTATTCAGTAATGTATAGTTCTTTTGTTTGCTCAGGCTCTTGGCCTTAGAGTACTTTGGTCTTTTCCCTATTGGGAAAGGATAATAGATTTCTTTCTCTTTTTTAGGCCAAGAAAAAGGGGGATGAGCCTCTTTCACCTTAATTTTCCATTGTAGCTTCATCGTTTATATATTTTTTTGCAACAAGTAACACATGGGCTAATGTCTTTGGTAGTTTTAAGGAAAGTGTGAGTTTCATATGGTACTGATGAAGCTGGCAACTGCAACAATCTACTCTAAATCTTTTACTTGGAAAGCTTCTGCGTTAAAACGTGTTACATAGTTTTTTAAAAACTCATTTATGCCTTAGTAGATTGACATCAAGCTTAGGATAGTCTTTTTTGTTTTTCTACTGCTTATAAATCAAGACAAGCAAGCATGACCGAGCTCTTTAAAAGTTGTGATGGACTTTGGCTTTAAACTATAATACCAGGATCGAGCTACCACTTTAACTGTGATAGCTAGTCCTTTACATATAAAAACTTCATCTGCCTCTTACATCATCATGTGAGTTCGATAAAGCTTTAAATGATCAAAAGAACCAATGGTAACTTTGTACGTCTCCAAGATTGGCATGTTAAACTCTTTTGAGGGGCATAGTTCTATTAATCTCCTTAGTAAAAGACGAGGTCATAAAAAATTCGAGCTCGTCCTCTATAGCCTGGATTCTAGCTTCCAAATCTCTATTCAACTAAGACTTTAGGTCGACTTGTTTAGTTTTTTGGATGGTAGCTTGGGTTGAGGGGTGAGTATGGTAATGGCTACCTAAAATGGTAGGTTCCTCTTCAACTAAGGTTGATGAGGCTTTAATGTCCTCGTAGCTCGATTGCCTTCAACCGATAGTCTTCCAAAAGGGACTAGGTTAAGTACTTTAAAAATTTACAAAAGTATGAAACTTTGAATCATCTCCTTGAAAGACTGTAACTATTAAGTTAAAGTTTGAAATTGCTTCATTATAGGACTTGCCTATGTAGGCACAAGTCGATTTATGGGTTGACTGGTTTGAGTTTCTTTTTCAAATTGGACAGCTAGTTTTTCCTCAAGAACTCTGGATGGCATAATATTTAACTCCTCTAGACAATGAATAACCTCTTACTTGGCTCATCAAATGTTTGTAGCAAACTCTGAGTTGAAATGTAAAACCTTGAAATCACAATAAAAAGAAATAGAATAATTAAAGACAGGTTGAATGCTTTCTTAACATTTGCACTTCGACGTTCAAGTCAAAAAAAAATTTAAAAAAAGATATGAAAAAAATTGTAAAAGTAAAATATAAGACCTGAATGATATTATTTATAGTTAAAAGTGAAGGATTTGAGATAACGTAAACTACCCACGATCAAACATATGATCAAGATGACCTGACAAACCTAACTAATCTTGAAATGGGAAAAAAACCATTTTGCCTTTTAGACCCAAAAATGGCCCTAACAATTTTCTTATTAAAAAAAAAACTCATATATATATATATATATTTACATTTTAACCAAAAAAAAAATTAGAAATTTGTTTCTAATAATTCTACATACTTTTTTTGAAATTTTAGTGAAGAAAAAAGATACAAGAATCACTAACAATTTAGACAACTTACTAATGGTAAATTTTAATTTTCAAGTGTCTAGTGGAGGCAAATGCCCCCACCTGGATTCGCCCTTGCTCAATAGACTAAAAACTAAAAAGTTTTGTTTGTCACCATAATTTTCATGAGCACATGTTAATTTCTATTCTCATACAAAAATATTTACAAGGTCCAACAAGTCAACATACCTCACCTATGGAAATCGCTGAAAAATATGTTTTCAGTTTTTGGATTCTGATGTACCATTCAAAATGATGTCCAGTTTTTCCCACTTGTGACTACAAGGCTTAGACTCGGGTAAGAAAATAAGTTTCATAGTCAAACCACAGAGCTTCAGCATCTACTTCTGATGTCCTTGGAAGATTCAAAATGGGGGCTGACCTGAGTATGCCGCTGAAATCTTGCAATGCAATCAAATCCAGTCTGGTGAATTTGGAGAATCGGAAAAGCAATATCCTCACTAAGTAGAGAAACATAGTAAAGAATACAATAGGAGATCTACATGCATTGTGTCTAACATCTAAACTAAGACCAAAACTGAGCATGGAACATAGCCACCCTGCAGAGAACTCTCAACTTGTACAAGGTCAATTTGCTTGCTCACCCTTTTATTATAGATCTGAAGCCTTCAACTTTCTTGGCCTTTTATGAGCTGGTGAAGATGGAGTCTCAGATACTCTTCCAGGTCCCTAGAAACAATATCATAAGAGGTCATTTGGAAACCTAACAAAGCAAGGAGACAAACGAAAACACAAAGACAAGCAAATAAAAAAGATTAAAGAACATAATTGGCACATACCTTGCGTTTCTGCTCCCTTTTGCCAACCCTTTCACCTGGAATCACAATTAAATATGAAAGTACTCAAAACCATAAAACTCTTTCATCTCAGAGAAAAACTAAAAGAAAATTAGATATATTACCTCCAAAGCTAATGGTGTCAGGGACAAATGTTCGATCCTGATCTGCAGCTCGAAGTGATCGCTGCTCAAATAACAGACTCAAAAATCACATGTCTATAAAACTAGAGGAGATCAAAAAAATCAGAAACTCAGATTTTCAACCTTAGGTGTGCCTGGCATATCACCATAGGAACCATCACGGAAAGATGAACCCTCTGCCTCCTTGTATTGCAACTGTTAAAAGACACATAAAATCCATGAACTCTGAAAGCAACACACCACTTCTAATCCTGTATACTACTAATCAATCATAATTCATACACTTTTAACACCTTAGCTTAATTACTTGCTGTACACTAGTAGTCAATCATATTTCATAATTTAGGTTTTCCCAGCTCAAATTCTAAAACCCCACTTTTAACACCTTAGCTTAATGGGTAAAAGTTAAATGAATGATCTAATTTATATTCAGAACTTCCTATCTATGAAGAAAAAGTAATCATATTTGGGACTTATACAAAAAATGAGAAATACAATGACTTCAATACATTTTTTTTCATAAATAATAAATTCATTAAAAGGAACTGGAGATGTGAACTATAATTAAATCATATAATAATTTTGTGAGAATTTTTTAACTGTAGATCTTTAACAAAGTCTGGCCCTCCGTTGAAACCTAAAAATGATACTGACATTGTCAGGGAAACACTGGGGGTCCGGGACAGAAAATGAGACACCTCAGAATCTAAAATAATGCTCAATCCAATCATGTGCATGTGCAATAGTGCATGAAAATCATTGATATTCATAAATTGTTGTCAGACGTTCACCAAGAGACTAAACATAAGCGTCTTAGTTTATCAAATAGCAAGTCATTCCTGTCTATCTAAAAGAAAAAAAAAAAAAAAAAACAAAAAGGCAAAGTTAACAGGGGAACAACACTTAGTATTGCTAACAATCATAAGAGATATAGACAAAATAGAAGCCTAGATCGGATCAAAAAGTGGTAAGAGAAAAAAAAAAAACAAAATAAACAAAAAACCAAAAGGCAAAGTTAACAAGGGAACAACACTTAGTATTGCTAACAATCATAAGAGATATAGACAAAATAGAAGCCTAGATCGGATCAAAAAGTGGTGCAGTTATGCTAAAAGGAAAATAAATTTAAACATGATAAAATAAACTTTCATTCATCAGTTTACTTCTAAGGGGAAAAAGGAAATATAAAATAGAAGCAAAATGCAACTTATGCACATTTTCACATAACCACATGCAGTGAAGGGGTGGCACTCACTACATTGAAGGATTAGATATTATAAGACATGAGCAAAAGGAAGACTACTATTCTACAAATAATTTTGAGATACGAAATACCTGTTTCTGGAGATTTAGCAGAGTCAGAATTTCTTTCCTTAATTCCAGATGCTCGGCACAAACAGCCTTTGTTGGCACCTTTGGCTTTAAATTAACCTGTAAAGATTAATTTAAATTTTTACACCCAATTTCAGAAAGATAATTAAACTAGAACAAAGAAGAATGCTCACAAGATTTAGTATTGAGTTCCAGGAAAATGACTAGAAAGAAGGAACAAAGGATCTATTTTAGCCTAAATTGGCAATAATTATTAAAAGTAAATGATAAAACAGGATTAAGTTCTAGCTGTTAATAGGAGCAGTCATCTTACAATGACAACAACTATAAACAAGCACACTCAAATCAATGACAACATTCAAGTCATCTTACAATGACACATTCAAGTCAAATAATGTCTGTTCAACTGAATCTCTAGGCTATAAACAAGCAAACTCAAGTCAAAACGACCTTATGATCTGAGGAATCATACATTGAATATGTTCCTTCTGAAAGAGAGAACAATCTTCATGTATAGAACTTGCAATTTGACTTGGGTTGAAAAATGAAATAACCATATAAAAGAGTTTTCATATCTAGTCATCATGCATATGATATAACATCATCCACCAAAAACTGATCCAACAATATAGCTGAACAGCATCAAATTTCAGGGAGCATAGACAAACCCCAAGGTCTTGTAAGGTTTGCTCTACCCGCTTGATGGTCCTAAGTCCAGCAGATGAGCTTGCAGCTTGGACCATTTGCTCAAGGGCATAAGTTCTCAAATACACCCGAAGCTGAAAATGATATGAAAGCAGTTAGAGAACTTTTCTACAAGAGCAAAGAATATCCAGTAACAAACTTTAAAAAAATGCAAACATTCTTCTATATAAATTTCCAAGGAAAGGTAACATTTTCCTCAGGTATTTATTAGAGTATTTGACCATAAAAAATATTGGAAGCAAACAGAAACGAATTATTAAAGGGAAGCAGATATAGTAAGTCAGATTGCATACATTTCCCAAAGACAGAAGCAGCTTCCAATTTTATTTATTTTTATTCTTTGGAGAGAGAGAGAGAACAAAGAAAAATGAAGACCAGATGTTGCACATACCATACGCAAGGAAGCAAGAGTAGAGGTATTATCAGCCAATATTGAGGTAGAAGGTGCAACAGCTGCAGAGGGTACATGAACATTGGATGGAGATATAGCATCTCCATGACCAATAGCCTTCTCAGCATTTTCAGGACCAATATCTGATGTGACAGGCAAATCAGGTTCCTCGACACCCTGAACAGTATAAATAATAGAAAGCAATATTATTCTAGATTGTGGAAAACCCATGTGCAATCCCATATGCATGTACACAAAAACACACACATCCCTTCCTTGATTTCTTTCTGAGTTCCAAGGCAAGTATACAACATCAAATTTCTCACTCAAATCAAGTTGAAAATCTTATGCCTTTAGGTTCCAATTCAAAATTCAAGTGTGACATAACTGACAAAACTATTTAAACTCCCTTTTTTGAGGGTGCTGCAACTGCCCAAATAGCAGCTTTTCCACTTAATACTTACCTGTGCAGCCATGCGTGACTCAGCTATTCTTTTTGCTTCAGCAATAACCTGCAGAAACACACCATAGACCAGTAAAAAAAGAGTATGTATTCAATAAACCAGTCCACATGCAACTAGATGTTGGGAAGGTCACAAAATAAACTGCCATAATAAGTGCCAAAGAAATTTTATGTACCTCAGCATCTTTCCGCTCTTGATGCTTTGTTTGAGAAAGGACCATCGATAAAGCACGCTTACGTTCTGTCTCTTGAGAAACATTGTAGGGCTCCTATACCCAGAGGACAATATCAGAGATATACGGTATAACAATTGAAAAGAAATAATAATTTAATGATATGAGCAATAAAAAGGCTTATTCCTGTTACTAGAAATTGCAACATAAAAGTAAATCACTAGTATAAAATGTCGCTTATATACCAGACCTTAACAAGAGGATGCCCAGCAACTTCTCCAGGAGATGGAGCCCTAGCAATCAATATGGCTCGAGACACTGCATAATCACCATGAGAACCATATAACATCTCAAAGATAAATTGAAATAAAATCCACAGATGATAAATAAAATTACATGCAAATTAAAACAGTAAAAAGAACAGCGTGAGAGTGATCTGAATGATTGGCAATAGATAGTGTAAAAATTAGATTACCACTATAATAACGATCCTTCAGTTCCTCCACAGTACGGGATGTTGGGAACCTGTCAGCTATAATGATGAAGCGAAGATCAAATCGTTCGCAAAAGTCAAACAATTGGTCTGTCTCTTCCTTAGTCCATGTCTAATTAACAAGGTAAATCAAAAGAGAATTAACCTGGCAAATTGTACTCAAAGCAGCACAATTACAGGCCTTAATTCTACTATCTAATTTCACTATTTCAGTTAAACCAAAATGAAATAGCAATTAGTGGCAAAACAGAAACAAGAGCAGCAACCTCAAGTTTATACATACTGGATCAGTTAAATACTTCTCATACTCCTCATCTGTGTATCTGATAACATCAACAGACTGCACCACACCAGAAAAACAAACAAACATGTTCAATTTCATGAGCAAAAAATCCATATGAAAGGAAAAAACAAAGAAAAATTAAGTACATCATAAATTATTTTGCAACATAATATAGACAGAAAAAAAAGAAAAAAAAAAGCAAAATTTGTGCATACCTTGTTATACTTTGCAAAGGAATAATCACCTGTTGGCGGAACACCATTTACAACTCTCGCCTGTAAGGTATAAGAGAGACTATAAAATTAAATATGCCCACTTAGTTAAGGGAGAACTTTTTTCTTTAAAGAAACAGATACTTACCCAGTGGTAAAGTTGCAAATCATCCTTTCGGGCAGAGCTCGTGAAAGGAAGCCACTGCCATGTGATCTAAAGATAATTTCAAAATCATTAAGAAGCCCCAAATTACAGCATTGACCACCCAGAAATATCAATTTAACTTATTCAACATAAAATTAATAGTAACTTATATTTCTTATGCTCCATTTGGTAGCGGCTTACACTAACTTTTTCCTGTTTGCTCTTACTCCCTGAGATTTTGATATATGCAAATTATATCCATGAAACTCAAAATTCTAACCTTTGATTCCTCAAATATATATATATATATATTGCATTTGCATCCAAATTTACTTTATTTTATTTTCTATCAAAGCAAAATGCAAGCAAAAAAAAAAAAGCACTCTGACTAGCAAATGGAGTCTTGGCAAAACCTTCTCGTCGGATGGTGGGCGTCGTTTCAATTGAGAGACGTCAATTGAAGGCATAAGCGGAGCCAAACCTCCCGTAAGGGCATAAACCTACAAATTCCACCCAAAAAAAAGATTAAAAAAGAAGCCCTCTTTCACTCTGTTCAAGCTAAAAAATTGGAAAAAAAAAACCAACTAATTTTTTTTACCTCGCGAGATATGCCATCGGGTTTTCTCTGGGAATCTTTCTGGGGACGTGATTTCTTCTCTTGGGTTATTGGCAACGGCGTTTTGGGCAGTCCAAGGATGTCCTTCGCGTCCATGCTAAATTTTCCAACCCTCCCCCCAGAAATTTAATTAGGGATTTTGCGATCCATCCAAATTCACAACCTCTTCTGGGAAAGCAGTCGGCCTCTTTTCTTAATTAGGGATTTGATGGGATCGATTCTTTGTTTGCAGGAGAAAAATTCTAGGTTTTCTTCGAGCGCGAAAGAAGTTGTTTTTGAGCAGTGCAAAAATCAATTGCAGATCACTGACAGGCCGGTATTGATGACCGGGAACCTGCTCCTCCAGTTCCCATCTATTTTCCTTTAAATATAGATTCTTATTTTCGAAGTGACTTGAATGTTATAAGTTTTTTTTTTATTTTTTTCAAAGAAAAGTGCTTTTTTATTATTATTAAAATAGTGTGGAAAATACCTATGACATTTTAATGTACAGTTTTCTCCATTATATTCTGCTCATTTTATAAAATTGTCCTGGAAACTACTTCATGGAAATGGGAGAAAGAATAGTAAATTGAATTTATTTTTTATTAAAATGAATAATATGAATATTAATTGTTTAATTTAGGATTAATGTTTGGGGTGATTATCAATTAAAGATCTAACGTTTTATTTATTCCAAATTAAGATCAAATGTTTTCAAAATCTAACAAATAGGATCTTTTTAAACAGAATTGAAAAAATGCACTACACATTGTTAATTCACGTAAGCCACTGAATTATTTTACTTACATATCATTTTTGCTGATGAGACAAGCCACTAATGTTATTTTTTTTATGTGGTAATATTATTGTCATGTTCAATTAATGATAAAAATGAACTTAAATTGTAATTTTGAAAAATCCCAATTTAATTAACTATTAAAAAAATTTTCTGTCCTGTTTACATTGCTCTCATCTGCAACATAAACCATTGGCATTGCTCTCATCTACAACGTAAAAGCTTTCAGTTTCCACGTCCTGTTGACTTTTTTAAGACTTCGTTTATTTAGTAAAAAATGACTTTAAAAGAATAATTTTTAAAAAATATTTATATTTTTTAAATTAAAAGAAATTTTTTATTGTTTGAATGAGTTAATAAAAAATATTTCTATTATTTAGTTGTTTTTTGAAAAATTATTTTTTAAATAATATTAATATAATTATTAAAATATTAAAAATTATTGATTATTAAAATTATTAATATTCAAAAATAATTATATTTTAATAATAATATTTAATATTAAAATATTATGTTAATATAAAAAATAATTAAAATAAAACTATTTATTATTCTTTATATTATTTATTAATATATTATAATATTATTTATTAATAAGATTTATTAATATATTATTTTAATAGTATATTATTTATTAATATTATATTATTTATTCATTATTATTATATTATTTATTAATTAAATTAATAATATTTATTATTAAATTATTTATTAATATAATATTATTTATTAATATATTATAATATTATTTATTAATATTATATTAATAATATATTATTTATTCATATAATATTATTTATTAATATAATATTATTTATTTATTAATATAATATTATTTATAAGTAAAATTATGCTTAAAAGAATTAATAAATAATTATACTCATAAAAAGCTCTTTTTTCGAAAAATATCTTCTCATTTTCAAATCCGCAATACAATTTAAAAAAAAAAAGCCTTATTGTTCATTCACCAGTAAGTCATTTTTCGTTGACCAGTCAATTATTTATCAAATAAACACCTAAAAATGTAAAAATCAATTTTTAAAAATTATTTTTCACGAAATAAACGGAACCTAAAACTATTATTAATTTAAGTAAAGTAATTGTTTTGGGTACTAGTGGGTTAAATGGTGACATGGAGGTCATGTAAGGGATTGATCTATACCTATAGCAAAAACCATAGTTGAAGAGTCCAAGTTGGTTCTTTGATATGCGCTATGACACTTAAGTTAGTCAAGTATTTAAGGTTTGTGGAGAAAAAATGTGAGCTATAGATAATAGATAAGAAGCTTAAAAAAGAAAAGTTTAGAATTAATATATCTAGACATCATTTTTATCTTAAATACGAGATAATGGATATCATTTTTATCTTATATACGAGACAATGGATGGTGATGGGACTAAGGTTGTTGACAGTTGACGAAAAATTCATGTAGAGCTTGAGGAATGTGAAGCTTGAGAAAATATTATGTGAGTAAATATGAGCTGTATTTAATGATTTTAGGCTAATGTTGGTGCCATTTAATGATCTCAGGTAAGTAAGAGACCAATTAGTTTATTGTGAAGTAATGTCCTAATGGGACATTAGTATTGGTAGTTGGGCAAGCCTATCCATAGGCAAATGAGTGGTGATGAGCTTATATTGTGGCAATGAATTTTAATGTCAATCCTTTTTAACGGTAACGTGACAGTCGAATACATATCGATTTAATGAGTGTGGATGTTGACCTTTTTAATTATTGTTGACCTTGTTGACTATTGATTGGGTATAACAATTGGCCCCAATGTCCTAAAAAGATTATAAAGTGATCGCCCTTAGACTTTTACGAGGGCATGCCATCGAGATTTGGCGAGTCATTCGGGTCGGGGAACCTTTTTATGGTCAGCTTCTTGAGGACTTGCCAATGTTGATATATGGCTTTTGTTTAGGCGAGTAGTGCTGATGATATGTCCGTGTTGGGAGAAAGATTTTATCTTGGTAAGCCACGTGATGACGTGTCCCTATTGGGCGAGGGACTCTGCCTTGGCAAGTTTGTTGATGACGTGTCCATTTTTAGGAGAGGGACTCCATCTTGGCAAGCCATGCTGATGATGTATCCTGTTGGATGAGGGACTTTGTCTTAGCAAGGTTACTGATGATATGGTATGTCGAGGCATATAGAGTAGTAAGTGAGGAGAAATTTTTTTCTGCCCAGACATTGTGCAGCACATGTGACACCAGTAAATAGAGTGCGTCTTCAGGCAAGTTTTAAAATGTGCACCTCTGTTTTTTAAATATGCGGCTGTGTGGGTCCTATGGTGTAGTGGGGTTGAAAGGTTGTCAGGAACAATTAATGGTTTGAAATTTTAAATTATAATAGTTCAGCGAGTGAGGGAATAAATGTGTTTTTTTTTAACCGTGTAACCAAAGCATCAATCCTAATTTGGGAATTAATATAGATCGTTTCATGACCGATCAAAACAGTGCTTTAATTCGTATCATTTCAATAGGACGTGTGGCTGAGTATAAATAGCAAAGACGGAAAAACTTATACTCACATTGTCAATTTTTGAGCAATGAAAGCATTTGGTTGTCTGAGTTTTGTGGGTGTTGTGAGTTCTGTTACTATTAGTAGAAAATTCTTGTAGGTAAGGGATTTCCTAGGTTTTATTATTTGTTAATTTGAGTGTGACTTAGCAAAATGGCACCAAAGAAAAGAGAGGTGATTACGGATTCAAGTGACAATAAAAGGTGTTACAGTGCTAGCTACTAGCATTAGGGCTCAAGGTAGGAGAGAAAGGATTCAAGGGAGGGATTGTGGAAACTAGGGGCTTCAAGGCAACAGTGGTTGTTGTCGTGGTATAGTGATTCAAGAGTGAGGTGCTCTGACTTTGAGGCATGTGCCCCTGGTGGCAATAAAAGAAAAAGAAAAGGGAAGGGGAAAGAAATGGTTGCAGAGGAACCGAAGGACCTCGTGCCAGGGACTTGGCCTTTAGATGTGTACCAGTTCGTGGCCACAGTAAGCATGGCAAACCAACTCTTGGATCGCATAAGCTTTAACCTATAGAGCTCAATGTACTTTGTTCTGTACCCCTGAAGGTTTCACAATTAGTTAGGTAGGGGTAAATAAAGGACTGTCAGGGTTTTATTTGCATAACTTCTGCCATGGGCTTCACCACCGTTGCACCTTTTCTTCCATCTTTTAATTTTGTCGCATCACAGCTAGTCCTCAATGCTTGGGGATACTACTGACCTACTTATCTACTATTAATTAAGGAAGTGGGTTCCTTCTATGAATGTAATCTCGGTGTTGTACATGTTGAAGGACGTCAACAGGTGGCTCTACTACCTCTAAGCTCGTGGGTGGTCGTCTGTGGTGGAGTTGCTTTCCAATAGCCATCCCAACTAAGATAGGTTCGTGGTGGCCCACACAAAGATACCTACCGTGCGATTTCTTTTTAAAATTAAGTGGTCCTATGCTAGTGCGTTGGCGAGGGGAACTCTCAAGCTTAGAGAGGATGAAGCCAAGCAAGTGAATGTTTTGAATGACAAAAATTTGTCCTATGCCTCACTGGCCATCCACTAGAATATTAGCGATGACGAGGGCTTAACTGCTGCTGTACAAGAGGTGTTAAAACAAAGGGAAGAGCAGGATGGGGGTGGTGAAGACCGGGGGTAAAAGTTAGGAGTGCAAGCCCTAATGCCCAAGGGGAAAGAGGACTTGGGTGGTAAAAAGAGTAAGTTGGCCATTCGTATCTTGCTTGACTTGTAGGTGAAATTAGTTAACTTAGAATCTATGTTGATGTGGTTTTGTTGTGTATAGTATTATTAAAGATGGTGGCGATGAAAGCTAAGAAACCCTTGGTTTGTTAAGGAGGTAACACGCAAAAGACTGGTCGCGTGCAGGAAGTACTGGAAGAGAGGCCGGCTATGGCTGTCACTGTTAGCATGCATGAGGATGTTGGTGTGTAGAATTCTACGGGGACCTAGAATGTTCGCATGCGTTAGGTTAGTAGGGGTGCTAGGTGTTAGTGGGTCTATAGGGATGGGCTCTGGTGTGCCAAGTGCTAAGGTCGTGGAAGATGGTAATTGTATTATGTTTTATCTTGTGTGATTATGGTGAACTAATTCTAATGTCTTTGTTTATTTTGTAGAAATGGATTATGCTACCAAAGTCTAAAGGATCTTGTAGCAAGTGAAGTGGAGGGGAATAGGTCTTAGGCCCCCTACTTCGAAGAAATAAGCTGTTGGTACATCTAGTGAGCCCAGTGGTACAGTGCCACTACAAGAAAACTGTCATATACCAATGATAAAAAAATCATCGTAAAACTTAAAAATTTATCAGTATAATATAATAAACCTTATATTGACAGTTAAAATATATCTTTCGATTAATTTTTAATTGTCGATATATCCTTTATTAGTCTAGACATATACTGATGGTTTTTTAAGATGTTAAAATAGATAGTAACGATATGCCAATGGTCTAAGTACATTAGTAATTGTATATCCGTTCGTATAGCATCTGTTGTATGTTCTACCATTATACCTTTTATTGACGGTTAACATTAATCAGTATAGATTTGTATTTTTGAATTTTTTTGACCTAAAATGACGATTGACGCTCGTCATTATAAACTTATATGTTTTAATTTTTTTTTACCTATATTGATGGTTAACGTCCATTGGTATAGACTTACATATTTTATTTTTTTCGATGAGTTATCCGACATTACATTTTATTGACGATTGGTGATTGTCAGTGTAGCTTGAAATATTCTAATGGTCAAGTGCATCCGTATAAATGTTATGACGTTGGTAAATTTTTTTTTAAATTATATTTTCAATTATTAATATTAATTTATTTATAATTATAATATGATATGTTTTCATATAAAGGAAAAATACACAATAAAGTAAAAAATATTTAATAACATTAAAATTACAAGTAAATTATTTATAATATATAAACTTAGTATAAGTCAAGAACTAAAGTGATTATACCAAGTCTGATAAAATAAATATTATTGAATGTCTATGATTGATGTCTACAAACATGGTGCTCAAAGTAAATAAATAACTTCCTAAAGTAAATGATTCCATCATGGATTTTTACAAAGAAACATCTACATAGCATAAAAAAGACAATTAGATAATCCTTATAAATTGTCTTATATATATATAGAAGGTAAGAATAAGAGAAAATAACAAGAAGTCATAAAAGAGCAACTGATTAATTACTAATAAGAAATAAAGATCTACATGATACACAAAGTATGCATGCCTATGACTAATGGCCAACATTAGCCTAGATGTGAGATGTAAGAGAAATAGTTTAACTCTAGATTAGGAAAAGCAAGTAGGTAAAGGCATACATGTTTACACACATTACAAAAAACACCAGCTCCCTACTTAAGGAAGACATTGTTCTAGCTACCCCTAGTCGCTCCAGCTTAAAGATCCAATGTTAAACAAAAAAATTAACTTTTCCATTACAACTAACCCAATATTCTTTTTCCTAAAACCTTACCATGCCGATAGAATCCAACCATCCATATGAACTCTAAGAAATGCCCAGAAAATGCTTGTCCTCCAATTCCCTTATACAATTGCATTAGCCTTCAAAATCACTCATTAAACATAAGACTTTCACTTTTTCAACTAATAACCTTGAAACCATTCAAAGCTCTAAATGAATACACTAAAGTCCCTTTTGGCCAAAATAACAAATGCCCAAATTCGTATAGAACATAACAAACAAAAACAACCCTTCAAAAACCTCTTTTTAAAGCAAACCTCACCTTCACATAAACCTAATTTACTTTCACCTTAAACAAAAAATCCAACAAATTAAAGCAACAAATTGTGAGAGTAAACTAATGGTTGATTGCACTTATAATAGAAAGTTTGAAACTTTAAGCTTACTTGTGAATCCTTAGAGAGAAAGAAAGAAAACAAAAAATGAGTAGAGTTTTGGCCTTTACTATATCACCATCAAAGAGCAGCAGAGAAAATACTAAAAACATTTTATAAGGTTAGGGTTTATTTCTCTTTGTTTTTCTTCTACAATAACCTTAACTTTGTGTGAGAAGAAAAAATTTAACTTTGATTCTCTTTCACTCTTTGTATCTTTTTTTTAAAGAATTAACAGGCAAAGGCATACATGTTTACAAGCAAGCAAAAGCCTGCACCCCTTTCTCCCTTGTGTTATTAAATCATAGTATGATTTAATGATTATTGACAATAGATAATGTTTCAAGCATACAATTATATGATTTAAAAGCTAGATTCAAAATTGATTTTGACATTCTATATAGGAAACAAATATAAAGCATAGTATTTCCACATATATATCATGTGACGACAAGTTTACCATATTTTGATTAGGTTGATGAATTGAATTTAAAGAATGATAGTTTTCATATGTGATTTCTGGAGCACTACTAGCATCAAGAACCTAAAAATAATTCAAAAAACTTTGAATAAGGTTTAAGATTCATGAGCAAAATGACAATTTACATATATATATATATTAAAATAAATGTTATATATACCTCTTTATTCACCATGTAAGTAATAGTATTCAAGATATCCATATTCTAATTAGGAATTATCTTTGAAGTATTGATAAGATAGTACTTTCTGAATTGGTAGAGCTTTTTTCTATTCTTTTACGATACTCATCAATGTGCTTATAGGGTAGCTTCCACAATGAATATTCAACATCTTGAAGTTCTATCAGTTCATGATCATTCAAAATGAAATTCACATAACTTAAACAAACCTTATAGTATAAGTCCTAAACATCAGAGTGCAATAAACCTTTTGAGTGGATTAATGCCCACAAATACTTTTTTATCCTAGCAATCTGAGACCAACATGATTTGAAGAGTCAAAAACTAACTAAACTAATTAGATTAATACCAGAAAAATGTCTACTGAAAACTAGCTCTGAAACAATAAGAAGAATGTGAACCTCTAGTAGTTTGTATTGCTTGAATGAAACTAAAAACAAAATGGCTTTTAGATTTCACTCCAATCCATGAATCATTTTCTAAATTATTGTTTATGAAATCCCAAGCAGAGGATTTTATTTCTTAAATTCATCCACCAAGCATATCTCAAATCCATAGATAAATTAAACTTTTCCTAATTTTAATACATTTTCTAAATCTATCCCACTACTCATAAGCCATAACAAATCACGTTCATATCTTGAATCACAAATTCTTCTTCCCAAATGAGCCATAAATGGTGTGAAACAACTCTTTGGAATAATGCTTCTTACATTAGAAAACTATCTATTTGTAAAATATTGGACTTCTTAATTAAAAGACCTTTCAAGATTTGAAGTTACTGGGACTTTAATAGCATATTCTTGTTTTTAAAAAATGCTAATATACCTATTAGAAAGTAAATTGATGTTGAAAGAAATTCTTTGCTTATTTCCCTTTTATATGTTTTAACTACAAACTCACTTACTTAAAAAACAAATAAAAGACTTCATCTACAAAACCATCCAAATGTTTTTAACATGGTTGAGAGAAAGCTTTTGATTCAAATAATAATTTAAGTGAATTTGACACCTTATGCAAAAAATTAAGAAAAAATAATCATACTAATAAAATGATCTTGGTTCCACAAAAAAAATACCATATCCAAAGCACTAATGCCTCTAAAATTCAACTAAGTTTCCCAGTCACTATCATTAATGGGGAAAAAAAAAAGGCAACAATTAACGTTTTTCAAGGTGATTATGAATCCAAAAAATTGCCATCATCATCACCATGGAAAAAGTATTATAAGTTCTGAAGTGAGAATTGCTTAATTAATGCCCCAAAGTTTTCAACTTTATAAGCAATTATTCTATTAAGAATAAAACTTCTTATTTACTCGCAATATAGAAAAGAAAACAATTAACTATAAGAGAATTGCAGAAATTACTTAAAAATTTAAGAAGAAAAAAAAACTTGCATAAAATGAAATTAAGAAAATTCTCATCTACAGAGAGAGCAAAGTCAAACATTTATCATACAAAACATGAAGTATTAGTAGAAAATAAGAAGGGAAGCAAGACCAGCAATAGTAAAATAAACCATATCAATGTAAACAACCAAGACATAATCAAAGTAAAAGAGCTAAAATCTTTTTTAATGACCATAAACCTAAGAATACCATACCTAAAAATGAGAAAACAGAAGCAGGAAACAAAAAAAAAAGACAAATGAAAAGAAAAAAGCATCAACAACAAATCGCATGAAAGATAGTACCTTACTGCCAATTTTTGGAAAAGAAACTATGAACAAACTAACTAAGCAAAAATACCTACATGGAAAGGAAAGAGAAAAAAAGAGAGAAGTGCAGGGATTAGTAGTTGAAAGAAGAGATTTAGCCACTCGTAATGCTCAGTTATGAAATAAAAAAAGTAAAAGGTGGCTGCTAATTTAAAATCGACATAAAAACACTCTAAAACAAAAAAAAATTAAAGCAACCAAAGAAACAAGAAAAAGGAAACATGAAGCTAATTTGTGCGAACTAGGAAACCTCTATATGGTTTCCTTTTAGAAGAATGAAAGCTTTTAAAATTTAAATCAACATAAAAGACATTTTAGTTATCATAAGAAAATTATAAACCCTAAAAATTCTAACAGGAATTGGAACGCTAAGACTGTTTCATGATTTAATAAAATAAAACATGAAATTTTCTTAGAATCTTAAAAATATTACCTAATTAAATTGGTTAATTCAAGTTTCCAATTACAATAAATTTAAGCAATCAAAATTTAAAAAGAAAAAAAAAGTAAGAGAAACATATAGTAATATAATCAACTCCACATCCAATTTTCTTCTTAGACTTTGGATGGTATGAAAGTAACCTCTCAAGATTGAGAATGGAAGTTTGGGAGTTGAGTGAGAAAGACAAGAAAACTTGAATCGGTGGAGATGGTAGGAGGAAGAGAGGCAAATTATGGAGATTTACGAATGTAGGGTTATTTGGGTTTAGGGTTTTTGGGAATTAGGGAGACTGGCAGTTGAGAAAGAGAGACGAGTGGTAGACTGAGAGGGAGTGAGGCGAGCGATAAATTGAGGCAAGATAGAAATAGTTTATGGGTGTGGGAATTTTTTTTAATTGTTGTAAATAATTTATTTTTTTGTCTTGCAACTATTTAATTTAGTGTTTAATTTTAAGGAAATTTGAGAAATTATAGTTTTTGAGAATTTTTAGAGGGAAATATTATGAATTAATACTTTTTAAAAAAGAAATTAGGAATTGATGTTTTTTTATAGCTTATATTGATGGTTATAATAATAAACATCAATGGGGAAATATTGTGAATTAATATTTTTTTAAAAAAAATTAGGAATTAACATTTTTTTGGAACTTATATTGATGATTATAATAATAACCGTCATTATATAACATACTTATATTTACAGATATTTATATATTGCTAGAAAAAGTTTACCTATATTGATAGTTGTACAAAGTGTTGGTATAAATATTATATATTTTGATCTTATTAAAAATCCATTAGTATAAGTATCTTTTATTGACGTAATTTGATTGTTAGTGTAATCAAGTGTCAATTTCTCTAACAATTTTTTTGTAGTGTTTATTGATGGGTAGAAATAACCATCAATATATCCTATAGCTATACAGACAATTAATTACTTTCATTGGTATAAGTACTATTTACCAATGGATTTTTTACAAGGTGAAACTTATATCGACAATTAAAATACAATTTGTCAATATGTAAATATGTATACTGACGATTATTTATATATTGTTAGAAAAAGATCAATATATATTGACAAAAAAAATAAAATGTTGGTATACGCACTGTCTATATTGACAGTAACAAAAATCCATCAATATAGTTACTTTTTACTTACATAATTTAACTATCAGTATAGGTAAGTGTTAGTATATAACATTCTTATACTGACGAATAGTTATATGCCATCGAAAAAAATTTATCTATATCGAAGGGTTATATAAAATGTTGGTATAGGTATGATATATTCTGACAATATTAAAAATTCCTTAGTATAAATCTCTTTTACTAACTCAATTTGATTATCAGTATAATCAAGTGTCAGTATATAAAAATTTTCTTATAGTCTACCCGGCATTAAGGTTCAACCTATGGCACCCATTGTGGTGCCCATAGTTACAACATCCAATATTCCTACTCTTGTAGGGACTATATGCTTGCCATCTTCTATGTCCACTATAGGTAAGACTAGCACTCTTCTTCTATCAAGGTTACTTGTCTCTAGCACCATGTCCGTTACACCTTTAACCATGCCACCAACTATGGTAACTCATTTAGTGGTGGTGATCACAAATATTAGCATTCTTTCTAATAAGGAAATTGAGGCTTCATTGAGGGCTGCTACATTTATGGCTAGGTATTCGGGCAAGATGCTAGACAATATGTCTACCTCAGACTTCAGAGCTATCCATGACCAACCAACCACCATCATTCCCCTCTAAGGCAACTTGTTTATGGGCCATGACCAGTCTGCCTCATTTTGCAAATGAGAAAGTGTAGTAGTTTCCTATTTTTAACAACTTCCAAAATGAGCTTGTGCTTGCCACTAAGGTAAGTATTGAGTGAAGTTGATAATTTTATACTTATGGGTTGTCTTGATGTGTTATTGTTGACTATAATCGTTTACTATTGTATAGTCTTTAGCGAATAAAATGGGCTTGTATAAATAAGTGAGGTTACTAGTAGAAGACCTACAATGTAAGAGAGAGATCTTATAAAAAAAAGCCAAAGCCAATGCAAATCATGATACTTTGTTGTGTGAGAAAGATGCCACAATCGAAGGCTTAAAAACTTTCAATGCCACCTTATAAAAAAATATGGAAAAATAGCTAAGGGAGGTTGCTAGCAAAATTACTACCACGCAGTAATGCCTTAATGTTGCCACTGTTTACTTAAAGGAAGTTGAAAAGGAAAAGACCAAGCTACAAGGCGAACAAATGGTAGCTACTACTTGCACCAACTAGGTAACGATAGAGAAGGACCAAAGTTTGGCACAGGCCCAATAGTTAGAGGAGAAGTTAGCAAAGGCTGAGTTGGAGATATAATGTACAAAATCTTTAAAAAGAATGGCTGAGAAAGAGGTGAGTGGACTAGTGTATGCTTAGCCATTGGAGAATAGTACGAACTCTTAGCCATGTCCCAGGTTCAATTATAGCTAGGGCCATTGGACATGATAAAAATGGACTTCTCAAATATGAGAATATTGTCAGAGGACTTTGATGTAGAGTTTTCAAAAGATGTGATCCAATTAGAAAGAGTAAGGATGTTAAAGGAATTAACAAGATATCAAGCGTTCTGACCTAAATGTTCTGCCAACTTCAAGTGTCGAGGCAAATAATTCTAGAACCGAGCTTGCTTTTTTTAGTTGTGATGCTAGTGCCATAATTCCTATCTCTAATGTATCTAATCCTCTTGTGATTTTGACTGATTATGCTTCAAACCATACTACTTAGAATTTTTTACATTTTGATATATTTTTATTTGCTATTCCTTATGTCACAAATGCTTTTATAAATAAAAATTTAAAGTTTCTATAGTAATTTTTATCTCATTTTTAATATACGTATTTAATTCACGCATGTATTTAACTTTATGTTGTTTGTTGAGGAAAAGGCCCTATGATTAAATGTGAAAATTTAGTATAGAAAAGTCTAAGTTAGGAAAGTTTTTAGTGACTACTAGTTTTGGCATCATAACTTAACAAAATTATTTTTTGTGACAACAAGTTTATGCTTGTAATTTCTGGTTCTTGTACTTTGTAGCTACAAATTCATTAGGTCTCGAAAGTTAGGCAACTTTATATGATGGTTTTTTTATACGTGTGAAAGTTTACACAATTCAAACTAAGTTCATTTCTATCATCTCTTTAGGATTAAGTAAACTGGGTAACTTTGTGTGATGGTTTCTATATTTATGGAAGGTAGGACTTTTATATTCTCATAAAAGGCAAGTGATGATGAGTTTAGACAGTAACTATTTCATGCTTGATGCACCAAGGTTATAACCTTCAATCGACTTTAAGGAGATAATGCTTGCAATTATACTAGAAAAGGAGCATAATTGCAATCAAGTGTAAGTTCTGAGGAAAATATAGGATAACATTACCATATTATAGGTGTAAAGATTAGCAAGTGTAACTTGTCTTAGGATGGTTCTCTATTAGCATTGATAGTAATATTTTGAATGGTGTATGAGGCACGTTAAGTGTATTGGCATAGGAGCCTTTATTGTAAGAATGAGTTTAACGCGCAAGGCACTTGAACATGTTGGCATGGGAGCCTGAGTGAGAGAATAAATGTGGCACACAGGGCGCATTAAACATGTTAGCATGGGAACCTTAACACGAGAATAAATATGGCACATAAGGCGTGTTGAGCGTGTTGGCAAAAAATAGGGTTTGTATTCACCCATATTCCTTAATGCGAGAATAAATGTGGCATGTAAGGCATATTAAGTGTGTTGGCATGAGAGCTTTAATGCAAGAATAAATATGGTGCATAAAGCACATTAAGCACATTGGTAAGAAGTAAGGTTTGTGTTTGCTCATATGCCTTAACTTAGATTTAATGTGTGGAAAAAAGAAATAGAACACTATCTTATCTTTCTTTAAAATTTCCTTTACAAGATTTTTACAAAGGAAACAAATGAAATCTAATACATGTACAAAAGACAATCAAAATACCACAAATTAAAGAACTAAATGACTTGGTAGCTCAGTGTTGGATGTTTTAAATATAATATTTCTTCATATGGATGCCATTTATGTCTTCAGTATAAGTTGCTCCCAAGTCTTGTAACTTATATGCCTTAAAACTAGTTACAATAAAGATTCGAAATGGTCTTTTTTAATTTAGGGACAACTTCTTTATTTCTATAACTGGTTTACTAGCTTCACATTTTTTTAGTACCAAGTTGCCTAATTAGAAATGCCTATGCTTGACTTTAGTGTTGTAATATTTGGCAACTTATTAAGCCATAGCGAGCCATTTTTACCTTAGCCAAGTTCTTGGTTTCTTGTAATAAATCGAAATCATCCCTTAAGACTTCTTCATTCATCTCAAGATTAAAAGTGTGTTGTCCTCATTGTGTTTACTCCATTTCAGTTAGTATCATAGCTTCTGTCTAATAAGTTAAACTAAATAGAGTCTCACCTGTTGCTAAGTGATTAGTTGTTCTAATTGCCTAAAGTATCTCAAGGGTGATTGCATTAAAATTATAGTATTTCTTATTTATTTTTAGAACAATCTTTCTTGTATTTGGGTTTGTTCCTTAAGAATTTTTTTGCAAAAATACTCCTAAATGTACATTTGTTTCATGTAGGTAAAAATAGAGAAATTGAGGAAGTTTGGCCAATTTGTACTTAATTTGGAAGATTTATGGTGGTAAAAGTTATCAAAAGTCACAACTAGTATAATCGTGCTTTATTACCTATTAAGGTAGTTTTTTTTTTTCTATGATTTCTTGATTTTTAGATGATATTTAGATTATAAACCGGTATTGTCAAGGTAGACAAAACCTCTTCCACTAGGAATTTAAGTCCATAAGATT
Source organism: Durio zibethinus (assembly GCF_047325235.1). Lineage (NCBI taxonomy): Eukaryota > Viridiplantae > Streptophyta > Magnoliopsida > Malvales > Malvaceae > Durio > Durio zibethinus. Next base: position 30,864,040 of record NC_143164.1, on the reverse strand, counting down.
AGCAACACATCAAATTCATATTATATAATGTATATAGGCCATAAATATTCAAGATCTTACGTTGAAGGGCGATGTTAATTCTATTTTAAAAAATTAGCTTCGAAAAATTCTTTTATATGAAGCCCTTCTTTCTTTTATAGTAATAAATAATTTATTTTAGTTTTGTAGTATTTGATTGGATCGGACGTAACTTATTTAGGGTTCCCTATTGAAAAAAGAAAGAAAAAAAAACACTGTCTATAACTTTATAGGAAAATTGTTTGTATTACATCTAAAAAATGTTAATGAAGAAGTATATATATATATATGTATTGGAGCAATTTATAGCAACATAAGTTCTTTCTGTCACTTTCTTTTCTTGGAGCTCATTGTATGGTAAAGACATGGGTCCTTTGAGATAAATTAGACAAATTCCTTAATACGACAATTCATCATTAATTTGTATGTGATCATGACTTGATTCCAAAAGCATTTATCACATGTTTAAAATCGGTGAACAAATTTCAATTCAAAATCTCAGCATTATCAACTATCTCACTCACTTACTCTGGTTCACACATTTGTTATTAAACCCAAACATAAAAAAGAATTTGACAATTTAATAAACTTGGTGGATTTGCCTTTTTTTTTATTTTCTTCTTATTTTACTCTGATATCTTCAAGGGAAGTACAGTCAAATATTATTTACTAGCTAGCTGGCTGGCTATGTGAAAACATCTTGGTAAAAAACTTTATTTGCATTGCCTGAGGGAATAATTCCAAAGGGAGAAAGTTGGCATGCAAAGTTGGAATGCGAGCAGTGTGAAAACTTATTAAAAGAAATGAATATATAAGGGAGCGTTTTGGACTAATATATATATAGTTTTTTTTTTTTTTTGAAATGATATATAGGCTATAGTTATTAGGATGCATTGGTATAATAATTAATAATGCACATCATGAATATAAGGTTATGTGAATGAACAATTGAAACATGACGTCTTGATTTAGTGGTAAAAAAGAAATATTACTAAAAGAAAATGGCATATTAGCGGTAGTTTTGTAACGACCCTTCACTTACAAACATCGTTAGCTTTCGTGTTTTTATAAAACTTAAGGTATTTATTATCAAAACGTCACTAAATATTCAAATAGCAAATTTGTTACTTATAAAAGCCACCCACAACTTGATATCAGCGGTGTTTCTCAACTAAAACACCTTGAATAATCGTGCCTTAAAAATTTTAGTGAATACTAAAAGCATTTTTGACAGAAAATGCCTTGAATAATCTAGTTAAAAAACTTGATAAGGAATTACTGAAGGCGTGTTTTGGCAGACAATGCCTTCAATAATCCTCTCATAAAAAAATGTATGAGATTATTGGAGGCAAATGCCTTTAATAATTAGACCAAAAAATTTCATAGGCTTATTGAAGTCATTTTTGTTTAAAAATGCCATTAATAAATATCATATCAAAATTTTTGGAGCGTACAGATGTTAACCATTAGGTAGTAGGTTCGATCCCTCCCTTTAGCCTTTTTTTGGGTTTTTGCAGAGATTATTTGTAATTGATTATTTTAGGCATTTTTTTCGTAAAAAACGTCGTTACCAATTGCTTCAAAAATTTTGCAGAAAATATTGAAGGCTTTTTTCGTAAGGAAACGCCCTTAATAATCCAAAGGAAATATATGTAGCCGATTCTTGAATGCGTTTTTAGCTAAACTCGCCTTCTATAACCAATCAATAAATTGTGGTTGTGATTATTAAAGGCATTTTTTGTTGAAAATGCCTTCAATAATCCATAGACAAAAGTTGGAACGGATGCTTGAAGGCATTTTTAGCTCAAAACGCCTTTAATATTCCAGAGAATAAATTTGAATAGTCTGATTATTGAAGACAGTTATTTCTAAAAATGCTTTTAATAATTTGTTAGGGATTATTCAAAACATTACCCATAGGAAAACGCCTTAATAATCCATTTGACTAATTCTTAGTTGGTATTATTGAAGGCATTTTTTTAAAAATGCCTTTAATAATCAATATAAAAAGTTCGAAACGGATTCTTGAAGGCATTTTTTACCCAAAATGCCTTTAATATTCCAGATAATAAATTTTTAGGGGGATTATTGAAGGTAGTTTTGGTAAAAAAACGCCTTCAAAATTTTCTGTTAAAGATGATTCAAGGTGTTTTCTTGCTAAAAACACCTTCATTAATCCCACCAAAAAAACATATTTGATATTGTATATGTCAAGTCAGTTGTAGGTTTATGCCCAGAAAACCTTTGATTTCAATTGTATATTTATGCTCAGAAAACATTTGGTTTATATATGTGATACTACGAATTACATTTTGGAACTTACATAATGAACATTATTGTATTTCAATAAATTGACCATACATTCAAAATTAAAACTGATAATGTTGCCATATTAATATATTTTTCTGAAATAATCGTACTCAATAATTTATTAAGTATACATAGTATATTCATATTAAGTATAACAATAATATTAAACTAATACCCCAATGTACAAAGTTAAAGTTTCCATTCAACATGGCATGTTAAAAACATTATAACAATTTGTTCTTTATATATTTACATTCAACCAACAAATGTCTAACCTGAAGGTTTATCAACATTGATACATGATAATACAAAATCACACCATTCTTTACGGATTTCATCTAGTTCCTCTTTCGCAAAGCTTTCTTTACTCTCCCACTAAAAAATATCATGAGTAAATGTTAATAAATGAGAACATAATATACCTTTTTATTTTTTTGAAGATATAACGAGTTTATGAAATTTATACTAACCTTGAATGGTGTGGTCATAAAATCATCTAACACTATCTCCCGCATAAAATGAAGGACATAATATCCACATTCAGTATTACCGAGTTGACGAGGTACTTAAAAATTAAATTGAGTGGGGTTAGGAAATATTTATCTACACAAACTTAGCATAAAAAAATATATTTCACATTTACTGGTAATGACACCCATTTCAGTTTCTTTATCTTCTTATCTAATGTAGATATTACCCTAAATTGAAAAGGAAAAAATTACTTAATACATAAATTAAATTACTTATGAAGAAATACAATATATATAATATAATAGTGTAATACCTCTTTATAAAAGTTTGAATATTCGGGTTAGGCGTCGCTGTTGAATTAACTGAATTAAGTAAGTATGCGTTAAGGATTTGGTGTCAATCACAATAAGCACCTAATGACGACTGCAAAATAATAATAATGATATACTCTGATTATGCATTAGATCATATTTGGGTAAGGTTGGAATATAACTTACTGCGCATTATACAAGAGCAAATAATAATTAGCCGATCTTTTCATGCATTGGATCACATGATTAGCACGATAAGCGACTGTGCCACTCCACTTACTAATGAAGTTTGGGTTAATAAATCTAAATCTGTTGGTCAACTATCTCCCATTGAGCTTTCTATATAGGAAGCTGCATGATAACAATTAACACTGCTAGTTAGTATTACACCCTAGATTACTACATATTGAATGTGCATATTTGTATTTATAAGCTAACCTCATATAAGCCATGATATCAACAGCTAATAATTCTTCTAGTTCACAAAATTCTTTAACCTCTTCCACACCAATGAAAAAAAATGATGGTTTATCAAATAACCCTTCCTCAGTCTCAATGGTTATGAAGTTTCCTCCGGATAAATGCTCCAGTGAATATTTGGATAACTTATCCATGGAAGCCTGACAAGGGTCATACTATGAGTCCAAACATCCTACTACAATATTTAGTAAAATATAAGTATTAAAACTAAATCAATCAATATAATAAACAAATTAATATTAAAATTATTAACAATATCATACTTCTTGAGTGGTAACGGAGGATTAGTTCGCTTTCTTACTTACAACGGAAGCTTCTCCTACGAGGACGACGCTATCAGACTATCTTACTAGCATGTTTTGCTACATTGCTGTCAACATGGACTCCAAAGCAGTGATTCTTTACTGTTAATCATTGAGGTGTTCCTCTCGGTCATTACTTTGTTGCTATTGTTGCTTAATAATTGCTTCATATTGTGCATTTTTCATTCGCGGGGTTTTTTGTTGATTACTAAAAAAATTTAATGGCAAGACAAATTTCCCAACCCCATGAACCCGACCAGGCCTTTCTTTAGTGCCTAATGCTAAAGACAAAAGATCTTTGCCATACTAGGTTGCCAATTCACCAGATTTGACTTTGTAACATAATCATCCTAAAAGACAATAATAAGATAGGTTGTAACAATAAATCTATACAAGCTAGTATACACGCATGCATACAACCACAATGCCAATCATACATTATATTAAAAAAGTAATTATACATACAATCTTTTTGTCATTTCTTCAATTGCTTCATTTATAAAGGATTTATCCTTCCATAGATGTCCTTGTTTCCAGACATCTCATTTGAAAATTTTTGTGCCAGAGCTCGTTGATTCCTATTAAATTATTGTAATAAAAGAATCAAAATGTATGAAATAAATGCTCATAAATATTCATTAATGAGTATAAAACAAGTGTGTGAATACATACAAGCTCATACTTCATATTTGTATATCCCTTTCTCGTTATCCGATGGTGATATTGTTGTTTGGCCCGAATGTCTCATTGTTGTTCTTTGATTTTCTACAAAAGAAAAAAATTACGTCAATCACATATGAAGATCAAAGGCTATATTGCATAAAGACTTATAAACAATTTTTTCGGTAATGGGCTTACGTACTGAGAAATCTTTTGAAAGTCGATATGGAACAAAATTTATCCAATCTTCAACACTAATCACATCTGTATATGCCGCATGTGGAATAGCCAATACATCACCTTCACTAGCCAGCGGTAAAATATATTAGGTTATCAATCTGCTTTTAAAGTCTTTGAATGCTTTATCAATAGATTGCAACATAATCTTTTTATAGTCAATTGGGACGTCAAATTGCTCCTAAATAAGTTAACACAATTAGTATGAACACATTAAATTTTAATTAAATGATCATTTAATAAATTTTATGAAATAGTCGAATAAACATACCACAACTGACTGTCATATATAATCTTTTAGATCATCAAGAACTTATCATTAATCGGTGTACTAATTGAAATCCTATGACGGACAATGGCTCCAATATGAGTAGCCATCTTGGTAGCTCCTTCAGACACAGACTGGCCACTTTGATTGAAGTCAACATGAATTTTTGTCTCACTCACTTTAATTTGTTTATTTGGGCCCCTTCCCTTTCTTTTTGGGCCATAGGTGTGTCTTGTGCATGTTTATTAGAAGGAGAATAATGTTGTTCAGAGTTCATAATACTTGTAATCTTGATCATAATTATACGAATTACATAATATGATCATCTAAATTTAATACTATTTGTAATTAAATACAATCAATACCATACTACGTACAGAAACACCATTCAACACACCAATCAGTAGTGTGCTCAAATACACCCTTTAGCAAACCATTCAAAAACACCATTCAGCATATGATTCAGCCCCTCAATATTATACAAAACCATTCAGCAAAACAATATCAAACAAAAAGTTTAGCAAACCATTCAGCATATGATTTAGCCCCCTAATATCATACAATACCATTCGATAAAACAATATCAGACAACAAGGTTTAGCAAACCATTCAGCATATGATTCAACCCCTCAATATCATTCAGTACCATTCAGTAAAACAATATTAGACAACAAGCTTCAACAAACCATAATATTTAAGGTGTACTACATAGAAATAGCATACATGCAATGAAAGATGCTTAGACGACTATGCTTATGGTGAAGTTAATGAAAATATATAAATGCATATGTAAATATTAAGGAACAAAAAAAAAATCTCTATCAAATATTATAAATAATACAATAAACTAAAAAAAAAACTTATTGGTAAAAAGAGATGTACGCGCCATTGATTTGTTGAAGGTCGATGGCGATGATAAGGATAAAGAAACCAATGGTCTGATAGAAATGTGTTTAAAGGTTTGGTTTGGTTGAATAACACAACTTTTAACCATTCTGTGTACTAGTAGTTTGTGATTTCGATGTTCAAGGTAGGGAAATGAATATAAAAATTATTATTAAAGGTATTTTTTTAGAAACAACGCCTTCGTTAATCCCGTTAAAATTTTATTAGAGATTATTGAAGGTATTTTTTACAAAAAGACACCTTTAGTAATCCAAAAATAATTTTGCAATTAAATTATTAAAGATGTTTATCCATAAAAAAAAGCCTTTGATAAATCTTAAAAATTATTGAAGGCATTTTGAGTAGAAAATTGCCTTCACTAATATCCTTGTGATAAGGATGGAGGGAATTATTGATAGCGTATTATGTAAAAAATGCCTTCAATAATTATGAACTTTAAAAGTTTATAATAAATTATTGAAGGCATTTTATAATAAAATACGCCTTTAATAATCCCAAAAAATTTTTAATAGGGATTATTAAAGGTGATCATTTTATGCAAACGGCTTCACTAATTATCTACAAAATTTAAATTGAGTTATTAAAGGTATTTTTTTTAATATACACCTTCAATAACCATGTTAAAATTTGTGTAGCTGTATATTGAAGGTGTTTCACAGTAGAATACGCCTTTAATAATGCCAAAAAATTTTAAAAGGAAATTATTAAAGGCGTTTGTTATCAATAAATGCCTTCAATACTTATGTAAAAAATTTAAAAGGAATTATTAAAGGTATTTGTCAGTAGAAGATGCCTTTAATAATCTCATACCTTTTTAAAGAGAAATTACTGCTGGCATTTGTTAAATTTAGATAATAAACGCCTTCAATATTTATTTAGAAATTTTAAAAGAAATTACTAAAGGTGTTTGTTTGTAGAAGATACCTTTAATAATCCTAAAATTTTTTAAAGGGAAATATGTGTAGGTGTTTGTTATTAACAAATGCCTTTAATAACAAACACCTTCAGTAATTATGTTCTGAGCTTAAAAAAGAACTATTAAAGGCATTTTCCTTGAATAAATACCTTTTATAACTGTAGTATATTGAAGGCATTTTCTAGTAGAAGACGCCTTTAATAATCCTAAAATTTTTTAGAGGAAAATATGTGTAGGCGTTTGTTATTAACAAACGCTTTCAATAATTATGTATTAAGCTTAAAAGGTATTATTAAAGGCGTTTTCCTAGAATAAACGCCTTTTATAACTATAGTATATTGAAGATATTTTTTAGTAAAAGACGCTTTTAATAGTCCTAAAATTTTTTAGAGGAAAAGATTTGTAGGCGTTTGTTATTAATAAATGCCTTTAGTAATTATGTACTAAGCTTAAAAGGAATTATTAAAGGCATTTTCTTAGAATAAATACCTTCTATATCTATACTATATTTAAAGTGTTTTTTAGTAGAAAACGCTTTTAATAATCCCAAAAGTTTTTAGAGGGAAAGATGTGTAGGTGTTTACTATTAACAAAATGCCTTTAGTAACTACGTACTAAGCTTAAAAATAAATTATTAAAGGCATTTTTTTTGAATAAATGCCTTCTATAACCGTAGTATATTGAAGGCATTTTCTAGTAGAAGATGCCTTTAATAACCCTAAAATTTTTTAGAGGGAAAGATGTGTAGGCGTTTGTTATTAACAAACGCCTTTAGTAATTATGTACTAAGTTAAAAATGAATTATTAAAGGCATTTTCTTGGAATAAATGCTTACACATCTTTTTGTAGTTTGTTGAAGGCGTTTTCCAATAGAAGACGCCTTTAATAATCCTAAAATTTTTAAGAGAAAATTATTGAAGATGGTTGTTATAAGAAATGCCTTTAATAATTATGTACATTATGAAATGTACTAAGTGAAGACATTTTTCTAGAATATACACCTTCACTAACAGTAAAAAATTTTAAGTTCTTGATTATTGAAGGCATTTTTCATTAGAAGACACCATTAATAATACCAATAATTTTAATTGGAAATTATTCAATGCGTTTGTACATAAAATAAAATAAAAGCATTTAGTAAAGGCATTTTTTTACAATAAACACCTTCATTATCCATTTTAAAATTTGAGTAGTGAAATATTGAAGGCATTTTGCACTAGAAGATGCCTTCAATAAATTGCTTCAAAAAATAAAACAAATTAGTCAAGGCATTTTTCTGGATTAAAAGCATTCAATAACCACTTAAAATTTAAGTTGTGTAATATTAAAGGTATTTTTAATAGAAAATACCTTTAATAATCTCAAAAAATTTTTAAAAGAAAATTATTGAAGGTGTTTTTTCGTAGAAAACTATTTTCACTATTATTGTAAGATAAAAATGAAAGAGTTATTGAAGGCGTATTATGTAAAAAATGCCTTCAATAAATACATAAAAAATTTAGATAAAATTAGTGATGACGTTTTTGTGGTGTAAACCCTTTAATAATCCCTAACAATTCTACTACAACTCTATTGAAGGTGCCTATAATATATTCAAAAAATATATAGAAGGGAATTATTATAGGCATTTTTCTTAGTAAACGTCTTCCATAACCCAGTCCAATAAAAATCTTCCCAAACTTGGCGCATCTAATCACTAACTTCAAGCTTCATCTTTATTATTAAATTATTTCTCTTTCTTGACCAAGTACAATTTAGTTTCCCTTTCCTTCAGCTTTTAGTATTCGAGCATTGTCTTTTTGAACCTTATTTTGACTATTCGTTACTTATTTACTATTCCTTCAATTTTTGTAATTCACGATTTTCTTTTCAGTGTAAACAATTTTCTCCAAAACCCACCTTATTTCAACCCTAACTATAAATACTCTTGGATACTGTCTACGTTAGGAACAGAGTTTTAACATTCATAATATCTGGTAGCTAATAAATTACTTCATAACAAAGAGTTCTCATTTTGTGTAAGTACTGGTCTTGTTATTATCTTTTGTTTAAAACATAGTAAACTTAAGTACTGTACATGTTCGTTTTCATATAAATTATTTATATACATTTAGTCTGATAATGTAGCAAGTACTAAATGGATAAGATTTTGATGCAAAAGTTAAGATTAAGTCAAGAGTACGGAGATAGAGTAAAAAATTTTCTTAATTTTATATTTGAGAATACAAGTGAAGATAATATGATATTATACCCATGTGCGAAGTGTGCTAATATCAAGTGGCAAATGCATCAAGTTATTTTTGAACATTTAATTTATATTGGATTTCTTTCGGGATATGTTAATTGGTATTTTCATGGAAAGTCTACACCATCAAGGTTTTCTACTAGAGTTCTTTCAACTTTAAGGGCTTCCTAATAGCAACATGATCCTTTTATAATAGATGACATTGAAAGCTTGTTGCAAGATGCTTTTAACATTCATAACCAACATTTTTGTAATCTTTCTCCCCAAAATGAAGGATTTAATCAACCAATGTTGAAATGAATGAATTTGGTGAACCTGAGATAGATGTACGTGACCAACAACCTAGATAAGAAGCATTAAAGTTTTATAGGTTGCTTGAGGATATGAATAAAGAATTTTTTGAAGGTTCAAAGCATTCAAAGTTATCTTTCTGTGTTCATTTTTTTCACTTGAAATGCTTATATGGATGGATGGGAAACTCTCTGACTTTATTATTAGAGTTTATGAAAGAAATGTTTCCTTTTATAAAAATCCCTGAATTTTGTAAGAAATTAAAAAAGATGACAAGGATTTAGGTTTCGAATATGAAAAAATTCATAGTTGTCCTAATGATTGCATGTTGTATTGGGGGGATAGAAAAAATTAAGAATCTTGTCATTTGTGTGATATTTCTCATTGGGTAGACAAAAACCCTATGAAAGGTTGAATAAGGATGGTGATGAGGTATGTGTCAAAAAGAAGCCTGTTAAGGTTTTACGCTATTTTTCATTAATACCAAGACTTTAGTAACTCTTCATGTCTTCCAAAACTGCAGATTCAATGAGGTGGCGTCATGAAAAATGGATGGATAATGGATTATTGAGGCATCCTACAGATTTTTTGGCATGAAAATTATTTTATTCTAGGTTTTCAAACTTTGCATCTGATCCTTAAAATGTTATACTTGAACTAGCATCTAATGGATTTAACTCATTCAAAATGATGAATACTTTTTATAGTACTTGGCCAGTTGTATCGATTTCTTACAATTTGCCATCATAGATTACTATAAAGCAATAGTCATTTATATTGTCTATGATAGTTTCAGGTGAAAAAGGTCTGGGGTAATGATATAGACATATATTTACAACCTCTTATTAAAGAGTTAAAGTAATTATGAGAAGGAGTTGAGACTTATGTTGCATCAAAAAAAGAGAACTTCAATATGCATGCTTTTATTATGGACTATCAATGATTTTTCTACTTATGCAAATTTATCTGGTTAGAGTATAAAAAGTCATTATGCTTGTCCATGTTGTGCTACTCAGACATGTTCGACGTGGTTACCTAATGGTAAGAATTTCTGTTATATGGGACGTCATCGATGATTAGATGATAATCATCAATTTAGATTCCAAAAACATCTCTTTGATAGAACTGAAGAGTTGAGGAGATCACATTTACCCATTAGTGGGTCTAATATCTTGTCAAAGTTAAAAGATACCAATTTCACTTATAAAAAAATGACTCCATTAAGAAAAAGAGTGAGGGACATCTTTAAAGGTGTCTGGCCTCTATTACACAAGTTGGTGATATTCATATTGAAGTTGGTGATCTTGATGTTCAAAGTGATGAAGAGGACGGTGATGGGAATATAATTTATTATGCCATAACCTTGATTTGATGCACATAGAGAAAAATGTTTGTGAAAATTTTATCAGAGTAATTCTCAATGTGAATAAAAGAACCAATGATGACTTAAAGAGTCGGCTTGACCTAGTTGATATATGGATTCGCCCTGACCTTCATCCGAAGTTGCTTTCTAATGGCAAATATTGATTGCCTGCTGTTTGTTTTGGGATTTGTAAAGCTAAAAGGATGTGCTTTACAAGGTTTTGAAAAATGTCAAAATTTTGGATGGATATATGTCAAATATATCGAGATGTGTGAATCTGAAGGAGCGAAAACTTTTTTCATTGATATCACATGATTATCACATTTTGATGCAAGACTTACTTCCAATTGCTTTATGTTCATCAATGACAAAGCACGTCACTTCTGTGGTAATTGAATTGAGTAACATTTAAATCTCTATGTCAAAAATGTATGAATGTGGAAGAGCTTGACAAACTTCAAGATCGAGCCGCGATTAAGAGAAGATCTTCCCTCCAAACTTTTTCACTATTATGATGCATTTGGTTATCCACCTTCCATATGAAGCAAAAATCGGTGGGTCAGTTTATTATCGATGGATGTATCCTATTGAAAGGTATTATTTGTTAATAGATTGATTACGTTTTTATTGATGATCAAGCCACTCTACTTAAAATAACATATAACTAATGTTTTATACTATAGGTTTTTGGGAAGGTTAAAGTCTTATTATTGCAACAAACACTATCCAAAAGGTTCTATTGCTGAAGGATATTTAGCATAAGAGTGTATGACATCTTGTTCTTGCTATTTAGAAGGTGTTAAAATGAGATTTAATAGACCATCAAGAAATGTTGGTATGCAGCGTATAGACTTTGCCTACAATTATCTTTTTCAAAGTTTTGGACAACTAATAGGCAAAGTTGAATTGGTGGAGTTAATGATAAATCTTGGGCTCAAGCACATTGATATGTTCTTTTTCATCATGACTCAATTGAATTGTTTCACACGTAAGTTTTTTAGCAAGGAAATTATTCATTACATTAAGCATAAATTATTGTCTTTTTTTTTTATTGTTAATACTTTATCATGATGCTTTATAATGAGTATAAAAATAATTTTAGAGATCCTACACATTATCGATGATCAAACCCTTGAGAGCTTGATAAGTTGTTCGCTGAAAACTTCATGAATGGTTAGGGGCAACTGTAAGTAATGCCACACTTTTTATTATAAGAAATCTACATAGAATGCTTACGTTATAACTAATATTAATAACATACATATATTTATTCCACTTTTATAGGTTTGGAGTGGAAGGCTTGTTAGTGAAGAGGTGAAGTGTCTTTCACATGGTCTGAACTAGATTGTGAAATGATACAAAAGTTTCATCATCAATGGATTTAGATTTCACACTAAATCCCATGAGAGATTTAGAAGTACACAAAATTTAGGAGTTGTTGTGACTTCATCAACTACTAGCTGTGCTAATGCTAGGGACACAAACTCTTTAGAGAAAAATGTTGACTACTATGGCATTATTAATGACATCATTAGTTGGATTATTATGGCAAGTGAAAAGTTATCTTATTTCTGTGTGATTGGGCTTATGTGAATAGTGCAAGAGGTATTAAGAAAGATTAGTATAGATTTACACTTATGAATTTTTCTCGATTAATTCACACTGGATAATAACTCATCGATGAACCTTATGTTTTTTCATCTCAAGTTAAACAAGTATTTTACTCTAAAGTTCCCAAAGAATTGGGTTGGTTTGTTGTTATTCAAAACATACTTAGAGACTTATTTGATATGGGGTTAGATACCAGAGATGATGTTGAACATGGAACTGAATGTTATCTTTTTACTAAACAAAACTTGGATGAAAATATATACAGTACCTACGCTTAGTGGGTCCATGAAGATGTTACTGAAGACATTTATGAACCATGAAATGGTGTATTTATAATTTGTAATTCGAGTGTTTAAGACATAATGTAGTAAATGATTGTATGTAATTAATGTCACATTCGCTATTGCATAATTATTGTATTCTAAATCATATATTATCTTTTAATTTAATTAAATCAGTATGTTCTTTATATATTGTAGGTTTTGATTGCTTAACTTGTCAATGTCTTTATATATGTTGTAAACTAATATCTTTTCTATATTCGCTTTTATGATGTAAGTAAGCTACAATACGGAGAAGTAGGTTGAAAGGAAAATATATAAGAGATATTAGTTCACTATCGTCTGCGGCGCCTGTAGATATTGGCTATAGACTAAATCTTTTGAAGGGAAATGAACATACTGTTGGATCTAACTCTATCACTTTTAACCCTTCAACTGATATTGGATATAGGAATACGGGAGGTCCAGGTTTAGATAGTACCCCATCAATTAATTATGCTTTAAATTTGAATGCAGGTATGATATGCCCCAATTTTAGAATTTGAGTATAATGATAAACATATTGCAATTTTACAAATTTATTATTTATTTGTTGCAAGTTGATAACAATGGTCAATGAATGACCAGAGGCCGAACAACTTTGAAGGAATTGTTTACACTACCTTCTAACGAGCGTATTGTAGTATCTGTAAACTTTGATAGGTAACCAATTGGTGAAGAGGCTCAACTATTAACTGCATTTCTAGGCATGCTAGCCCATAAGGGAATGAAATTGCCTATTCATTATGAAACATGGCATAAAGTTCCAAAAGAAGTTAAGGCTGATGCTTTAAACATTATTGAGGTATTAGTATAATTAATTAGATATAAAAAAATTTTATTTTACATTTTGTTTACTTATTCAAACTTTTCTTATTGTATTATTACAGTCAATATTTGTACTTAAAATATCAACTACATTTGTGCTTAAGTAATTGGGAAAAAAATGGAAAGATTATAAGTAGTTTGAAGAATAAGTATTTCGATCGAAATACTACTGTAGAGGCGATGATGGAAAATTTACCCCGTAATGTGATTAGGAGGCAATATGAAAATTAGTTAGATTTTGGTTCTAAAAAAAAAGAGAGGTACTAGTTTATAACTTTGTATAGTAGAATGAAATGATGAAAGTGTATTATGGTTTAAGTTGGTAATGTTTATATTTCTATCATATACGAAATTATTTTTTATGACAGGAAAGAGAACGATTGGGATTGGTAGCAAAAAGCAACAAAAAATATAACCATACAGGTGGCTCAAAAAGTTTTGCAAGAAAGCGAAAAGAAATAGTGAGTTTATGATAATTAACTTATTCCAATGAATGAACTTTTTCTAACGTTAAAAGGTAAATATGCAAATTAACAGTTATTGTTTTGTTTTAATAGTTTTGATAGTTTCAATACATGATATTATACTTATCGAAAGTTTTGAACTTAGTTGACACGGATGATATGTATAAAAAAGTTATTGTTTACGTATATTTACGTAAATACGTATATTTACGTAAATACATATATTTATATCGAAAGCTTTTATTGTTTGAGTATGTTTAAGACTATTGTGTTGTTGTTGGGCCAAAATTTATATACATGATATTAAAATTATTTGATATTTTAATACTTGATTGACATGCTTGATATGCATGAACAAGTTACGGTTGATATGTATCCTATCAAATAACATATGTTTTTATTGTTTGTGTATGTTTAAGACTATTTTGTTGTTACAGAGCCAAATTATAAATACATGATATTAAAATTATTCAAAATTTTAATACTTGATTCACAGGCTTGATATGCACGAATAAGTTACAGTTTATATGTATCATATCAAATAACATATGTTTTTATATATGAGAATGAGACGAGCGGTAAAATTGGACGTGTAACTTTTTCACATAACACACATAAAAAAAGACGGATCTTACATGAATGTTGAAACACAAGAAATTGTGATAATTTTTATAATCTATTTTACAATGGTAATATTTACTTTTCTTAACAAATTATTAATTAATCATTAAACTTGATAGTTGTATATGACAAATTCACAGGAGAAAGCGAAAGAGAAAATGGATGCTGAGATTGAAGTAGCATCTGATGGTTCTCCCAACATACAAGAAATGAAAAATTGAATATTCATAAAAGTTGCTGAAAAAGAAAGGCATGGATGGGTCTGAGGCCTTGGATTAGGTCTAACACCATCTACCTATTATGGACATAGATCTCACCAATTTACATTCTTAGCAAGTTAGTTTTTGCGAGACATTTCAATATTAAGAGGGGAGTTGCAAATGCACATTGGTGTGGATTAGTCCCAGGCTTAAGCAGTATATGCTCTATCATACAACCTGGCTTATATCAAAATTAGATCCCCTCAGGTACATGTTTGAGAAGCCATCCTTTTTAGCAGAATAGCTAGGTGGCAAGTCATGCTTTTGAAATATGATATTATGTATGTGTCACAAAAATTCGTAAAAAGAGGTGCAATAGTGAATTTTCTTATTAATAAGGTTACAAAAGATTATGAGCCCATAATATTTGATTTCTTAAGTGAAAACTTAATAAAAATCTTGCAAGATGAAGATGAAGATGCTGTGAAAAAAATTATGGAAGTTGTTTTTTTATGAGGCATCCAATATAATGGGACATGATGTTGGGGTAGTATTAATATCCCCAGAAGGAAATTATTACCCTAGCACTACAAGACTGGATTTTAATTGCACAAATAATGTAATTGAATATGAAGCATGTGCCATGGGATTATATATAGCCATTGAGAAGAAGATTGATATATTAGAAGTATATGGGGACTTAACTCTAGTAATTTACCAACTAAAAGGTGAATCGGAAACTAGTGATCCAAAATTGGTGTTATACTAAAAGCATATGGCTTATTTGATTAAGTAGTTCAAAAAGGTCTAGTTTTAACTTGTTCCTTGAAAAGAAAATCAGATTGCTTATGCATTGACTATGGCTTATTTGATTAAGTAGTTCAAAAAGGTCTAGTTTTAACTTGTTCCTTGAAAAGAAAATCAGATTGCTTATGCATTGACTACTTTGGCCATGATGTTCAAATTAAATGCCAATATGGGAACCCATCCCATTACAGTATAGATATGGGATTCACTGGCCATTATTTAAATGAAAAAGAAGTAGATCATCGACCCAAGTATCATGACATTATACAGTATATTAAATATAGAGGATATCCTGAATAAATCTTAGAGAAATATAAAAGGATTATTCGAAGATTGGTAACAAGGTTTATGCTCGATGAGGAAATCTTATACAAAAAAAGTTGAGATCAAATATTGTTAATATGTGTAGATGTTGTTAAAATAAGAAAGATACTGGAAAAAGTCTCTAAAAAGATTTGTGGAACACAAGCCAATGGACATATGATGGCTAGATAGATAATGAGAGTAGGTTATTACTTGTCTATATTAGAAAATGATTATATCAATTATGCAAGAAAGTGTCATGTGTTAGATTTATGCAGACAAAATTCATTCCCTTCCAATCCCATTGTAAGTGTAGGCACCTTCATGACCATTTTCTATGTAGGGAATGGATGTGATTGAGCCAATAACCCTAAAAACTTCAAATGGGCATCATTTCATCTTTGTGGTAATTGATTATTTCACAAAATAGGTGGAAGTAACCTCTTATGCTAGCATTTCATGATCAGTGGTATGTAAATTTATAAAAAGAGAGATCATATACTGATATGGGCTTCTAGAAAGAATTATCTTTGATAACACTAGCAACTTGAATAGCAAAATGATGAAGAGATGTATGTATAGTTCAAAATAATGCATCATCATTCAGCATCGTATTGCTTGAAGATGAATGGTGCGATAGAGGTTGCAAACATATAGGAACTGGCATGAGAAATTACCTTTTTCCTTGCTTGCCTATAGGACATCAGTCTGAACTTTAACAGGGGCTACCCTGTTTTCACTAGTATATGGAATAAAGGTCGTGTTACTAATTGAGATAAAAATTCCTTCTCTAAAGGTATTGATGGAAGTGAAATTAGATAAGGTAGATTAGGTTTGAGATCGCTTTGAACAATTAAACCTCACAGAAGAGAAGAAGCTATTGGCTCTTTGTCATAGGCAGATGTACCAAAAATGGATGATGCAGGTGCATGATAAATTGTTATGGCCTCGATGTTTTCATGAATGAGAAATGGTTCTTAAAAAAATCTTGCCAAATCAATAAGATGGTAAGGGAAAGTGGGCACCTAATTAGGAAGGCCCATATGTGGTGGAAAAGGTATTTTCTAGTGGAACCCTAATCTTAGTAGAAATAGATAAGGATGAATTGCCAACTCTAGTAATTTTGATAATGTAAAGAAATATTTCACTTAAAAAAAAAACAAGGAAATGAAAAAATATTAAAAAAAGAAAATTGATAAAGAAAAGAAAAAAAATTGAATTGAAAGCCCGGAAAGTATAGTTTGAACCAAAAATGAGTTGTTTAAGCTAAAAACCTAAAAAGGTGCCTTAAACAAAGGAAGAGCTAAGAGGAAATCTTGTAAAAGCAAAATGAAATAGTAAAAAATTGGATAGATCAAAAATAGGGTAAAAGAAATAAGTTTGGGGCAAGTTTTCATCAACTATAAGCCATAGGGAATAGATTAGTTGCAAGAGTTAAAATCTAACAAGATCATAAGTGTAATGAGTTTCTAAGAAAAAACCTGGTCTGAATTGACTTGGCTTGTCAAGTGTTCATTATTTAAAGAAAAGATATTTGATTTCCTTGAATACCTTTTAAATTTTCTATTCCTCTATGTTTCAATAAACTTATCTTTTCATTTCCAAACCAAAATAAATCTCTTATTGTTGATTAAAGCCCATATTCAACTTTGAACATTGAAATCATTGCATTTATCACTAGAAATTGGGATAATTATTGATAATGCTAATAATAGACATATGTGTTGCTCATAAGGAAGAATGGAAGAAAATAGTACAAGAAGAAAGAATTAATTGATTGGTAAGAAGGATGACTAAAGAAAAAATTTGGAAAAAGCTTCTAAATAAGTAGAGGTCACAAAAAGTATTTGTAAAGAAAAAAAAAAGAAAAAAGATGATAAGAAGCAAGAAAAAAAAGAAAGAAACAAAATGGAAAGATATTAGGGGCAACCTCTATAGTTTGAAAGAGTTGAATTAATCTTGAGCATTGAAGTAATATGATCAAAAAATGCATGTTATAAATTATTAATTGCATTTATATCATTCAGATTCATTGTAATAGTCAAAATTGCATAGATTCCTTTGATAAATTATGTTGAAGGTCTTTCATGAGAAGATATTAAAATGGAATTAGAATTTATCCTTGGAAATGTGTTGAAGTTTTATTAGCTTTGGAAAGAAAATTCATCCTTGGTCACTTTTATATCTTGACTTGTGGCTTAGTCCTAGTTGTTCTTTATATTTTAACTTGTAGTTCTATTCCGATCATCATTATTCCTTGACTTATGATTTATTCTTTGTTGTTTTTTTTGAATTGTAGTTCCATCCTGGTCATTATTATTTCCTAGCTTGTAGTTTAGTCCTAATCATCCTTATTTCCTACTTTATGGTTTAATCCTAGTTATTTTTATATCCTAACTTGTGACTTAGTCTTGGTTATTTTTATTTTTTGACTTGTGATCCTATCTTGGTCATCATTCTTTTTTGACTTGTGGCTTAGTCTCGAACATCCTTGTTTCCCAATTTGAAGCTTAGTCTCGATCGTCTTTTATTTTCTGACTTGTAGTTCAATCCTAGTCATGGTATATTTCTTAACTTGTGGTTTAATCTTCGTTATCTTTATTTTGGATTTGTGGCTCGGTCTCAATAATTATTTTCCTGTAACTGGTGTATTAACTTTAATCATTTTTTGCAATCTATGGATTTTTAGCTCAAACAAAAAAAAAACTAAAACAAAACAAAAAAAAAAACTTTCCTCAAGGTAGCATCCGAACAAAATTGTTGTCTATATCTTTACATTATTCTTAATTCTTAGAAATATGAAAAAAAGGGCAAATCTAGACACCTAATTTTGTTTGGGATATTTTATTAGTTTATTCCAAGTTTGTTTTAGTATTAGGCCTCAATTCCACTTTTTGGGCCTATTACATGATCTATTTTTAAATGGTTCTATAGTGAGGCCCATTGCATTAGCTTGAATGATCACCTAAATGACCTAATAAAAGGCTCAATAAAAGACCCATCCTTAAAGCCCATTAATGGCCCATTGTTGGCTATTAAAAAAATAAAAATAAAATAAAAATAAAAAATAAAAATAAAAATATAATAGTAAATGTAATAATAAAATAGTAAAGAAATTATAATTTATAAAAAAATAAAAATAAAAAAATAAAAATAAAAAGAATGAATGAATAAATGAGTTTAAAGCCAATATGACTCAAATGGCGACAGGCCCACAACTAATATAGCTCAAATGGCCAAAGGCCCATAACCAAAAATATTGTCCCACATCAACAAAGGCCTATTTGGCCTTGTTAAAATAGTTGTCACAAGTGATTAAAAAAATAGAAGGAATGGCATGAATTCACATGAAGAAGCTGTTGCATAAGGAAACTGCATGCATGGAATATGGGAAGAGGTGGCAAAGTTAAAAGTTGAAACTGCAAAAATGGATGGAGGTGAAATGGGAAAGGAGGACATGTAAAACAAAAAATAAAAAAATAAAAATTTATGGATGCATGAAATGCTGCATGGGTAGAAACTAAAAAAAAAAATACTGAAAAGAAAAAAGACCAAAAAAGGAAAGGAAAAAAAATAAGACGTGGGTGAAGAAGTGCCAAAATACTAGAAAAAAATTGGTAAAAATATTAGAAGAGAAAAGTTAAAAAAAAAACAGTGGCATGATATAAGAAAACTGGGAAGCAACAAAAAAAGAGGCAAAAACGAAAATAAAAAATTGGAAAGAGTAGGCAAAAGCTTGTTTTTAGCAAAAAATTGATAAAAGGCAAAGAAGAAAAACTAAAATGGTAAGAAAGAAAAAGTAGCAGAACAAAAAATTGCAACAACAAAATAAAAAAGAAATAGATGTAGGAACAAGCAACAACGAACTTGGGAATGGTGGTAGGCATTCAAAAAAAACTAAACAAAAAAAGAAGAAGTAAGAGTAGGGACAGATCCAGGATTTATACTCAATAGGGGCAAAAATACATATAATACTAAATATATATAAGTTTATTAAGATGCACAAAAAAACTATTTTAGTATACATAAAAATAACATATTACAATTGTTCTCTACGACATTTCATATTTTGAAAGAATTGTAAAATCTTTTCACTATCAATATTACAAAATATATCTTTCTCTATATATGTAACCAAACAATCATTCATCCAAGAATCTCCCATTCAGTTATGCAAACAATTCTTCATAATCTTGATAGTAGAAAAAGCTCTTTCAACTGATGCAGTAGAAATTGGTAATATCAAAGCTAATTCCATAAGTAATTATACCAATGGATACATAAAATGTTTCTTTGTCTTAACAAGTTTCATGGAAAGGTCACTAATACTTTTCAAACTTGTAAACTCATCATGAGATCTTAAATAATCAATGTAAGTTTCAATTTGATTATTAAGAACTACTAGCTCAACATTCGAAAATTTAGTTGGATAAAATTGAACAAGATGAATCAACTTTCTCTTATCAAAAACTGCAAAAGAATCATAAGGATTAAAGAAGCCACACAAAGAAATAACTCCATATTTACCTCATTAAAATGATTGTTGAGCTCTTGAAGTTGTATATTGTTAGCCTTGAATTGATCCTTATTTTGAAATGACAAACCATTAAGCTAAATAAGCTTAATTAAGATTTTGAAAAAGATTTATTTAGTACATGTTCTTAAGTTTTATTATTTTTGGTATTAGATAAATAATATGATTTTCAAAGTTTAAACAAACCTTTCTTTATGTTTTCTTATTTCTCAAATCAAAACTATCTTTATACATTATTTATTTGAGTTTAAATGAGAGTCCAATTATTGTTTTTATAGTGAACTTATTCATTTTGGACTCAATACAATTTTTATAATATTGATTTTGAGAAATAGATTAACTTAAGAAAGTTATTTTACAAGAACAAAGTTTTCCAACATTGAACTTTTTTTTTGTACAAATTCGCAAAGCTTTAATATTTGAATTTATATGGTTGGAAAGTTCTTTGAGTCTACTTTCTAATAGATAAAATAAAATCAAAATCCAAATTTTCTAAAAAAAGATTTTGAATTTAACTAGACATTTTGTAGTTGTCTAAAAATTACACAATGGGTAGCTTTGAAAATTCACTATAATTTGTATACAATGAATTAGGTGATGAACTTTAAATGAATAGAAAGCCCTTTAAGTCTAGTTTCTAAATCTTCAAACATTTTTTGATTTAAAATTGTATAACTCAAGATATGATCAAATTAGTGAGTAGAGTGCAAAATAGGAGATAACTACCCAACTTGACCGATCGATCCCCTCCCTATAGGGATCAATTGGTTAGGGTTTCAAAGTGACCCAATGATCCTCCCTTTAAAGGATCGATCCATTTTTTTATATAAAAAGCTTTTTGGGTTTAAAACATGCAGAAATGATCGATCCCCCTCCATAAGGGATCGATCAATTGGGTATAGGATCAATCGGGTCCCTTACTAATCGAACAAGTCCACCCAAAGATGTGCATAACAGCTAGTTTTTTAAGCTTTCAATAGGCATTTCTTCTTTCGAACCATCTGCAGTGGCTAGTTCTTTAATTTTTTTATAAATTAGGCACTCTAACACACCAAAAGGTTACCGAATCAAGATAACAAAAACCAACAAGCTATATTTTCATTCTCTCAAAGAATCAAGAGTTGTTAGAGCTTAAAAATCCATATCTTTTGTATTTATTGTATCCAAATTATATTTGTTGTTCATTTGTCATTTTCTTGTAGTTAAACTTGGTAAACACTTAACCTTTGAGAGGTATTTTAAGTTTCCATTTCTATTAAGTATTTTTGTAATCAAGAGGTGAGGTATCTTCTTAAATTTGTGAGATTGAAAGGTTGCTACTTAGCCTAGAAAAAATAGAGTGTTAGGTTGTTATCTAAGCCTTAAAAAAAACATAGAGTTGAAATTTCAATTCAAAAATAGTGGATTGAAGCCTTAGTGTAGACAACTATGAATAAAAGACGTAGGTGCCTATGGAAAAGGATTGAATCTCTATAAATCTTTATGTTTGATTTCTCTATCCCTCTCTCTTTACTTTGCATTTTTTTAAGATTATTAATTTTATTGTTATTTGCATCACATTTTGATATTGATCTTAATTTTTAGTTCAATTATATTTTGCAGTCATTGTTTAGGAAGAACTTAGAGAAATCCAGTTCACTTTTTTTTCGATCACCATCTCATCTAAACAACTAACAATTGATATTAGAGCTTTGGTATATTTTGGTAGGTTTAACCATCTTGAGTAAAAATCCAATGGCTCAATTTAGGTTCCAAGATGGTGAGAAAATCCTCAAAGCTCCCATGTTCAATAAATATGAATTTTGTGAATGAAGAATAAGAATGAAGGTGTTCATAATGGCCCATGATTTTAGAGCTTGGAATGTGATAAAGCAAAGGCTTGGAATTCCTTCAAATGATGCAAACTACATGAGACAAGTGCCGGATGATGCCAAGGCCAAGTGCTTACTATATGGAGCTTTTGACTCTCACAACTTCAACTTGGTATCAAAATGTTCAACCTCAAATGAGATATGAGAAAAGTTGAATGAAATACATGAAAAACAAAAATCCAACCGAAATGCATCATGTCTCATGGTTCTTGAAGATCTGGAGGTAACCTTTGTTTCTATGGATTCAAATTCATATACTTTTGATGAATTGCAATATGCTTATAATGAGCTATATGTTAAATATAAGAAAAGGATTTCAAAATTTAATGTTGAAAATGATTTTTTGATGAATGCAAAAATTATTTTGGAAAAAGAAAATGAAAAATTGAAAATAGATTTTAAAACTTCTCGAAGTAGAAATGAATTTTTAGAGAAAGAAAATATTGTTTTGGAAAAGAAATTTGAAGAATTGATGAATGAAAAACAAAAGTTTTTAAAGAGTTCATTAAGTACTAAAATGAATAAATACAATTTTTGTCAATTTCATGGTCATATTATACCTACTTGTCCTATTAAAAGAAAAATCTCATTTAGAATTAGACAAGTATGGGTTCTTGAAGGAACAAGAGACTTGGTGACTAACTCTCAAATACCTAAAGTAATTTAGCTACCAAAAATCAAATGAGATAGCCTTTTGTAATTGTGCTAAAGCAAGAAGCTACAATGTGATATTTAAGATTGAAACTCTAAGCACATAATGGAGATGGGTAACCTCTAAACTTTTATGAATTTGAAATCGGTTGCCTATTCTTATCAAATGTTGAATGCTCAATGGTTATTGGTATATGCTTTGTTGATATATCTTGAATATGTGAATTTTATATGATATATATGAGCTTGATTGAGTATACATTGATTTTCGAGTGCATGATTTTGATATAAATATTTGTCATACTTGTTGAAATTGTGTTTAATGCCAATTTGCTTGAGATATATTTTTAGAAGAATATTTGCTATGGTTATCAATATATTGGATATGACAATAATAGGGAGAATTCATGAATGCTCTTAAGAATAGGATTGCATGAATGATCTTGATATTGATCGTGAAAATGATTTTGTAAATTCTTGAGATATGCTTATTTTTAAAACTTGTGTTTAAGCATGAATTTGTTTTTGAATACTTGACATTAATGATATCATGCTTTGTGAAATTATTATTGGTTCTTGTTGAGATAAAATTATGTGCCTAATTATTTTTCTATTTATGCACAAACTTAGGGGGAGCATACAAAGCTTAATGATTTTGAAATTTATGTTTTGCTTTGAAAGTGATTTTTGCTAAAATCAAGCCTTAAATATATGGAATTTTATTTTAGCAAGTTTTTAATTGTAAAATGAATTTGAATATCTTGAATTCAATGATTTAAACTTGCTCAAATAGAGATACTTGATAATTCTCAATGGTTTAAAATTTTCATAAGTGCTACATGCAAGTTTCAAAAGATTGTGGAGCTTAAAATATCAATTATTATTTTTGAACATTTATAGGTTTAAAAACCATTTGGACTTTTTCAATGTGTGATATAAAATTTTTCTAAATGGTTTGAAGAATTTAAATGTGTGTTTAAACATATTTGCCCATCTTAATAGCTTTTTTCAATGAAATATAGGGATTAAGAGTTGACTTTTTGATTTCCTTGTTTCTAACGCCAAATGATCACCTGAACAACTTTGTTTTGTCATTTGAAATATGTTGGAATGGTTTAAGTTGGTTAAAAGTGAGCTTGACTAGTTTTGAGATTTATTAAGGTATTTTTCAAGCAAAAAATGAGTTTTAAAGTGCAAAAATCAAAATCCTAGACATTTTAAGATTTGAATGGATTATCCTAATGTGTTTTGCATAAATATATTTTTTTGAATGATTTTGGCATCATGGAAATGATTTTTGTGATTTTTATGCATATTGATTTGTGATTATTGAACATGCCTATATGACCATGATGTTTAAAATTCCTCAATTTGTTTATAAGGCTTGGATCTTATGAATTCTTTAAACTTAATTGTGTTATATATAACTGTTTTGATTCTTAACTTGTGATGTTGGTGAATTGATGAACATCTTGTGCTTAAAAGATATACATTGATTCTTTGCTTATCTATGTTTTTGGTCAAGATATGTGCTTATATGATGATTGATTCAACTTGACCTTAATACTTGTGATTTGAAAGTGCTTAAATTGTTTATTTCCTAATTTGTGAAAAACTTTTATGATATGCTTGCTCTTGTGCTTAAATGTTTTATCTCTTAATTTGTGTTTTTAAATTGATGAACTACTTGTTTTTTTAAATGATATGTGTTATTGGTTCATCTATTGTTCTTGTCAAGTGCGCGCATATATGATAAATGTGATTTTTCTTGACTTGATATGGTTGCAACATGATTTAAGTAAATGAATTTCTTATGATCCTTGTTTTTAGCTGAAGTCATTATTGATGGCCTATAATTTGTGTAGACGTATTTATGTTTTTGTGCTAAAATTTTCTTGAATACGATTTGGATGATAAATATGTCTTCCTTGAGTTTTCAATTTTTAAATGGCCAAAATTTGTCTTAACATATTCTTTGGTAATTTATTGAATATACATGAATATTAAATATGTCTTTTTTGTGCTCATTATTTTTAAAAGATCTAGAAATTATTCATGTTTTGCTCATTGCTTGAGAACTTTTGCTTTAGTGCTAATATTGAATTATTTGATGTTTGATTTGATACACGGCCTTTAGCATAAGTTTATAAAGTATTTTTGATGAAATATATCTCTCTTGCAATTGGCATCTTGTGCTTAGTGAATAAATTTTCTTTTGCCTATAATAATTTAGAATATGAAATTATTTTGTAACAATTGATATAATTTCTATCAATTGATTTTCTTGATGCTTCTAACGAAAATTTTTTGTCAAGAAATTTTTTATTCTATGCTAAGAGAACTTGAAATGAGCATGAATGAACTTACATTTTTGGGATTTTAAATGGAACAAGCAAAGCAAGTCATCTTCATCAATCAAGCCCAAGTACATCAAAGACTAGCTCAAATGATGTGGAATCGAGGATTCGAAGCCTTACTCAACTAAAATGAGCACAACAACATAGCTTGATAAGGATGGAGTTAATTGTTTTGAATCTATGCTATGTGCCTATGATTTATAATGTTTAATGCATGATTTGATAAATGTTTGCTTTGATATGTGCAAAAATGAGATATTATGTTTGAATTTGTGAATGCTTTGCACTAATTAATCACCAAGCTAATTGATAGAATTTGTCTTAACTTTGTTAAATGCTTAGATTGATTAATATTCATGCCTGGTTCTTGATTACTTTGATTAATAGTTTTTATTGCATGAATATTCATTTGAATCTCTGGACATGGATATGAGTTAAATAGATTAATTTTTTTGAACATGTTCATTGATTGAGATAATTGAGATAGCATGTACCACATTCTGTCTAAATATTTGTATCTTTATTATTATATTGTTATATGTGATTTGAAATGTTTTTTACACATGTTTGTATGATTTTGATTGAAAAATATATTTGAATTGTATTTATGTACTTGCATATATTTGGATTAAGAATATCGCTTTGCATTGAAATAATTTGAAATATATTTGAATAATTATACTTTTATTATAGCTTTGCTATAGCTTATGTGTTCATCATGTTCAAAAAATACTTGAATAATCCTTGTTATGACATGATGATAATTAAACCTTATTGCTCATGAGTATTCATGTTTTATTAAATACATATGAGCTTTTGGTTCTTGTTTGGATATGATAGCTTATGAAAGATTACTATTATCATTTATGCATGTATTGAATGAATCTTTCGTATGCTTGAAATATGTGTACTCTATGAAAGTTGTTGAATAAAATTGCTAACAACTGGTATCAAAATTGTTAAATATATTTTTTTTAAACTTTCATGGATGCTTATTTATATGCCTATCCTTGATATAGCTTATACCTTTCATGCGAAATTGTGTGTGCCTTAAATTGATTAATCCTTATTTTGAAAAGGAGAAAAAGTCTTATAATGCAAGTTTGCTTGATTTGTTGTGTGATAACAATTGGTATGCTTTATGATAACAGATTTTTAACAATTGGTGCCATTAACAATTGGTATGAGCTTGTATGCATGTGCTTGAATTCATGCTTAATTGCTATTGATGTTTTAGGTTTTAAGCACATCGTATGATAACATGATTTATGAGTAGGTTGCATATCATTTATTATCCTTTTGCTTATAAATTTTATGTGGTTAGGTTGAATGAATGATTTTGTGTTATAGCATTTTAATTGGATACACTTATGCTTTTGTGCTTGAATACATGTATGTAAACTTCATTGTGCTTATTACACTTGCTTACATGCATTCAAAATACTCTTGATATTATTGGTATCAAGCATTTTGTCACATGCCTTGAATTGATCTCTTTTTCTTTTTCAATTACAAAAAAGGGGAGAGTTTATATATATTTCTTCCTATATGTTCGTAGCAATTAGTATAAGAGCTTTAACATTAGGTATAAAGAGGTTAAAAAAAAAAAGGGAGAAATGTTTCATGAATATATTTTTTAATACCTTTTTGTGTTTATTTGCTCATGCCTTTTTGCTATGACAAAAAATGGGAGAAATATTTGGTGGACAAATTTGCTTGTGCTTTACCTACATAAGTTTGTGTGTGCTTAATTGTTATATATGCTCTAACATATGTTAGTTAAGTTGTATTGGATTAAGATACATTAATTGAGGGAGAGTTTTTCTTGTAAAGTTTAAGGGGAGTTTTTCAAAATGTTTTTCAAAATCATACATGTTTTAAAGAAAGTTTGTTTTTATCAAGCAAATTTATCTTTAAGTTTTGTCATAACAAAAAAAGGGTGATTATTTGTCTTGAATTGATCTTTATTTTGAAATAATAAAACATTAAGCTGAACAAGCTTAATTAAGATTTTGAAAAAGATTTATTTAATACATATTCTTAAGTTTTATTATTTTGGTATTAAATAATTAATATGATTTTCAAAGTTTGAACAAACCTTTATTTGTGTTTTCTTATTTCTTAAATCAAAACTTAATATGATTTTCAAAGTTTGAACAAAACTTTAATTGTGTTTTCTTATTTCTTAAATCAAAACTTAATATGATTTTCAAAGTTTGAACAAAACTTTATTTGTGTTTTCTTATTTCTTAAATCAAAACTATCTTTAAATATTATTTATTTGAGCTTAAATGAAAGTTTAATTGTTGTTTTTAAAGTGAACTTATTCATTTTAGACTCAATACAATTTTTATAATATTGGTTTTGAGAAATATATTAACTCAAGAAACTTGTTTTACAAGAATAAAGTTTTCCAACATTGAACTTATTTTCTTTTTCTGTATTAATTTACAAAGCTTTAATATTAGGATTTTATATGGTTGGAAAGCTCTTTGAGTCTACTTTCTAATGGATTAAACAAAATAAAAATCCAAAATTTCTAAGGAATGATTTTGAATTTTTACTAAACACTTTGCAGTGGTCTAAAAACTGTACAAGAGGTAGTTTTGAAAACTCACTATAATTCGTATACAATTAATTAGCTGATGAATTTTATATGGATAGAAAGCCCTTTAAGTATAGTTTCTAAATTTTTAAACAATTTTTTATTTGGAATTATATAACTCAAGATACGATCAAATTAGTGAGTGGGGTGCAAAATAGGAGACAACTACCCAACTTGACCAGATAAATCCCCTCCCTATAGGGATTGATTAGTTAGGGTTTCAAAGTGACTCAATCAATCCCCTTTTTAAGGAATCAATCCATTTTTTATACAAAAAGCTTTTTGGGTTTAAAACATGCAGAAGGGACCGATCGTCTTACATAGGGGATTGATCACTTAGGTAAGGGATCGATTAGGTCCTTTACTTGATCGATCGGGTCTACCCAAAGATGTGTATAACGACTAGTTTTTCAAGCTTCCAACAAGCATTTCTTCTTCTAAAGCATCCCAAATGGCTAGTTCTTCAATTCATCTATAAATTAGGCACTCTAACACATAAAAAAGGTTAATAAATCAAAAGAGCAAGAACTAACAAGCAATATTTTCGTTCCTTCAAAGAATAAAGAGTTGTTAGAGCTTAAAAATCCATATATTTTTTATTTATTGTATTCCAATTATATTTGGTGTTCATTTATTATTTCCTTGTATTTAAACTTGGTAAACTCTTAGCCTTTGAGAAGTGTTTTAAGATAGCATTACTATTAAATGTTTTTGTAATCAAGAGTTGAGGTATCCTCTTGAATTTGTGAGATTGAGAGGTTGCTACTTAGCCTAGAAAGTATAAAGTGTTAGGTTGCTATCTAAACCTTAAGAAAAAGATAGAGTTGTAATTTCAATTCAAGAATAGAATATTGAAGCCTTAGTGTGGATAACCAAGAAAAAAAGACGTAGGTGCCTTACGGAGAAGAATCGAACTTCTATAAATCTTTGTGTTTGATTTTTCTATGCTTATCTCTTTGATTTGTATTTGTTTTAAGATTATCAATTTATTGTTGTTTGCATCATATTTTGATATTGATCTTAATTTTCAATTCAATTATATTTTGAACTTCCCTTGGAGAATTCCAATTTACTCCCTCTTAAACCAGCATCTCACATAAACAGCTAACACATATCAATTATTGTATAAAACAACTCAACCCAATAATAATGTAAATTTGTCATTGTTAGAGCATTGCGTTGAGGTCTTCCATGAGTTATTGTTTTTCTCTCAAAACAAAGAAACCTCTTTATGCAAATATTCCTAACCATCATCTTTCATCATTTATAGTTGTTGCTTCACTACTTTTACTAATGCCATCACATTCACAATATCTTAATCTCACTTTTGTAATGCCAAGGATATTCATTTGACTCCCCAAGATATTTTTCATCAAATGCAAATTAAAAACAAAGTCAAAAGATTGAGTCAAATCTACTAAGATAGAAACTTCACCTCTTTGCTCTAAGCTCTTCCATCCTCCATAACAATTTCAAGCACGTCAAGGATGAAACCAAACATAAGGATCAAATTTATCAAAGTCCTATAATGTGAACACCATCGTGTATCCCCTGCTCATTGAAGACTTATTTTTTAGTTTAAATCCCTTCCTATAGAAAGTTTATTGACTTGTAATACCTTAGCAACTTTATCAACTTATTTTTCTCGAAGAACATCTCTTCGTTTACATGAATCCCTGACAATATTCACCACATTTGTCATAATGTAGAAAAATAATACAATTTGAATCAGATTCTTTGCCATGGCTACAAGTGTCAATTGAAGTTGATGAGCAAAATAATGAACATATTAAGCAGATACATTATCTTTCATGATCAAAGTTTTCAATCCATTGAATTCATTATACTTGTTGCTTGCTCCATCATAACCTTGCCCATGAATCCTTGACATACTCAAATTATGCTTAGAGAATAATGCTTCAATAGCTACCTTAAATGATAAAATGGTTGTATCATTGACATGTATTATACCAAAAAAAAATGTTCAATAACATACCTTTTAGAATCCACATAGTGCAAAGCAATAGCAACTTATTCTTTGATTGAAACATCATGAAATTCATTAAGTAAAATGAAAAATAATCCATCTCCAAGATCTTTCATGATGGTATTGGTAGCCTCAATAAGATTTTTTTGAATATCATGTGCTATTATTTTTTAATTTCTCGATGCATTCTCCAAGACAACACTATTGATGGTCTCATTATGATTGGCAAAAAATCTAAGAAGCTCAAGAAAATTTTCTTGATTATGAGAATTCTTAGTTACATCTCTACCATGAAATGCTTAACCTTAACGTAAAAGAAAGTGAATACAATCAAGTGTCATAGTTAAGTGAACTCAATAATCCTTTCATGCTTAATCAGATTGTTTTGCAAAAGGAAATTGAATATGTTGCTATTGATTTAGCAAATCCTGACAACACTTCTAAGCTTTGATATGAGCACTATTGGGACCTCCAACATGAATATCAAAATTTTCTCTATTTTTCCAATTTGTGAATCCATTAGAAATCAACAAATCACCACTTGCTTGCTCTCCAATTTTTGTTCTATAAAGATAACAACACAAACAAAAAGCGGTATCCTTCTCTATATTATGTTCCAACCAATTAGCATAATCTTTGAACCACGTAAGGATAAAATGATGTAATACCTTTCCATTTTTTTCTTTGGGAAAAATTATGTTCATAAGGTTGACTTGGACCATTTTACAAATAAGCTTTTCAAACCTTGTCTCTATCATTAGTGTTATAGTCCAAAATTTTTTTCGTAACCCAGGATCCAAATGAGGATAGTCTAAATTTAATTCAACACAAACTTGCTTTGTACAATGTTGTATGCCACTAGTATTGATTCCAGATGATTCTTCAAAAATTGACTTCCTCTTAATAAGATATTTCTCCATAACTAATTAAATTAAATAATTTAGTTTATGTAATTTATAAAAAACAAGAACACATATTCAAAATACAATTGTGCATGTTAATGAAGATCAATTGACTTTATATTTGAAATATATGAGTAGAAATGCAATTCACACACTGTAACCATATTGTTATGCAAGAAATTGGATAGAACTCTAACTAATTTTATAATCTCCATATAAAAATTAAAATTTTCCATACTTAATGTTATTAGCTAAATGAGTAATAATAAAAAAATAAAGAAAAATATAAAACATAAAAAATTCAATCATGATTAAAAAAATATAAATGTTATCAATAACATAACTATATGATCAAATTATTTCATTAATATAACAAATTTCAAATAGTAAATAAACACTATATATAAAAATATATAAAAAAAACTTATTGACTAATTATAAAAATATATAAAAAAAATAACTTACTTGAATAACTTATTGGAAGAAAAAGATAACCAACTTGTAATTTGTTTATTTAGTTTAAAGACTTTCTTTTTTCTCTTTTTACTTCTTTAATTTTCTTCTCTGGTTTTTCCTTTTTTATTTGAAAACCTAAAAGTTGCAAAAGCGAGGAAGATGGAGGAAAATGGAAAACCAGTTACTTTTATTTACAATCAATTCTGCCCTTTTTTTTTTATAATAACCTTAAAAATAGTTTTTTATTCACAAACCTATCACTTCTAATTACTATAAGTTTGACTTTTACATATATTATATATATTTTTAGTGGGGGCATTATAAAGGAATTAAACTTTTTAAATATTTTTATAATATATTTTTTAAGGGATAAAATCTTAGTGGGGGCAATTACCCCTAGTGCCCCCCACTGTGCATTCATCCCTAAGTAGAAGAATAACCAAAAAAAAGAAAAAAAACCAACGAAAGGAAAAGAGAAGAAACAATGATAGAGGTATGAAGGGTAGTAGGAAAAGAGAAGAAGTAAACACCAGCAACACAAGAAAACTCGAGTAGAAAAAAATAACAAAACCAGAGAACCAAAAAAAGAAAGACCAAAACCAAATGTGAGGTCAGTTTTAAGTACATTGTTTTCATTTTCTGGTTTGAAGCTTTCTCTTTTATTTTGTGGTTTATTTGTTTCTTTTATTCATATGTGGTATGCTTGTAAATGCATAAAGCTCTATCCTTTGAATGCCTACTCTTGCTTTTTGGCCATTTATTAACGGATTCAGTTCTTATTCATGCCTTTAAAAGTTAGTTTAAAGATTAGGTTTTCTTTCTTTCTTTCTGTCCTTGCTTGTACCAATAAGAGAACAATTTGCAAACAATTTTTAGGTTTTAATCTTTGCATGTAGATCTTTCCTTTCAAGAAATTGGTCAGTGCCAAGGCCTAAGGTTTTAACGTCCTATTTGTTTTTATGCATGGAAATCCATGTTTATTTTTGTTACACTTAAAAAAAATGATGATATGTTTTAAAAGAAAAGGTGCATGGAAATAAGGTTTAAAAGAAAATTGATGACGTTATTTTATTTTATTTATTTTTTAAATGAAAAATGAAAAATAGAAAGGAAATGGTGCTTAAAAAAAAAGAAATAATGGCATTTTTTAAAATGAAAGTAAAAAGCTTTAGGCCTTATGAATATTTAAATAGCTTTTACATTATTATTATTATTATTACTATTATTATTATTATTATTATTATTATTATTATTATTATTATTATTATCATTATCATTATCATTATTATTACCACTATTATTATAATTATAATAATTATTATTATTACCACTATTATTATTATAATTATTATTGTTATTATGAATATTGTTATTATGATTATTGTGATTATATGTTTATTTCTGCTTATATTTGATTTTTGTTGCTCAGTAACTTGATCTATGCATTAGCCTTCTAATTAGCATGCATATGTCATCTTCATTGTTAAATTAAACAAAATTAAAAAAAAAAAGTAAACAATTTCTAAAATAAAATTTCAAATACTTTCCTAGGTGTTGGAGGGAATAAAAAACCGTATTTGAAAAAAATAATAATTCTGCCTAGAGATTGGAGAATTATTAAATAATAAAAAATAAATTAATAAAAGATAAATAATAAATAATTTTTAATAAAAAATACAAAAGATATAAAAATTAATTTTTGGACATCATAAAAAGTGAACTTGTTTCAAAAAATCTATCTAGATGTTAGAGATTTTTAAAGAAATTCATAAATTCCTAAACCTCTAAAACTAAAACTCTAAAATTAAAACCCTAAATAACAACTTACTCCAAAAAATCTGCCTAGATATTAAAGATTTTTAGAGAGGTTTGTAAATTCCTAAAACCCTAAAATTAAAATTCTAAAATTAAAACCCTAAATAAAACCCTAAAACAAAACCCTAGGTGAAACCCTAAATAAAACCTTAAGTGAAACTCTAAAACCCTATGTGTAAATCCTAAATGCTAGGTGAAACCCTAACCCCTAAATAAAACTCTAAACCCTAAGTGAAATCTTGAAATCTTAATTAAAACCTTAAATGAAACTTTTCAACCCTAAACCCACCCCAAAACCTTAAAATCTATCCTAAATTTTTAAGGATTTGTATGAAAACCTTTTGTGAAATAATTTATTTCTGAATGTTACCTAAATGATGAGGTATTTAAAAAATTTTATTTTATTAAGAAATTTCATATATTTTTATAATTTAAAATAATAAAATTAAATAAAGAATAAACAAAAAAATGAAAAAAATAGAATTTTAAATATAAAAATTCACAACGAAACTCTGCTTAGAGATTGAAGAGTCTAGGTGGTCATTTTTATATAAGAACCTAATCTTTAATTTGCATCTCATCATCACTTATGACACACATTTGCATTCGTATTTGTATTTATTGCTTACATATATGTTTATTTTAATTATTGATATTTAGGATTAGCTATTTAATTATTTAATTATTTAATTATTTTTAAAAAATTGATTTCAAAAATAAATAAATAAAATTAAAATAACATTCTAAGGAATATAATTTTAGATACTCTACCTAGATGTTGAAGAGTCACCAAAAATTATCATTTTCAAAGAATATTATTTTTATTTTTAAAGAAATGTTATGGTAAATCTTAAACGAAACGGATTACCTTTGAATTCTACCTTTATGTTGGTGAATTTTAAAGTATTTCTTTAATTTAGAGATTTCCACAGCATTTCTAAACAAAGATTTTTAAACAATTATACTTCTTAAAAATGAAGGGAATTATTATTTAATTGCATATAAAAATAAATTTTGTCCAAAGCTATAAATAACACATAATTAATTGGTACCAATTTTATAGGCACTATAGAGGTGCTAATCATTCCCCACATATAACCAACTGCCGAACCCAATCCTATTTTTATAGACCAAAATTATCTTTTTAATAAACTTTAAACATGTTTGATCATTTTATTAAGAAGATAAAATTTTTGGGTGACCAATCACACCCTAAAAAAGATTGATTGGTGACTCTTTATGTTTTCATTATTTTAAATGGTTACATCTAGCAATCAAGTTTTTGGATCGATACGAAGTATGCCAACATTAGGTACATAGCAAGGATTTCTTCACTAATCTTCATGGAAACGATACTTTGACTTAGGTTACTATTATTACTTGAACGATTTGTGCACTTGTAGAAATCACCAATCGGTAAGAGGTGGTTTAACTTAAGCAACCATGTTCTTCGACCTTTTGGCATACTCTTTAAAATATTCAGTTGTTTGCTTTCCATGCTCTATAAAGGCAAGCAATCGAAGGCTAAATCAATGATGTGTTGGTATTGGGTGATGAATGCCTTTGTGAGCTCTTTTTCATGAATGGATAAGAGATCTGTCCAATAGGACATACAACCTAGCAATTGAGTTAGCAAGGCTATCTTAGAACACATAGATCAATAACTCTTTATTACTAGTATAAGTGGCCATTTTTTAACAATACACGTCATATGAGTCATTAGATAGTTAGTACCATTGTATTTCTCGAACTTGGATAGTTTAAACTTTGGCAGCATTACATCCGGTACTAAGCAAAACCCAATTGCATCTATAGAGCCATAAAAGTCTATCTTGTTGACAGTTTGTAACATTTGTTTTCAACAAATTCATTTTCTCTTTAGATTTAGCATCATTTAAGGCCTCAATTGCCTTTTTATTCTCTTTTGGGTCATCTAAGTTGAGGGCTTGATTTGGTTCAACTATTTTTTTATGAACACATGATTAATGAAGCTTTGAAATTGCCCTTAAGTTAATGTAAAAAGCATTCCAAGATAGGTATATCCTTTAGAAAATATAAATTATTATATAAGGATCCCTTGAAATGACTAGGCTTGGTATGGGCATCTCAAGAGGGAACAAAGGTTGACAAAATCTTGTGATGGATAGTCTTATGGAGTGGAATCTTCTTCCACACTTTCTTTTTATTCGAATTATTTAAGACCTCTAATATTTTGTTTAGTTCTCATTTAAGCTATTCTTGGGCTTTCTCCAATTTCTCAAATGAGTTGGCATTCTCTTGCTCCATGCATTTATCTTAGGCTTGAGTATTGTACTAGTGGTGAGTCCATTAGATTTGATTCTTGGACGACCAACCTATCATTGAATCTTATGTACCACATTTTATGATTAGGGTGCATACTTTTATGCTATGGAAAGAACAAAAACTTATAAAAACCACCAAAATCTATAAATTGACACAAAATGGCATGAATGAAATGCATAAATCAGATGATTGCAAAAATACTCAAGTCTAATGTTATCATGATCTAAGTAACAAATAGATAAATAAAAAAATAAAATGAATGAATAAAGAAATTCAATATGTTTCATGTAGTACCATATATAAAAAGAGGTTAATTAACACACAATACAAAAAAATTGATTAGCGTAAAAATTTGTCACATATATTTTGGGCTATTTCTAAAAAGGGCAAGATATAGCTTTGCCTATAGATTAGGTCTCTTAAGGTTTATAGACACCTTATTTTATTTAGGAAAGTTTTTCGATATGAAAGTGGGCTTCAATTGTAAATTGGGCCTTTATACAATATTTTGGGCCCAAGGATTAAAAGCCTAAAAATTTTTATTTTGGTTTAATTTTAATTTTGATTTTGATTTTGATTTTATTTTTGGTTTATTTTTATTTTTAGTCAAAAGTCAAAAAAATTTAAAAAAAAAGGTTAGAAAATCAAAAAAGAAAAGGAAAACATAAGAATTGTTTTTAGGAAATCTTGGATTTGGTTTTGGTCTTAAATTCAATCATAGATTTTGGAATTTAGTGATGGATTAGTTATGGAAAACTTGGCCTTAATTAATCAGAAATAGGAAAGATTATAAAAAAAATGAATCTTATAAAGTTCTCATAGATTTGATAGAACTTAAGAATTTCCAAATTAAAAGGGATTCAATTCTTATAAAAAGACTTGATCCGTGAATATAGAGAACACACAGAAAGCAATCAAACACACAACAAGCAAAAAGAAATTGAGAAAAAAATTACAGCTTAAAAATTATATGGGTTTTGGTTTTAGTTAGGGAATTTTTGGTTTTTTGAAAACAATTTTGATTCTAGAAGTTTATGGGTTCTTTTTAGGATTTGGGAAGTTTTAATCTCTGTGTTTTGGTTTAAGTTTTAGATTCTAATTTTAGGAATTTGGATTTCTACTGATTATTGGAGTTAAGATTTAATTTTGGCATTTTGGTTAATTTTATAAAGTATTTAGCTTCAATTTCTGGGTTTATTTTTTCTACAATTTTTTTTGGAAATTTTTAGGTTTTGGCTTGAATTTTTTGGTGAAAATTTAAATTTTCTTATAGGTTCTACTATGGTTGGAGAGAGGGATGGTGCTCGAATTCTAGGTATGTGAACTTTTCTTGGAAAATTTGAATTTTTTGACAATTGGTTGAATTATTCGAGGCTGAAATTTGGGTTTCATGGCCTTTTTAAGGATTCAATTAAATTTATAGTGGGTTTTTAAAGAGAAGGCAAAGGATCTAAAACCTAGAGAGAAAGAAGAGGTGAATTTTGAAGAAAATGAAGATTTTTTTTCCTTTTATAGTAGCTTGGAATGTCATCATTTTAAGGCCTTGGATCCACATCCTAACCCGAGTGGGATCTACTCATCAACTCGCTTTGAACCCGACTCGAATCATAAGTTTTTGCTTTTCTTTTCTTTTTTATTTTATTTTCTAGTTTAAGTTTTTATTTTTATTTTTTATTATTTATTTATTTATTATTTTCTGTGTAATTGAATTAAAATGATGAGAAAAAAAAGCTTTGGTAAGATATTTAATATATTTGCATGATTTAATATTATTGCATGATTTATTTATTGTTGCTTGATTTATTATTTGTATGATTTATTTATTATTTATTATTTGCACAATTTGTATTGTATGATTATTTAATATTATTGTATGGTGTTTTTTGACAAAATTTTTGTATGATGACTTTGTGTAAGTAAATAAAACAAATAAACACCATATTTGTTCAAGCCTAAAATAAGATAACATATGATTAATTTGGTACCAATTTTGGGCATAATGAGGTGCTAAAACCTTCCCCGCACGTAACAAATAATTCCATTTTTTTTAAATTATCATGTACTTAATTGGATAAATTTTAACTTGATTTAATTTTGCTTGATTATCCACCTAAATTCTGTAAATTTCATGTGTAGGGAAAAACCAAACACCATGCTCGCACCTAGTGTCCTCATGCAAACAATGGCCAAACCTAGTAGGAAATTTGCCAAGGCAATTCAAAGGCTGTTAAGAGATGAGCAGATTGATTTTCCATGAGAAAATGGAGCCATGAAGAAGAAGAAAAAAATGCCAATACATGACCATGAAGCCCTAAGCCATGAGTACCAACAAAAGCATGTGGAGCTTTCCTTTCTCGCATAAGATGACTTGCTTGAAGGGAGCTACTGTACAAGCTGATTTGGAGGAGCTTTAAGTTGAGTTTAGAGCTACATTGATTGTAAAAAGCAAGCAAAAAATAGGACAGGGCAAAGGAGAATTGGCAAAGGAGAGAGCAAAAGAAAGAAAGTTTGGATGGCTCAATAAACCATTTATGGGTTAAGAAAGGACCTAGGATAGGGCTGGAAAATAGGACATTATGAGGAGACAAAAGAGATAGCCAAACCTGTCATTGCTTGTAGCATTTTTTTTTCTTCTTCCATTTTCCTATTCTAATGTCATTGGCAAGCCACCTTTTGCGTATCTTGCCTTGACTTTTAGGGGATTATTTGATGTTGTTTGGATGTATTTAAGAGGAGTTTTACTTATGCTTTAGGGAGGAGTTTTTGGGAGGATGCTTGGAATTTTACATTTTGCTCTTGTTCTCTTTACATTTTTGGCAATGAATTTTTAGCTTTCATTTTTGGTTTTTCCTAGCTTTGGTTCTTCTTATTTTTTGCCTTATTATGTTTTATGTTTGAGCTTTTGATTGGAAACGGAGGATAGTCCAAGGTGGCCTTGGCTTGAGAAAATTATCATGGGGGCCTAAGAAACTTGATTCTTTCTTTTTTTTTTTTTTTTAATTCATCCTCTTTCACTTTGTATTAATTTTTGCCCATTTTTCTTTTTGTTTTATGTTATGTCAAGTGGTTTTTGGTGCATGTTTTTATAATGTTTTTGCATTGATAAGATGATAAAAAAAAATTGTTGGTTTATGTTTGGTGAAATGGTTAGGGAGTAGTTTTGGTTTCCATACATTTAAATGCATTTTTCTTTATTAGTTTTCAAAGCTGCCTTGCATTCATTTGCTGTTCTATTTTGGTGAAGTTCTTCGACATTT
Source organism: Durio zibethinus (assembly GCF_047325235.1). Taxonomy (NCBI): domain Eukaryota; kingdom Viridiplantae; phylum Streptophyta; class Magnoliopsida; order Malvales; family Malvaceae; genus Durio; species Durio zibethinus. Next base: position 30,825,369 of record NC_143164.1, on the reverse strand, counting down.
TTTTGTTCATTTTCATGTTTATTTTAAGATTCCAGACTTAGATTTCATGTTACATTTATGCATTTTTCTATTTTAGGTAGTAGTTAGCTTATTAGATTTTCATTTTAGGCCTTTATTTTGCTTTTGGTTTGAAAACTGTTTTGCTCATTTTCTGGTTAGTTTCAGGCAAAACTTTCTTGCACCTTTTTTTCTTGTTTTTATATCAATTTTAAAGTATTAAAATAGTTTTTGTAAATTCCTTAGGTAGGATTACGTTTGCCAAGCATATTAGTTGATAGGTTTTAGTGTCCATGCATTCTAGTATTTCAGTTTGCATTTAATTTTCTGGATTTTGTGTTCTGTTTTAGGGAGGCGTCACATGCATTTTTTGGTTTATATTTTAGTCTATTTTAAGGAAGAAAAAAAGTTTTTGCAAACTCCATAGGTAAGGTTAAATTGGCATAGCATTTTAGGCCATAGGTTGCATGTAGTGTGCATTTTTCGGTTTGGTTTTACACTTTAAATTTTTGTATTTTTGGTTGGTCTTCAAATATGCTTTCATGCATCATTTTAGTTCATTTTTAGGTCTATTTTTATTTAGTTCAATTAGTTTTTACAGTACCATATAGAGTTAGATAATTTTCATTCAGTAAAGTAGGCTAGGTTGTATTTAGTTTTAATTAAGGAGTTTAGCAATTTTTATTTATTTTATGTGTTGTTATACATATTTCATCTGTCATTTTCATTAAGATTAGCTTAGATTTAATTCTGGTTGTATGTCTTAGGATTTAGGTTAGTTAATTTAGGAGCTTGCCTATAGTATACTAGATGTTCGATGAAATGCCTCAATGAAAATTGATGGCCATTTCATTTAGGATTTTAGTTTAGCTTTTAGGTAACCTTTAATTTTTATTTTTAGGACATCATTCCATGCATTTCTGTGCTATTTTCATGTTTGATTTTTGTTCCATACATTTTCATGCATTCTAGGCTAGATTAGGATTTTAAGTAAGTTCATTTTTAAATTAAAATGCTAGTTATACTTTTTATATTTTGTTAGGTTAATTTCACTTTTTATTGCTAATTCCACGTTCTATTTTCCATCCCACTACTCTTAAATTTGAAATTTAAATTATGATTTAAATTATATTTAATTGAATTTTTTATTTTGTTACTTTCCATTTTTAGTAATCTGCCATTTTAGAAAATTGATTTTTTTTTGGTAATTTTCCTTAGAGATTTTTAACCTTTATAATTTGTAGTTAAATTTAGGTTTTAATTATTTGGTAAGTTTATTAGATCAATCTTAGGTTAATTATATCTTTAAAAGAAAAAAAATTTCATAGAACCAGATATACCTGAAAGGTTGAAATTGGTAATTACCCCTAGGTTTAGAACTTTCATATCTCTAAAGAGACGATATTCGAAATACTTTCAATCTTTATTACTTTTGTGACCCATACACTTGTGATACTTCTAACGGATAGCAATAGTAACCAACTCCAGAACTTAGTTATATTGATGTAGACCAAAACTTATTTTTGTAAGGACCCTTAGTTTAAGTTTAAGACAACCTTAAAAGAGGTAGATTCACATAAGCGGCTAATCACACTTAGATAAAAAAGATTATTGGTGACTCAATGATTTTTATGCCTAATTAGCAGGTTCTCGACTATATGTAGCTTGGATTGAATCTAAAGACTCTCAAATTACTTCTCACATCATTGTCCATTATAGACTAGTAAGGCAACTTAATTTTCACCCATTATAGGTTACCGACAGAAAGGGCAAAATTCAAATGAGGGTATTTCTCTAGCCCATATGGAGATATGAAATCTCATGAAAGCGTAAGTACTCTACTTTCTCATAAGGGACAAAGCCCATTTATAGAGCTCATGCTATGAAATACATATGAATGACTGAATAATAAATGCTTGAAAGTAAATAAAGAAAAACATTTTAAAGAAAAATATCAAATTTATTAAATTACGCTTAGATAACACAATTCATTTATTGGCTTGACTCTTGGTTGTCTCAAGTAGAGTCTCGAATTTGTCAGAATGTCTAAATCCGTGAACCTATTATTAGGTATAACTTTGGGAGTTACCACTAATCTTCTTTTGTTTTAGGTGTGATTGGTGATCCAACTAAATCGATTCATTTTTTAAAAGAAATCCTAAGCTTGACTCAAGTTCTTTAAAATAGTAGATTTTAGTCTACAAAATCAAAATTGAGTTCAATAGTATTTTATGTGCAGGGAAAGTTATAGCACCTCTACAACATCCATCCAAAAAATGGTACAAGTTTATTTCATGTTATCTAACCTTAAAACATTTTTTTTAATTTACCAAATAATTTAATATTGAAAATTATTCTGAAAATTACTCTAATAGTTTGATAGTAAATTAAGAACATTTTCTCACCTCAAGAGTATTTAAGGAGACTACTGTCACTCTCTAAAAATGTTCCGTCATCAAATTCGTTAAGATTCTTTCAAAGACTTATTACTTTTAAAATTAATAAATCTTTCAATATTTTGTTAAGATTTTATTGCGAAATATATCCTCTAATAATTTGATAATATTAATTTAAAAAATTCATTTTCTTGAAAAAAATTAAACCTTCCAATAATTTGGTAAGATTGACTTCAAAAATATATTTTAAGAAAAATATAATTAAACCTTCCAATAATTTAATAAGATATAGTTTTGAAATTTAAATCTTCCAATAATTTGGTAGGATTAGTTTAAAAAAAAAGAAATATATATTTTGATTAATTTTCTTATAAAATTTTCAATAGTTTAGCATAATTCATAATTTTAAAATAATTTTAAACTAATTTAAATCTTTCAATAGTTTGATAGGATTCGAGAGTTTGATTCTAAAAATTGTATATTTTAAAAAAATTAATTAATTTAAATAAATAAATATAATGAAATAATATAATAAAACATAAAAAAAATGAAACGACTCGGCTCAAGAGGAATGCAGCTCCACTCCACTCAACTCAAGGCACAGATAATGGCTCCACTCGACTTAAGGCACACATGGTGGCTCAGCTATAGTACGGCTTGGCTTCGGCTCAATAGTGGCTCAATGGGTGATTGATCTTGGGTTAGACATTATGGATTGGATCAAGTCGGGTCAGATTAAGTTGATAATTAGGAAACTGGGAATTGTCATTGGAATATGGAGATATCATTAGAATGTCCATAAAAAACTTCAATGCTAGTTGAAAAATGTCACAACAATCTCGAAATCTTGTTAGAATTTGAGAATCTCATCAAAAAATTATCGAGAACAAAAAAAAAAAGCCTAAAATTTAAATTTGAACTGCCTAAAACAGTTTTACTCCTAAATTCTTCTTTGTGATTATTATTTCATGTGTTGATTAATGCTTAGGCATTTATAGAAAAAGTGTCTTGATCACAATAAGATCCTAAAAGATTAGAGCTATAAAAATCTTTATTATCAGCCAAAATTCTTATCTTAATCTTAAAATATTTATTTACAAAAATAAAAAAATATCTTCAAGAATCCAACCTAAATTCAACTTGTAAATTATCACTACCGATAAAATTTTCAATATTAGCCAAACCCTTTCTTTATTTTTTTTTATTTTTGTTTACTTTTTATAAAAGAAAAAAAGCGATAGGGAAAGGTAAAATAATAAAGATAAAGATAAAGATAAAGATAAATGAGAAGTAAAATAAAATATAAATAAATAAAATAATGATAAATAAAATAAATAAAGAAAAAGATAAGCAACATAAAATAAAATAAAAAATAAATAAATAAATACAACATAAAAATATATAAAATAAGGACAGCGATAGAATAAAATAATGATAAATACAATGATAAAGAAAAGAAAAAATTAAAAAATAAACACTCAAGTTTGACACTAGATTGAGTCCAATCGATTTAGACTCCACACTAAATAAATTCAGAGTTTGCAATGACAAAATAAAAAAGAAAGACATATTTTCTTGCTCATGAAACTCACAAAAAATTGTATTCCATTTCAATGTAAGACCAAGAGAACAATATTGGATGAATAAATTTTCAAAAGTTAAAAGCGTTACATGCTTTTAACAAAGAGACATGATCAGTTTATATATTATATATTTATGTATTATATATAGAAAGAAAAAAAAAAACTTTGCACGCTTTATCTTCCAGAAATCTTATTAGTATATTTGATCACCCATAAATAATATAAGTGAAAAAAAAAAAAAAGAGAAAAGAAAACCTAAATAGCTTGCATGGATGCCTTGAAGTTGGACACTTGTTCCACATAAATAGAATATTAAACCAAACTTCTTGACCTGCTATCGGATAAACTGTGCAAAAGTTTTTCTTCCTGAATATATTGATCCAACATAATTAATTTCATTATCGGTGGAATCTGATTTCAGAACTCAGAAATCTTTTGTTCAAAATCATATTATCCAAGAATTCTTCCTTTCACAAGGTTTCATTGGCTCGTAATTCTTAGATTGCTTACAAATGAAACAGACCATTTTTTTAGGCTTGTAAAACACACCAAGTTGAAGAAGATTATAAACTCTGCTGCTAGTTCCTCTGGGAGACTTTCCTCCTAGAAGTAGTGCTTTTTACTAGTAAAATTGTTTTTAATAAAAAGGAAAATATGAATACTCGAACAGCACTAAAACAAAATTGTGCAATTGATATACTTCAGAATACTCTAATGCTATATACCTCTATCATCCTGACTTTGTTGCGTGAATCATTTACATTCCAAACGTTCTCAAATTGTGGTGTTAGCTTAGCCGAATCTTTGGTTTTTAATATACTCCATCAGATAGCAGAATGACGAAAATGTTTTAAATATAAGACTTGATACGTCACGTAAGCGAATTCATATCATTATATCTCATCATAAAGCTGTTGCTGCAAGAACCAAATATTCTCTTCATTCCACAAATTCTCCATCGAGTCCCCACCACCCAACCAACCAATTCTCTGCTCCTCTGTCGCCCGAAATTTACCATCATCCCTACCCCACATGCCAGCTAAATTCTCCGGGCACAAAACCGAACTTTTTTGTAAGTTATTCGGGTAGTTTGAAACGCTTTTTGCGTTGTAAGAATCTGTTAGATCTGAAACGGAAGAGACCTGGGTGTCCCGGGAGTCTGATAAAGTGCCTGATAACTCGGGCAGGAGACGTGAGTCAAACTGGACCGACCCAGTTGAGTTTGCATAGCCGATTTGACTGGTGGTTAAGTTGCTGATACTTTCCATGTAGGTGGTGCTTGAGGGTTGACCTGAGGGGAACTCGGATGTAGCACGGATCCGTTCCATTAAACGGGGAATCCAAACGTAACGCATGGTGTCCCTGAATTCTTTACCGTTAACATCACATTTAAGCTGCTTTGCCTTCTTCTGGACTCTTGTTCTCCAATAGTTCTTTATTTCATTATCTGTTCTTCCAGGTAAGTGTTGTGCAATTTTTGACCACCTTCAGAGTTTCAGGATCAAAATTATACAAGTTAACCAAAACCAACCATATGTTTATTGAATTTCAGGAATGAGGAAAGCAATATGGGAGTCAAGCAAAAACCTGTTGCCCCAGAGAGAATGGAGTTCAAGAATCAACAGCTGCTCTTCGAGGCTGATGCTTCCTCGTCTGACTTCTGGTCGCAAGTAGTTTAGCCATCTTAATCTGCAGCTTTTGCCGGTTCTTTTTAATCCTGTAGAAATTTATGTCATATCAGTATCACAAAAAATATGTTCAAAATAGATGCATACAAGCTGAAAATTCTTAGGTTTCATCGATTTTCAGTGAAGCAGACATGTTTCATGGAAGAAATTATTAACCTGATAAGCGAGCAACAGAGTTCCAGCGACCTTCACCATGAATATTGACATATGCCTTGAGCATGGAGTCCTCTTCTTCAGTCCACGGACCTTTCCTTACGTCCATCTCTTTTTCACTTTGTGGAGCTTCAGATTTGAAACCTCTCTCGTAAACATCCATTTGTCAACTGAAAACAGTTTGCTTTTAATCGGAGAACCAAGGGCAATAATCGAAGAAAGAGAAAGAGAGAGAGATCTGATTTGGGATTTGGATTGTTGTTGAAGATACAGAAGATAAGCTTACCAGGACATTAGATAAGAGGGGATTATATAAAGATCGGCGAAGTAAACAATAAATTGTTTTTGACAAGAAGGTAAACAATAATTTTTTCTCATAATAAACGAGTAAAAGAAGGGGCATGCGTGACAGAAGTAGAACGCGCCACGACCCACGAGATTATCATATTAGTCAACTAATTGTTATATTTTATTGGATAAAATACATAATTAATCATCCAATTATATTAATGGTTTGAAAATAATTACTTACTTATTAATTTTTTTAATTTAACCATTTAAATTCTAGTAAAATTTTTTTCATTCAATTTTTAATCACGTTTTGATGTGACACTATTACATTAATGATCATATGCCATGTTACACTGACATGTTATTTAAAAATGTTATGTGATTTATTGATAATTGACATAAAAAACTTGACCATCTTATATGGTGTTTGATAAGTATCACATCAATACGTATTTAAAAATTAATAAATAAATGATTAAAAAATATTTATTTAAACTTAAATTATTAATTAAAATTAATAGTTAAATAATTATTTTTAAAATACAATTATAATTAAAATGAACATTGTTATATTTTATCCTATTTTATTGTAATCATTTGTGAATTTTCTATTTGGGTTTTGACTGTGATTTTTCCATATCTCTCACACACGCACAATTCGACAACACATTTGAATATGAACTGTAAAAAGAGAGGAAAAAAGTTTTCCCCATCAGGACGAGTTGTCCTTGTTTATTATTGCATGCCCAATATGTTCTGTTGTGGTTTGCAACATGTGAAATGATGAAAGAGACCATGGTTTTCAATCCGGATTTTATTATTTATGACCGACCACTTAAACGTTTTAGTTTTATATGCTCACCCCTTTTTACTGGCTAAGCATTACTGCAATAATAGGTAATGTTATTGGTCCTTCTTCAGTTTAAAATTAGAAGCAGATTTTTTCAATTTATTGTGGGTTTTTAAAGTGTCAGTGATCATCTCTTTGAAACTTACAAGATTTTGTGTTCTGTTGATCGGACAAATAGCAAGCATAGGAAATTTTGTTTGCTTTTGGATTAAAAAAAAACGAGTTAGGTGAGCTAGGCAAGTCGGAAGAATTTTAGGCTCACAGAGTAGAGAGGGAAGTCAATTTGGTAGCTGGAGCTGATTGTGACTTGTGTAAACTGTTTTTCAGTGATGAATTGAACACTGAAATGGAAGAAGATTGATGCAATTTTTTCTATAAATGGTGTGCTGACAGACGGAAAAAAGAAGCATCTTCATTTAGAATACTGAATTCGGTGAAGAAACCAATTTAACAATAAATATAGTGAGGAAGGTTGGTGTGATTAAGCCAGACATTACATTTGGCCTCCTAAGTCAATCAAATTTCACTTAAATTGTCAACTTTTATACATGTCAGTACCATCTTCCAAATGAAAATAAAACATCGTTAATAAATTATATTCTCTCTCATTTTTCAAAAAACCGCAATTTTTGTTAAACAAATTGATGGTATCTTCCAGCTTTCCACCTATAATGACACGTATCTAATCTCTCATACTTTTCCCCTCTTAAAACCACACTTTTACAGTTACCACTATAAAATTTCATTACATATAATCTAACATTGGAACAGAACTCTTAATTGGTTAATTGTAAATTTGCAGCACAATGAAAAACTTCTTTTTACTGGAAAATTCTCGAGACTAAAAACATCAGGTGAAATCAAATCCACATAAATTTTGTTTCACCCTCCGTTTGCATCAGTAGTCTTCCTCTTCTTCCAGGGGTTTTTCAACACTTGCAAATGGCGCTTAGGTAAGATTAAAATGGAAATAATGAAATTATTCCATACGCGCAGAACAATAATAACGAGTCAAAATCAAGAACATTAACTGTAGACGTCCTTAAAGGGTAGTAGCAAGTCCCATAAGATTGACATTTATATAATAGTAATTATGAATTTCTGGTGGGAATCAATAACTGCAATGGATCCAAAGGAGCCACTTAACTTCGTGTCTGATCAGTTTCTTGAAGATGCTTCTCCCTTTTGATGAAAAGAAATCAAAGGTAGAAAAAAAAAAAAAAAACGCTTGATAATCAAGTATCCAGGTTGGTAGCATTTCTCATTGTTTCCTATATTTATTTTCATGGCTAAAATGTGGAGAATTTTTATCTTCCTAAGATGCGAGTACAAGTGTATCAATCAAACACATATCAATTCAGTTATTCTGACGAGAGTGTTGTCACGATTCCTTTCAGCTTAAAACATAGTTTTTTCTTTTTTTTTTTTTATTACATTAGAAAAGCAAAATTTTAACACAAATAAAAAGAAGAAAAAAGATCTGATTCGACATTAAACTCTTAATGTCTCTTCAAATGTCTTTAATAATTAAATTAAAAGCTTGAAGCATAGTTCAATCTTATCCAAATTAACTTTTTCCTTTCTTAAATTGCGTACTATATTTCTTTTGATATGTCAACGGCGATAACATATATAGAATCCTAGGATTTGAATAAAACTATATGTATTGTGCTGTTTCCCTTCTAACTTTATTCTCCAGCTTGTTTGCTGCTTTTTTATTTTTGACCTTTTTTTGGGGCTTAATTAATTTGCTGTAAATTTTAGCCGAAGGCAAAGACCTGAGAATAGTTCATTCGAAACGAAGGGCATTCTTCACAGAGTAGTCAAGATGGCATGCTGATAAAGAATATTAATGGAACTAATAAAGCGTCCATTTACCTGAACGTAGCTTTGAACACATGAGGACTGAAAAAATTTCCGAACAAGAATCTTTTTTTCTTACCTTCTGATTGGTGTATAAAAAAATAAAAGAAAAGAAAATAGGAGAAATACAAACTTCGGGGAGACAAAAAAAGGTGAAATGATTTTTTTTTTTTTTTTGCATTAACCTGCTGGATGAAACGGAAAAAAATTGGGCTGTATAGATGCTGAATTAGAATAATAAAGAAGTGAAAATTATATTGCAAAGGCTACGTTCTTTTGTTAAATGCAAGCCCTTGGCCTGTCTAAATTTCTCCTAGAAAGTTGCAGCCAACAGCCAAATTATTAGAACCAGAATGCCATAGATGACCATTACAGTATTTTCCAACCATTTTCAGGTATAACAAAAAAAATAAAGACCCAACAAAATAATAATGATTGTTAAAACTGTAGAGTCTTTCAAAGTACTTACCAGATATTGTGATGTCCTTTCGTCGGAAAGAAGTTTCAATATTTCAATTCCTCTCTACTCTTGCCTATTATGCTAAAAAGACTGAAATAATTAAAGGTACAATGGAAAGGAAATTCTATAGTTGACTTAGAAGAAGTTATATGGCGACATTTATCAAAGTGTCATTCTCAGTTTAATCACACTTTGCTTTTATTTTACTCGTACTCAGTAATTTCACTTCTTTTCTCGTTCTTTTCTTCTTTCTTTTTTGGTTAGTACAGTTAGAAGCTTTCGACATGAAGTTTTCATTTGAAGGGCTCAACCATGAAAAGGACAAGGGGCACGTGGTCGGTTGACAAGGTCGAGTTCTCTCCACGTTTCGATGAACAATCACCACTTGACAGAGACTTTGAAATGGGGAAAAAAATGGGATTCCAATGTTTCATTTACATTCGTTCGTTTAAAATCATGAATCTATAGTTATAGATTGATTAATGGTTTTGTTTCGAGGGTTTAGTAGGTCTATTATTTTAGGTTGAAGGAAAGACATATGTCCGAATAGACAAGACAATTCCTAAAAGAAGAAATAGTACAGAATGGAAGATTTTGTTAACAGTTGTTCAAAAGGAAGATCTTTTGCTTAGCCGCCCAAAATTGCGCTTACTTGTTGCAGAGCTTCCCATTTGTTGCTGTCTAATTCACTTGTGACATTGATTGAGATCAACTTAATATATAGAAAGACGAAGATATTTTTGTTTTTAGCGAAATGTGGAAAAATGGAACAAACCTTATTGGAGATAAATATAATGCAATATTATTCTCCATGTACGTCTTGTCAAAGTCTTCTCTTTGATGTTCTAAATTTCGAAAGCATATTTGAATGTTTTAAAAAAGAAGATGTATCGGATAAAGTTTAAAAATTTTTTCTTGCTAAATCAAAAGCATTTTCCGACACATGTCATTTTTTTTTTTTTCAAAAAATTATCTTCAAGTGCTCTAAAAATCATTGAGTTTTTAGTTTCATGAAACTCTAACTCCTCGAACTCACGGCAGCTGTGATTTCGTTTTCAACAATATTGTTCTAAATTGCTAACTTAAAAATTAAATTATAGAAATATTTTACCGCAAAGTATGTCACTTTACGTTTTGGTCGAAAGAAGTGTGTTACTTTACCTAAATATATATTATAACATTTTTTTTCTACAACACTATTTTTTTCCCTTTATTTCGAATGTTGTATGTTTGAATTAAATTGTTAGTATATAATTATCAATTATGTCATTTTTAACAAAATTTCTTTTTATGTTTTTATTGGAAATATTATATCAAACTGTTACTAGATAATAAAATAAATTTCTTTTAATAATGCTAATTATTTATTTAATGATTGCAATGTTATTAATTTTATATAGTACCATTAATGCTCAAATTTATATGTCAAATGACTCAAGAAAATATTTATTGTTTAAAAATTTATATTTGATATATTTATAGTGTATGAATTTTTTATATTATCAATGAATAATAGGTTGCACCTCATTATTAAACAAATTTAAAAGTTTTAAAGCCTTCCTTAATAAATATCTATTAATTTTAATAAAAAATATTGAGTAAAACTTATAATTCTTAATTAATAATTTTTTTCGTATTTCTCCTCTAATTTTTTTATAGTCCTTGTTGGAGAGGATTCGATAGAAGTGTGGTTGTTGTATTTGTCGTTATTGAAAGTGGTGGTCGGAGACTTAGATTGGGGATTGCGGCTAACACGGCTCACAATGTTGGAATTTTCAGGGTTTATGTTTTCACAGATAATTTTTTTCAATTATAAGCATATAGAAAAATATGTTTTCATGAAAAATGCTTAAAAAGAGTTGACAAATAATTTTATTTGAATCAATTTGAATTTGTTTGATTTTAGACTCATTTTGACTTGAGTTAATTTAAACATTTTAACTGGATTTATCTAATTGAGCTTGATTAATTTTTGTTTCGGATTGATTATTTTTTAATTATCTTGCATCGGCCGAAGCATAATCTAATTCAATTTTGAATCACTTAGGCCCAATAGAAATTCAAATTAATTTTTCATATTCAAACTCCAATTTTGGGTCAAATTAAGTTTTAAAGTTCAATTTCAAATTTATTTTTTAATAAAATTAATTAAAATAATTAAAAATTACAAAATTACAAAAAAAAAAAGAAAAAGAAAAAAAAGGGTGGTTTGCCATGGTAGCTAACTTTCCTAGATCTACCCTCCCTAACTACCTCACCATTCTCAACAATGTGTTTTTTTTTTTTTTTTTACCTCTTATTTCACCTATTCACCTTTAACATCGATAAATACCTAATTTTATCCAAACAAAATCAAGCTAGTTATAAGGCATTTAAAATCCAACCTGGTTCGAATATAACATTCCTTTAACTTTAAAAAGTTTCTAATATCAAATTTAGGACCAGTTTGATCAAAATCTCTTAGAGTCAAACATGGTTAAACAAAATCAAACTTGGTCAAATGTGATCAAAATTAATCAAACTCAGGTCAATCATCAAAATTCACAATCAAATGGGATTAACAAGGTTTGGAATTGAAATTAGTGATTTTAATGCACTAAAAACCCTGGTTGTAATTCGATAAGGGTAAAATTATCGTAATACTTTTTAGGGGTATTTTTATAATTTAACTTTTTTAAGGTCGGTTTATAATGAAAATTTTCATATCATAATTTCATATTATTTATTGATTTTTTGTGCATTGAAATCACAAAAATGAAGAAAGGATCATGATTTTTCATAAAAGAAATTTCACAAAAAGGTCAAAACTTTGAAAAGGGTAAATTGGTATTTTATGTGGTTCCAACAACACCAAAAGCCTCATTTTTTCCTAGATTCATCCTAAACCATTGATCTTATAAAGGCTTTGATCTAAAGGCGGAAGGTAATTGCTTGGAAAATAAACTTGAAGGATGTTAGTGGCCTTTGGATGCATTCTTGATAAAGGCTATCATGGATTTGCAAAAGATATATATTTATCATTTAGGGCTAGGAAATAGAAGAGGAGGCAGCTTCAATATGGCATGAAAAGGAGAAAAAATAAAAAATTTTAGGGAAGCTTTGTAGAGATACACTTCTACTATATTCTTTATTACATTTCATATTATTTTTCATAATTTTCATATTATTTTTTTTAGGAGAAAACAACAAATTCCATAGTTGTTTGCCTCCATAACTCTAAGCTTGATAAAAAAAATCAACCAACTAATCAATACTTTGGTTTGGAACAAAAGGAATCAAGCAAAAGAAAAAAAAATCTACCATCAAGTAATGTAAGGAAAGTTTGGCCAAGCTTGTTTGCCTCCATAGCTGAACCTCATTGGGTCCATTTCTAATGTTTTTCCTCCTTTAATAATGTATTTAGATGATTTGAATGTTAAACTATATGTTTTATCCATGTTTGTTGTTTGTTTTAGTAGTTTGCATGTGTTGTTTAGCTAATTTTATGTTTTTATGGTTTCCTTTTTAGGTAGTTTATTATATGTTTAATGAAATTCTTTTTACGATAAAAATTCCTTAATATAATAGTTTTATAAGGGTATGATACATGTTCTAGCTAAATAAATATTGCATGATTGTGGAAATGCCAAAAGGAGCATTCAACCAAACTTCCCCATTGCTTGGTCGATTCTTTGCTTTGTGTAATGGCCAAAGGTTGCTCATTCCTATGATAGTTTGTTTCTGTTTTTGGTTAGTCCTCTATGTTAGTTATGTGTTTGATGAAATCTTCAATGAATAAAATATTGAATTAGTAAGCTTTTGGTAGATTTTATGTTGTTTGTATGTGATTGACCTAGAACAAAAATGATGGAGATATGTCTTTAATGTTTGGTCATCAATTTTTGTATGAAATATTTTGGCCGATCATCCTCTGCTCTTAAACCCTTGGCTTTTGATCCATTATTATCATGTTCTTGCATGCATTTTTAGTTGTAATATGTTCATAAATATGCCTAATTTTGTAATATGTTTCTTTCCACATCTATCCATACCTCAACATTAAAGGTTGCATTTTTATTAATGGTATTTTTGTTATTTTGCTACATCCATTCCCCTTTAAAAAGCCTAAACCCTAAACCCTAAATCCTAAACCCTAAACCCGAAAATCTAAACCAAAAATCAAAACCCTAAACTAAATCTAAACCCTCAAACCACCATGCAAAATCCTAAACCAAACCTTAAACCCTAAAACCTAACTCTAAAACCAAAACCCTAAACCTTAAGCCAAAACCCTAAACTAAACCCCAACCCACTATGCAAACCCTAAACCCTAACCATAATCTTAGACCTTAAACCAAAACCCAAAACCCTAAACTTAAATGATTGTTGCTTTTTGTATAAAGCCTACAAGCGTACAAATCAAGTAATAAACTGGAGTATTCTAAGTATCATCTCCTTGGGGATTATAAAATGTAATGTTGGGTAGTTCATAAGTACCAAAGGTGAAAGATTGAGATCCTATGTCTAAACAAATGAATTTGTAGGATTTTAGAGTTACAGGGTTTAAGTAGACATGGATCAAGTAACGATTAAAGGTGATGTATAGCAGGAATCTTAACCTTACTAACTATCATTTAGGAAGTACAAGACTAAAGCCATAGACTAATTAAAACAATAAGTAAGGTTTTTAAAACAAGAAATCAAGATTGTCAAATTGCCTTTAAAGTGAATGAAGATTGCATAAAAGAAATTAAACAACATGTAAAAAGAGAGTAGGCCAAACTTGTAAAGAAAACAGTGATCTTGGATCTTGAAATTTAAATGGAATGCTTGTGTCAAAATTTAAAGAAACAAGAATAGGATTTTGTAAACAAGAAAATAAGAAAAGAGATCTTTGAATAAAAATACTTCTTGATTGAAAAGGAATTAGAGAACAAAAGCTTGGTAATTGACAAATTTGTCACCTAAGCTAATACCTTACTAAAAAGAAATAAAGAACTAAAAACTACAGAAACTACAGAGAGAAGAGAGATGAAAAAAGATAATGAAACAAGTGAATGGCCTTACCTATTTATAGGCATAGGTTTGGCCAAAGGGGTAGGCTTTACAAGTGATTGAGTTTTTTTCAAAAACTAAGAGATAAGGCTTTATCTTAATCTTTAAGGTTGCATACAAAAATCAAACTCTTCACTCTTGGAATGCTTTTGGCTGAATGTGATGTTCTTGGCTCTTGATCTTCATGTGATGCAATCTTAATCAATCTTCCCTTCTAGGTTCGACTAACATAGGATTTCAAAAGGAGATAAATTGCATTTTATTCAAACTCTTAATTTTCAAGGTGATAGAGTCCTCTTCCTATCCAAACTCTTCAAAGCTAAGCAAAAGTATCATAATTGGCTTTGAACTTTTCATGGCCGAATGGGTTGGTGTCCTTGGTAGAGTGAAACTCTTCATGGCTAAGCAAAGAAACATGTTTATCTTGTAAATTCACCTTGGCCAAATGGATTGGATCCAATTAGGCATGTGCATGTTTGAATATAGAACAAATGTAGGCAACATTATGCCTAACTAAGTAGGCTAAATGTGAGCTTTGCATGATTACATGCATGGCTTGCAAGAAAAAGCATATTGAGCTTGAAAAACCTAAAGCCATGAAAATAACATGAAAAGCACCAAAAATATCCAAAAGTTAAATTTTTAGCACCTTTTTTGACATGTAAAATCTCTATATAATTTGGTGCTATCACACATCTATGCTTGAATCATTACTTGTTCTCAAGCAAAACCTTTAAATCAACAAAACTAAAGAACATTATAAACATCCTCAAAGTAGAAAACTAAACAAAAGTCTTAACTTGTACTATTATATAATACAAAATTAAGAATAAATATAAAGTAACAAAAATGTTTTTCAAAAGCAACCTTTCAATAACTTATGCTAATCATACATACAAACCTACTCCATCTTTAAGTCATGCATATAACTTAAGTAAATAGAATGCAAAACACTTCATCACATTTCAATTTAAAGATAGAATAAGCTTCATATGTTTACTTTCCCCTTCCCTTTCCATTAGTGTTCAACCTACATATTCAACTTAAAATCAAAAGACCTTTTAAGCTTGTAATGTAAGGCTTGAATTAAGGTAGGAAAAAAGAAATTTTTAGGCTAAAAACCCTAAGCTTACTTTTTAAAAAAAAAAATTTCTTGGACTTTGAACAAACAAGAGCTCCTTTTACGACTTTGACTTGCGAGGCATTCTTTATTGCTTTGTATTTTTAGCTTTTTTTTTTTAATAATTGATAGCCATTTTTGGCTTTATTAGGCTTTACCTTTGCTTTTGCCAATTTCATTCTTTCTTTCCAGCTTTTTTCGTCCCAAATACAAGAATATGTCCAATGTACATAAGGAAACACAGTGGGTTAGGACAACAGAAGAAAGGATAATAATTAAAGAAAAAGCTTATTAGGCTTATAATGTGGCTAAAATAAACAAATTAAAAGATTAGTATAAAGGCTCAAAATAAAGGTACTAGGGATGCATCATCATAGGATAGGCTTGAAAAAGGTTTAAAAAGGCCAAAAAACTATCTAGATCATCTCAAGTCAAATACAGTTTAGAATTTTACCTTAAGGGTTGAGTAGGCAACTTTTAGAGCACTTATTCAAATCTTAAATTTCATGTAAGTTCATATTTCACAACCCTTCACAAAAATCATAGCATTTCATATAAAGAGAATAGAGATGCATGCATAAAAATCATATCCAAAGTAAAAACAAGCTTAAGAATTCTTTTCAAGTTCCTACTAATTACATCCTTAAACTTCATATCATACTTTAGTCATTCAAAAGAATATATATAATTTTCAACTAAATGAATATCATAATGAAGTTTAGCAAGTTAGATCTTACTAATTATATCCTTAAACTTCATATCATACTTTAGTTATTCAAGAGAATATATATAATTTTCAACAAGTGAATATCATAATGAAGTTTAGCAAGTTAATTTGATTTTAAAAGCAAAGATGAGTGAAAGTCTCATAAATCTAAAATATTTTTTCCCCCACACTTAAATGAAATCATATATCAAGAAACTCAAAGGAAAAAGAAATACTTCCCAAAACCCTTCAAGGCCGAATATCCATGATGAATCCTCTTGCTTTTCTTCATCCTTAAAAAAAAAAAGAAAACACTAACACAAAAACGTTAAAACATACATGTCCTAATAAAAATAAAAGAATAAAAAAGTATAACCATTAAAGTAGAATTTAGGATGCTTTCCAAGTAGTGCAAGTTCTTATCAAGCTTGACCATCCCTTCTTCCAAACTAGGCTGCGTGATTACCTCACATTTAATACCAGTATCCACCCATTTAATGATCTTTCTACTTACCACATCTTCATCAACAAACTCCAACTAGCAGTAGGGCTTGCCTCATTATAGATCTACTTGCCTCATTACATATAGATCTGGAGATTTATTGCTAGACATAGATTTAAGGAGTCACCACTAATCTTTTATGTTTAAGAGCAATTGATCACCTAACTCATTCTATTTCATTTTAAAGAGAAGTTTCATGTTTGACTTAGGTATCTTTAAATGATATATTCTAGTCTATGAAACCAAATTTAGGTTCAAAAGTGTAGTTACATATGAGAAAGGTTATAGCACCCTCACGACGCCCATTCAAAAGTTGGTACCAATTTGATTTCAAATTATCTAAGCCTTAAAACATCTTTATAATTTGCCAAATAATTTCATTATTGGAAATTGATCATAAAATTACTCCAATAGTTTGGTAGTAATTTAAGATAATTTTCTCACCTCAAGAGTATTCATGGAGAATAGTGTTCCATTCTTAGAAGCTTCATCATTGGATTAATTTCTTTTGTAAAAATAAGATTTAGAACCTTAGTATTGAAAATTTTGATCTAAATTCTCCAATATGTTGGTAAAATTTAGAAAAGATTTTTTTACCTAAGAATTTATATAGAGATTACTATTTGCAACGCTTTTAGTAATTCAATCATCAGAGATTCAAAATATATTTTTTAGAAAAAAATAATTTATTTTCGTAAATATTTTCTAATATGTTGGTAAGATTTTCTGTCAAAAATTATTCTCCAATATGTTGGTAGGATGTTAAGAAAACTAATTTTTTTCACAAAAATTAGGTTTTGAAATTCTTCAATTGTTTGATAGAATTCATAAAAAAAATTAAATCCATGAAAAAATCCTCCAATAATTTGGTAGGACTCATAAATTTATTTTTGAAACCTTTCTTTTTATTTTGAAGAAAAAAATCAATTAAAATGAACAAAAATTATGATGCAAAAATTTTTATGCAACTAACATCATGCAATAATATAATATATCATGCAATAATATAATATACATATATAAAAATTATCACGCAATTAATTAATAGCCATGCAGAAAGATATAAGAAAATTATACATAATCTTTTCAAAATTTTCTTCAAAAAAGAAATAAAATAAAATAGAAAAACCAAACAAAAATAAAATGAAAATAAAAAATAAAAAGGAAAAGAACAAATAAAACATGCACTCTGAGTTAGGTCAATATGCAAATTCACACGTGGGTCAACTAGGTCATACTCGGGTTAGGGATCTTTAAAATGGCATCGTTTGGCTTAAGTATAAAAACCAAAAATTCCGGCCTTTTTTTCATAACACTACTTTCATCTTTCTTTCTCTAAAAAAAAGCCCTCTGCCTTTTCTTTAAAGCCCTAACTAGAAAGTTTAACTAGCTAGCCAAAACCTAGATTTCAACATTAGGAAATTCAATTGGCCACTAAAAAAATTAACTTTTTCCAGAAAATTCAATAAACTTAGAATCCAGTCATTGCCTTTTCCTCTGGCCATCATGAACCTCACCAAAAAGTTCAAAGATTCAACTGAAAAATTCAATAAAAACACAGTAAAACCTAAAAAAGATTTCAAACTCAATTCCCAAAAAACAACCCCAAGCTTAGAAAACTAAAAAAAAAAAGTAATAAATCTCACCTCAATTTTAAAGAGATCCAAAAACCTAAGCAAACCTAGAATTCCCAACACCAAAAGATTGAACTAGAACTCAAAACCTAAAATTCTAATCCAAACTCAAGAAAAAACCTAAATTCCCAATCAAAACCCGAAAGCAAATTCAAATCCAAAAACTAAATTCAAGAATACTAAGAACACAAACCCAAAATAAAAAACCCGAAATCTTTTAACGCTCAAATTGATTGTTGTGATTGCTTGTTACTTGCTAAGACTATTTCCCCTTATGATTTCTATCTGGTTGATTGCCCCTTGTATCTTTTCTGTATATGCCTGCTGTCCATTTTATAGGAATTGAATCCCTTTGGAAAATAAATCAATTTCTCAAATTTGTGATTTTATTTGATTAATTTTCTGTGATTTGGTTTGATTTCATTTTCTAAGTTCCCTTTTTGCATGATTTGGTGCCCAAGTTTCCATACATGTTTTGATCATTAAGCTCGAAGAATCAAATCAAATCTTGGTGGAAAATCCCACATTTTTGTTTCTTGGATTTTTTTTTTTATTTTTAACTAAATTAGAGCAAAAACAAAATCAAATTAACATCAAATTAAAAATTAAAATGTTTGGGCTTTTATCCCATTGGGCCTAAACCTTCTAATTAGGCCTAATTTAGAATCGAAGGTTCATTTCAATTCGAAGAAATTTTCAAACAAAATAGGGTGTCTACAGTAGCCTATCTTTATACATTTTTTTGTGAAATAGGAACTGTATAAAGATCAATAGACAGCCATTTTGTTCGAGTTTAGAAAAATTGAAATTTTAAAAAATTTAACTTGAAATCCAAATATTTACAATTTCGAAATTTAAGGGTTTGTCATTAAATTGAAAGTTTCACAAAACTACAAAGATTCACAAAGTTCCATTAAAAGATTTAAAGATTCACAAGACATAAAATTCGCAAGACTTTTCAAATTTGAAAGAATGGAAGATTCATAAGATTTTTAGATTCACAAGATTTTCATATTCGTAAGAATTTAGAATCATAAGAATAGAAGATTCGTAAGGTTTTCAGATTCATACGAACTCAAATTTGCTTGAACGAAAGATTTGCAAGATTTTCATATTTGCAATAATGGAAGATTCGCAAGAACTTAGATTCACATGAATGGAAGATTCTCAAATTTTCATATTTACAATGGAATATTTGTAAGATTTTCATATTCGCAAAAATTTTCACATTCACAAGAATTTTAGGTTCGTAAAACTTCAGGTCCACTGGAATTTCAGGTTCGCAAGAACTTCAAATTCACAAGAATTTTAGGTTCACAAGTTCACAAGAATTTTAGATTTGTAAAACTTTTAGGTTCGCAAAAATTTTCAGATTTGTAAGAAATTAAGTTTCACAAGAATTTATAGATTCGCAAGAATTTCAATTTCGCTAGAACTTTCAAATTCACAAGAATTTTCAAATTTGTAAGAACTCAGATTCATAAGAATTTAAAGATTCGCAAACTATAATTCACATATAATATTTCAAGATTCGCATTAAAAAGATTCTTGTTAGTGATTCATATCCAAAATTTAAAGTTTCATATTTGAAAAATTCATGGATTCACACTAAAGATTTCTAGGCTCATATCCATAATTCAAAGATTTTCATTTAAAAATTTTAGAGATTTATACCCAAACGTTAAAGATTTTCATTCAAAAAACTTAGGGATTCACATTGAGAATTTCAAATATTCACATTTTAAAAAAACTTTAGTATTCACATCCAAAGTTTCAAAAATTCTGATTAAAAAAATTTTAGGGTTTCACATCCAAAATTTCAAAGGTTTACATTTGAAAAGCTTTAGGGATTATGCTCAGAGGTCTTATAAATCATGCCCTTTATTTTGTTAAAAAAAAAGCTCCTTTAAACAAAAGCTTTATAATTGTAAAATTTTTAAAAGTTTTCCTTGTCAAAAAAACCTCATCATGAAAGATCTTCTTCGTTCGAGGATTCAAAAATAAAAAATTTTCTCCCACCAAAGTCAAATTCTTGTATTCGACAAATGTCATGATAATAATGCAAATGCCTTCTAAATGGTGCAAATGCAACAATCTAGATTCTCACTAAATGATGCAAATGCATGCCTTAAACATTAATGCATGATTCGAATATTCTCTACATAATGCAAATGCATGCTCCAACCATAATGCAAATTTAATGATCAAGGGTTTAAATACTCATCAAATTATTTATTTTGTATTTGTTTAAACAACAATGCAAACACAATTTAGATGTCACTAAATTAATGCCATGAAATTCCAATTATGGTAACAAGGTTTTTAAGACTTCACCATCTCATATATTCTTTCTTAGCTCCTCAATACTAATGATCTTAGAACAACTTCCATTGTTCCATTAATTGATTCATGTTATTTTCGTGATCTAGTCATAACTCACAGATTATATTGACCAGTCCATCATTGTTTTCATCATTGGGTCATTTCATTTGCCTTTTTCAAATCATCTTTTCAGTTTTTTTACTTCTGTCATCTTGGATTTCTTTCAAAGGAATGGAAGAATCTTTTACAAAAATTACCATTCTCTTATTTATCATCATTCTAATTCATGACAAATATGATACGTTTTCTTAATTCATTCAGGGGATGCACACTTGGTAAAGAATAAGAAAAATGGGTATTCGTTGTCAAAAGAAAATGTAGTCCAGAACAAATCAAAGATGAAAAAAAGCAAAATACTATGACTATTTAAATGGGATATCAGCATCCATAATAATGACTATTTAGACAATTTTGAACTCTAACTCAATATTCTTTCTAAAAAACACATTCCATTGATATTCTCAATCTTTGAGCCAAATATTATCCATATCCCTAGGATCGTCAAAATGAATCTATTTTCCCAAGTCTCTATTTTTACTTAAACCACTTTTTTGGGTTTTTAATTTAAGGTTTCCCTTTTTTTTCTCTTTTTCTTAGCACATTTTTTTGCATTTTTTGGCACATCTCCTCATCATATTTTCTTTTATTTCCTTTTCCTTTAATCCATCAATGACGTCAAAATCCAATCTAATTGCATACCTACCTTAGTTTAATTCTTGATTCTTTAATTTAAGTAGTTACATTCGATCAAAATGGGCTTTTAAAGGACATAACATAGGCAAAGGAAATGGGTTATAAAAGAAATAGATAAAATAGGCCCAAACTATATTTTAAAGGTAATCAAATCAAGGATCATTTCTTTTTATGTAGAGCACCTTGACATTTTGCTGCATCAATTTTTTTTCTTTTTTTCTTTATTAATTCTTTCTCTTTCTTTTTTTTTTAAATTTTTTTTGCTTTTTTATTTTGCACTTTTAATCATTTTTCAAGAAAAATTTGAGCATAAAAGATATTTGTTCCTGAAATCGCTAAGGATTTTCACTTTCCTATGCTTCTCAAACTTTGCCTCTAGTGTAGGGGTGATCCTTGGTTAGGGTTTCTTGAAAAAAATTTTCCATAAGCTCAAATGAGGTGGCAAGGATAACTTTACTCTTTGTGTGAAGGTTAGAAGAAAGATAACCATTTCTCATCTCAAACATGAATATTCTTAATGAAAAACATTTATTGACTAAGAGTAAGCTTGTGATTGAACCATTACAAAGATCACATACCACATTACTTTCCACTTTTAATAAGCAAAATTCTTTTCCAATTTTGTCTTCTTTTATTTAGCAATCCCAATAAATTAACAATCTCAACTTATCCATTATACCAACATGAATAATGTTTTTAAAATTGAATACTAAATTGTTGTCATAATTGTCTAAACATTCATTATTTGGAATATGAGAATGGATATAATGTAAAAAGATAAAAGCATAAAATGGTGATTCATACGAAAGAGAAAATGTCTTAAAAATGCATCCTATTTGTATTTTTATTAAAATGATGAAAAATAAAATGAAATCATAGTACATAAAAGAAATCATTATTCAAAATAAATCTTAAAATGACAAGCAATTCCAATCAGCCTTTTCATATCTTTCCTAAAATTATATTCTTGGGTGATAAGGAAAAGGGCCTTTGTTGACATTCAGCTCTCCTGATTCGTTGAAGCTCACTAAGCCGACTTGTATCAAAATTTACACTTTGTACTTAAAAGCATGGCAAGTTTCTATAGAGCGATCCATATTCCCATTATGGTAATCATATGTCGTATTAGCATTATACCATTTAGGATATGGTGGCTTCAACAGTTCGAAATGAACTAAAGATACTCGATCATTTTTAACCAATTATAGGAATAGCTTAATATATGTTATAAGGATAGGATCAATATGAGCTCTCTCTTGGTTGCCCCTAGATCTTCTCAAACCACTCATTTGATTGTTAGGCCTTGAAACTGATGTAATGAAAATTATGTAAATAATTGAAATGCTAGTTGATAAAGACTTATGAAGATACTATTCATGGTTGGGTAATGAGACTACTAAGGGACTTGTGCAATGTTATTAACTACAGAGTAGTCAGTAAGATGAAAATATGGTGGATATGGAACATAACTTCTGAATTTTTGCCTTTTAAAACTCATAGCTTGGGCTTAAGCGTATATCTTTTTGGACATCTTACCTTTCTTAGTGCTGCATGTTTCTCTTTCTTCAAGCTTGCACACTTGATGGCATTTCAATAATCTTCCATGAGATTAGCAAAGTTTTTTATTGCATACCTTATAATTTTCTCATAATAAGGTGCCTTAAGTAGCCATATCCCTTCATCATTGGGTATATTCTTTGAAAGATTCTATTACCTTCTTCTTTATGCTTTGTAAAGAAAAGCGATCATGAGCCAAGTCAATATGTGACGGTACTATTTAATAAATGCCCAAGTGAGCTCTTTCTAAAAGTGGATGCGAGTTTGGTCTAACTAGACATATCACTTTACAATTGAGCCAGCAAGGCTATCTTGAAACACATGTATCAATAACTTTTCATCATTGGTGTAGGAAGCCATCTTGTAACAATGTATGGTGATATGTGTGATCGACCAGTTAGTACCATCACACTTTTTGAACTCTAAAACTTTAAATTTTGAAGAAATCATAACATCTAGGACCAAGCAAAGGTCGGTAGCATCCATGGAGTCATAAAAGTCTATACCCTCAATGGCCCGATTCTTTTTTCTAGTAAGTTCATCTTTCATTCGACTTTCAATTCCTCTAAACTTTTAGTTATCTTAATGTCTCATTCTTCTTTGGGTCATCTAAGTTAGGGATTAGGATTGGCACTATTACCTTTTCAATTAAGACAAGATTGGAAAAACTTTGATATTGCCCTTGAGTTGGTACATATGGTATTCTTGAGCAGGTATACCTTGTAAGGAATGTGAATTGTTATGGTGAAGTGCCTAGAATGGATTGGGCTTGATGTGGGCCATAACCAAAAGGAT
Source organism: Durio zibethinus (assembly GCF_047325235.1). Lineage (NCBI taxonomy): Eukaryota > Viridiplantae > Streptophyta > Magnoliopsida > Malvales > Malvaceae > Durio > Durio zibethinus. The sequence continues at coordinate 30,801,665 of NC_143164.1, read as the reverse complement.
AACAGAGGGTCAACAACATTATGCAATGGATGGTCTTTAGGTCTAGTATCTTTTTCTATAGTCTTCCTTATTTAGCTTGCTCAATGCTTCTAGGATTTTGCTCAACTCCCTTTTGATTTCTTTTTGAGCCTTCTCTAACTTCTCAACGTAACTTGTATTTTCTTGCTTCATTTGTCTAACTCAAGCTTGGGGGTTATACTAGTAGGGAGTTGGTCGAGCTATCCTCGAACCTTAATATACCACAATCAAGGTGCATATTTATATTGATGTTTATAGAACCATCCAATTATGCATGAAAATGAACGTAAAAATACTTGAATGCAATAAAAAGGATTTAATGATGTAAATATGTGCATCTATAATAAAAGAAAAAGGTTAGTATACACATAATATATATAAAAAGAACAACATAAAGGGTTAATATGCAAATAATATATACAAAGAACAATATATAAATTTACAACCAGAATAAATGTCCCATCATGTGTCCTATTTAGAGTTTTCTAACATAAGGGAAGGCATGGCTGTAACTTAGGTTCAGACCCATAGGGTTTATTTATATGCTAGGTTTAAAAGTTTGATCGTCTAAGGGTTCCCAAATTGTTTCTTACTTCATTGTCCATTATAAACTAGTAAGGCACCCCAATCATCTCCCATCATTGTCAACAAATGGAAATGGTTTAATTCAAGTAGCAGTATTTTGTTAGCCCATGCGAAGACATGAAATCTCATGAAAAAGTATGTATTTTACTTTTACCTAAAGGACGAAGCTCAAATGTAAACCTCATGTTATGCAAGTGAATGAAAAATATATATAAAAAATAATACATAGACAAGAAAGAAAAAAAATTCTTAAATTTATTTAGGCTTGGATAACATGAAAGTATTTACTAGCCTGACTCTCGAAGTCCCCAATGGAGTTGCCAAACTATCATTATATATAGATCCAGTAACCTATCTCTAGACATAGATTTAAGGAGTCACTGTTAATCTTTTTTGTTTAAGTGTAATTGGTCACCTAATTGAACTTGTTTCTTTTCAAAAAAGAGTCCCAAGTTTGACTTAGGTATCTCAAAGTGCCAAATTCTAGTCTATGAAATCATATTTAAGTTCAGGAGTGTGGTTACACGAGAGGAAGGTTATAGCACCCTTACAGTACCTATCCAAAATATGGTACTAGTTTGATTTCAAGTTAGCCAAGCCTTAAAACATCTTTATAATTTGTCAAATAATTTCATTATTGAAAATTATTCTAAAATTACTCTAATAGTTTGGTAGTAATTTAAGATAATTTCCTCACCTTAGGAGTATTCATGGAAACTAGTATCCCATTCTGAAGAGGCTTCATTGTTAGATTTATTTCTTTTTTGTAAAAACAAGTTTAGAACCTTAGTATAAAAAATTCTTATAAAAATTCTTCAATATGTTAGTAAAATTTAGAAAAGATTTTCTCACCTAAGAATTTGTATAGAGATTGCTATTTGCAATGCTCTTAGTAATTCCATTATAAAAAATTTAAAATCTATTTTTTTAAGAAAAAATAATTTATTTTTAGAAATATCTTCCAATATGCTAGTAGAACTTTAAGAAAACCTTTTTTTTCTACAAAAATTAGGTTATAAACTTCATCAATAATTTGGTAGAATTCATAAAAAAATTTAAATCCACAAAAAAAATCTTCCAATAATTTGGTAGGACTTATGAATTTATTTTTTATTTTTTATTTTGAGGAAAAAAGTTGAAATAAACAAAAATTATGGTGCAAAAATTTTCATGCATCTAATATCATGCAATAATAATTATGCAATAATATAATATATATATATATATATAAATTATCATGCAATTAATTAATAATCATGTAAAAAGATATAAAAAATATTATAAATAATCTTTCCAGTTTTTCATAAAAAAACAAGAAATAGAATAGAATGGAAAAACCAAACAAAAATCTAAATCTAAATCAAAAATAAAAATAAAAAGAAAAAAAATGGAAGACCTGCTGTCCTGGCTTGGGTTAGTACGTGGGTTCACATGCTAGTCAAATGGGTCATAATCAGATCGGAGATCTTCAAAATAATGTCGTTTGGCTTGAGCATAAAAACAAAAAATTCCAACCTTTTCTTCATCACACTCTTCTCCTCTTTCTTTCTTTGAAAAAAAATCCCTTTGCCTTCTCTATAAGACCCCAACTGGAAAGTTCAACCAACCACCTTAAACCTAGATTTCAGTGTTAGGAAATTCAACCAGTCATTAAAAAATTCAACCTTTTTCCAAAAAATGCAATGAACCTAGAATTTGACCGCCGCCTTTTCCTCTTACTGCCATGAACCTTATCGAAAATTTGAAAGATTTAATCAAAAATTCAATAAAAATTCAGTAAAAACCTCAAACAACCCATATTTCAAACCCAATTCCCTGATAACAACCCCAAGCCTAGAAAATGCCCAAAAAAAAATCCCACTTCAATTTAAAGAGATCCAGAAACTTAAATGTTTCAAAAAAACTATAAGTGTATAGACCGGACAAGTAGTAAAAGTTACCTTTCAGTCAGAATGTCGATCCCATAAAGATTAGGTAGAACTTCCTAAGCTAAGTACTGGTTATCACCTTACCCTTCTAAAGTTGATTCAATCAAAGAATATCCATAAAAAATTAACTAAGGCAAAATTAACAAAGAAAAAAATAATATGCAAAATAACACAAATGAATTAAAATCGAATATGTTAAAATTAAAATTCTACTAAAAAAATACAAGTAACTAACTAAAATCAAATAAGACAAACAAGTGATGAAAATAGTGAATTATTGCTAAAAAATTAAATGCACCATTCAAGGCATGAAATGCAAGGAACTATATCTAAATAGTAAACAATTTAAATGAAACAAAGCCTAAAATGCAAAAACAAATGCTATCTAAAATAAAATTCAAATTTAAAAATCAAATATAAAATTCATGAATAAAGATGACGTGAACATGAAAAAACTGAAAGTAAAACCTATAGCTAAAATTAATGCATGCAATGAACATTACCTTTATGACTATCAATTGCACATGTAAACAAAGCTAAACATGCAAGGTTTCCTCAACTTGAACTGAATTTTAACCAACTACCAAACAGCCTATGAAAATGTATGATATAACGAATAATGAATAAAATGAATGGAAAAGAAAAGTCAACTAAACAAAAGATACAAACCAAAAACAATTAAACACAAGCTGTAAATGAACTTTTATACTTCATAGTTGAAACTCCTACATGGCATAATTGAAACTATATCTAATTTGGAATATGGATGAAAGAATGAAGGACTAAATGAAATCCAAAATTGTAGTAACCATATGAAGAACAATTAAGCAAATAGTTAATAGAAGCAGACTTGCAAATGGTGTGTACTACACTGCATGAAAATTTAAAAGAAAAAATTCAAGATGCAATTATATACTAAAATTGAACTTTATCTAAGGTACAACATCCTAGATCTATGATTTAACTACCTAAACCAACAAGAAAATAGCATGATTCAACAAAGAACTTAGCTCAAAAGGTGCAGAATTTGGAAAATCATCATCTAAAAAAATGATCTAAACGAAAATGAAATGTAAAGAACTAAATTGAATCAAGTGAGAACCAATAAGTAAAGAAGTAAAACTAAGGATTTGGAGTGAAAAGAAGGCAAACAAGTTGCCAAGGAGAGAGCAGTTCCACACCAAACTTGCTGGATCAAAACTGGAGCTGCACTATCACTGCATTTAGCCAAAATTTCCAAGCTTGATATGGAATGTTGTGATGTGAGTTTGAGGCTGAATTTTTAATATGTTGAATCTAATTGAATTAGAAAACAATTAAAAAAATTTTGAGCAAAAACAAGTAAGATTTGAATGAGATATCATAAAAAAACCGTAGGTAGGTTAGAACTAATAGATTCAAAAACAATTTGAGTATCAATGAAATATCAGTAGATTTGAGCTAGAAATCAATAAAATTTTCAAGTTTCACTTCCAAAATTGTAAAGAAAACTGAAAAATAGTTCAAGAAATGTAAAATTACAATAAAAATCAATAAAAAAATGAAGACCAAGGGCTGTTTGGTTGCTAAGAAAGTAAAATGCAGTAAAAGAAAGTGCAGAAATTAAAGAACAAGAAAAATAAAGTCCTAAGCTAAAGTCTCCCTAAAATGACTGGCTCCATTCCTATTTATAGGTAGGTGAGTGGTGAATGAAGCCCCAAAAAATCTCTCCAAAATATCTACAATGAGGTGAGCTTCTAGAGACTTTTTTCTTCCTCACTTCTACGCTTGGTGCATGGCTGTTTGGCTTTAAAACACTTCATTAGTTTGCAATCTTCTTTTCATGCATTTTTGCCACACCGAAAGGTCCTTTTTATAGCCAATAGGAGCTCTCCAAGGTGTTAGCTCATGTGCTCCTTAAAACCTCCTTTAAGTCTTCAAAAGATGGCACCAAAGTGCATTGGTTACATGGCCAACTTCCAACGTGTAAGCTTGCATCATTGTTCCCTCCCTTTGGCATTAAATGCATCCATTTGTTCTTTAATTTTTCTGCCAAAAATCAAGTCATAAAAGGGAAAAGTTATGCTTATAATGCTTGAAAAAGAATTCTAGAAAGTTACCACTTAAAAATTAACTTCCAACTCACTAATGCACACATTACCTTTTAAGCATGTATTAAGATCCTAAAAGGTACTAATGCATAACCGAGCTAAGGAAGATAATTCTAAATGAAAATGATAAGAATTGGGACTTGAAATATGGTTCCATGAAGTTCATTTGAGCTTAAAAATTTATAGAAGAAAAGGACAAGAAGAACTCCCTTAATAGACAATGAAGCACAATTACACTAGTTGTGAGCTTTGCTAGCATTTACCATTATAAATCCTCCAAAATGTGTCCAAATTGTCCAAAATTTCTCATTTTCTCTATTTACATCTACACATGAGATAAATGTGCATTTAGGAGTAACTTTTACCATAATTCTCAAGGAACAAGCTAAAATATAAGCAAAATTGCTCTAAAAATGAGCATGAAAATATTAAAATTTTAATGTAATCATTAAATAAACCTAGAATTCCCACCACTAAAAGATTGAACTAGCACTCAAAACCCAAAATTCTAATCTAAACTCCAGAAAAAACCTGAATTCCTAATCAAAACCTAAAAGCAAATCCAAACCCAAAAACAAATCCAAACCATAAACTAATTTCAAGAATACCAAGAACACAAACCCAAAACTAGAACCCAAGATAAAAACCGTGAAATCTTTTAATGCTTAAATTGATTGTTGTGATTGCTTGTTACTTGCTAAGAACTTTTCCCCTATAAATTTTGTTTGGTTTATTGCCCCCCGGTATTCTTTCGTATATGTTTCTTATTTGCTTTATAGAGATTGAATCCCTTTGGAAAATAAATAAATTCCCTAATTTGTGATTTTATTAGATTAATTTTTTGTAATTTCGTTTGAATTGATTTTTTTAGTTTTCCTTTTTACGTGATTTGGTGCCTAAGTTTCTGTACATGCTTTGATCAATAAGCTTTAAAAATCAGATCAAATCTTAATGGAAAATCCCATTTTTTGTTTTTTGGATTTCTAATTTCCTTCTTTTTTTTGTTACTTTTGACTAAATTAGACTAAAAACAAAATAAAATCAAATTAAAATTAAAATTAAAACTAAAAATTTTTGGGCTTTTATCCTATTGGGCCCAAAGCATCCAATCAAGCATAATTTAGAATCGAAGGCCCATTTCAATTTCAGAGAAATTCCCACATAAATTGGGGTATTTACAAGGCTCACTCATTGTGACAAAATTTCCCACCTCTAGTAGTGTCATTAGTATAGCTAGACTATGATAGATGGGCACTGGCTTCAGTACCAATGAAAGAGGTACAACCATGAAAATTATACGGTTGGTTTCTAAGGTTAATGGTTCCTCTATGTTAGGTTTCATCAAAATGATTTGTGTGTTCTCATCTTTTTCCTTAGGGTTGTTTCTAAAGTTGTGAACAAATTTTCCACCAAATAGCCTTCACTAAAATGTTTCTCTGCCTTATTCAATTTCAAATCATGATCTTTATAAGGTTGCGAAATTGGCAAAGGTAGACTGTAAGGCAAAGGCTTAACTTTTAGTGGTACCACTCTAAATTCTTTTATAATATCAAATCTTAAAGCCGATTCTACCTTCATTGTATTAGGATGATCTTTCACTTCCACCACTTCTTTATCTTTCCTTCTATTAGCATCATAATGGGCACCTCATCATCTTGTTCTTCTTTGGTTGTTTCCTCTTTTTGGGAGTCTGAATCTTCTTCAATTTCATACATTTCTTCAATTTCTTCACAATTGCCTTCCACCTTAGGTTCTATACTTTGCAAAAGTGCGTTTGCAACTAGCATTAACATTTTACCCTCTTCAACCAAATCTTCAATGAACTCCTCAAGATTTTCCTTTTGAATATATTCATTAGGATCCTTACCATCATCATCAGCAACATACACCACTTTTTTTTCTTTGATCATCCTTTAATATGTATTCCACTTCATTCAACTAACTTGAATCTATATGTTTGTTCATGCTTTTCAAATTGGCAATTTGGGTTTTGAGGAGGATTGCTTGATTTAAGATGAATTCATCAAATAAAGGTTTTATTTCTTGAAAAAGCGATGGTGGGTCATATGAAAGAGGAAAGACTTATTGAGAATGAGGGTTTATAGGATAGCTTAGGATATATATGGTTGATGGCTCTTGATTACTCTTTCCTCGTAGGTAATTTGAATAATCCTCAAAATCTTGAGTATAAGTGTTTGGGTAAATGTAAGATTGATTATTTTAATACCTATCACTATAGTGTTCCCTATTATAAACCTAACAATTTTCAAAAGAGCTTTGAATGATTAAGATTATGCCTTCTTTCAACAATATTTACCTTTTCAACTAACAATATAGGTTGTGAAGATATGGCTATAAATGGATCTTTGTCATACCTTTCGAAAGTGCTTCATGATTGAGAAGTTTGGAATGGTAGTTAGATATTGGAATACTCAAAAGTTGGCTTGTCATAATCCCCAAAGGTTCTAGCCTCACTGACATAAAAATTTGACATAATAAAATAGACAGAGAGAACACATTAGAGTAAATAAAATAAAAAAGTGTTTAGATTACAAGAGTTTAGGAAATCTTTATTGATATTGAGAACACCGCTATAATCCCTGGCAATGATGCCAAAAACTTAATTGTTGCTTTATGTATAGGGCCTACAAGCCCACAAATCAAGTAATAAAGTAAGGTATTCCAAGTATCATTTCCTAAAAGATTATAGAATGTAATTTTGGGTAGTTCACAAGTACCAGAGGTGAAAGGCTGAGATCCTACATCTAAAAAAATGAATTTGTAAGGTTTTAAGGTTATAGGATTTAAGTAAACATGGATCAAGTAAAGATTAAAGGTGATGTATGGCAGGGATCTTGACTTTATCAACTGTCACTTGAGAAGTACAAGACTAAAGCTAGAGACTAATTAAAACAATAAGTAAGGATTATAAAACAAGAAGTCAAGATTGTCGAATTGCTTTAAAGTGAATGATGATTGCATGAAAGAAATTAAATAACATGTAAGAAAAGAGTAGGCCAAACTTGTGAAAAAAACAAAGATCTTGGATCTTGAAATTTAAATGGAATGCTTATGCCAAAATTTAAAGAAACAAAAATAAGATTTTGTAAACAAGAAATCAAGAAAATAGATCTATTAATAAAAATACTTTTTGATTCAAAAAGAATTGAAGAACAAAAGCTTGGTAATTAACAAATTTGTCACCTAAGCCAATACTTTACTGAAAAGAAATAAAGAACTAAAAACTAAAGAAACTGTAGAGAGAAAAGAAGTGGGATGAGATGGGATGATGAAACAAGTGAATGATGTTGCCTATTTTTATGTATAGGTTCAGCCAAAGGGGTAAGCTTTGCAAGTGATTGAGTTTAATTCAAAAACTAAAAGATAAAGCTCTATCTTAATCTTTAAGGTTGCATACAAAAATCAAACTCTTTATACTTGGAATGCTATTGGCAAAATGTGATGTTCTTCATCCTTGATTTTCATGTGATGCAATCTTGATCAATCTTCCCTGCTAGGTTTAGCTAAGATAGGATTCTAAGAAGAGATAAGTTGCATTTTATTCAAACACCTAATCTTTAACGTGATAGAGTCCTCCTCTAATCCAAACTCTTTAAAGCTAAGAAAGAATGTCATGATTGGCTTTGAACTCTTCTTGGTTGAATGATGTAGTGTCTATGGGAGCTTGGATTATCCTCTTTTGATTTTTGAAGTGGCCAAATGGGTTGGTGTCCTTGGTGGAGTGAAACTCTTTATGGCTAAGCAAAGAAACATGTTTATCTTGCAAATTCACCTTAGCCGAATGGATTGGGATCCAATTGGGCTTATGCACGCTTGAATATGGACCAAATATAGGTGGCATTGTGCAGGACTAAGTAGGCTGAATGTGAGCTTTGCATGATCACATGCATGGCTTACATGAGAATGCATCTTGAGCTTGAAAAACATAAAGCCACAAAAATAACATGAAAAACACAAAAAATCATCCAAAAATTAAACTTTTAGCACTCTTTTAACATGTAAAATCTCTATATAATTTGGTGCTATCACTAAACCCTAAACCTTAACCCTAACCCTAACCCTAACCCTAAACCTAAACCTTAACCCTTAAAATTGACTAGAAACCCTAAACCTTAAGCCAAGCCCCAAATCCCAAAACCAACATTTTATCCCCCTTATGTATTTGCATCTCATTTTATTTTATTGTTACATGTATTCTTGAATTATCATGCATTTATATTTTGTCATTCATGTTTAATTATCATGCATAGATTATATATTATTATTATGCTCATGCATATGTTTTATAAATGAAGTTTTCCAAGAATTGTGTTTTAAAATAAGATAATATCTTAAGTAAAAATAAATTTTGAGATTTGGCCAAAATATAAAGAGACTCTTAATGGTTATCATTTATGCAAGTTATTATCATGTTTTTATGGGGCAATTTGAAAACTCCCAAGTGGAGGTGTTTTTTAAGCTATACCTAAATATAGGAGGGTGAAAAAAAAAATCAATATTTAGGACTTTTTCATTTTGATCCAAAAATAAATTGTTTTTGTTTTCAAAAAAATTAAAAAAGATTTGCTTTCAAAAGAAAAGGAAAAAAATAGATTCAATTTTCGAAACAAATCATTAAAAGTAAGGAATTACTTCATAAAAATTAAGATATCACCATTTTTACCAAAATCTAAGTTAACATGGAATCAATTGGTATTGTTTTTAATGGGCACCGTGGAGGGTTCTAATCATTCCCCACACATAACAAACTTCTTGACCTAACTTTGATTTTTGTAGACCATAAAATATTCTTTTAATAAATTGTAAACTTGTTTTAAATGTTTTATTAAAAGGATAAAATTTTTGGGTGGCCAATTACACCTTAAAAAAGATTGGTGGTGACTTTTTATTTTGATTTTTATCGAAAATGCTTTTTTTACCCCATTTGTTTTCATTTTCCCTCATGTCCAGTGGTTGGGTTCTTAGACTCATATGTTGCGATAGCTTAGCAACTCCACTTAGGACATATTTTTTTAGAGAGACAAGTTAAAGGTTGATTACATGTTATCCTAAGTTTTGGTTTAATGGTCCTAGTTAGTGTTTGATCTTATTTCCTTAATTTTTAATTTTCTTGCTTTCTTAAAGAATGGAAAATTTGAAAAAAAAATAAAAAATGTGTTTTTTGATTTCAATTTTCTTGTCTCCAAAGACCTTAATATCCAAAAAAAATGTGTTTTACATTTCATGCATATTTTAACCATGTCATTTATTTTAAATTGTTGTTATTTATTTTGTTTTAAACAATTATGGGGCATTTAGGATAGGGGTATTTTAGGAAAATGTGAAAGGTTTGTATGTTTCTTTCCACACGCTCACATTTTCATTGCATACATAAGCTCTATACTCGGGCTCTAGCCCTATTTAGAAAGAAGTAAAGTAGCTATATTCTTATGAAATGTAAACCTCCACAATAGCTAGTGAAACACTTTCACTCAAATTGAACTTTTTTTGCTCGTAGCTTGTAATGGGTAAGGATCAAGGTGCCTCATTAGTTTATGATAGATGATAATGTTAAGAACAATTTGAGAACCTTAAGACGTGTCAATTCCCAACCCATCATATAATAAACTTTAAGGAGCTAGCCCTAGGTAAAGCTATGCCATACCTTCTTTGTTAGGTTCACCCTAAATAAGTCAAATAAAGAAACACCCTTTACTTTTTTCATTGATTTTCTTAAAAAAAGAGAGAAAAATAGGATAAATAAAACAAAAAATAGAAAGAAAAAAAGTAATTTTAATAGTTAATAAAAAAACAATAGAAAAATCAAAAAAAAAAATAAAAAAAAAAATAAATATAAAAAAAATAATAATAATAAAATACAAAAAAAAAACATAAAATTAATAAAAAAAAAAAAATAAAAAAAAAAAAAAAAAAATAAAAAAAAAAAAACAAAACCAAAAAAAAAAAAAAAAAAAAAATAAAAAAAAAAAAAAAAATAACAAAAAAAAATAAAAAAAAATAAACAAAATAATAAAAAAAAAAAAAAAACAATAAAAAAAAAAAAAAAAACAAATAAAAAAAAAAAAATAAAAAAAAAAAAAAAATAACAAAAAAAAAAAATAAAAAACTAAAATATAAAAAAAAAAAAAAACAAATAAAAAAAAAAAAAAACAATAATAAAAACAAAAAAAAAAAAAATAAATAAAAAAATAATAAAAATAAATAAAAAAAAAAAAAAAAAAAAAAAAAAAAATAAAAAAATATAAAAACTAAAAATAAAATAAAAAAAAATCAAAAATTAAAAATATAATATAAAAAACACAAAAAAAAAAAAACAAAAAAAAAAAAAAAAAATAAAAAAAATAAAAAAAAAAATCAAAAAAAAAAAAATAAAAAAAAATAAAAAAAAAAAAAAATCAAAAAAAAAAAAAAAAAAAATGAAAAATGAAAAAAGTGAAAACATTGAATCCTAGTCATTTTGTATGAAAAAAAGTGTTATAAATTTTCCTTTTTCTAGAAAAAGAAAAAAAAAAAGAGTTTTGTGTTTGAATGTTGTTTCATCTTTTGTATTTCATTTGATCTTTTTTCACATACAGTTTTATTATATTTTTGAAGTTGAAAATAATAAGGTCGTACATACACATCATCTCATGCACATTTTAATAAGATAGTATGTCACTCCATCTCATTCATAGCTTAATAAGATAATACATCCATTCTATTTCATACACATCGTAATAAATAGTACATGTACTACATCTCATTTACATTATAATAAGGTAGTACATGCACTCTATTTGATGCCTATATTAATGGTAATGTCAATTTTAGTAGGTTTGCATAACACATGCATTACATTTTATGGATACCTCATTTTGTCAGGCCAGAATTCAGCCAATTGTGAAGCTCTTAGAATATGACTCGATTCAAATCCAACATTTCTTTAATTTTAACAAGTTTTTAAAATCAAAGTTGAAACCAATTTGACCAAAATACTCCTTAGTCAAACTTGGTCAAAATCGATTAAAATCAGTCAAATCATATTGAAGTTGGGTCAATTTTTCAAAAATCAGAACCAAATGGGACTAATAAGGCTTGAAATTGAGATTTGTAATTTTAACTCACCGAAAACCTAATTATACTTAAGGAAGGTAAATTATCGAAATGACCTCCAAGGGTATTTTCATAATTTGGCCTTTAAGAAGTTAGATTTTCATGAAAAACTTTCATATCATGATTAAATATTATTTAATAATTTTTTATACATTAAAAACTATGATTGCACTTTGGAAGGTGTGAAATTCCTAAAATACTTTTAGGGTTATTTTTGTAAATTAACCTTTCTGAGGTCAAAATTTTGTGAAAAAGCTTCAAATTATGATTTGATATTATTTGATAATTTTTAGAATACTGAAAACTTTGATTGTACCTTGAAAGGTATGAAATTGCCAAAATACCCTTAAAGTGCATTTGGTTTGGACGAATCCATAAATTTTTTCTCGAAATCTTAATGGTGGGTATTTGATTCTCATGTTTGGTTTAGGGTAATTTGATTACAAGGGAAAATATCAGATTCCTAATAGTACCCAAAGTCTCAGAATTAAAAAGCCACATTTCCCTATGGTATTCTAAGATTTTGGGAGAGAAAGTTACCTTATTTCCAAATTTGATATGAATAAAAAATGATGAAATAACTATTAACTTTTTGAAAAGCATGTCTGGAAGTGATTGGAACTCAGTTCTAGGTTTTAATATAGAAAAAAATATTTTTTTATATTGCAATTAGGGCATTTTCCATAAAGAAATGCCTTAAATAATCCTTTTATATTTTTATAAATGGATTATTTAAGACATTTCTGTTTTCAGTACGAAAACATCTTAAATAATCCTTTTATAAATTAAAGTATAATTATTAAATGATCCATAATATTAAAAAAAAAGATTATCTAAGGCATTTTTGTACAGAAAATGCCTTAAATAATGCTTTTATTTTTTTTATAAAATGATCATTTAAGGCATTTTTGTATGCTTTAAATGATCTTTTTATAAATAAGTTAAAGGAACATTTTTTAATTTTTTCTATGATTTCAAGATTCAACTCTATTCTTTTATTGCTTTCTTTATATTTGGCCAACATTCAATTTTTGGCAAACTTTTAGAATTTTTTTTTTGTTTTCTTGTATAATTGGCTTGCCCTTAGAACTATTAAGTGACAATTGGTTAGCTTGGCATTCGGTTAACGTTTTCAATCTTTACCATTTTCATTGCTATTATATTTTCAATCAATCATTCTTTAATTTGTTTAAATGTAAAGAACTCATTTGGTACTTGGTTTTACACCCATACATAATTCTTGTGGGAACGGTACTTTACTCATTCACTATTATTACTTGGATGTAACCTGTGCACTTGTAAGTTTAAAAAGTAGCAATCAGACATGAATTGAAAGGGATTTGTAAATAGTGGATTTTTTTCTTTTAAGTTTAAAATTGTTTGATAATAAAAATCCACATGATTTTTTTTCTTAATTGAAGAAAATGATTTTTTAAAGAAAAGAAAATTCTGGTGATAACAATCTTAAGAGAATTGTGATTAGTGTCAAGAACAAATGTACACAATCATTTCACTAACCATTTTATGTTCTAATATAATTGAGAACCACATTACTTAAAATACTTTTATTCATAACTTTCATAAGTCCTATTTTCACTTGACCAAGAGAATGATCTTCATTAAAGCTATGAGCAATGAAAACCTTGTCTATTTGTAAAAATCATTTTGAAAGTTCTCTATAAGCCAGTACATAAGGCACTCTCTGAAAGTTTCTAAATTATGCTAGTTTGATAAGCGTTGAGGCTATTGCAAATACATTTATACCTAGGTTCCTCCAAAAAGTTCAAAATCTTTGATCTTTTCTTTAGGTAAATTACTAAAAAGATTATATTTTCTCAAATATCTTTGACCAATATCTTGATCTGTACAACATCTTTTTTCTCTTTCAATAATTTTTCCAAAATTGATATTTGCCCACATCTATGGGCAAATTTACCAAAAGAGTCAAATTATATAATGTCCACAATATCTTTGTTTGAACATTTTGATTTGTGTGATATTATTGTTTTTGAACAAAAATTCCATGAACAACCTAAGTGGACTCAAAAATGAAGATTGTTACATTGGGCCTTCACTTGATTTGAAAGTTAAGATAGTGCATTCTAAGCATGAGATCCAAAAAAAAAAAAAAAGATTAAAAGAAAACATTGATTGAAACATCATGCATGTGAGACATTCAAACGAATCCAAAATTAAAGGGGAAAAAAAGTCATCTCCCTAAAATTACTTTTCAATGGAACTATCCATGTTTTAAATGATGAATAACCATCTTTCTTATTTCTTTCACAAAAGGAAAATATCTATTTGCTACCTCTTAAGAGCTAATTGAGTTCTTTTTTAGTGAACCCTAATCAAAGATCACCTTCCACACTTGGACATAAGTATGAATAAGGATCTATTTGAGAAAACATTAGATCCTAAGTTAAAGAAAAGTAAATAATGCCTAAAATTAAGGGGCAAGTTTGGAGTAAATTGAGTTCGAAATTTGAACTCAACTTGCCAAAGGTAGAAATGAAAATGAAAAATGAAAAAAGAAATGAAAAAGATTAAAAAGTATGTTTGAAAAAATGTTCTTAGGCGAAACAAATTATCCTTGATTTGATTACCCTTTAATACATTTTTTGGGCCTATTTATCTTTTTTTTTTAACCCTAAACCCTAACCAATGTTACGTCTTTTGAAAAGTCCATTTTGATTATGTGTGGACACGTTAGTTAGAGAGTTTGTTCCTTAAAAAATAATTACTATTTGGTTTTGGATGAATTTGGAGTTTTCAAATGCATGGTGAAACAAGTAATGCCAAGAAAGAATAAAGAAATGAATGAATAAAGCTCTAGGGTAAAAACCCAAAAAGATAGTCTAAGGCAAGACAAACTTTGAAAGTGACTCATGAATTTGCATGCATTATGGATGAAGCAAGAAGCCTTAAAAAGAAAAAAAGCTCAAATGAATAAATGAGCATTGAAAACCTTTGAAAAATCTAAGACTAGCCCCATTTTGAAGAATTGTTACAAATTTGAACTTTACTTTAATTCCCATAAATTTTGAGCCTATCATAGCTAATACTGAGATTTGTTTAAATGTCACATATTAAGAACTTAAAAGAGTGCCAAAATAGATTGTGCTTTAAAAAAATGACTTTTATTTGTGAGCTTTGATGAAAAAGCATTGATTTCCTATTCTTAACCTATGGTAAAAACTACTTTGATAATTAAGATCTTGATGTGCCAAAGCATTGCATCATTTGGAAAGACCAAGTTGTGATTCACCGCAATCATTCTAGGTAGTAACTACTAGTTTTCAAGAGATTTGATAACATGTTTTTAAAATGAAGGATTGATTCATTTTCATCTTAGTCATGGAGAAATAGTTATGTGGGGTAATTTTTTGTTGTCATTCTATAAGATTATGATGGTAATATGAACAACTTGAAGGAATAGTTCTTTTGATTATTCTAGCTATTATTGTTTTGATTCTTTTGTGATTTTGAAAATTACTTAAATTTGAATTGTTGCATTATAGTGAATGGAATACCAATGATTCTAAAGCAATAAGACAATAGTGATTTTTTAGGGCAAAGAAAATGCATTGTTTTGATAATTTCTTTTGCATCATTATTGGACATACATCTACATTACTTAGTGAATATTTGAATCATTATTTTAAATATTACATTTGCATTATTGTTTGGACCATACATCTACATTATTGGTGAGCACCTAAATTTTTGCCTTGATTATTGCATTTTCGTTATAACTTAGAACATGCATTTGCATCATGTCGTGGGAATTTGGACTATTGATTATATTATTGGATTTGCATCATTGAGAAGGCATTTGCACAATTATCATGGCATTCATTCAATACAAAAGTTTTGAATTTGGTGAAAAGTTAAGAATTTTCATGAAAAGAAATTTTGAACTCATGAGACCTTGAATAGGGAAAACTTTCCAAGATAAGATTTGAATCCTTAAATGAGAAAAACTTTTCAAGATGAGATTTTGACTCCTTAAATGAGGAAAACTTTTTTCAGGATGAGATTTTGAATTATGGAATGAGGAAAACTTTTCATTATGAGATTTTTTGGACAAGAAAATTATTTCAAACTTTTAAAGTTGTTGAGCCTTTGTTTTGAAAGAGTGTATTCAATGTTAAGCATGATTTGCAAGACCTTTGGGTATAATCTAAAAGACCTATGAACATAATCTATAAAACCTCTGCGTGCCTTTTCAAAAATTTAAAGTTATGAAGTCTTTGTTTTGAATGAGCATTTTCAATATTAAGAAGCCTCCAAGTCTAATCTCAATGACCTCTAAGCATGATTTGTAAGACCTCTAGCATAATCACAAAGGTCTTTGGATACCATTTATAAGACCTCAGGGTGTGATCTCTAAAATCTCAAGGTTCATTTTTCAGCTTTGATTATAAAATTATAAAACTTTTATTAAAGAGGAGTTTTTCAAAGTTGAGAATGATTTGTAAATCCTCCAGATATAATCTCTAATATTTTTCAAATGAGAATTTTTAAAATTTTTCAAATAAAAATTTCTAAAAAATTTCCAATGCAAATCTTTGAAATTATGGATTTGAATCTCTAAAATTTTTTTGAATGTAAACTTTTGAATTTAGATCTGAATCTCTAAATTTTTCAAATTGAAATCTTTGAATTTTGGATATAAATCTCTAAAATTTTTCAAATATGAATCTTTAAAATTTTAGATGTGAATCTCTAAAATTCTTTTCAAATGAAAATCTTTGAAATTTTTTTTAATGTGAATCTTTGAAATTTTCGATGTGATCACTAAAATTTTTTTAATGCGAATTTTTGAATTTTGAATGTAAATCTCTAAAAATTCTCAAATGTGTATCTTCAAAATTTTCGATGTAAATCTCTAAATTTTTTCGATGTGAATATTTAAAATTTTGGGTTTAAATCTTTAAAATTTCTCAAATGTGAATCTTGGAATTTTATATTGGAAATTTTAAAAATTTTCAGCTGCTAACTTTTGAATTTTACATGTGAATCTTTACAATTGCAAAGCTTTGAGACTTCATTTGTGAATCTTTACGATTGTGAACATTTGATTTCTAACAAATTTTGAAGTTTTGAGAATATTTGTATCTTTTGTAGGCTTTTGAATTTTTTGCAAATCTTTAAATCATTTGAGAATTTTGAATGTTTTGTGAATCTTTGACCCTTTTGCAAGCCTTGAAACTCTATTGCAAACTTTTAAAACTTTTGTGAATCTTAGATCCTTTGCAAATCTTTAATCTCTTTTGCGAATTCTTGAATTTCAAATTGAAAATCTTTAATATTAAAACTATGAATCTTTAACTTTTAGCATTGTGAATCTTGAAATTTTTGTATATAGTCAAATTGTAAATCTTTATTTCATATGAAAATATCAAAATTTTTATTTTTAGTCAAATCTAAACATAATGAATTTATGTCTTTACACAATTATTGTTTCAGAGAAAATATGCAAGGAAGAGTAGTTGTAAACTCTCTATTTAATCCAAGGTTCTATTCATGTTTCTTAGGCTTAAATTTTTTTTTTGGGTCATTTTTATTGATTTATTATTATTATTATTATTATTATTTTAAGGAGAAGAGGTTTGAAATCGCAAAAATATGGAGTTTGGGTGGGATTCTTAAATCAAGTTTTGGTGAAAAGAAATTAATGAAGTTCTTGTTTAATTAGGAGTTTCATTTGATTTAGTACAAAGTCTATATAAAGAACCACCATCAAGCCAAAAAAAAAAAAAATAGCAATACCCATCAAATGCACACAACAGAACTAGAACAGTGAAATTCCAGGCATGAAAGATTTTTTCTAGGGTTCGATATAGTTTTTTTGGACCCTTTTCGGGCTTTCCCAACCTCTGGGAGTTTTTAGGGATACAATCATCTTTCTGCTTTTGAATATGGTAGCGACAGACTGCAGATTCCAATTTGTTAAACAGAATTTCTTTCTCCACAAAACCTCATCTTCGCTAGCAAACGGCTTGAGAATGGCCGCACCTCACCGACTACAACATCCAAAAGGATCGTCTACCCTCCATCTTGTCCTTCGTATTTGGGGTGACATGCAGACCTTTGTAAAAACCCTCACGCATAAAATCATCATTTTGGAGGTGGAGAGTTTGGATACAATTGATAATGTTAAGGCCAAGATTAAAGATAAGGAGGGTATCCCAATAGACCGGCGCCGGTTAAGTTTTTCTAGGAAATGTCTTGGAGATTACAGAATCATTGCAGACTATAACATTCATGAATCAACACTCCATTCAGCCTTACGTCTGCTGGGTGATAAGCAAATTTTTGTGACGATTCTCGCAAGAAAGGCTATTGAATGGGAAATTGAGAGTTTTGATGCAATTAACATTGTAAAAGCTAAAATTCTGGATAAGGGAGGGATACAACGAGATCAATAGAGGTTGATTTTTGCTTGTAAACGGTTGGTAGATGAGAATACTACTATTGGAAATTCTAGTCAAGTGAGTGAAGATGCTAGAGTTGTTATTGGTAATGATAACCTGAGGGGCCTTGGCCCCCAAATTTTTGAAATCCCATTTAGCATGTATATATATTTATATTAAATACATTTAAATTGGCTCTTTAATAAAAAAAAAATGTTACTTTTATTATTTTTTGTGTTTTATAAATTAAATTTATGCATTGTTATTTAAAAGCTGATCACATCAAATTTATATTGTTTTATTTATTATATCCAACAATTATTACTTGAAATTCTTAAAATCAACATATTTATCACAAACTTTTTCAACAAGATTTAAGTTTTCTACAAAGCAGCAAATGTGTTTTCCTTTTTTTATTTTTGCGTTCAAGCAGATCTAAGTTTAATTGATTTAAGAAAAGGGCAATGAATATTTAATGTACTGCAACTCCTTTTCTTCATATTTTTTTCTTTTAGTTTTACTTTAGATCTCTATCATATGTTGTAATAATTTTTTCAACAAAAATATTATATTTGAACTATTTTACAAAAGGATAGAAAAATATTAAAATTTTAGATTTAAAATTTCATCTTCATTCTTTTAAAAGTATATTTATTTTTCATATTTTGATTAATTGTTTAATAATTGATTTATTCATACTTTTTATTTTATTTTTAAATTATTAAAAATAAAAAAATTATATGTAATTAATATTTCAACAATTAATTACAAATTATATTATTGTTAAAAGTATAATGTTATCATAATAATATTTTTGTTTTATAATTTTTGCTCTTATCATATTTTCATTGGTACATTATTTCTGTGTGTATATATATATATATATATATATATATATATATATTAATAAATATAATAAAATACATCTTTAAAAAATAAAATAAAATATTACATATTATTAATTACTCTGCTCTAAATTATATGTCAAGGTCTGTCTGTCACTGAGCTCATGAAAAGAAGTGTTGTTGTGTGCAAAGGGCTACGATTTCTTGGTGTAATATTTATTAAAGACTTTGGTTGTAGTCAGTGTGGATTTCGACATCCTGAATGTTGGTCAACTATGGTAATTTTGGAACTTGATGACATTGATCTTTTTGAAATAAATGAAGAATTTGAATCCCGGTTTTTAAACTACCGTAAGAAGCTGGGACTTGACTTGCTAAAGATTAATGTTAATGCGGTGCAATGGCAATCAGACATGCATTGGGTGCAAAGCCATATGGACGAATAGGCCCGTTTGATCATATTCAATAATACTTCTCCTGCTTGATTGGTTTGGTAATTTTGTTGTGTTTTCATTTATAGTTTTTTTATTTATTTTTATTTTGTTATTTATTTACTTGCATTTTTATTTATTTTATTTGGATTTGAATTTTTAAAATAATAAATAATTTTGAAATTAAATTAATTTAATATCATCAAATTATGGCAGGAGTACATAAAAATTTATTAAACATTTTAAATTAATTCTAATAAACTATTGGAGGATCTAAGTCTTAAAATTAAATTTTATCAAACTATTGGAAGGTTTAATAAATTAAAAAATAATTTTTGAAATAATCCTACCAAATTATTAGAGAATTTACATTTTAAAATTAAATCTTATCAAACTATTGGAAGGCTTAATAAAATATTTATAATTAAATCTTATCAAACTATTGAAAAATACATCTTAAAATAAAATCTTACTAAATTATTAGATGATTTTATTGATGATAAAAATAATAAACTTTTGGAAATTTTAATGAATCTAAGGACAGAGGCTCTTTACAGAGTAATATTAATCTTTTTGAATATTCTTGAGATGAGAAAATTCTCTTAAGAATAATTTTCAATATTAATTATTTTAGTAAAGCTTTTTAAATGTTTTAAGATTTTGGATAATATAAAATCAATTGGCATCATCTTTTGGATAGGTGTTGTAGGGATTCCATAACCTTTCTTATACATATAGTACTCCTGAACCTAGTTCTGTTTCATGGATGAGAATATATTCTTTTAAGTAACCAAAGTCAAGCTTACGATCTCTTTAAAAGGATATATTCAATTAGGTGGCCAATCACACCATTACAAAAAATTGTGTGACGACTCCTCTTATTATATCTAACGATAGATTCACAAACTTACACATTATGACAAGCTCAATTAAAGGTGATATCCTTAATTGAGAAAATGCCCAAAAATTAGATTCTTAATTGAGCATTTTTTCTATTAGAATGATACATATTATAAATTAGAAAAATAGGGGTAAAATCATATTTTTAAATGTTAAACTAAAATAAAAAAATTAGCATTAAACTAAATTAATTTGAAACAAAAATACAGGGAATTTTTACCCAAAACATTTGGGGAAAGAACAATTGATCAAAACAAATTGTGATAAAACAAAATTGAGTATAGAAATGATTTGGATTACTATTTCCTGTATTTAATGACTTAGGTTTAATGAATTGATTACCTAGAAAAGCCACTTTGTTAGAGGACATATGAAGTTATTGGGCTATTTTTTTATATTTCATTTGGATTTAGTATTGGACTTGTAAGGCCTACTATGAAAGGAATTTATTAAGCTTTTAAATCTTCATTTTTGTTATGTTATCTTTACGAAGGAAAAGAGTAGGCTATCATCCAAGCCTCTCGAGATGTAGTTGTCACTTTATTCGTTGTTTACAAAAAGCCAAGAAAAAGAGAATTATATTCATTCAGTTTTAGTAAAATGAAATAAATCTTCTCTCTCATTTTTTTCATTTTTTTTTGTTTTATTCTTTACCTATTCTTCTTTTCTAATATCCCTAGCTAATTCCTTAAAAGGTTGTATTAGTGATATCAGAGTCTAAGACCTTACAATAATGGTATATATGGAGTTACGATCAGATTACAAAAAGATGTTTAGCAAACCCAGCAAAATATATCCAAGCTGCAAATCAAGGTTCATAACTGGATTTTAAAATAGAGCAACGATTTGAAGCACTTAAGAAGGAATTTAAAAATTTCATAGATTTGGTGTCTGTCAAGGAAGGAATCTCAAGGATGAAGGGTCAAGAAAACAATAGGGTTCTACCAGTAAATTAGGAAAAATAGTAGGATGATGAACAATAACATACTCAAGTTGCCTTCTAATGAGGTAATGATAAACAACTCTTAACAATATTTTCAAAACAAGCATTTCTTTTCAGACTCTCCCAAGTCATTTAAGCTAGACTATTCGAAGTTCTATGGGGAAGATTTCAAATCATGGTTAATGAAGTTAAAATAGTATTTTAAGGTTGAAAAAATACCTAAAATACTAAAGTGATAATGGTGCTATTGAATTTGGAAAGGAAAGCCTTGCAATGGCATCAACATTATACTGAGTACTAAGGTGAATTTGAATAACTAAACTGGATAAATTAAAGAAAGATTTGCTTTAGATGAATATAAGGATCTTATAGCTGAATTAGTAAAGCTTAATCAAACATCTTCTATTGAATAGTTTCATGAAGATTTTTTAGGCATACTTAACCTTTTACAATTGTCTGATTTTTATGCCTTAAGCATTTTGATTTGCAATTTGAAGCTTGACATATCATAGTCACTTAAGCTTTTCAGGCCTTTAACCTTAAACCAGGTCTTACACCTAGCCAAATAAATTGAATCCATTATTCATCCCAACCATAAGAAAAACTCTATGTCTTCAAAGCCAATTCTGTCATCACATTATATTGTTATCAATCATACCTGTACCAAAACCAACAACCTACTTTCTTAGTTGCCAATACCAAAAGCTCTATTAAATCCTAACCTTTTATAATAGCCAATAAAACAACCTTTAACCAACCACCAAACAAAACCCATACCCTTCATAGTAACACATATAGCTCAAATTCATTATCAAAAGACCTATACCAATTGAAATGGAGGAAACGATGAAGAAGGGATTATGTTACTAGTGTAGAGCTAAATATACAATAGGCTATAAATGCATGAGGTCACAACTATATCAATTCCTTGTTGATGATTGCAAATGAAAGGGTGAGATAGAAGAATTCTCTGATTGTATAAACAACCTTAAAATGTTGATGATTGACAAAGAAAGGGGTGATCAACTAGTGCTTTATTTACATGTCATGCAAGGTATTTAAGGGCTCCAAACTATTAAGGTAAAAAAAGTGGTCAAAAATCATAAGTTGATCATGTTGATAAATTCGGGAAGCATATATAGATTTTATAAATATAACAGTAGCAAAAGAGCTTAGGTTGCATGTTAGACAAAATTACTAAATGCTAGTGTCAGTGGCTAATGGTGAAAATGTGAAAAGTGTAGAGTTTTGTAAATATTTACAATAATCAGTTTGTAATTCTATTTTTATAGTTAACTTCATGGCTTTGACCTTATAAAAATGTGTTGTCATTTTGCAAGTACAGTGGCTAATTACCTTGGGTACTATGCTTTGGGATTTTTTTACTTTAACATTGTAGTTCTAGTATTAATGCCAATGGAAGACATTTAAAGGGTTACAACCTAGTATGCTAAAGTGTGACATGGCAACAACATCAACAACTATTTCTTGATTGGTTCTACTATCTTTTTTGGAACTAGGGGGAGGCTACTTTCATACATAAAATCTTTTACTGTAAGGTTCACCTCTTAGAATTCACTTGCAAGTTTCAATGGTTTCAAGGCAATAACATTTATGAATTGTAAATAAGAATTTCAATTCCTAGACAAGGAAAATAGCATAGCTCTTAAAGGCTTCTTTGCATCCTAAGCATAGAATGCAAACCAAAGGTCTTAATATAGCCTACAACCAATGGCATCTTATAAAGTGGTATTACTTGGAGTTATTAGAGAAATTGGTCCACCATTTGCACTTCTAATCAAGATGTCTCCACTAGTTTCAACCTTGAACCTTTATGATATAGCAAATATGAAGGAAGTTATTACTGGCCTCAGTTATGGTTGGCAATATTTTTTCTCGAGTTCTAGATTTCATTGGTGCTTTTAAAATAGGAAATTGTTTGAAAAGAATGAATGTTGTTAGCTTTTTAGGTAAAATGGTGATCCAAGAGATGGGTGAATTGAATCTCTCCAAATTCTTTTCAAACAATAATTTTAATATAATTGAATAAATAATTAAAATTAGTATCAAAATATGATGCAAATAATAATAAATTGATAACCTTAAAGCAAATGCAAAGTAAAGAGATAAAGATAGAGAAATCAAACATAAGGATTTATAGAGGTTCGATCCTTCTCCACAAGACACCTACATCTTCTCTTTTTGGTTATTCACACTAAGGCTTCAATCCACTAATCTTGAATTGAAAATAAAATCCTATCTTTTTTTTTTCTAAGGCTTAAGATAGAAACCTCTACCTTTTATAGTATTTTACCCAATCTCACTACAAAACTCTCAAGAAGATTCTTTACCTCTTGTTCTCTTCCATCATTATAGATAAAAAATAATTTTGTAAACAATAGAACAACCTCTCTAAGGCTAGATGTTTGCTAAGTTTAAGTACAAAAAAATGATGAATGAACAACAAATATGATTTGGAAACAACAAATATGATTTGGATACAATAAATTCAAATATATAGACTTTAAAGCTCTAAACCTCTTAACTTCTTGGAGAGAAAGAATATATGGCTTGTTTGATCTTGCTTTCTTGATTCATCAACATTTTTGGTGTGTTGGAGTGTCTTATATATAGAAAAACTGAACAACTAGCTATTAGGGATGATTTGGAAAGAGAAAATATCCGTTGAAGCTTAATAAACTAGCCATTTGAGTGTTTCTAGGCAAAAAGGATCAATCCCTTCTTGGAAGGGATCAATTAGTTCATGTATTTCACTTCATTTTTTACCATTACAGCTGATGGATCAATTGGTTTTGGTAGGGGATCAATCATGTGCCTTATCCAATCGATCCCTTCTTATAGAAGATCGATCCCTTTTGGTGTTTTTCAAATCCATTTTGTTTCTATAAGAAAAATAAATCGATCCATTACAACAGGGGATCAATTAGTTTAGCCAAGGGATCGATCATATAACCTAGGGGATCGATCTGGTCAAGCTGAGCGATTGTCTCTTATTTTACTTTTTACTCACTAATTTAATCATATCTTGAGTTATATAATTTCAAATCAAAACCTGTTTGAAGATTTAGAAACTAAACTTAAAGGGCTTTCTATCCATATAAAATTCATCATCTAATTCATTGTATATGAATTATAGTGAATTTTCAAAATTATCATTTGTGCAGTTTTTAGATAACTACAAAATGTCTAGTTAAAATTCATAATCTTTTTTTAGAAAATTTGAATTTTGATTTCATTTAATCCATTAGAAAGTAGGCTCAAAGAGCTTTCCAACTATATAAAATTTAAATATTAAAACTAGGTGAATTAATACAAAAAAATAAAACATATTAAATGTTGAAAACTTTATTCTTGTAAAACAACTTTTTTAAGTTAATATATTTCTCAAAACCAATATTATAAAAATTGTATTGAGTCCAAAATGATTAAGTTCACTTTAAAATCAACAACTGGACTTCCCTTTAAACTCAAATAAATAATGTTTTAAGATAGTTTGATTTGAGAAATAAGAAAACATAAAGAAAGTTTTGTTTAAACTTTGAAAATCATATTATTTATTTAGTACCAAAATATAAAACTTAAGAACATGTACTAAATAAATCTTTTTCAAAATCTTGATCAAGCTTATTTAGCTTAATGATTTGTCATTTCAAACTAAAGATCAATTCAAGGCTAACAATTTCAAGACCTTAAGCGTTACCAATTCTCCCAAAAATAATTTGCTATTAGGTAAGCGCATACCCTAGCCTTATAATGCATCTAGCATACATAAGCACCCATAGCGTTAAGCATATGGAGTTAATGGATGCGATCAACTTTCGATCCGCTAACAATCTCTCCCCCAGTAACACCACTAGGACTTGAACCTGTGACATTGGCTCTAATATCACTTTTAGGACCTTAGGTGCTATCAACTCTCTTAAAAGCAATTGCTGTTAGGAAGGTGCATATCCTAGCCTTATAATGCATTTAGCACATACAAATGCCCATGGCATTCAAGCATATAAAGTTGATGGACATGACCAACCTCGAATCTGCCAACAAACATAATGGTTATTTTTATGGGAGTTCTAAGAAAGCCTGCTATCACTCATAATGACCTTTTCCATATCATTTCAAACATTGTGAAGACCTTTGTTGAAGTTTTTACTAACAACCGTCATGATGTCTTTGTTCATATTATTAACAATCTAGTTAACTTTACAGTACCAATTACAACTAAAGTTCTGAATAAGAAAAGTGTTTATGATCTAAAAAAGCTTTTTGAAGTTACCACATTGGAGGTTGTTAAAGCTAACACATTCATTGCTCAAAAGAAAAACCTTAAGCAAATGGATATAGATAAAGGTCCTCAAGCTCAGTGCATAAAAAAATAGAATATATAGGGAAAGAGTCTATGAGAAAAAGGAATTGGGCATTGTCTTCTATACAAGCATGATGGTAACAACTCTGATATATTTGCTTCTAGGAAATTTGAAACTTTTGCAGCATTAGTTTCCCACCATTGATCCTTAAGTCATTTCTATAGGGAGATATATATTGTTATGAACCATATTTAGGTATTAGGCTATTTTTTCATATTTCTTTTAGACTTGTAAGGCTAGTTAGCTTTTAAATCCTTATTTCTATTATGTTATCTTTGAGAAAAATGGGAGTAAGTTGTCATTAGAGCATCTCAAGATGCAGTTATCACTTTGCTGGTTGATAACTCTATAAAATAGAGTTATTTAGGCATTTTTTAGTGCTTAAATAATTGATTTATGCATAGTTCTTAGTAAAATAATGTTCTTTTTACTCCTAAATGGCATAATTTTCTATTTTGTAGGTTTTCTTAAAGACAAGAGTAAATCTTAAATATTCTTGATTATTCTTTATCAATCTTGATGATTTTTAATGTATAATATGGAATCTTGTGATGTTCTTACAAGTTTTTTATTTTCTTAAGAATATTGAAGTTAAAGAATGGAAAAAAAGTTCAAGATTGGGTTAATGGACTAGGAATGATGCAATCTTGAAGAAAAATGGTGAAAATTCATGCAAGAATTGAGGTAGGAATTTTGGTAAAATTGAAGGTCATAATTGTAATTTCAAGTGATTGCAAGTCCATGGTAGCTTATGTAGGTGCACATGCATAGGATTACTAATGGATGATGTGGCATAAAAAGTTTTCTTATTGGTTAAGGAAGATGATGTGACATGATGAAGAGGCAATTCTAATTACTTTTCCTACTTAGATTTGGATTTCCTATATGGTTTAGGATTTGGTATTCTTATTCCTACTTGGAGTAGGATTGCATGAAGTATTTAAATTCCTTTCCTTGTGGGCAACATTAATGAAGTGTTCTACATGGTTTTAAACTTTGATTTTTCAAGCAAGAATTCAAGTCAAGCCATGTCTACATGAAGGATACAAGATTGAAAATTTTGAAGCAACATTCAAGAACATTGATTCATGTTGGCTGAATAAATATCATTGGTAAGCAAGATTTAGCTATGGTATTCTTTTATGCATGATTTCAGTTGCTAGATGTTGGATATGATCTAGAAGTCAAGAATGGTGTATAAGCTTTCTTTTTGAAGAGTTCTATTTGGATTCAACTACAAAAGGCATTACTGGATTGATGAGTTCAAGTCTAACCAATATTATGCAAAGCTCTCTTCAAGACCTATTGGCCAAACCTACCTAGGGTATCTTATGGTTATAAATACATGATTAAGTCTTAAGAAAAAGGTGTAAGGGGTTGAGGTGACAAACCAACCTTATTAATTATCATGTTAGGTTTTTTTTTTTTTTTTTTTTTTGAAGTTTTCTTGCTTTCACAACAATTTTGGTTTTAAGTTTCTTGGTTCTTTAAGTTTTTGTTTTGTTTAAGTTCAGTTTATGCACATTCTTTTCAAGTTTTAATTCATTTAAATTCTGTGTTAAAAACTTCTTTCAATTTAGTTTTGCTTAGATTTGATTGGTATTGGGTTAGAGATTGATTTTGCAATTGGTTTTAGATCTTAATCTATAATTTGTGTTTTTTTTTTAATTCTTGTTTAATTGGTGCGATTTGGCTACTGTTTTGATTTTAATCATTTAATTGCAAGTTTCAATTATATACAAGCTGTTGGTTATTAAATCTTGTAGGATGAATTCTGGATTAGTCTCATGTGTTTCTTTTGAAGTGATGCATCATTCAATTTTGATACAAAGACCTAATGGAGATGGATATTGATCCCGTTCTCATATTATTTTCATTTCACACTATCTTTCTATGGTTTCTAAAGTGTTTGTGATTCTATGTACACATACCCTATTGGTACCATGCATTTGTAAGTTCATAAATGCTTGTTGTTGCTGCTGTTGTTGAAGCATTCATAAGTTCATGTACATGTATCATATCAATACAATACATACTAAGGCTTATAAATACTTTCAGATTGTAGAGAGCATATAAGTCCACACATTTATACCCTACTAGTATAGTGTATTTTAGGCTTATAAATGTTTAATTTGTCCTATGATAATTCAGCTATATACTCACATTGATTTTTTTTTTTGTCATTCTATTAATCCGGATTCAGGTTTAATGATTTATGTTGTCCAAGTGAGAGATTGTTGTATTTATCTCATATGTATCGGATTATATTATTGAATGTCAATTAATGAGTAATGGTTGTGATATCATATTGTAATTATCCAAATTAATAGTATGCATTTAGTTAAGAATGATTCCGTGTTAATTTCATATTTACACTCATAAAGGGATGGGTTATTATTTACTGGTGAAGGGCCCCTGCTCCTAGTCCGTATATAAGCAAAGATATTTGGCCCATTAAAATGATCTTGCATTAGGTTCAGCTAAGTGGCAAAAGGAGCAGCTCTTTCTTCACTCCCTTTCCCAATCGAAACCGAAAACACTGTTTCAGCTTCCTTTTTTGCATGAATGGATGACCACCATGAAACCAGCAGCCCAACCAGCAGCGGCCACACCACCAGAGGTGCCTCCTCCCTCCGGAAACCGACTCTGGTGTTTTGTTTCGAGGGATTTGGCTTCTACCACATAAAGGTCAGTTTCGGTTATTTTATACTTGTGCGTTACTTGGTGTTTGTTTTCGTGCTCCAACACGTTTTTCATAACTATCATTACGCTTATGATGGTAGAATCCTGGTCTTGGTGAGAAATACTATTCAAGTACAATACCTTCTTAGTTCTGATCAGATAATTACTCGTTGATTCTCTACCAGCACTTTTTCCTTAGTTACCTCGTTTATTTATGGCAGGAACACTAGGACCAAAAAGAGAGCTTTATGAAAGCAACTCATTGACCTCAACTCCCTTTTTTTTCCTTGCCCATGTATGCTCGTCGGTGATTTCAATATTATTGACCCTTAGGAAAGCTATGATTTTAACAGTAATCAAGCAGACTGTTGTGACATCCTTGATTTTCGTTCTTTCCTTTCCCAAGCTCAGATTTTTTATCACCCCTACTCCGAGCCAAAGTTCAATTGGACAACAAACAACCTGAGAATCCTTTAGCAACGAAACTTGATAGGGTTATTATTAATGAAGGATGGCTCGACCACTTTCTTCTTTCACTTGTTGAATTTCTTCTACCTGTGTGTCTCCGATCGCTGTCCAGCGTTTATCAAATTGTACAACTCTCATTTTCCACCCCAGGCAAATTCTTCAACTTTGGGACTAAACATCCAGATCATCTTAAACTATTGGAAGGCTCTTGGGCTGCTCCAATTAGAGGTTTACCGATGTCCGTTCTCCATCTGAAATTGGAAAGGCTCAACTGGTCCTTCAACAATTTAACAAGGATCATTTCAGTGAAGTCCCAAAAAAAACAAAAATCCTCAGCAAGAAATAAGAACTAAAGGATGTTCAATCCAGAATGATGTCCACAATCACAACCGTCTCGGTGGTGCTCCAGGAAAAATTGTATACTGAATTGTTTGATCTTCTGGCTGCTGAAGAGAGCTTCTTTAAACAAAAATCCAAGATAAAATAGCTCCAAGCAGGGGACCAAATTATAGTTTATTTTCACAAAGTTGTCCAATCCAAACGAGCTTTCAACTCCATTAATGTTCTCCATGATATTTATGGCAACAAGCTCGACTCCTTGGACACCATTTCCGTTGAAGCTACTTTGGAAAAATCTTTGTCCATTGATTTGCGAAACTCTCTATCAATTGAAAGGAAAGAAGATGACAAGAAAGTTTTATTCTCACTGCCTGATGAGAAAGCCCGTAGTCCAAATGGATACACGACCCATTTTTTCAAGACTACTTCGCATATCGTGGGAGACAATGTTACTAAAGCCATCCTCTCTTTCTTTCACAACGGTCAATGGCGTTTTGCAATTAATCCAACTATAATTACCTTTTTGTTCCCAAGGTTCAAAATCCAAATATCATGTCTGATTTTAGAACTATGTCTTGTTGCAACACTATTTACAAATACATTGCAAATATCATTGCTAATAGACCGAAGAAATGTCTGCCTTCTATTATTAATTAATAATAATCAAAGCGTTTTGCGCCTGGAAGAGATGTAATTCACAATGTTTTGATGGCTGAAGAGTTGGTCATAAGAAAACAGTATCCCCTAAAAATTGAGCTTCGTAACGCTTTTAACTCCTTCAATTGGAATTCTTTGTTCTCTATGCTTAAATTTCAGGATGAATAATGCTATTTACACCCCCACTTTCTCTTTTCAAATGCCACTACTATTTAAATCAAAACACTAATTTACTAAAAAATCCAAACACCCCATACCTCCTCTTTTCTTTTTCACTGAAAACCCTAAACTTTTTAGAGAATAAGCCTCAAATCAAGCCTCAATCACCCATTTGAGGTTAGATAGCTTAGAATTATAGGTAAATTTTTTTGCTTTTCTATTTTTTCATTTAATTTTGTATTTAGTTTCAAAAGATTTAAGATTTTATATTTAGGGGTGCGATTTGGGGTAGCGATTTGAGTATTCTGAAAATGAATTTTAAAAATTTTTGAAAGTTTCCAAAAATGTATATTGGAAAACTTCTTCAACGTACTGAAAATTCATTTTTGAAATCTTTAAAAAGTTTTCAAATATCCACTTTTGAAAACCTTTAAAAGTTTTCGAAAGTGTATTTCTAAAATTTCTCAATAGTTTCCGAACATTCATTCCTAAAACCTTTCAAAAACTTTTGGAAATGGATTTTCAATACACAATAACCTTTAGCCACCAATAGAGACTAAATAACTTTTCAATACACAAGAATTAACCTTATTATATCATTAGCATACTGGCAATCTACCAATAGGGACCTCTAATCTTTCGACTACCAGATACTATCCATTCAATAATATTTGCAACATTTTACAATTCTAACATATATGAATCTGATTGAAATCACTAATTATGAAGAGACACTTGTGCAAATTGACTGCTTCACTATGTGCGATAAAGCGTGATTGCCTCATTGCACATAGTATAATAGCCACATGTATGAGCACTCTTCACAATTAACGATTTCTTTCAAATGCACATTTATTAGAATTAATAAAATGTATCAAACAATATTAAACAAACAGTGTTTGATCGAAAGATTCGAAAGATTAGAGATTTTACCTGTCAAATTTAAACATCCCATACATTGGAGAAATCATTACAAACTTGTTTAGAGATCATAGTAAGGGATATCCGATATTTTCATGGCAGACATTGATCAAAAGATTGCAACAAGGAAATTAAAGTAAAAAATTACTTCTAAAAATGCTTTATCAAATAATTTCAATACTTTCCATAAATGAATTTTTGGTAGAGTTAAAAAGTTTTCTAAAATAAATTTTTAGTATATTGAAGAAGTTTCCAGAAATTAATTTTCAATATCTTACTAAGAAGAGGTGTAAAGAATAAAAAGATAATTAGCTAATAGGTATTTAAGTAATTTTCTTATCAGTTAGTTTTTTGGAGTGTATTAAGAGTTGTTTTTTGTGTAAATAGTCCCTCTCTTTCAGGATTTCCTAACCAGTTTATCAATGTGTGTAACTACAACGAAATTTTTCCTTATTAACGGAGGGTTATTTGGTTATTTCTTTTCGTTAAAGGAGTACGATAAGAAGATCCCTTATCACTGTATCTCTTATTGCTATTGAGGTACTGTCTTCCTTATTAAACAAGGTTTCTTTTAGAGGAGTATTGTCCTACCATCCTTAATGCAAGGGCACCCACCTTAACCATTTATGTTTTGTTAACGATGATCATATGGTATTTACTAAAGGTAATCTTGCTTCTATCATTGCAATTAATAGCATTTTGGGAAAAAATTATAATATATATGGATTGCAACTCAATGGTTCAAAGAATAAAATCTACTGTTATGGAATATCTACCAATGATCTCTGTCTCATTCATTTCTCCAATGGCTTGAAGATTGGTGCTTTACTGGTACTTCGATATTCCACTTCATGTTAGCTATCTTAAAAGAATTGTGCGCCTCTTGTAGGCAAAATCACTAGTCGGATCAGAAGCTGGCATGTCAAGAATTTATTCCATGTAAGCATACTGCACCTGATCAAATCTGTGCTTTATAGCATGCAAAACTTCTGGTGCTTGAATTTTATCCTTCTCCAAAAGGTCATTAAGAAAGTAACTCGACTTTATTTTTGGAAATGTAAGGTGTCTAAAGATCAAGATGCTCGAGTAAACTGGCAATTTATTTGTCATCCTAAGTCTGAAGGTGATCTCGGAATAAAGGATTTAAATTCTTGGAACCACGCTTGCATCTTAAGGAATTTATGGGCTGTTTTCTCCCAATTTTCGACTCTTTATGGAAAGCATGGGTTCAAAAATATCTATTAAAAGGAAACAATATTTGGAAACGTTCTCCTTTACATAGGGGTAGTTTGAGTTAGAAGAAATTACTAAAATTGCGTAGTATTGCTTTAACCTTCATACAAGATGGAAGGCAGGTATGGTTGAATTCAGTTAATACATACTGCATTGCAAGTACATGAAATGAAATTAGACTATTTGGTTTAAATATCATATTCCCAGACACTCTTATTTCATAGATGGCCATTCTTGACGATTTGCCAACTAATAAAATGCAATTGGGGCATCCTTTCTAACCCCAATTGCTTTTTTTGTCACCAGCAAGTAGAGTCTAAAGACCATTTATTCTTCACTTGTACGTTCACTATCCAAATTTAGTTACAAGTGTTACATCTATATGAGATCTGAAGGCAAATGATTAATTGGCATTTCGAATTCTCTTATATCAAAGACTAGCTTAAAAGGTAAATCCCTTTGACTACCATTCTTAAATTTGCTTGGAATACTTTCATTTATGGAGTATGGATGGATAGAAATAAAATTAATAATAATAAATTATGATAATGGTTTTTGTATTTTATAAAAATTTAAAATTTAGTCTCTCTATTATAATTTATAGAAATATAGTCTTCATAATATTTTAATTTGATAATTTTGTTCTAATTACTAACTCCATTAATTTTTTGTCATGAAAAAAAATACTGACGTGGCAATTGACTTGATGATATAAATATTGATCTTACTAATGTAATATTGACTTTGCTAATGTGTCATTGATTTTACTCTTGTAACAATATAAATAAATGAAATTAATTATTAAATTATACAAATAGTCTTTGTATTTATATAAAAATTAAATTTTAGTCTTAGTATAATTCAAAAATATATTGTCCTCATACAAGTTGAATTTTATAATGTTGGTTGAAATAATAATGCAATCAATTGCTCTCCATTAACATTACAATTTTGTTTTTAGAGAAACATCATGAAATTAAAAAAATCTTAAAATTTTTTTAACAAAACCTGAAAAATTAAAAATACCAAAAATTTTAAAAAATATGATTTTTTAAGTATTTGCAATTTTTTTAAAATTGTAAATTTTATTTTTTTCCCAAAATATTAATCTTTTATAAAATCATATTTCTTGAAGTTTTTTAACAATCAGTTTTCAATTTTTAAAAAATGAAAATTTTGAAAATTTTAGAATTTTTTGTGCCTTTTCTAAATATTGAATTATAATTTTTTCAAATATTTCAATTTTCAAAAAGAAATTTTTTATTTTAAAAAATTTGATTTCAATTTTTTAAAAAATAATTTTCAATTTTTACAATTTTTTTGTTTTTCCAAATTTTTGAAAAAATTAAAACTAATTTTTTAAAATATTTTAAATAAAAAAATCATATTTTTTTATTTTTTAATAAAATAAATTTTTATTTTTTAAAACAATTTCGATTTTTTGAATTTTTTAGATTTTCTAAAAATTCTAAATTTAATTTTTCTCCGACATTTTAATTTTTTAAATATATTCATTCTTCCAAATAGTTTGTAATTTTTAAAATTTAAATTTTCATTATTTAATAAAAATATTTAATTTTTTGTTTAAAAAATTATTTTTGAAAATAAAATTAAAATATTGATAAAATTGATTTTAATATTTTAAAAATATAAAAATTTTCTTAAAATTAGAAATATGAAAATCTATTTAAAAAATTTTGATTTTATTAAAAAAATTCAAACATATTTTTAAAAAATTAAAAAGTATTGGTAAATATTTAAATTTAAATTTTTCTAAAAAATTTGAAAAATTATAAAAAATTAAAAATTATGTTTTAATAAAATTAAATCAGAATTTTCAAAAATTCAAAAATTATTATTTTTAAAATTTGGAAAATGAACAAATTTTAAATAATTCAAATTTTTATTTTTTTAAATATTGAAATGTGATTGCTAAAAAATTTTCAAGAAAATTGATTGTTAAAAAATTTAGGAAACATGATTTTTTTTTTTTGAATTAAAATATTGAAAAAGAAATTGATTGTAATGTTTTTAAAAATTCAGAAAAGGCCTAAACATCATTTTTTTTATTTTTACTTTTTTAAAATTTTTCTAAATTTTAAAAAATTTTCAAGATTTTTTAATTTAAAGATATTTTTCTAAAAAGACAATGATCACATAAACCAAGTTAATAAAGAATAATTGATTTCATTAGTAATTGAACTAACATTATGAAATTAAACTTGTAAAAGGATATGAGAATTTTTATTAATTATATTAAAAAAATTAAAATTCAAATTTTTATGAATATAGGATCTATTTGTATTATTTGTTAACTAATTTTATTCAGCTATGTTGCCATATTAGCAAAATCAATATCGAATCACCAAAGTCAATGTCACATTAGTAAGTTAATGCTTATGTTAGCATTGTTAATGGTAAAAATTAACGGAATTAGTGATTAAACTATGATTATCAAATCAAAATAATACGGTAACTATAATTTTATGAATTATAATGAATTGATTAAATTTTAAGTTTCAATAAAATATAGAGATCATTATCATAATTTGACAAAAAAAAATTAATTAGAAAGCAAACTAATAGTATTGAAACCATCTTGTAATTAATCAATGATGTTGTTCAGTGTAAACTTTTAAAAAATTCAGCACTTAATTGATAATTCTGTTAATCGATCTCTTAGTAGTAATTGAAATTTGGATGGATCGATGTATAATTGACCTATCTCATTTTTCTTATTCTTAGAAATTAGGCATGTATAAACTAAATTCTTTGTAATAAAACCACATTCATTTAAAAAATAAAAATAAAAATAAAAAGGGATACAACGAAGAGTGGTGAAAGTATATAAAATGGCAAAGCTGAAGCCTGTCAAAAGAAGTCTGAGAACAGTTACAATGGGGAAAACACTCAATTCTTGAAATTAATAAATATTAAAAGATATAAAAGTATTTACCTTGAAGAGCACACGAAAGAAGCATGTTTTTGGAATCGCATAGTCTTGTTCTACGGGCTGTGGACAGAATTTAAACAATGTAACAGACGGCCTGCAGGAATTCTACATAAATAACAAGAGATCTGATATCTTACAATGATGATAGGAATAAAATGTAAACTAAATATCAAACAAAAGAAAAAAAAAGTCGGAATTATTGGCAATCTGATGACTGAAAAACTAGACGGCACAGAATTGTACATTTTGTTCGAGAAATTGTAACTTCGGATTTTGGTGAAATTTTACCTGGCTTACATCCATGTGGTAGACGAATATTCAATGAAAATTGTGACACTCCTTTCTTTAATAGACGCGTCAGAGGTGTTGATAGAACAATTTGTAGGGGGCATCTCTGCTTTGGCTCTTTATCTCTCTTCTTTTTTTTTTTTTTTTTTTTTTTTTTTTTTTAAGAGTGGTAGAACCACTTACAATCTTGAGGCTCCAAGCCGCAACCCCCAATAGATCTTCGTCTGTTAAACGAACCAAATTTACTGGAGGGTCATCTAACACATAATGATTATTCCCTTGACTAAAATCCAAGTTAACCAATTAATCAGCACAGAAGTTTGCTTACCTAAAGATATGTTGAACTCTACACACCCAACTTCTGTTGACACTGATGGATGACATGATAAAGAGGATATTTTACATGAATAGAACCCATCGTCTTTTAATCGCCAACAGAGAATCTGATTCAATAACAACTCGCCTAAAATCTTTCTTCCAAACTTACTTTAGTCGCATCTGAATTGCATACAATTCAACATTAAGCACTGAACCATATCCAATTTTTCTAACAAACCTAAAGATATAATAACCATCCGAATCTCGTGTATTACTTCCTATACCCAAATCACCAGGATTAGAAGAAGCAGCATCATCTACATTAATTTTAATAAAAGTAGATGGGGGAGGTTTCCAAGCAATAAGGGAGACCTAATTAACATAAGTAAGTCCCTAGATCTAACGGTAAGCAAAAAACTCCCTAGCCCTGTCTCTGACAATATTAGCAGCATAATCAGCCAAGGGATTCCATCATGCACAACATTACTTCTGGCAAGATTAAAAATGATCCAATCCTGTAGGGACAAAGAAAGGAAATGTTCCAAGCTAGTGCCCCGAATCCAACAATTCCATAACATAACTGACGATTCACAATCTTGAAGCAGATTTAATGACGATTCAATCTGATTTTGACATCTTAGACAAGAGGCTGAATTTGAAATCCATCTAACCATACACGCCTTTCTTGTCAGTATCATGTTATGCAATACTAACCACAAAATTATTTTATACGAAGAGGCACATCCAGTTTCCACAACTTTAACCAATTAACATTGGGCTGAAAATCACCTAATAACAACTTGTAAGCCGAAAATATCGAAAAAATACCATCCAAAACTGCAGACCAAAACAATTGGTCCTCCCTATCATAAGACAATGAAAACACACCTAACTTATAAAAACTTTACCTCATTCACGCGCTAAATGTTAGATTTTTTTTTTTAAATAAAGAGTATAAAAGTCTTTAAATTATAATTAAAAAATTATATAATTTTTTTTATTATAATTAATTAATCCCTTCAATATTTATTTGCTTTTAATTAAACTCTTATTTAGATAAAAAAATTAATTAAAATAAAATTTCACTTGATATCAATAAAATAAATAAAAATTTATCACATGACACAATTAATATGTATAAAAATTAAATAAATACCTTTTCTTCTTTTTCCCTTATTTTCTCTCTCTTTTTTTTTTCAAATATCTCTAATGACTCAATTGATTGTAATTCAAATATTAATTGATTAAATTTTATCTATTTAAAAGTTTAATTGAATCAAAATAAAAAACTAAAAACTTGATTCATTATAACAAAATATAAAAAAACTTAAATAATTATAAAAAAGCTTATAAAATTATAAAATTATTATTTAACCTTTACTTTTCAACAAAATGGACGTATCGAGCTTAGGGTCCTTGCCGCCTTTGGTGTTTGGGACAATCCTTTAGTCCGTTGGACCGAGACAAAGCATTAGGAGGGTTTTAGTTAGTATAACTTGTTTTAAAGTTCATTTCAATGAATGATAAAATTAATTTTAATGAGATTAAAAATAATGATAGAATTGAAATTGATTATTGTAGTAATAAGATTAAAATCAATAATTAAATTTATGTTTGAATACAAAAATAGTGGTGATAATGAAATAAATTATAATTCAAAAATAAATTGATTATTAAGGACATTAAATTAAAAGATGTATATAATTAAAATTTTAAATTATTTAATATCTATAAAAGTTGTTTCTTATATAAAATTACTAATAAATAATAAAATTTATTAATAAGTAACAAAATTTATTTATGATATTAAATTAACAAAAAGTATTTATTTTTAAATAAAAATAATAAATCATAAATCATAAAAATATTTTTTCTATCATAATATAATTTAAAGGATAAAATTGAAAAAAAAAATCTGTGACTGGTCATCAACTGAACCAAAACTGGCATTTGAACAAATGCATTGATAGGTCATTTGAAAAAAAAAAATAAAAACTTCAGTGAACATACTCCCACAACAACTGTACCTCGTTAGTACTTCAGTTGCTTCCATATGGATCCTTAATTGGGTCAAAACTTTTCATAGAAATTGAGGGCCTTTCAATTGTTTAGTAAGGATTGGTCTTTACTCTTTACTACTTGGATCTAGAGACTGACATGACATTAATAATAAGGTGACATTATTAACAAAATGCTTAAAGTTTAATTTTTAAACATGTAAAAGAAAATTCTCGGAAAAAAAAGTAATAGAAAAAAATCTACATTTTGTATTTTTGAAACAATTGTCTACATTTTCAAACTGAAGGTATTTGGCGATTCACGTTAAATCTCCTTGAAAGTAGAACCAATGAAATGGCGACATCAACTATCCATTAAAAAAAAAAAGTCTTCTGGTACAAATCGGAGCCACAAAATTAAGTAAACTAAAAAATGTGATTACTAGGTCTTAATTATTTATTTGTAGCCTCATAAAATAGGAAAAAGAAGAAAAATAAAATAGTCCAAAACTGGGAAAAACGAAACAGAGTAAAAGAGTTCCCATTTCCCTGTTCAATAATTTCACGACTGGATTTTTGAATTTGGAAATAGAATAGTCAAGTCAAGCAAGGACAGTTGAAGATGGCAGAACGTCGGGACAAAAATTTTCCAGCTGGGCCCACTTGTTATCTGTCAAGTGGTTGATATTGCCTGGTAGTCGACTGTGATTGTTACCCCTCCAACTCAAAAAACCATATGCTTACGCCCATGACACGCCAAACGAGACAAAGCTTTGGTGAAAATATTAAGCACGAAATTGATGCAGTGGAACCTTTTAGAATCACATGACGAACAAGCTGTACCCCGCAATCGTGGGCCACACCAACCTCGTCATTAAGATAATACTTCATTTTCATGTCAGACTAATAAGAATAATTTTACTTTAGTACGAATAAATTCACACATTCAGAAAAAAATAATTAATTAATTTAAAATCTAAAAAAATTATAAAATAATCGTCTCTTCAACCTCAAAAGCAAAATCAAGCTTAAATTCTACGTATCCAAACATTATACCTCGACCAAAACAAAAACACACTATTTCTTTTACACAAAAATCCTTCTAGAATTGATTCAATACATGACATAAAAAAACTCTCAATTTTTCAATAAAGATATCTTTCCTTTTACTTTTA
This sequence comes from Durio zibethinus, assembly GCF_047325235.1. NCBI lineage: Eukaryota > Viridiplantae > Streptophyta > Magnoliopsida > Malvales > Malvaceae > Durio > Durio zibethinus. Next base: position 30,762,818 of record NC_143164.1, on the reverse strand, counting down.
ATACAAAATTTCAGATAAAAATTATTGAGTCTAATGATATTGATGAGTCAAATAATTTAGTTGATCTACTTGAGGAAGTATATCCTCATATCTTCATGACAGAACCAACAATTAAAGTTTCAGAAGAAAATCTAAAAATATACAACCTTGATGCAATGGACATTGAACAATAACCTCTTTCAACACAGATACATGCTCATCCTTCTATATCAAAGTTTTCAGTCTTTACAATTGATGATATTTCTTTTTCAAAATGGCCTTCAAGATTCTCAAAATTCTTAGCATAAGGATTAGTTGAACTAAAATCCAATCCCAATGTTACGATGAATATTGTTCTAATCAGATTTGTCCCTAGACTAGTAATTTTTACTATGATCAAATTCAATTATCACAGTGCCATCCTGGTTTGTTTTGTAGATAGGATCAAAGTATTGAATGGGTTCATCTTTCTTCTAAATCTTTTGATAACTTATTGTCCATGACTTTGAGAGTAGTATGGCATGTTCCTCATTAAAGATCTGCTTTGAAATGTGAACATGTATAGAATTTTTGTTTACTACTTCCATTTTTATAAATACAGCGTCACTAAAATATGGAAGAGGTAAGTTTATAGCATGATCTTGAATTCCATATGCCATTTGGTAGTGAATAGTTACATGGAATATTTTCATCTCAGTGGAATTAAATATTTTTGGGGCTGGGACCCTCACCATTGCTCTTAATGAAATGATTGCGATTGAGGGCTCCACAATCCACATTATTTTTCGTAACATGTGGACTGGAAAGGAATCTCCCTTACTTTTATTTCCATTTTAAGTCAAAAGTGACAGATTCATCAGGTTTCTTAATGTTGTCAACTTGTTGTCCATTTATTGAAAACATGCTCGGGGTTAAGCAAAAATGGAAAAAAAGAGACGAAAATATCACAATCAGTAAAAAAAAAAGACAAGATACTTGTAAAAGTGGTGAAATTCTTTGGAGTTCCATTTTTCAAATAACTACAACATAATAAAATAAGCAATACACAAAATCTTACATGAATAATTTTTAGAATTTTAGAAAATTTCATATTACAGCATAAATTTGGATTTACAAGTTCAATTTTGTTATATCCCAAAACACACGATCAACGATCAATTTAGTTAAGATTTGATTAACACAATCATGCCCCTAAGTTTTTTGAATAAGACAAGTCCAGAACGTCACATCATTTACTTTTAATATAACAATTCACCTTCATGAAAGAAAAAATTTGCCCAACATCCCAATGACATTATGTCAAGATAGTCACTTCAAAATTAGTCACTTGACTTTCAACCTATATCAAACCATTAAATACAGCCATATCTATTTGGGATCATCAAATGTGGCTCACATCTACTCACGTGAACCTTCCTCAAGCTTCAAGTATACATCCCATCAATTATCAACTACCCAATCTCATTATTGACCATTATCCCATACATAAGGCAATAAAGAAACCCAATACATAAGACATTCCCACATTTAACGCCTAAACTTACCTTCTCTGATGCATTATACACAAACACTTCACCACCTCCTTATTTTTTCCCCCATACCTCATTTACCTTAGGATACCTAATTGACATAAGCATTGGAGTGCACCCTGGAGCAATAACTCTGTCCCTCTTAATCGTGTTTTTTGGTTGCAAGCTCAAGCTGTCTTCCTTTCAATCTTACCTCATTCCCTTCCTATTAAGACATCCAAAAACACCATAATAAATTGGTTTTGTCTGTGGGAACGATAGCCATGTCTCAACACCAACTACATTCTTTTGAAACCTTAACTCTCACCATCAGTGTTACAAACCAACTTGCAATTGTTATTAATGTAACAATAATGCTACCAACCCTTCTCAGATTCTATCACCAAACCTACCTTCATGGAATTTTCTATTCCCTAATAACCCCCTCTCATTAAATGCTTGAAACACATAACCTCTGGCTTTTACCAAAATCTAATGAGAGTATTATCTCTAATTATAACACTCACCCCACCATTGGTCCATACCACTGCTCCTGGACCTTTAAACCCTAGGTCCCAACCATCCATAGCACAAATGCCATCTTCACACCCCATTAATGTCGCTCATTGGTAAAACATTCCCCTTGCAACCTCCATGATACATGTTTCACTTCTAGTGCCACAAATCCTAACATACCAAACCAATATGATACAACAACCCTAGATTTTTACCAAGCCCTAATGACACAAATACAACTCTTAAATGCTCAGGTGGCTACACAACAAAGGTTGCTCTAATAATACCAATAAGCCACCCAATGGCCCTTCCGAAAAAGACCTCACCCCAAAGAAAGTTTAACCTCATCTTTTAGATAACTACCACCACCACCAAGCTTAACCAACCTTAAGGAAACTTAACCCCAAACCCTACAAGATAGTGCCCACCACAATGATCGTGCCACACAAAACCAAGCCCATGTAAACCCTAGCCTAGAAAATGAGCTGGTTGCACAAGTTATGATCTAACACGAAAAACTAGTTGACCTGAAAAATAGAAAAACAATGATCGCTAATGGCTTAAAGATGACCACAACCACGTTACACCTATTATCAGATAAGTAGATATCCCTTCTTCTTTCAAACTTTCTAAAGATACATACAACATAGCCATAGATCCAAAGGGCCACCTAGATCATTTAGAAAATTTATGGACCTACACAATGCCTTCGATAAGTGAAATGCAAAGTTTTTCTTATTATTTTGCATGGAAAAGCTAGAACCTAATTCTATTCTATGGTCCTTGCCATCATAAATAGCTTTGACTCCCTTTACAAATAGTTTTTGGCATGCTTCCAAAATAGTCAAGCTACTGTACACTCATCTACAAGCTTGTTGACCATGAAGCAAAAACAAGTTAAGATTTTATGATAATATTTAAAAAAGGTTCAACATTGCTACATTAGAGATCAAAGACTTAAAAATTGAGTGGGCCATCCAGGCCTTTATCTCTCGAGTCAAGCATGACCACCTCATGTACTCGTTAACTAAAAATAAACTAGAACAATTATATCAACTTTACAAAAAAGCTTAAAATTTTATTGAAGTTAAGGAGATTAAGGCTACAGATAGGGTTAAGCGACATGAACAATGCTAATAACATCCATAAGGTGAAAATAGATGGATTGATTCACCAAATCAATGGCTCCATAATAATTGCCAAGCTTATGGGTAACAAAGAAAACCCTTAAATATAGTCTAACCAACACCAAAACTAAAATAGAACCCTTAATGCCATCTCACAACGCTTATCAAAAGACCTAACTAGGTGAGATCTCTGCTTAGACACCTAGACAACTAGCCTCCACCAAAGAGATGTACTACAACTATCATTCTATTTGAGGGCACTCCACTAGTGAGTTCATAGCCCCTTAAAAGAAGATTGAAAGATTAAAGTGCCTAATACACACTCAACCTACCCATTAGGGCAATAACTCCACACCTTGCCAAAATCATGAACCACCTACTCTCCAACAAGGAGAGGGCATCTCCCGTCAATCAAAAAATGATCGCCAAGAGAAGTTTATGAGTAAACACCCAATCCAAAAGATTATTCATGTTATTATAAGAGCCAATAAGGATGGGCTAATAACAAGTCAAAGTACAATCCCATTTTTGAAATGTGATGGCCTTAAATGTTATACCCAAAAAGCAGAAGATCAAATATTGGCAAGTGCAATTCTCAGAAAAGGATACAGACATACTGGTAGACAATGGTAATGACCCTATAATAATCATGGCAATTATAGCCAATTACTAAGTGAAGAGAATATTAGTAAACTGTGGGAATACAGTAGATCTAATACAATACTAGGCTTTTAGGTAAATAAGATTTTTAAATGAAAACTTGAGACCATCAAGGCCCATCTTTGATTTTTTAGTGAACCCATTATAATGAAGGGGTCAATCATTCAACCAATCACAATGGAAAATGTTAAACATACACTGATACACTGGTAAATTTTTTCGTAGTGAATCAACCTTCAACTTATAAAGTCATTTTCGATAAACCATTGATGAAGAAAGCCAAAATGATGATAACCATATATTGCTTGAAAGTTAAATTCTTACCCTTGTAAAAATGGGGTACACAAAGACCAACCAAGTCACTACTTATCAATGTTAACTTCTGAGCCTTAAACTCACTCTAAAAGAAGATAAAACCACTAGCCCATCTTCACCCCCATGACCAAAAGAACTTGAAACATATCATTCCCCATTTGTCCATGTCATAAACCCAGCTTTAACCCAAACATTGAGCATTGACAGCCTGAATGTAAGAGATGAAACCAAAGAATCTAAGGCTCACCTTGTTAAGCAAACCATACCAATAGAACTTTACCCTCCAAACCTAAACCTCACTACACAAACAGGGTCTTTATTGGATGCAAAGGTAAAAGGTTTGCTATACAAATTCTTGTAAAAGAACAGTGATGTATTTGTAAGATCTATGGTAGACATAGCCAGTATTGATGAGTTTGTCATCACTTATTGCTTGAATGTTAATTTAGCTGCCAAACCAGTTAAACAAAAAAAAAGTTCATCATTTAGCAAATACAAGTAGTAAGAGAAAAAGTAGACAAGTTAATAGTAACTAAATACATTTCAAAAATAAAATATCCTGATTGGCTCACCAATATGGTGTTTGTAAAAAAATGAATCGTAAATGGCAAATGTGCATGGATTTCATGGATATAAATAAGGCATATCCTAAGGATAGCTTTTCTTTACCTTTAGTAGACAATTTGGTGGACTCCTATATAGGCCATAAGTATTTGAGTTTTATGCATACTTTTTTAAAGTATAACCATATTAAACTAGCAAAGCCAAATTAGGAGAAGATGTCTTTCATCACTGAGGATGGTATATTTTGTTATAAAGTAATGCCCATTAGGTTGAAGAATACAGAAGCCATCTATCAAAAATTGGTGAATAAAATATTTAAGATCACTAAAAGTGCATATAGATGATTTGCTAATGAAAAACCCTTTATTAGAATAGCATGTGCAAAACTTAACAAAAACTTCCACCATCTTAAGAAGATATAATATGAAGTTAAACCCTACCAAGTGTACATTTGGTGTGAAGGTAGGAAAGTTTCTAGGTTTTATGATTTCCAACAGAAGAATAGAGGTGAACCCTAAAAAAGTAATAGCCATTTTGGACATGAACCCCTTACAAACTATTAAGGAGATGCAAAGCTTGACAGGGCGAATAGCAACCTTCAATAGGTTTATGTCTAAGTTGGTTGATAAGTGTATGCTAGTTTTCAAGGTTCTTCAAAGTGTAACTAAGTTCAAATGTGATGAATAATGTCAAAAAAACTTTGAAGAATGTAAGCAGTATCTCTACTCACCTTTTACTCGCTAGCTTTATTTATAGCAAACCCTTATATGTGTATCTAGTAGCATCAAATGAAATGGTGGCAACAGTGTTGGTAAATGAGGCCAATGTAATTAAGTCCCAGTCTACTACACCAATAAAATTTTATAGAATAGGGAAATAAATTACACTAGATTGGAGAAAATAGTATTTGCATTGGTCATAATAGTTCATCAATTAAGGCAATATTTTTAGACATTAGTCACTCAAGGAAGTCTTACATAAGATAGGCATTTTAGGAAGAACAATGAAGTGAAGTATCGAGCTTAGCAAATTTCACATTGAATACAAGCTAAAGAAGGCCATAAAGGCCTAAGCTTTAGCAAACTTCCTCATCGAATGTTTTTTCACACTTGAGACAGAAAATCAACAACAACATACCACAAAATCCCAACCCCAACCCCAAACTCAACCCACAACCCCACTCTAATCCCTCTAAACAAATTAACCCCAACCAAAACTAGAGAAGATAGTAGAGGCACATTAACCAACTAAGCCCCTCACACCATCTTTCAGATTATCCAACATCCCTTAGTAGTAGGTCCTCTACTAGAACAAAGATGGTTGTTATATATGTATGGTTCCTCAAAGAAAGATTGTTCTAGCATAAGGACATTGTTGTTGAGCCAAATTGGACAATAATGGCAATATGGCTTGTCTTTTGGTTTTTTTGTTTCTAACAACATAACTAAATATGAGTCTTTAGTTGTAAGATTAAAACTAGCAACCTATTTGAATGTCAAAAACCTAATTGTATATATAAACTCTTAACTAGTTGCTTATTAAGTGAATAGTGAATGGTGAATATGAAGTTAAGGATCCCATGTTTGTCAAGTATTATGTAATCGTTCACCAACTCAGTTAGCCTTTCACCCCAATGACCTTGGAGCAAGTTCCTCACGCTAACAATATTAAGGCTGACTCTTTATCCATTCAATTAAGATCAAAGAACATGGAAATGTTCCATTGAAATATGTACCCACACCTCAATACTTGCAAGTCCCACTTGTTTTATGTATAAAAGAAGAGGATAATTGGATGACCGCTATCAAGGCATATCTTAAAAGAAAACACCCTTTTGACTCCGTAAGGTGTAAAAAACTATAGAAAAAATAACATGGTTTGCATTAGTGAGAGACACTTTGTATAAAAAAGTTTTTAAGCACCATTCTCAAGTATATCTCCTCATTTGAAGTAGAGTAGGCATTAAAGGAAATTCATGAAGAGGTGTGTGGCCACCATGTAGATGGGTGAATATTAACATAGAAAGTGCTAACTCAAGGTTATTACTTGCCTATAATGAAGAAAAATATAGTGGAATTAGTAAAGAGATATGATAAATGCCAAAAGTTCACCAAGGTCTCTAGACAGTTAACGAAAGCCCTCAACCAGATTTTAAGTCTATTGCCATTTGCCTAATGAGGTATTGACATTTTGAGATTGTTTCTTATGGCGATTGCCTATAAGAAATTTATGATATTTGCTTATGATTATTTTACAAAGTGGGTAAAAGCAGACCTAATAGCCACCATCACTGTTAAGACAATAGAAGATTTTGTTCGAAAGTTTATTGTGTGTAGGTTTGACCTTCCTCACGCTATTGTGGCAGAAAATGGGACACAATTCCAAGCAGATAAGTTGAAAAAGTTCTACCAAAATTTCAAGATAGTCTTAGTTCACAATTCAATAACTCACCTGTAGACACCCCAATCTATTTGGTAGTCTATTAGAATAATTCTGTTAATATAAAAAATAAAAAAAATGAAAAAATAGTTGTGGAGTTTGTGTGAAATTGTATGAAGAGTTTAAGTTGAATTAAAATTAAGATATTGAAACTTAAAAGGAATTGAAATCCTTTTTGGTTTAGGGTTCTCGGATTTGAAACCCTATAAATACGTGCCCATACAGATCATACAAGAGGACACCATAGAAAATAGAGAAAAAAATATAGAAAAACATAGACCCAAGAAAGTTAAAATCCACAAAAGCAATCAGAAAGTGTAAAAGGTTTTAGAGGGATTTTTAGGAAAAAATAGATTTTTTTGGAAAATTTTCAATTTTCAATGAATTTTTTTACGAGGGTTGAATTTTTCAGTGAACTTTCCAATGCCGATTGAATTTTTTGGCAAGAATTCTAGATTTCGATGAGGTTCCCAATTTTTGACATCACATTTTCAGAAACCAACAAACCTTCAATGAATTTCTGACTAACATCCAATAACTCAACCCAGATTCTGACGAGATTACCAGAATTCGATGAAGAATTCAATCAGTGTTATTCAAATCTAGAAAGAGAATGATAGGAAAAAGATAATGAGAGAGAAGGGGGAAGCAGAAATCTGAAGGAAAAAGGTTGAAACTTGAGCTTTTATACCGTCTAAAAATGACATCATTTTGGGCATTTTATTCAGCCAGGATCCATGCATTTTGCAATCGGGTGACCCGACCCATAACATTGACCTGCTTATGACCCATTTCACTGTCATTGGCTCGAGCTGAGCCAAGCCTTAAATCGTGCCTTTTTTAGTCACTGTTCCTCCCTAAAACCAAGTCACGCTACTACCATTAGAGCCGAGCCATTTCCTGTTTTGGGTATTTTTTATTTCTATTTTATTCTATTTTTTTAGTATTTTTGCATGATTAAATTTAAAAAAATAAAAAAAATAAAAAAATGAAAAAAATATTTTTTGAGAATAAGTATTAATTATCCAATGATGAAATTTATAGAACTTTCAAATGGTAAATTTCTATAAAATTCCTAGATGAAGAATTTTTTCTAAATTTGTCCCAAATAGTGAAATAATTTAGATAAATTTTCAATAACAATAAGTAATGTTTATTCTCAATAAAAAAAAATAAAATTTTAATAAAATTTTGGAATTAAATACAAATTACCCAAGGATGAGATTCTTATAAATTTCAAATGGTAAATTTCTTAAGAAATCTCTAGGTGAGAAATTTCTCTAAATTTATTCCAAAAGGTGAAATAATTTAGATGAAATTTTAATAAAAGTAATTGTATTCTTTTCCAAATTTGGTTGAAAATATTTGATAATTATCCAATGATGAGATTCTTAGAAATTTCAAATGGTAAATTCCCAAGAAATCTCTAGGTGAGAAATTTCTTTAAATTTTCCTAAATGGTGAAAGAATTTAAATGAAATTTCAAGAAAAATAATTGTTATATTATTTTCTCTCCAAAAAAAATTTCTAAATAGGCCCAAATGGTGGAAATTTTAGAAATTCAAAAGAGAAAATATTTCTAATTTGGCCCAAATGGTGGAATAATTATATATATATTCAAATAAAAGCCAAATCAAAACAATTAATTAAACGTTTTTCTGACGACCGAGCCTTTTCAAGAAAATAATTGGGATTCTTGAATACTCTTAAGGTGAGAAAATATTTTTAAAAATTTTACCAAATTGATGGAGAAATCTTAAGAATTATTTCTAATATTTAACATAAAAATTTAAAACCATTAGAATCAAGACTTTAGGATAAATTTAAAATAATATGGTACTATCTTTTAGAAGGGCATGTAGGGGTGCTATAACCTTCCCCATATGTAACCGAACTCTCGAACCCTATTTTGGTATATAGACTTGAACCTATTCTTTTAGGGACCTTTAGTCAAGCTTAGAAGCTCCTTAAAAGGATAGATTCCTTAGGTGGCCAATCACACCTAGTAAAAAAAGATTGTTGGTGACTTCATTTGTTAGGTCTAGCTATAGATTTACAAATCTATATGTTATGACAGTTTGACAACTCCACAGGGAAAGCTATAGAGAGTTAGGCCATAACATTTTGATTTTATCCTGTCCTTTGATCTAATGGTTTTAAATTGTAATAATTTGTTTACTAACATTTTTTTTTTGTTTTTTATTTGATTTGTGGGGCATGAAACCTATATGTTCCTTCACACACACTATCACATGCATTTGCATTACATGAGCTCTATACCTGGGCTTCATCCCTTTTAAAAGGGAGTAAAGTACGTACGTTCTCATGAGATGATAATCTCCGTAATGGCTAGTGAAATACTCTCACTCAAATTGAATCTTTTTTGTTGGTAGCCTGTGATGGGTGAGGATTGGAATGCCTTACTAGTCTATGATGGAATATGATATAAGGAACAATTTAAGAATCTTTAGTGGTCAAAGTCACCTAACCTTGCATATAATCAACTCCTAAGAGGACCAGCCTTAAGATAAAGCCCTTTATACCCGGTGATAGATGCAACCCAAAGTTAGGACACAAAAAGGAACAGTTTATAATCTAACCAATTTGTTTAATTTGTGTGTTTGCATCATTTTAGTTTGTGCATTTGCATTAGCATATTATGCATCACTGTCATATGTAACATTATGCATTTGCATCATTTTCATATAAGATTTCATCCATGAAAATGTACATTCCATTCATGCATTAATGCCAAACATAAAGCATAGCATTTTTAATAATACATAATTGTGGTACTTAAGGTTCAAAGATAGCTCCACTAAGCAAGAACCTCACACACTCGACTCACCAATATAATACAAGGGTTCAAGTCAGACAGATGGAACAAGAAAATTTTAACCGTCTTGAGAAGATAGAAAAAGCCCAAGAAAAGCTTGAAGAGAAGTTGAATAGGATTTTATAGGCTTTGAATAAATTAAATAAGGGAAATGGGATAGAAAAAAATACTAACCAACAGGACCATCCATCACAAGAGGTGACTAACCCTTTGTACCCTTTAGGCTTTAGGCTACATCAAGCCCAGTCCATTCAAGATCCCTCACCACAGTAGTTTATATATCTGATAGGGTATACATACCTTAGAATGCCATCAGCTTCAAATCCAGGACAATACCAAAGTTATGTAAATCTTATATTTACTGAAAAGATAGTAGAACCAGTATCAATCCCTAACTTGGATGATCCAAAAGAGAAAGAGAAATTGAAGCCTAAGAAGAATGAGACTTTAGAAGCCTCAAAAGTTGAACAAAAAATGAACTTATTAGAGGAATGGTTACGGGCCATAGAGGCATTGATTTTTATGATTCTGTAGATGCTACTGGGTTTTGTTTTGTCCCAGATATGGTTGTTCCTATAAAGTTCAAGGTGCCAAAATTTGAGAAGTATGATGGTACGAAGTGCCCAAAGACTCATATTATCATGTACTGTCAAAAAATGATTACCCATACTAATAATGAAAAATTGTTAATGCACATTTTTCAAGAATACCTTACGGGCTCTACTGCTAGATGGTATATCCAATTAGACAGAACCCATATTCATTCTTGGAGTGATATGGCCTATGATTTCATCAGTCAATACTGACATATCATAAATTTAAGCCCTGATCGCTTGTCTTTGCAGAATATGAAAAAAAAAAGTGATTGAGTCATTCAAGGAATATGCCCAGAGATAGAAGGACATAGCTACTCAGTTGCAACCTCCTTTGATCGAGAAAGAAACTACAGTGTTATTTGTCAGCACTTTGAAACTCTTTATTACAAAAAGATGATAAGGAATGCCAAAAATTTTTTTGTTGACACGGTGATCTCAGGTGAAATCATTGAGAATGCCATTAAAAATGATAAATTAGAAGGAGGGGAACCCAAGAAGGTGCCAAAGAAAAAAAAAAGACTGAAGCTCAAGTTGTGAGCTTTGATAGATAGTTTAGGGGATATCAACCATATCCACCATAAGGTTATTCCACATACTATCCTACTGTGAACAATACCTCACCCTACCCATATCAACCGTATCTACCACCAACTTATCTATTAACCTACCAATCAGCCTTTCAAGCATCTACATCAGCTTCAAAGCTTAACAATAAGTAAGTGGATTAAGGAGATCTTGGGATAACCAAAAAAGGGCATACATTGATCCTATCCCCATGACTTATATTGAGTTATTCCCAAAACTGATCAAGAACAGCTTGGTATCTCTAATTATTCTAGAACCGTTGAAACCACCCTATCCAAAGTGGTACGATGCTAATACGACGTGCGATTATCATAATGGGAACTTAGGTCATTTTATTGAAACTTGCCCTACTTTTAAACACAAAGGACAAAGTTTGATTCAAAAAGGCTTGGTCAGCTTCAATGAATTAGAAGGGTAAAATGTCAATAAAGATCCTTCACTTGATTACACAAGGACATAATTTTAAGAAGGATGTTAAGGCTAATTGAAAGTTGTTTGTTATTTTGAGATTTTTTTTTTAGAGTAATGTTAGGATTTCTTTTAGGCAATAGGATTTTATTTGTTATCATTTTAATAAAAGGCAAGTTAATGCATTTCATTACATTTTCTCTTTCATTCAACCATTGTTCCATGCTTTGTCACCTTTCATAACTTTTCATTCCCATTCTCAAATTTTGGATGGTGAATATTTAGACAATGACAACAATAATTTTGGAATTTAATTTTGGAAACTCATTCATATTAATCTATGGGGACCATTTGAGCATAGGAAATAAGCTGTTGGTAGATATGAAATATATATGTTTTGAAGATATGCAGTCATTTATAAAGATCCATGAGCTTATTTTTGTTCAATAGATGATTTTTAAAGAAACCATTCACATTTAAGATGAAAAATGGCTGTTGTTCCTTTACCATGTGTAAAACCATTCATTGCTACCCCTTTGAACCTGTTATGATTTTTTTTTAAAGAACCCCCAACCAAGGATCACCCTCTATATTGGGGGGTAATTTTTTAAAGAAAAAAGCAAAACAAAGGGAAAAAAAGAGAAAAGAGAAAAAAAAAAGAATGCCACACATGATTTAGGGCAATGTAATGAGAATCTTTTTATGAAGAATGAAATGAATGAAAAAGGAAAAAGTAGTAAAATGATGTGAAATGGTGTAAAATGCCAAGTTGCATCAAATGATGAATGATTATTTGGTTTTGAACCCTTTAAACACATGTGTTTTGAGCCTATTTTATCCATTTTTTCATGGCCCCTCACCATAGCCTACATTACAACCTTTAAAAGTCCATTTAGATCAAATGTGAATGTTCGAATTGAATGATCATATGTTGGGCTAAAGCATGCTCGTAATGGAATAGCGAAATCATGCTATATTGCTCTAAAGATTGATGTGTGAGAGGTATCATTAATGGATGGAAAAAAATTTAAAAAAAAAAAAGAAAGAGAAAAAATATGACAAAAAGAGAAAAAAAATAAAAAGATAAAAAAATAGAAAAAAAAAGAGAAAAAATGAAAAAGAGGGAAAAGAAAAACTCAAATTGAAAACTCGAAAGGGAAATTTGGGTAGAAAAATCTCTAAGTTAAGAGTTGGATAAACAGTTCACATAGATGGAAGATTAAAGGCATATGAAGATCTCTTGAAGCTGGTGCAAAGTTCAATGAGCTTAAAATGAGTTCGAAAGTCAATGGAATGAGTTTTTGAAAAGGAATTTTAGATTAATGTTAAGAATTGTCTAAGTATTCATTATTTGGATATTGAGATACCATTCAGTGCCATTCCTAAGGACATGCTTTGAATTTGTTCCTTTGCCTATTTGTTTTTGTATTAACTCACTTTTCATTGATTACCTTTCTCTCAATTCACCTTGTGCTATCTTATTGTTGCATCCCTAGAATAAATTGAAAAAATATATGATTGCATTACATTTTTCCTAAATTGAAATGAAGATGAATGAATGATAATGTGCATAAAAGATTCTTGCATTTCTTTGAAAAAAATCAAGGATGATAGGGGGCCAAAAAATGAAGAGATGGCAAAAACTTGAAAAAATGATTTGGAAGAATATACGGTGATGAATATGGTGATGAATTGGTTGACATAATCTTTGAGTTGTGATTAAATGATGAAAATAATATGGATCAGAGGACAGAATTTATTCTAAAATGGTAAAGTGTTGACAAGCCTATGATTGTGGTGAAAATAGTATTGATCAATGGACAAAATTTGTTCTTAAATTGTTAAGTGCTAAAAAGCCTATGAATTATGGTCAAGTATCAATTGACGGAACTTATCCTAAATGGTTAGTGCTAAGAAGTTGAAAAAAAAAAGATGAAAGATGGTGGAGTCTTGAGAATCATATTACCATAATTAATTAGAATTTCATGATATGGACATCCGCATTACATGCATTACATTTGTATTATTATTTGGAGAATATTTGAAACTTTGGTTTGGCTATGCATATGTATTATGCAGTAAACATTTGAATCATGGTTGAGAATATAGCATTGTGAGAATCTAGATTATTGCATTTGCATCATTAAGAAAACATTTACATCATTGATAATGACATTAATTACATAACAAATTTTGACTCTGATAGAAGCCTAAAAGTCATCTGAAAAAGAAATTTTGAATCTTTGGATAAGTCTTTTGAGATAAGATTGTGAATCCTCAAATGAGAATCTTTGAATTTTCAAATGAGAGTATTTGAGTTTCAAATGAGAATATTTGAGTTTTCAAATGAAAATCTTTGAGTTTTAAGTTTCAAATGAGAATCTTTAAATTTTCAAATAAAAATTTTTGAGTTTTCAAATGAGAATCTTTGAATTTTCAAATGAAAATCTTTGAGTTTCAAATGAGAATCATTAAGATGTGAAACCCTAAAGTTTGTTAGATGTGAATCTTTAAACAAGAATGAAAAGCTTTGAAATTTTGGATGCGAATCTCTAAATTTGTGAAGAAGAACATTTGAATGAGAAACTTAAAAATAATTCAAATGTGAATCTTCAAAATGCTTTAAACCTTTTGGTGGTGAATCCCAAATTTTTCAAAAGTGAAGCTTTGAACTTAGATGTGAAGCTCTAAGATTTATTGACTATGAATATTTGAATTCGAATAAAGAGTTTGAAATTTTGGATGAAATCCTGAAGTTTTTATCTTTTGGGTGTGAATCTCTAAAATTCGAATATGAGCCCCTAGAATTTGATTATTTAAATGTTGGATGTGAGCTTCGTAATTTGCATGCGAACTCCTAAATTAAAATTTTGGATATGAATGTCACAAATGCAAATATTGAAATCTTGCAAATCAGAATTCTTTCGAAGTTGAAAAACCTTGTGAATCTAAAATTTTGTGAATCAAATTTCAGTGAATTCTCACGAAGCTAAAAGGTTCTTGCGAATCTAAACCTTTGAATTTTGAACTCAAATTGTGAATCTTTGAGTTTCGATTACAAATTTCAGTAGACACGATCTAGACTCCTCTAAACATGATTGTCAAGGAGCTTTTTTTATTTTTTAAAATTGTTGAGCCTCTGTTTAAAAGAGTATTTATTTTTCCAAAGTTATGGAGCCTCTGTTTATAGGAGTTTTTAGAAAGTGTGAGTATGCTTTAAAAAAATATGTCGAGTTGATTGAGTTGTATATGTTTTTGCACAATTCCTGTTTCACAAAAAAATATGCAAAGAAAGACAGCTATAAACACCTAAATCTGTTTGGGGGTCTACTGAGATAATTCTGTTAATATAAAAAATAAAAAAATAAAAAAATGAAGAAATAATTGTGGAGTTTGTGTGAAATTGTATGAAAAGATTAAGTTGAATTAAAATTAGGAGATTAAAACTCAGAAGGAATTGAAATCCTTTCTAGTTTAAGGTTCACGGATTCGAAACCTTATAAATACATGCTCATACAGATCACACAAGAGGACACACATAAAAAACAGAGAAAAAATACAGAGAAACACAAAGGCATGGAAGTTAGAATCTACAAAAGCAATCAAAAAGTGTGAAAAGTTTTAGGGAGGTTTTTAGGAAAAAATAGATTTTTTTTTGAAAAATTTCTGAAAAATTTCTAGTTTTTCAGTGAATTTTTCAACGCTGGTTGAATTTTTCGATGAACTTTTCGACGTCGGTTGAATTTTCTGGCAAGAATTCCAAATTTCAATGAGGTTTCCAATTTTCGGTGTCACATTTCCACAAACCGACAAACCTTCAGCTAACTTCAGGCGAACATCTGGCAACTCAACCCAGATTTTAGCTAGATTACTAGAATTTAGCAAAGAATTCAACCAGTGTTCTTCAAATCTAGAGAGAGAGGGAGAGGAAAAAAGAAAAGAGTGAGAAGGGACGCAAAAATCTGAAGGAAAAAGGCTTAAACTTGAGCTTTTATACTGTCTCAAAATGATGTCATTTTGGGCATTTTATTCAACTAGGATCTACGCGTTTTACAATTGAGTGACCTGATCCATAACGTCAACCCACTTGTGACTCGTTTCACTGTCATTGGCTTGAGCTGAGCTGAGCTTCAAGCCACACCTCTTTCAGCCACTGTTCGTCTTTAAAATCGAGTCGTGCCGCTGCCACTAGAGCCGAGCCACTTCCTGTTTTGTGTATTTTTTATTTCTATTTCATTCTTTTGTTTAGTATTTTTGCATGATTAAATTTTAAAAAATAAAATAAAAAATAAAAAAAATATTTTTTGAGAATAAGTATTAATTATCCAATGATGAAATTTATAGAACTTTTAAATGGTAAATTTTTGTAAAATTCTTAGGTAAGGAATTTTGTCTAAATTTGTCCTAAATGGTGGAATAGTTTAGACAAAATTTCAACAACAATAATTAATGTTTATTCTCAATAAAAAATAAAAAAAATAAAAATTTAACAAAATTTTGGAATTAAATACAAATTACCCAAGGATGAGATTTTTAAAAACTTTAAATGGTAAATTTCTTAAGAAATCTCTAAATAAGAAATTTCTCTACATTTGTCCCAAACGGTGGAATAATTTAGATGAAATTTCAAGAAAAGTAATTGTATTCTTTTCCAAATTTGATTGAAAATATTTGATAATTATCTAATGATGAGATGTTTAAAAATTTTAAATGGTAAATTCCTAAGAAATATCTAGGTGAAAATTTTCTTTAAATTTGTCCCAAATGGTGGAAGAATTTAAATAAAATTTAAAGAAAAATAATTTTCATATTATTTTCTCTCAAAAAAAAAAAGAAAAAAAATAAAGAGAATTTCTAAATATGCCCAAATGGTAGAAAGTTTAGAAATTCAAAAGAGAAAATATTTCTAATTTCGTCCAAATGGTGGAATAATTGGATATATTTTCAAATAAAAACTAAATCAAAATAATTAATTAAACTTTTTTCTGACGATAGACCCTCTTCAAGAAAACAAATGGGATTCTTGAATATTTCTTGACATGAGGAAATATTTTTAAAAATTTTACTAGATTGATGGAGAAATCTTAAGAATTATTTCTAATATTCAACATAAAAATTTAAAACCATTAGAATCAAGACCTTAGGATAAATTTAAAAAAATATGGTACCATCATTCGGATGGGCATGTAGGGGTGCTATAACCTTCTCCATATGTAATTGAACTCCCGAACCCTATTCTAGTATATAAACCTAAACTTATTCTTTTCGGGACCCTTAGTCAAGCTTAGAAGCTCTTTAAAAGAATAGATTCCTTAGGTGGCCAATCACACCTAGTAAAAAAGGATTGTTGGTGACTCCATTTGTTAAGTCTAGCTATAGATTTATGGATTTATATGTTATGATGTCACCTTCAAACGAATAGGTAGGTAGAGTTTATGAACCATAAGATTCTAATTGCCTTAAAAAAAAATTAGATGAAGTAAAAGAGGCTTGGGTAGAGAAAGCTCCTAGTATATTTTAGGCAGCCATGACCATAGATTAGTTAACAATAGGAGAAATGCCTTTTACAAGGACCTAAAAATAAAAGCAACAATACCTACTAAGATGGGTGTGAACATACTCAAGATAGCACAATTTAACCCCAATCAGAATGAAGAAGCTTTGAGGGCTAATTTGGATCTATTGCAAGAAATTAGGGACCTGGTTGAAATTAAAATGGCTATAAGGCTCAACAGGTCACCAAATATTATAACTTTAGAGTTAAGTATAGGCACTTTCATATGGGCAACCTAATTCTCAGAAACTGTGAGGCTTAGTAAACCAGTAGGTGAAAGGAAAAAGTCATCACTCAATTGGGAAGGACCATACAAAGTTTTAGTAGTAATTAGGTTTAGAGCTTATAGGTTGGAAGACATAAGGAGTGACCCCATACCAAGGACTTAGAACGCTACTCATTTGAAAAAGTACTGCATCTAGTCATTGCCAAGTCCTTTACATTTGAAAAGCATTTCAAAATATTTGTATTTACTTTTCAATACCTATATATTATTCAAATTATATTCTTAGGTTTCACTGCCCTCTCTTGCTAGCAATTTTGCACAGGAAACATCTTAATAAAAATTAATGGTGTTTAACTATTTTACTCCAAACCATATCTCACAATTCTTACACTTATTGCGTTAAGGCATATGAGTGAGCACAAACCCCATTTTTCACTAACACGCTCAACATACTGCTATATGCCATACTTATGTATTGCATCAAAGCTTTGCACCAATATGTCTAACATGCCCCATTGCACCACTTTTTATTATATAAAGGCTCTATTCCAACACACCCAATATGTTCCATATGTCACTCTTCACCTCGCCAATATAAACATTAAGCCAACAAGACTAAAACAAGGCTAGTGTGCTAAGAGAAAAGGCAACAAAACAAATACCTTATAACAAGATACACATACTTGTTAACTTTAACAAGTTGCTTTAATTCCACTATTACGTCTGAGTATTTTTTGGCAATGTTAGGCTTCAATTAAAGACTCTTCTTAAAACTATTAAAGATGTTAAATTTGAGATGTTATCCTTTTGATAAAGAAAAGTTTAGTTCATAGTACCGAGTCATAATTACTTTGTTACATTCTAAAAAGCAACTTTGTTCATAACATATGAAATTTATAGTGTTGATTACATTACTTAGTTTAGCTTACACAAATTCTTGAGGTATGATTCCAGTACTAGATATTCACTGCTATCAATGCAAGAAAATTTATAACTTAGCCTTTGCTGAAGACTAGGATGCAAAACCATAGTGTTCAAACTTTTTAACTTAGCAAATTTTTGTGCCAAGTTATAAATGAATGCCTAACTTTATCAACATTATACAAAGTTTGATAACTACTCATTTTTACTTAGTCATTTTAGGATAAGCAAACACATGGTTATATCATGTTAACAGTTGGTATTAAACCATTAAAACAATAAAGTTTGCTAATACACAAGGTTGTGAAAAAAGTTTATCTTATTAATAATTTTGAATTGTGTACATGATTGATAAAAAATAAAATTACAATTGAAAAAGAAATATGAAATATACAAGAAAAGCAAAAGCCGTAAGGGGCAACAACAACAGCATCATTTTTGGCAACAAGGGTGGTAGGCTCAACATCAGCAAAGAGACTAAAGACTTTGTTAACAAGCTCCTTAATCAAAGAAATAACTCATTTAAAGGCTAAGAAGCAACAACATCAGCACCTTTTTGTACACCAATAAGGGCGAGCTCTGCACTAGAGCTACTAGCCTTAGTATCACTAATAGTAGTTGGCAAAGCATTCAAGTTTAGGCTAGCAACAACTACAGTGGATTCTACAAAAGTCCTTAACCTCTTTAGTAGGGCTCGATCTTTAACAAATTCCATATTAAAGCCTCCAAAAGGATCCTTTATTTCTGAAATGTTTATATCTCTTAAGTTTAAAAGCCTTGCATGAAGTTGCACTTGGTAAAGAGCTGGCAACCTATATTACAGTCAGTACTCAAGCACCCTTTCGTCCATTTTGCATCTTATCCTTCAATCTTCCTAGATGATTTTGCCTTTTCTTTTTCTATCTCAACCTTCAGCTTGGCTAACTCCACATTCACCTGTAAGGTGTGCGCCAATGCCTGATCTTTATTTTTTAGGGCCTGGTCCTTGTCTTTTTACATTAGCTACTCAAGCCACTAATCCAGATTGCTCTACCCTTAGGTGATTCTTTTCCCCCTTGACATCATTTAAGTGAGCATTAGTGTTATCAAGGCGCTGTTGTAGGATTATATTCTTACTCGTGGTCTATTTTATTTTGGCTTTCATAGGCTTCATCTTTCTGATCAAGGAAGCATTACGGGCTTTCAAGGCCTTAATAGAGTCATCCTTCTCCTTCACGAGGGTATCCTAGTCGATAGTCCTTTAGCTCTCCCTCTATAACTCTTTCTTTAAAAAGTTCACATATTCCACCAATGCCCTAACCTACTTATAGATACCCATTTTGTTGGCCAAAGACTACACAAAACATAATAATATATAAGAGTTAGTTCTCAAGTTAGATACAACAAACCTATATACAATTTAATAACCATAATTCTTACCTCAACACCTTAGAAAAACTCATTTTGTAGGTTGCTAAGTAAAGAAAACCTTTAAACCCTATCCTTGGCAAACTTGGGTAGGTTGGTGGTAGCCTATACACAAGACCTATAAGTAGGAAAAAAGGTCCTAAGCCTTTCAAATATTTTAGCAAAGTACTTGGAGCATACTCTGTCTAGCTTCTCAATAGCAAATCCAACAGTAAGGGTACCAACTCGAAGGCTCACCTCAAATTGTTTAGTGGTTAGCCTACTTAATTCAGCCTTTGGAGTTATAGAGTTGGCCTCAGTTACTATTGATAAAGGCGAAATGGTTGGTGTTGGAGCAGTAGCTGATGTGGTGGTAAGAGTAGGTGGAGCAGTTGGGGGTGCTAGAGAAGCAATTTTTGGTGATGGTGAAGCAACAACAAGAATAGTAGCAAAAGTTCTTGTGATAACTGCCAGAACCACTATCATAGTTGAAAAAGGCTTGAAAATAGTAGTAGCAAGTAAATGTGGTGGAGTTGGGGCAACAACAATAGTAGTAGTGGCAGCAGAAGAGCTAGACCCTCCAACTGTGGGCCTCTTAACGGGAAGAAGACTGGTAACTATAGATCTTTTACCTTTCTATCTCTTATTGCTTATAACCCTTTGAAGTTTGGCTGCACGATCCATCTCTACAAAACAAAGTCACAATAATTAAAATCAGTTCACAAAACAAAAGTTAAAAACAAATACAATAGTTACCTCAAAGGAGCCACTGCCACTTGGTACGCCCACACTTTCCCCTATTTCACTATCCCTATTATGCTTCACACCCCAACTACTTTCTTCTCTTTCAACCTTTGGTGCTGAAATTGGTGCAGAGCTATTTCAAGGGTTATTTTTGTAGCCCTGTGTTAGCTCAAGTGTAGATAATAATCCAAGAAATTGGTGTATTGGATTATCTCCAAATTTTTTTCCAAAAATGGATTTTAATCAAATTGAATGGAAAATTAAAATCAAAAAAATCTTTGATGAAAATTTGATGAGATTAAAAATAATAAAGAAAATTAAAGCACAAATAAATAACAATGAATATAAAGAGTAGGGATAGAGAAATCAAATACAAAGATTTATAGAGGTTCGATAATTTTTCAAAGGCACTTACGTCCTCTCCCTTAGCCTCAATTACCAAGAAGTTCAATTCACTAATTAAATTTCAAAATACAATCATTATCTTTCAAGGACAAGATAACAACCTCTACGTTTTTTAGGATTCTACTTAATCTTATCAATTTCACATAAGAGGATATCTTACCCTTGACTCACCAAGTCTTTTTTTAATACAAAAGAATTTGCAAACTAAGAAATACCTCTCAAAGGTTAAGTGTTTGCTTAATTTAAGTATAAAGAATGATAAATAAAGAACAAATATAACTTGGATACAAGAATGGGAAGAATTAATAGTCTTTAGAAAACTCTCGAATTATTGAGAGAATGAATGTAAGACTTGTTGGTGCTTGCTCTCTCACTCCACAAATGTATTGGAATGCCCAATTGATAGAGAAAATGAGTTTGTAGCTGTTGGGGATGTTTGGAAAATGAAAATAGCCATTGAAAACATTATGGGCAAGACCTGATTGATCTGTTTTGATAGAGGATCGATCGATTTTTAGACCTAGTCAATCCATTCCTTTAGGAAATGATCCATTTTGGCTATCATGAAATCTCATGGCTTTTTGTATTAAAAATCGATTGATCCTATTCCATAGCGGATCGAGCCATTTTGCAAAATTCAAATTTGAAACCTTTCTACATAAAAAATCAATTGATAATTTTTACCAAGGGATCAATCCTGTCCTTTAGGGGATCGATCCCTTATTTCCAAAATTGTATAAAACATGTTTAAAACATGAAAAAAAAAGTTTTTTTTTTCTTTTATCTTAAAACATTTTCCTTTGAAAATTTGTTGGAAAACTTTTCTTTTTCAATTTAAATCAATTTGTTCCAACTTTTAGCAAATCAAATAACATTTCGAAAAGCATATTATTTATGTAGTACCAAAATAATAAATCATAAATATATGTACTAAATAAATCTTTTCAAGTCAAAAATCATTTTTCAAAATATATTATTCAATACCAAAATAATAAAACTTAAGAACATGTACTAAATAAATCTTTTTCGAAAACTTAATCAAGCTTATTTAGTTTAATATTTTGTTATTTTAAAATAAGGTTAAATTAAAGGCTAACAATCTCCCCTTTTTTGATACGATAGAACTTAAAGATAAATTTGCTTGATGAAAATCTTTCTTTAAAACATTTAAGAACTTTGAAAGCCATTTTGAAAATCTCTCCCTTAAGCAATGCATGTTTTCTAGCAAAAACTCCCCCTTAAATAATTCATTCTAATCCAACACTGAACATACATATATGTTAAAACATATATATCTACTAAGCACAAACACATATATGTATATCAAAGCAAATTTGTTCACAAAATATTTCTCCCTTTTTTTTGTCATAGCAAAAAAGAGATCAATTCAAGGTATATGACAAAATTCAAGATCAAATAATATCATGATGAGGAATCCATTTATTTAAGTGTAATATGCACAATCAAGTTCAAATGCATGTATACAAGCACAAGAGCATAAATGTATCAATATATCCAATTTAAACATTTTAGCACAAGTCTTAAATTTACTACATGAAACTTATGAGCAAAATGATAAAAGAATGATATGTGTGCTACTCATAAATCATGTTTTTATAAAATGTGCTTAAAATTTAAAACATCAATATCATTTAAGTATATATTCAAGCAAATATATTCAAGCTCATACCAAATGTTAAAGATATGTTATCACCTAAACAAATCATTTTAATTCAACCAAAATTGTATTATAAGATTTCTATTGTTTTTCAAAATAAGAATTAATCAATTTAAGGCACACAATTTTGCATGATAGGTGCAAGCTATATCAAGGATAGGTATACTTTATATCAAACATAGACATGAAAGCACAAGCATTTATGAAAGTTTAAAAAATCATTAGCAATTTTATCCACTAACTTCTAAAGAGCAAAAATATTTCATGCATATGAAAGATTTAATCAATAAATCTAAAATAATAAACCAATTTTTCTCAAGTATATTCTATCCAAACAAGAACCATAAGCTCATACATATGTAATGAAGCATGAGTATTACTGAGCAATGAGGTTTAGTCGTCATGTCATAACCAAAATTTATATAGGCATGATTTCCTAAACATGACAAACACATATATTGTAGCAAAAAAATAATAAAAGCATAATTATTCAAATATATTTCAAATTATTTCAATGCATAACAATATACTTAATCCAAGCATATGCAAGTATTTAAACATATATTTCAATCAAAATCATATAAGCATATGCAAAAGCATTTCAAATAATATATAGCAATATACCCAATTCAAAAAGATATACAAGTTGTTAGGCACAATATGATACATGCTATCTTAATGATCTTAATCAATAAATATGTATAAAATTTCAAATCATAAGTTCATAATCTATGAGTCAAAGCAATTTAAAGATCAAGAAATCAATATAGTCAACTCATAGCCATGTTCAAAGATTTTATCTTAAATAAATATTCATATATTAAAACATTATTAGTCGCATTAAAGCAAATAAGAACTAGGCATGATATCAATCAAGGTGCATTAATCAATCTGAGCTTTCAAGAATGTTAAGACAATATTTATCAAATAGCTTGGTGACTAATTTGTGTAATGAGTTCATATATTCAAGCACAAAATCATATATTTGCACATAAAAACATTCAAAGCAATCAAAGTATATATATATATATATATATATATCTTAAGCACATATCAAAGCAAGCATATATAAAAGCATATACTAAACATTATGTATGGTCTACTTGTAATAAGATAAAACAATCAATTAGTCATAAACCTATAATGTTTAGATTCAACAAATTTACCTCTATCCTTGTTAAGCTTTGTTGTTGTGCTCATTTGGTTTTGAATTCTCCAATCTACTTTATTTGAGCAAAACTAGGCTTAATTGATGAAGATTTCTTGCTTTGCTTGCTCTACTTGAAATCATAAAAAGAATGTTGACCCATTCATGCTCATTTTAAGTTTTCCTTGTATAGACTTAGAAAAATTCTTGACAAAGAAATATTCATAAATAGCATCAAGAATACCAATTGATAAAGATTATACCAACCGTTAGAAAATGAATTTCATATCCCAAGTCATAGGCCAAAAAAAAATTATCCATTTAGCATAAGTTGCCAATTGCAAGGGAGATACATTTTATTAAAACAATATCATTAACTTAAGCTATAGGCTATATATCACATTAAACATCAAACACTACAAACAATTTTCCATATACTAATGCTTGGTTATATTGACAATCAAATTTCGTTAGTAAAAATGACTTTTATTGATAGATTTTTAATACTGTCAGACTATACCATACTTATACCAACACTTTATTTAAACGTTGGTATAAATAAACTTTTTTTAATAGTATATGACTATTCGTTAGTATAAATATGTTATATATTGACAGTTATTAATGTAACCATTAGTATAGGCTCAAAACAAAAAAAAAATATTGGCTTACGAAAAATTGAATGGGATTATTGAAGGCGTTTTTGGCCAAAAACGAAAAACGCCTTCAATAATCTATAAAAAAAATTTTTGGAAGGGATTATTGAAGACATTTTTGGCCAAAAATGTCTTGAATAATCCTTTAGAAAAAATTGAATAGGATTATTGAAAGCATTGTTGGCCAAAAACACCTTGAATAATCCCTTAACAGAGTAGCTCAATTGGTTAGAGTATACGGTTATTAATCATAAAGTCGTAGGTTTGATCCCTCCCTCTAGCATTTTGAGGGTTTTTCAAGGGATTATTTAAGGTGTTTTTGGCCAAAAATGCCTTCAATAATCCATACAAAAAAAATTTATTAAGGGGATTATAATAATCCCTTAGAAAACCCTCAAAATGCTAGAAGGAAGGGTCGAACCTACGACCTTATGGTTAATAGGTGTATACTCTAATCAACTGAGCTGCTCTGGTGTTTTTGTTAAGGGATTATTCAATGCGTTTTTGGCCAAAAATGCCTTTAATAATCTAATTCAATTTTTTTGTAAAAGATTATTCAAGGCATTTTTAGCCAAAAACGCCTTCAATAATCCAAAAGAAAGTGGTAGGGGATTATTCAAGGCATTTTGGCCATAAACACTTTGAATAATCCCTTACCATTTTTTTAGATTATTCAATTCAAGGCGTTTTTGGTAAAAAATGCCTTGAATAATCTTTTAACAAAAACACGGGAGTAGTTCTGTCAGTTAAAGTATACGGTTATTAACCATAAGGTCATAAGTTCAATCCCTCTCTGTAACATTTTGAGGGTTTTTTAATGGATTATTTAAGACATTTTTTGCCACAAACACCTTCAATAATTCCTTCAATAAAATTTTTTGAGGGATTATTTAAGATATTTTTTGCCACAAACACTTTCAATAATTCCTTCAATAAAATTTTTTGGGTGCACTATTGAAGATATTTTTGGTGAAAAATGCCTTAAATAATCCCTTGAAAAACCCTCAAAATGCTATTAAGAAGGATCGAACCTATGACCTTATGGTTAATTAGTGTATGCTTTAACCGACTAAGCTACTTCAGTGTTTTTGTTAAGGAATTATTCAAGGCGTTTCTGACAAAAAGTGCCTTCAATAATCCAAAAAAAAAAAATGACAGCGGATTATTCAAGGCATTTTTGGCTAGAAACACTTTGAATAACCACATTTAATTTTTATGAGGGGATTATTCAAAGTGTTTCTTGCCAAAAAAACCTTGAATAATAAAAAAAAAATAGAGGATTATTCAAGGTATTTTTGGCCAGAAATACCTTAAGTAATCCCCTTCAATAAAAATTAAATGGGATTATTTAAGGCATTTTTGGCTAGAAATGTCTTGAATAACCCCATTAAATTTTTTGTAAGGATTATTGAAGGCGTTTTTGGTGAAAAACTCCTTGAATAATCCAAAAAATGCGAGCTTCTAAAATTAAATTATTTTCTTTACTTCCACCTCTCACCGATTCTACATACTTAATCTTCACCTCCCACTAACTCTCTTGACTCGTCAGTACCCGTAGTCTCATTAACTTTATAAACTTAAACCCATCAGCACCCATTTTATTTTAAAGTTGAATTAAAGTTGAAGCATCAAGACTCTCGTCATTTCTTAAAGGTATTTTTCATTTTCTGCATTTCAATTTTGTGTGATCAAGCATGCTTTTTTTTTTTTTTTGTATTTTTGGCTATATTAGATGAATCTAGGTTCATAATATATATAAAGGATTTGAGGTTGAGCCATTAGTAATAGCACCAGGAGGATTCTTTGATGCCAACTGGTTTACACAATTTTGTACAAAAAACACCCAAATCTCTACAAGTAGTGACTCAACACATTTGCAACCTTGGTGTAGGTACAATAAAATAGTAAATTGCATTGTTTAAAAAATATTTCCTGGAATTTAGTTATTAAATTATATATTTTCTTTGTATGTAGGTAATAATAATCATCTTATTAACAAAATCCTAGATCCATCTTATCTAGATAGTGGGCAGTAGCCCTTTAAAGACCCTCTAACAATTCTAAAGAATTCAACAACTTTAGAGTTACTTAGGTTGGTGAAGCAAGGGAAGCCTATAATAGTGGACAAAATCTTGTCTACAATTCATTTGTTTATAGTTTCTAGTATGCTTGGCTTGACCTTGGAAACATTTCCTATGTTAATTGACTAGAAAAAGCTTAATTTGACATGGAATTCTTTATTAGAGTTTACTAATTAAATAGGTATTCAAGCCAACTTGGGATGGCATCATCTTACTTTGGGGAGTTGTTTATTTACTTTGAGCACCATTTTTGTATACATTCAATTATAGATATTAATGTTCTTTTTTTTTATTTGGTATAATGATGTTAGTTCTTGACTTATTTTAAATTTGTGGATTATAAAACAATTTGATTGTTGTTTTATTTCAAATGTTATTAAATATTTTTACTTTTTTGTGTTTTTTTTTTACTTTATATGAAACTATATCATATTATGATTATAAATAAATTAATATTAATAATTGAAAATATAATTCAAAAAAAGAGTTTTTACCGAGGCCTTAATATTTATACTAACACATTTTGCTATTAAAATAATTTAGGCTATACTAACAATCATCACGGACCGTCGGTAAAAGTTAAAATGCATAAAGCTATACTGACAGGCATTAACCGTTAATAAAAGATATACTGATGAAGACATCATTGGTATAAGTTAAAAAAATTAAAACATACAAGTCTATACTAACGAAAACAACTATTGGTAAAAGGTATAATGCAGAACTCACAATAGTTGCAATACCAATAGCTATACATATAATGATGGACTAAAACCATCAGTATATCTCTGTTAAATATTTTGACAGCTTAAAAATTGTCAATATAAGTCTATACTAATAAGGGATATACTAACGGTTATAAATTTATCAGAATAGATATTTTGACCTTTAGTAAAGGGTTTATTGTGCTATACCGACGGATTTTTAAGTTTTATTAATGATTTTTTAAGTGTCAGTATAGAACAATTTTCTTGTAGTGAAATTTTCACAATATTGGCACTAAAGCTAAAGTTCTCATATAATGTGCAACCATAAATCCTTTTAGGCCACTTATAAACACAAAAAAGACATATCTAATATTCAAATGTATTCAAGAAATCACAAAAGAATATGTCAAAACTAATTAGGTCATATAAAAATTAAAAACTCAAACAAAACATATTTATCATCCAAACATATATTTAAGAAAATTTCAACACAAAAAATATATATATGTTTACACAAGTAATAGGCCATAAGGAACAATGACTTAAGGCAAATATAAGCACTATAAGAAAATTATTCACTTAAGTCATGTTGCAAATATGTCAAGTCAAACCAAAATCATATTCATATAAGTATATAACTTGACAAGCACAATAGATGAACTAACAATATATTTCATTTAAAAACAAGTTCTTCATCATACATCAAATTAAAAGCAAAAATCAAGAAATAAGTCAAATAAGTGCAAAAGTAAGCATATTTCAAAAATATTTCACAAAATCAAAAAATAAACAATTTAAGCATTTTAACTCACAATCATTAATTTCATAAAAATCATATATGTAGCACTAAACTCATTTAAGCAAATTTCTTTGTGCCAAACAAAATAGAAAGAACCATTCAAAGCTTAATAAGTCTAAGATTTTGATTTTTGACACTTTAAAACTCATTTTTGCTCAGAAAATACCTTGAAAAAAATCTCATAACTTGTCAAACTCATTTTTAACCATCTTTAAATATTCTAACAAATTTCAAATAACGAAAAAATTGTTTAAGTGAGGATTTGGCCTTAGAAACAAAGAAATAAAAAGTCAACTTTTAAACCCCATATTTCCTTGAAAAAGGCTACTAAGATTAGCAAATATGTTAAAAATATATTTTAAGCTCTTTAAACCATTTAGAAAAGTTTTATATCATGTCAATAAAAATTCATTACAAATCTCAACTATCAATCATATTTATTATAGGGATTTATTCTTGAATGAAAAAATTTTAGACGAACTATCAATTTGTTGAAAGTTTGGGTTCCATTTGTTTTACTGAAAATAGTTTTTTAAGAATAATTTTTGGAAAATAGACTTATTTTCTAAAAAATATAATTTTTTTTTGTTTGAATGATCCTTTGAAAAATATTTTTTTTGCGTTTGAATTTTTTACAGGAAAATCAGTATTTCTATTAAAATAATGTTCTTCACATAACTAGTTAAATAATATTTTTACACTTATTTACAATAATAAATATCATAAATATAAAAATAACAATTAATAATTAAAAAATATAACACAATAAAATCATTATAATAAGATCCTACAAACTTAAAATATAATAAAAATAGTTTATAATTTATTTTTACACAAATGATAGTCTTAAAAAATTTGCAAACTATGTCCATAATAATATAAATTGTAGGATTTTATCTAAATAAAATAGTTTTTAGGTGTACAAAATAATTAATATTGCTAGTAGACATAATAAACCTACAATAACCATAATTAGCCTACACAAAGAAATTATTTCTATTCAAATTTTATTAACATAACTATATTAAAATGTTCAAAATTATTTATTATTAAAATACTGAAATTAATTATTTTTTATTAAAATTATTATGTATTTTAATAATAATAGTTAATATTAAATTATGAAATTATTATTCACATTAATATTTTAAAATATTTAAAATAGCATTATTTTCTTGAAATATTATTCTATTTATATTATAATATTTTTAATATTATTTATTATTTAAATTTTAAAAATATTTACTATTAAAATATTTATATTGAAAATGTTTATTATTAAATTGTAACAAATGTATTATTTATTTATATTTATTATTAAAATAGTCATATAAATATATTTGTCAATAAGATATAAAAATAATATATCTTAAATTAAAAATATCAAAAAATAATTAAAAATAGTCATCGTATTAAAATAATATTACTATATTAAACAATATTAATTATAAAAATAATAAAAAATTACTATATAAATATTTATTATTTATTATTAAAATAATAATATAATATTATTTTATTGAACTTTTAAAATATTTATGTTTAATAATATACAAAATGCAAATATTTAAAATTAAAATTTATAAAATTTTAAATATATCAATATTAATATTTTAATATTTTGATAATTTTTAATTAAACTCAAATAAAATTACTTTTTATTAATGTAATATTGTTTTGGATCAAATCAAATTAAACTCGAACTTAAATAATCATATCTAAAGTTTATCTTAATTAACATTATTAAAGCAATTTAAATTAAAATATTAAAAAAATTTTAATATTAATATTACAATTTTTAATAAAAATTAAATAAAATATTTTTATTAAAAAATAATATTCTAGCTCGAGTCAAATTAAGCTTGAACCCCAAATATCATGTTAAAAAGAAAAGATAATTTTAAAAAAAATGATCTTGTTTTTAATTGACCAACAAGAAATTTTCTATTGACGAGTCAATTTGTTGCCAAATAAACATAAGGATATAATGATCATTTTCTAAAAATTATTTTTTATGAAACAAATGTTAATATCTATAACTTATATTTTGCACCTTGTCTGATAAGTTCATCAATTGATCCAGTCCTCAAATTTTCAGATGTTTGCAAGAGCTTGATCTAATCGAAATCAGTTGCAAAATTTTCATCCATGTACATAATTAATTAAGAAGAGGTCCAGAAATCACACATGCTAAAACAAGCAGTCAAGAATCGACAAATAAAAAAAAAAAAAAAAAAACAAACAAACAACTTAATACTGTAAATTTAACATTGGAGTAATGCAACCGGCCAACCATCAATTTCCACCCAGGAAAGAACGGCCCAAATTGGGGGATTTTTTTTTTTTTTTTTGAGCTATCGAGATAACAACTCAAGGGAAACCGAAAATTTATCAGTTATTCTTAAACCACAAACAACAAATGACAATATTTGCAAGAAACAAGAAACATGAAAAACCAAAACATTTAAACGGAGGTAAACATCCATAACTCCAAAGGGACCAGCATTAGCGAGACTGACAACTCAATTTTGCCATCTATGCCTGCAATTGCGTACAAATATCATCACAGGTAAATATAAGGTAGGAGAAACAGAAGCCCAAAAGGCTACAATTTGCAACTTTAGGTTTAACTACAATCAGTCATCTGCATGAGCTTACCTTGTTTGCAATGTTGTTTGAGAGCCAGTCCAGTCCTTCATACAGTCCTTCACCAGAAGTGGCGCATGTGCTCTGGATATACCTGCAAAATATATTATATTGAGGGTGACATACAAATCCACAAACAGAGATGGTCACATACAGAGACAAGGAGAGACAGAGAATTGTTCATCTCACCAGTGGCGCTGGCGGAGAGAATGAAGACCAAGCTTGTCAGTAATCTCAGCAGCATTCATAGCATTAGGAAGATCTTGCTTGTTTGCAAATACTAGCAGCACAGCATCCCTCAACTCATCCTGACAATGCACATAAAATAATACATTAAATTTCGAAATGAAGCCCCTTCCAGAGTGCAGCTTTTACTAATTTCACAACCGTGTTCATCAGAACCATTGCACCAGTGATAAAAAATTTTATGCTCAAGTACCTCATTCAACATCCTGTGCAACTCATCTCTAGCTTCAACCACACGATCACGATCATTGCTATCAACCACAAAAATAAGTCCTTGTGTGTTTTGGAAGTAATGTCTCCACAATGGTCGGATCTATGTAAAAAATCAAAGCAAATAAGCCAGCTGAATAATTAAGATAAACAGAAAAAACCATAAACACTTTTTCATTATTCTAACAAGATCTAATATATACTCAAAACATAAGGTCCAATAGTGACAGCTAAGTATCCACCTTTGCATATACCTAACAGACATCTCGCATGTATTCTCTACTTTCATGGAACCATACACATTCAGGTTATCAAGATGCTTAATTGGTGATGGAACATTTGAGACAAACACAATCCCATCAACGCTCAAAAGCGAGCCAAAAAATATAAAACAATAGCTAAGAAAGTAATAAACAGAACATATCCACAGACAACCTAGGTTTTTCCTCTAATGAAATCTTTGCAGTTAACATTAACATGTTTGAATAAAAAATAAACCTTGTTACCTTGTCCTGGCCACCAACATCCCAAACAGTGAAGCTGATGTTCTTGTATTCCACTGTCTCAACATTGAAACCTACAAGATTACAATATATCATAGTTAACCACATCCTTCTTCGAAACAAAATTCATTTGAATAACAAATGTTAAACTTTACAAGGCAGACAAAGGGACTTACCAATGGTGGGAATGGTAGTGACAATCTCTCCCAACTTCAGCTTATAAAGAATGGTGGTTTTACCAGCAGCATCAAGCCCAACCATCAGTATACGCATCTCCTTCTTGGCAAAAAGCCGGCTGAATAGCTTTGTGAAAGACAGGCCCATTTTTCACGTCTGCCAAACACCAAAATCCACATATCAATTTCCAAAAATCATCAATATAATTTGAAAATAAAAATAAATAGTAGTATTTAAAATCAGAGCGGATCCAACGGCCAGAATTCAGAATCAACAAAAGATCGTTCAAGGAACAATCGGAAACGAAACAGACCCGAATTGATCGAGATCAACACATAAAAGTCTAAATCAGATCTATTACGACATAATTCAATTCGAAAAATGAAGATTCGAGCAATTTAACGAACTTACGACGCTTCCAAGACTCAGATCAGATGAAACTACACAAGGAATTGAAAATTCAAGACATTTAAACAATTTTAAAACAAAATTGAAGTCAAATTTTAAGAATTATCTAAATTAAAGCAAATTAAGTGAGAAATGAAAATCTTTTTTGGTTTTGGGATGACAGAGAGAGAAACTTGCCTGAGAAAAATGCGAGCGGTTATTACGCGTAGTCGAACAAAGGAGAGTAGCGAAGTTCTACACCCCCCCCCCCCCCCCCTCTCTCTCTCTCTCTCGATATGAAAGAAGCTGTCCTTCAGTATTTTACGCGGATTTGTAGATTGGGTACTTATAGATCCAAACAGGATCTTACTTTGACGGAACGCCGTGACATTTCAGAAACTTTTAGTTGTTCGTTAGCTTGGTCCTTTATGACGTCGTTATGGCGACGCTTGATTTGCACGCGTTGTAGATCGCTCTGTTTGGTAAATGGGAGGTCGGTTTCCCTCGCGCGGATAGAGAATTTAAAATAATTGAATAATAATTGTTTTTTATTACTTATTATTTATTTTACATTTTTAGTTTTTCGCGAGTCCCTTAAACACCTGAGTTCTCAATTTTGACGTTATTATAGCGTACGAGAAATTTTGAAAACGAAAAACATTTTAAACACTTTATTTTCTTGTAATAGTAATTCAAATTTTTAATTATACATAATTTTTTTATTTATATGATTTTAATTTAATAATCATCGACATGAAGAAACTAAGATCTAGATTCACTTATCTTAATTCATCTTAAACAAGAATATTAGTTTAAATTGATTCAATTAATCAAAATTGATTGAATTTGATTAAAACATTTTGATTAGTTAAACTTTTGTAATTATCGATTAAATAAATTAATTTAATTGATTAATTTGATCAATTTTTTTTAAAATTAATGATCAAATTTTGTTTTAATAAATTTTTAAATATATTATGCATAATATAAATATATTTAAAAAATATTTGGTATTTGTATTTTTAAAAATGATAAATCTAACATTAATGATAAAATTATAATGTGAATTTTATTGATTGAAAATTATTACAAAATTATTATTCAAAATTGATGATAAAAGAATGACAAAAAAATTTTGATTTTTCAATTGAACCAATCTAATTGACTAACTTTATGACGGTTCATTTATTTTCAATTGTTAAAAATAGATCAATCATCAATTTTGTTATTTTCATGAAAAATTAATTAAACTAATTTTTTTTATTTTTAAAATCAAACTGATTAATTATCCAGCCCTAATCCTTCTATTAAGCTTATTAGTCCCAATTGGTAAAGTTTATTTACTGTAGTTTCAAAATTATTTGGCACGGAGATTTTGATTCTTAAACAACTGTATCTATTCTTTTCAAATATTTCTTCTATAGAATAAAAATCAAAATTAAACTAATCTTAAAACTTTTAAAATTATTGAAAATCCAATATGATAACTCTAAACAAAATATTTTAGATAATCCTAAAAAATCTATGCCAAAACTGAATAAAGACATCCATCAATTCTTGTGGTACGTATACCTCCCTCGTCGGTCAAAATATCCATCACCGTTCTACGTTTTTTTATAAAATTTAAGCTTTGATCTCACAGATTTCTTGAAAATTATTATGAAATTTTGAAGAGATTTAATCAATCATAAAATCTTACCTTATAATAAGAAATAAAATTTATTTTAAAATACTTTAATTAATGAATTTGATTTTAGTTGAAATTTTTTTATTGTGATTAAATCATGTTAAAATTTCATGATAATTCAGCATGGAATGAGATTAAAACTCTGTATTCAATATAATGAATAAACTAAAAATCATGAAATTAAAACTCATTTTTAAAAAGTAACTCGAATCTAATAACATGTTTAGATTAAAGGAAAGGGAGATAAAAGAAACGAATGAAAATGAAACAAAAGGAAAACAAGAATCCTTTTCCTTATTTGTATATGACATAAACAAAAATAAAAAAAAATGACATCATACATAGCTCCTCTTGGTTTCTTTCAACTTTGTTCATTTTTTAATTACCTCAAATTAGGGGAAAAGGAATGAAAAGGTAAAGAATAAAATTTTTAAAATATAAAATGATTATTATATCCCTATTAATTTTTTTAAATTAAAAATGTATGATTTTGAACTCAAAAATTAAATTGAAAATATAAAATATTATTTAATAATAAATTTATTGTCTCCATTTTTTTTCTTATTTTTATAAATCTCATAAATTTCATTTATGACTATTATTATGAAGAAATAAAAGAAAATTGAAAACATCGAATATGTTACATAAACATATAAATGTTATAGTAAAAACAAAGATTATTAAAAGTTATAATCGAAAAAAAATAATGTAATAAATCATTTCTTTCCCTTTTAATTATTTAACCAAACAATTGTTGTTAAGATTCTTTTATTTTTTTTCTTTTATTAATTTTAGTTATCCACACAAAGAGTACATATATCCTTTCCTTTCTTTTAAAAAGCCTTCTTTTCCTTTCCTTTCTTTAAATCTAATTCAATTAGTAATTTGCATAAATGAATATGGAATTTTAACTTACTTACACTCAACTCAAATCAACAATTGCATTTTGCATATGTTGAGAAAATATGAAATAGATAAATATTTTATTCTTATATATTTATCTATTCCATATATAATATATGTAAAATATGAAATTTGTAATATTACAATGATATTAACACATAAACGTAAAACATATAAGATTCAAGTTTCGAGTAGAATCTCTTCAAGAATTTGGTTTCTGTGGGAGGAGTCATAGTTTTGTCCGATGCAAGAGTTTCTTCCCTTGGGATCACCAATAGGAGTTGGTCTTTGGTGGTTGGTTTTAGTATGGGAATTTGTAATAGTCTCTGAGACAGTGGAGGGTCAAGGGGACGAAGTGATTAGGATGGAAGATGATTTGGATCAACTGTGGCAGCAACTGTCCTTCACAAAAGAGGAGAAGGTAGGCGTGGAAGTGAGTGAAGGAATTGATACAATAGAAACGGGGGACGAAGATAAGTGGCTGGCAGGCAAGCTCCCTACCGTAAGGCACTTCAACAAGGATGTGATTATTGTTGGGAATATTGACTCAAATCCCATAAGAGATTCGTTTGAGATTTGTTAGAGATTTGTTTGGGATTTGTCAGATATTGCTTGATGGACAAGAAGACTTGCAAAAGAAGAATTCCAAGAGAAAGATGATTCTTAATAGGTAAGTTTGACTTGCAAGAGAAGAATTCTAAAAGGAAAGGGATTCTTAATAGGCAAGTTTGACTTACAGGAGAAGAATTCTAAGAGGAGAGGGATTCTTAATGGGCAAGTTTGTATGGTTATAAATAGGTGAAGTCTCTACAGGGTTAGGTATGAGAAAAAGATGTAAGAGAGTTGTAGGGTTTTGTGGGATAGACACCCCACAGGAGTATTGGGGCTTTACGTCTTATGGGTGTGTATGTTTGTTTATGAGTGGACTAAAGGAGACTGAGAGGGTCCATATAGGTATGATGTATGGGAGCATATGGGTATGTGTTTGGTCATGTTGAAAGGGTGCACAAGGGTTTGAGTTTGTGTTTATTTGGGTTTAGAATACTCCATAAGACTAGAGGAGATTGAGAGTGTCTTATGAGTATTGATTGTTGAGTGAGGTTGATGATTTGATGTATGTTTGTAATTCTCTACAACTAGTGGATCTTGTTTCTCATCCGTGGATGTAGGTCAATTGGACTGAACCACGTTAAATTATTGTCTCTTATGTGTTTGCTTTATTGTTTGATTTCGCTTCCGTTGGTGTGATTGGATTGGAGTCTTTTAGCCCAACAATTATCAGTATGTTTAAGATAGTATGGAGACTGACAAAGACTGTTGACATTGTGTGTCTTGAAGAAAACATCTTCCTATTTAAGTTTGGTACAAAAAATGATAAAAGATGGGTCATTGAGGGATCGCCTTGGTCATTTAAGAAGCATCTTTTATTTATGGAGGAATATGATAGAAAGTTGAGGCCTGATGGGTACAAATTTGATACAATTCCCTTTAGGTATGAGATCTCAGAAGGTTGCTGAAAGTGTTGGTAAAAACCTAGGTAAATTGATTGTCATAGATGGATCTTTGGAGACAAGGGGATAGGCCAGATTCATACGACAAAGGGTGGAGATATAGCCTAGTTATAGACCCAATTGACCTGAATAATAGGAGGTGGAAGGAGGACGAAATACAACAAATTTTTCAGTAGAAGATGCGAAGTTGATATGCTGTATTCCACTGGGATGCCTTAGTAAAGAAGATCAACTCATACGGGTATAGGAAAGGAAAGGTGAGTTCACGGTAAGAAGTGCATATAGGCTTCTCATCAGTTCCACTGGGGATGGCACTAATGATGGTGCTAGCAACGGCTTCTGAAAATACCTACGGCAGCTTAACATACCTGCAAAAATAAATATCTTAAATTGGTGTCTAAATAATGGGATTCTGCCAGTTTTTAACAACCTGAGGAAGGGAATAGAGGTTCAATATGTATGCCCGAAATGTGGACAAGAAAAAAAAATAATGATGCATGTGATCAAACGATGCAGGTCGGCAAGTGACATCTAGAAAATGGGATGCTGAGGAGATGAATGGTCTAATGCAGATATTGAAAGTGAAAAGGGATAATTGAGTAATTTGTTTGAGAAAGGAGACCAAAACAGCTTGGAAATGGGACTGACAATATGCTGGGTGATATTGCATAACAGGAATGTGGATTTAAAAAACAATGTATGTAAAACAGCTAAAGAAACCATGGCATATGTGCCGTAATTTCTGGAAGGATACAGAGAAGCTTAAGTACGGTTTGGTTTGCAAATCATGCAGGAAACTACAAATTGGAGAGCCCCAAAAGATGGCTATGTTAAGGCAAACTTTGATGGAGCACTTAAGGTGGATAAATATGTGTGTGGGATTGGGGTTGTAGTGAGGGATGGAATGGGCAAGGTGCTAGGGGCCTGCTCAAACAGAGCAAAGTAGGTTAGAGATCTAGTCGTTGTAAAGGCTCTAGCTTTGAACACAGCAATTGATTTCTCCAAACAGCTGGGTATATAATCGATTATAGTGGAAGGGGATGCTCTAGAGGTGGTGAACTAGCTAATGTCTGAGGAGGAGAATCTATCGAAGATTGGAGAACTTATCTAGGATCCAAAAACCTTGAGGCAAAGTTTTAGGCACTTTTCAGTTGTTC
Organism: Durio zibethinus; assembly: GCF_047325235.1. Taxonomy (NCBI): domain Eukaryota; kingdom Viridiplantae; phylum Streptophyta; class Magnoliopsida; order Malvales; family Malvaceae; genus Durio; species Durio zibethinus. The sequence continues at coordinate 30,725,554 of NC_143164.1, read as the reverse complement.
AAACTAAAAGCGAGGCAAATGGAGCTGCACACAAACTAGCAAAGCATGTAAGTACATCACCAGCAGAGGAATTACAATGGTTCGATGAATGTCCTTTTAGGCCAAATAGCCCCAGTTCCATCACATGAGCGAAAGCGAAATCAAATAATCAATCAAGCAAGCACAAAAGATAATAATTTAACGTGATTCAGTCCAATTGACTTACGTCCACAAATGAGAAACAAGATTCACTAGTTGTAGAGAATTTCAAACATACAAATCATATAAATCACTCAACAATCAATACCATAGGCCCTCTCATTCTCCTCTAGTCCTATAGAGTATTTTCAACCTAAACAAACACAAACCCTTGTATACCCATGCACCATACTTATATGGACCCTTTCAGTCTCCTTTAGTCAACTCATAAATATTCAAACATACACACCCATAAGATGTAAATCTCTAGTAGACTTATGGTGTGTCTACTTATAAAATCCTACAACTCTCTTATATCTTTTTCTCATACCTAACACTATAGAAACTTCACTTACTTATAAGCATTCAAACTTGTCTATTAAGAATCTTTTTTCTTTTAGAATTCTTCTTTTATAAGTCAAACATGCCTATTATTGCAAGTCTTTCTGTCCATCAAATAATATCTAGCTGATCTCAAATAAATCTCTTATGGGATTTGAGTCAGTATTCCTAACGATCTCCACCTGAAATCAAATTCTATCAAATCATCTATCTTTGTGCTAGACATTCTCGGCTTTACCTGTAATGAAAGTTTCACAATCAGCTTCTCTTGTATGTCTTCACGTTTCATGCAAACTAATTTTTAAAACATGAACTTGAACTTCTTCTTTAAGTCGAGCTCTTTTGGACCTGCATCTTCCTATGGCTCGAACCTTCAGCTCTTCTCACGTCTCAAACTTTCAATTGTGATATCACTTGTTAGGAATCACGACAGCTCTAATACCACTTGTTAGGGATCACCACAGCTTTAATACCACTTGTTAGGCCAAATAGCTCTAATTTCATCACATCAGTGAAAGTAAAATCAAATAATCAAGCAAGCAAGCACAAAAGACAACAATTTAATATGATTTGGTCTAATTGACCTACGTCCACGGATTAGAAATAATATCCACTAGTTGTAGAGAATTACAAATATACAAATCATATCAACCACTCAACAATTAATATCCATAGGCCCTCTCAATCTTCTTAGAATTGTGGAGTATTTTCAACTCAAACAAACACAAACCTTTGTATACCCATGCACCATACCTATGTTGACCATCTCAATCTCCTCTAATCCACTCATAAATATTCAAACATATACTCTCATAAGATATAAATCTCCAATAGTCTTACGAAGAGTCTACCCAAAAAATCTTACAACTCTCTTACATTTTTTTCTCATATCTAACCCTATAAAGACTTCACATATTTATAAACATACAAACTTGCCTACTAAGAATCTCTTTCTTTTTAGAATTATTCTTCTGCAAGTCAAACTTGCTCATTAAGAATCTTTTTTCTCTTAAAAATTCTTTTTCTACAAGTCTTCTTGTCCATCAAGCAATATCTAGCTAATCCCAAAAAGATCTCTTATGTGATTTGAGTCACTATTCCTAACATGTCCTACCATTATCTTTGATGTAATATTTGCTAAAAGCACAATTTTATAAACCAATGAATTTATATTTAAAAAATAAAACATATAACATATTTTTTTTGTTTTCACAAAACCTAAATATAATTTTTATTAAAAGTTTTAAAGTATATCATTTTCATTTTTTTCTATGATTTTTTTAATATGTTTACTATTGTCTATTCTCTTTCTTTTTTTCTTCTTTTCTAAATATAATAGAGATAGATGATTGATGAGGTTGCTAGAAACATTTTTCCTTACATTTTTCATCCTATTAACATAGATTAATATCAAAGGCGTTAATGAACCCCATAGTTCATATCCATGAACCGATGTATTCAGTTCAGAACCTCAAGTAGAGTGTACACAAACAAAAAAAGGTTCATGATCGTATAACACCAAACCAAAAGCATTAACTAAGGGTAAAGAACATGTTAATATTGACGTTAATGATAGCAGGCAAGCAAAATAGGCCATCATTACACACCTTTTACAGATGCAAAAAACACATAAAATTTTAGCCCTAACGGAAGGACCCTCTTACCCTTTTAGGCATATTTCTCAAAAATAACATTCAATAATTTTTATTTTCTTCTTTATGGATTTCTCCACCTTTTCTCTTTTAAGCACAATGAATGTTGGAATAAAGTTATATAAAATTGAAAAAAGCATAATCTTTTTTATTATTCAATTAGTTTTATTGACTAAATTGTGATAAGATGGAAAGTTTCATGACTGATACTTTTCCTAAATTTATCTTTTATTCACCATCAAATAATTTATATAGAACAATGGCAATATCCTAATCATGGATTAAAATAGCAGAAGCATAATGAAATAACAATCGCGATGTCATGATATCATTATTGCTCATCACTATTATCGAGAAATAGACAATTGTTAAATTAAAATAAAATCAAAATGATGCATCGTGACTGTTGAAAAATGGCATAACAAGGAATAGTAAAAATAATGGTCCGTTATTACTGCTATTCCCGTTTCTCGTCACCAATTCTTAATAAAAAAAAAATATCCAAATCAATATCCAAAAATCGATCTCTAAAAGGAAAAGAATCAAAATATATTATAAGTTTAAAACTCCAAAAGGCAAAAAGACAAACTCTCAATCTCAAACAAAAACAATATCAAATATTTAAACTATCAATCAACAACTCTAAAGGCCTTATTTGCTCAATTTACAAAAACCTAAATTTAAGTCAATCTTAATCAAGAATTAAGATCAAAGAACAAGTAATTAAAGGTAAGAGTAAGTTAAATTATCTTTTTTGTTGAAAAATTATTGTTGAATTTGCCAATTTGGATCTTTATGAGAGAGAGAAAGATAAGAATGAAGCTCCAAGCAGCATTTAAGATTGGAGGTAGTGGCAGTGGGAAATAATAGAGGCTAAAGGGGATGAGGGGTGTGTAAGAAAGTTGAGATTGGCCGACTAGGGACTAGGTTTTGTGGAAAATCTTGAGATGCTAGGGAAGAGAGATTAGAACCTAGATAAAGGGGTGAGAGTGGTGAAAAACTGGTTTGGACATCTGGTGAGTGAAGGAGGCTAGAACAGGTGAAAGGCAAGTGGTGAGAGGTGAGATACGTGAGAGATTGAATGCAAAAGAAGTACTTAAAAGTTGAAGGAATTAGGGAAAAGCCTAAAAGAATTATCAAGGTCAGAACGCAATCTAAGACGTGAGGTGGGATAGGTAGTCCAATGAGGCAACGCAAGTTTTTTTTAATTTGGTATTTAATTTTATTAAAATATAAATTTAAAAATTTTTATTGAAAAATTTTTTAGAGCAAATCTAGTTAGAGAGATTGAGAGAAGTTTCTAATTGAAAAAATTAAGGGATTAATAATTTAATATGATATATATAGTAATTTTAGATGAAAAATTTTGGTAAAGTTTTTGTATAAGTTATGTAAAAATAATTAGAATTAAATATTATATTTTGATTTTGTTATTATTAATTTATGATTTCGTATTTCAAATTTAGTAATTTTTTTGTTATTTTGATATTTATATTATTGTCAATTTTTTTGCTATTAGATTAATTCTAATTAAATTATTATTATTATGTAATTATTGAATTTTTTATAATTATTGAAGATTCTATTCATTTATAATAAATTCAAAGTAATTTGTGGTAAAAAAATCTTACATCAATTAATTTGTAAAAAAGATTAAGTTGCTTAATAAATTGAATGTTTCATGATCTATTACTCTTAAAATTAAAAACAAAAAATTAAAAAATTTAACATAGATTTAGTTTTGAATAACAAAATAAGTAACATTAATATTTTAAATATAAGTTTATTTTGTTTTTATACAAAATAGCAAGCATGCCATCACATGAAGAGTTCTAGAGTAACGGAATAAAAGGCGTGCCAAGTGATGATATTGTATACCTATGCCAAATACCAAAAAAAAAAAATATGTTTCATGTGAACTTTGTGACAAAGTTGTAAAATAAGGAATAACACATTTCAATGAACACACTGCTCATAAAACTAGTAATATTGTACCATGCCCCAAAGTTATTAGTATATTATGCTTTTATAATTCTTTTGAAAATATTATTGTTAATTTCTCAATAAAATTTATAAAATTACATAAGCATGTGCAACTATTTTTTTTCTTTTTTAAACTATATTATTACTAGATATGGTAAGAGAAAGTATGATGAAACTTTTTGAAGAAAACAAATAAAAGAAAGTTGACAACAAAAGGAGAAAAAATGAATTCTTTTTCTAATTAAGAGGAAAAGAGTATGATTATGAAGGATTTATTAATAAAGACATCGTTACTGGGCAAACCATGCGAGATAATAATCAATCACAACATGAATGGCATAAAAGACAAGAATTTAGACAGAGAACTAGTTGTTAGAGTAATATATATGGAGAATGATGAAACTCTCATGGCTCGTTGCTGAATTTTATGAAAGAATAAGAAAATCAACTCTAAGTGAGTTTGAATTTTTATTAAGGAGAGTTATACTTGACTTGGTTAGAAATAAGAGTTTAAAGCAACTAAAAATAAGTGATTCATTTTTAAAAACATTAAAAGGAAGATAGGTGAATCAACATCAAAACTTTTTATATATGATCGACTTCTTTTTCAGTTAGCAAACTCTTCACGGTTGCATAGTTCACTTTTTGTGGTATCAGAAGTTGGCTAACCTGTAAAATTTCTAATACTTTTAAGGTTTTAGATGTATATTAGAGTTTGAATATCAACAAGTCCATAAATGGATTACTGAATTAAAGGCACCTAGGAATGAATTTGGTGCCACTTTAATGTGTGAAAGTTGGACTAATAGTTTGAATCGAATGCACATAATTAATTTCCTTGTCCATTATAGTAAAATGACTCTTTTTTGGAGATCTATAGATGTCTCAAGTATTTGTACTAGAAATCAAATACACATTTCAAGGAATATCTTGCTCATAAAACTGGTAATGTTGTACCATGCCCTAATGTTACTGATATATTATGTTTTTATAATTCATTTAAAAATATTATTGTTAATTTTTTAATAAAATTTATAAAATTACATAAGCATGTGCAACTAATTTTTTCTTTTTTTCTTAACTATATTATTAATAAGTGTGGTAAGAAAAAGTATGAATAAACTCTTTCAAGAAAACAAATCAAAGAATATTGACAACAAATGGAGAAAAAATGAATTCTTATTCTAATTAAGAGGGGAAGTCTATGACTATGAAGGACTTATTAATAAATACATCGTCACTGGGCAAGCCATGTGAGATAATATCCAATCATAACATGAATAGCACAGAAGGCAAGAATTTAGACAAAGAACCGATGGTTGGAGTAACATATATGAAGAAGGATAGAGCTCTTATGAATTAGTTGTTGAATTTTATGAAAAAAGAAAAAAAAGTCAACTCTAAGTGAGTCGAATTTTCATTAATGAGAACTATACTTGAATTGGTTAAAAGTAAAAGTTGAAAGCAATTAAAGATAAGTGATTCATTTTTAAAGACATAATAAAGGAAGATGGGTGAATCGGCATCAAAATTTTTTTATATATAGTCAATTTCTTTTTCAATTAGCAAACTCTCTATGGTTGCCTACTTTACTTTTTGTGACAACAAAAATTGACCAACATGTAAAACTTCCAGTACCTTTGAGATTTCAGATGTGTATTTAGAGTTTGAGTATCAACAAGTCCATGAATGAGTTAATGGATTAAAGGCACATAGGAATGAATTAGGTGCTTCTTTGATGTGTGATGGTTGGACTAATAGTTTGAATCAAATGCACATCATTAATTTCCTTGTCTATTGTAGTAAAAGGACTATTTTTTGAAAATCTATAAATGTCTTAAGTGTTCGTACTAGAGATGCAAACTTTATTATAGATTATTGGATGAAGCTGTGAAAGAAATTGAGAAAAGTATATTGTTTAAATAATCACTAATAATGAGATAGTATTTAAGGCTGCTGGAAAAAAAACTAATGGAGAAAAGACAGCATTTGTATTGGACAGTATGTTTAGCTCATTGTTTGGATATGTGCCTTGAAGATATTGGCAAGAAAAAAAATGCGACAAAGGTTTTGGATGATGTGGAAAAGTGACTTGTTTTATATATAATCACATTTAGATTATTGATTTGGTGAAGAAGTATGCATAAGGGAAGCAAATACTTTATCTTGCTTTTACTTGATTTGCCACTTATTTCATACAATTAGAAGAAATAATAAGGCAAAAGTAAAGTTTGAGAGAGATGTTCAATTCTAAGGTTAATACTTAGTAATTAGTATAACTATTTAAATTTAACATTTTTTTGTGATATCATTGTTTAAAATATTAAGTTAAAAAATATTACTCTAAAAATTCATTGATAAATATATAAGAATTTAAAGAATCAAAATGAGGACAATAAAAATTAAGGCCTGCTTATGAAGTAAAAAAATTTATTTTGAGAAAAGATTTTCGGAAAAAAGCAAGTGATATAATAAAAGTTTATAAGCCTTTAGTAAAAGTGTTGCACTTTATGGATGGTAATGGAAATCAATAATGGGATTTATTTACAAGGCTATGGATAGAGTTAAACAAGCAATTCAATAAAATTATCATTATTTTGTTGAATATGAAAAGATTATTGTAGTAGATAGAGTTTCATACATTTTGAGTTGCATTCAATTGGTAAGTAAAACAAGAACGTGGATTGTATTTTAAAATACCTTTATTTTTTACACTTAAATTACTTATATATTTATTTTTTATTACTTTAAGATATTATTGTTAAGCATTATGTTTAGGTTAGTACGTCTATCTACAATTTTAATTTGGAGTAGGGCATTCTATAAATGTATCTAAATAAACATTAAAATGTACAAGAATAGTGATTGAAAGATTAGAATCTTCTATAAATACTCAAATCAGAATGATTAATCATATTAGTGTTTAATACTATTTTATAACTTTGACATTTATTTTATGTATTAAAAATAAAATTATTTTTATTTATCAATTTATTATTGTATTTTCTATCGTTGTAATTGCTATTATTTCAACATAAGCATTAAACATTTGGTACTCCACAAGCATAAAGAGCTTGAAAACAAATGAATTCAAGTAAATAGTAAATTAAATAATTATAATTTATTTTATATTATTTAATTATATAGCACATTCAATTTTAATTTAAATAATTTATATAGCTAAGTGGTTGATGATATATGGCACTTGTGTTCCTAAATTGTAAAAACTAGTAGTTAAAGTGCTTACTCAAACAACCTCAGCATTAAAATGTAAACGAAATTGAAACACATTTAGTTATATTCACACCAAGGTAAGAAATATATTGAACTTTGAAAGACTTCAGAAACTAGTATATACCTATTACAACATGACACTAAAAATGAGACTTCAAAAGAAATGAGCATTAACAAGATAAATAATAGTTTTAATCCTATTAGCCTAAACCACATTTTTGAAGAGGATGATCCACTAACAGAATGGCTATAAAAAAAAGAAAATCCTTTGTCAGATGGTCAAAACTCTGATTGGTTGCTTATGGATAATTTTGATAATGAAATAAATGTTAAACAATCACGTCAATCTCAAAAAAGAAATATGTCTCATTTAAGTTCAAGTGCAACACCAAGAGGTTTAAGTTCACATGATGGTGTGGTGATGGTGCGAATTTGATAGCGATATAGGTGCAAATGGACCTTACAACCCATTTGGAGGAGAATTCGGGCTTGCTGTTACTAGTGGACTTTTTATTAACATGATAGAATATAAAGTAAATCCATCTACTGAATCTAGTGGAGATAAAAGTGCACAAACATCTCGATCAAAAGGAAAAGCCAAGAAACACCACTATGACATTTTAAACGTTCTTCATATTTAGGTATGAGATCAAATTCTAGTAACTTTGAGTATAATAAATTATCTACTAATACTTAAGGACATTATTATCCATTGAAACTACCTAATTTTCAAACTTCTTATGGTTATCTACCTTCATATGTTATTATCCAATCCTCCACCTCTCTTGTCTCCTCCACCTCTAATGTCTCATCCATCTTAAATGTATCCTTTACCACAAATATATCCCCCATAAATGTATAAAAAGCAAAGACCATAGAGATGGGGATGAAGTCAACTTGGCATTTAACATATTATGTTTTAAAAAATTTTTAAAAAAATCTTTTTAGTATATTAATAAAATAAGTGTATCAGCCTCAAATATATACTCCTCGTCATTCTACCATATGGTAAAATTTGAAGTATATATTAATAATTATAAATGATGAAATTTAAAATTATTATAGTTTTAAGTTTGTAATATTGTTAAATATAGATCTTGGCATTTAACCTATTATGTTTTGTTAATTTTTTATTTTTTTGGAGTTAATATTGAATATGAACTTAGTTCAAGTAAAGATTTGTTACTAAACCAAATATGACTATTTTGTTATAATCTAAATGAAATTGTGAATAATTTTTTTAAAAAATAAAAAAATAAAATGTCTTAAACTATTTTTAAAATAATAAAATAAAATTTTTATGATTATAATTATAATTATTATATTTTATAATAAATTGTGCAAAATTTAAAAAAAAATCACGACATGCAATGATCATAATAATTTCCGTTATATTCAAAAATATGATAAACTTGATGTGACAAAAAATACGACTGTAATTTAAATCTCTGATCCTAACCTTATGTGTCTATAACAAGTAGCAGCCGGTATGATTAAAGTAGGCTGTGCAACACAGGTTTTACTGGTAATCAACGGTGCTAATATAGCAACTTAGGTAGATGAAGTGGCTAACATATCAGCGCATCCTCCTATCATCCTCTCAGTTTTCTCTCCATGTTCACCTGAAAATTGTGTCTACAATTACTAAGGTACTCTTGAAGAGGAACGCATCCTTCATGAGCAATTGCTCGAGCAAAGAAATGATGAGTTACTCTAATCTTGAATGGTTATATTAGTGTTACCTGTGCGAACTCTTATGACATCAGAGACAGGAACCATTATAGAACCAGTGAACATCATCAGGAGTTTGATCACCAATTAAAATAGGTAGTATTAATCAACAATAACAACAGTTTAATTCTTCATATACTGGCATGAAAATCAGATCACTCTGGACTCTTACTAACAATTTCACTCATGCATATGTGGATAGGATGCAGCATAAGCCAATTTCATAATGATGTAGTCAATGAGGTCCCGCAGTAAAAAGAGTTCAACAAATGGTAGTTATCATGAGCTGCCAGTTGATCTGATATTTAGACTTAGTCATGCAGAATTCAATCAATATTCTCATTTAGCCAAATGTCAGCACAAACATGGAGAATTTGATCCTTGTTCCCTATGCCACCAAATGTCTTCTCACTTGTCTCTAGTGATAAAACAACTTTCCCTTCATGAAAGAAAGACAAAGAGTTGCAAACAAAACTTACTCGGCTAAATTTTCATTAAACAGGTTTTGCACTTTACCCTGACAGTTCAGATCCATAAAATTCAGCATAAAAGAAATTAAAGGATTTCATTATTGGATATGGACAATAAACAGTTTGAATTCTTACCAAAAATCTTGCCAACTCCAATCTCTCCAACCTTCGCTTCCTCAACTATCTTACCTATTATGGCTTCCACCTTTAGCAGGATAATCATTTATAAATGAACATTATGTGAAATTATCAATATACTGTCAAATCATTCATATTTACACTTCATTTTATTCAAAAAATTTTTAATTTAAATTTTTACATCTTTATTTTTGGATCTTAATTTGCATTCAAGTTATGGGCTTGATGCTTGATGCGGGCTTTGAAACCCAAATTGAATTGTTTATTAAGATTTTAGTTTGGGTATGAGCCCAATGAAGTGTGAGTCTTTATTTTATTTTTTTCATTTTTATTTTATTTCGTTCTAAGGAATTTTTAAAAAATGAAAGTTTAAAGTTTAAAAAAATCTTGAGAAAAATCTAAAAAGATTTGGACCAAATTTCTTCAATGATAAAGTTATTTTTGGATTGAATCTCTTAAACGATGAAATTCCTTATCATAATACAAACTCTTTTAGAGATCTATCCCAACTAAAATTCCATGCATATAAGAAAACACAATCAACATCAAATTGAAGGGGAGGCAGCAACCATTAGCAAACAGTTGAAGCTTAACTTACTGCTGTTCTAACCTTCCTTCACACAAACCTCTCAATTTACAAATTAAACCCAATCAAAGTCCGTACCTCATTCACACTAAAAATTCCCCGTTCTTATTGGTTGAGCCTCTTGCGTCTTTATTAGTCAAGCCCTTTTACAACTACTAGCGAGATCCATCATCATTATTGACTACAATAACCACATTCTATCTTATTGCTAGAATAGAACCAGTCAAAATCGTACTGCTTTCTGACGTCGCCCACTTAAATCATACTGCTTACCAACAACCATGCACTAGGCACAAAAAACAGCAGCAAAGGCCACACACAAAGCAAGAAACAAAGAATAATAACACAGAGTAAGAAACAAAGACATATGCAAGTAGAAAGAAAAGTTTTTGGAAATGATCATTTAGAGTTCGGGATTGTGAGTTTATGGGCCTTTTCGGGATTCTAAGTAAGTGTAAGAGAGGGAAATAGTGAAAAACCCACTAACGCCAGTGGTAGGAGTGATGACAACGATGGTGGTCGACGATAGCAATATGAGCTTTTGGAAATCCGCGCGATGAGAGGGAAGAATACGGGGAGGAAAATAACAAATTTCAGCTAAATCGAACAATGCGAAGAGGCTAAAATGGCAGTGGAAGAGCCTCAACTTTAGCTTCAGATCTAGGCCATTGGAGGATGATTTTCAAAAATCCGAGCTCGGATCTGAAGCGAGGAGGCCAAAAGGAAACAATGGTGAAATTTTAGGCTTGAATAGACTCTGACCAGTGGAGGATTACGGCAACTGACGGCAGCCGAGAATTCGAAAAGAGAGAAGCTCTAGTAGGAAAAGGGAGAATAGAGAAAAAGAACAAAGGAAAATTAAGAAAAATTTGATTTTTGCTTTAGATCCATCAAAACTATGTCGTTTTAATTAAAAGAGAAGTGAACCGAACCAATATGAACTAGATTGAACCGGTGAATCACTCGAACTGATCCATCGGCTTAACTTGTTGGCAAGTTTACTTTCTCAGATTTTACTATTTTTTATTTCTAATTTTTTTTTTTGTTTATTTCATTTGATTTTTTTCCCTTTTAAATTAGAAATATTTTTAAAAGTTTAATTATTTAAAAAGAAATAAAATTAAGAATGGTTTTAAATTTAGTTTTTTTTTTCCTTTGGAATTTAATTTTGAAATAAATTCTACCAACATATTGAAAGGTATGAAATTTAGAAACAATTTTTTTTGTAAAAAAAAAAAAAAAAAAAAACCTTATCAATATATTAGAAGCTTTGAAATTTTGAAAAATAATTTTGTAAAAATTAAATAAAAAAAATTTTATCAACATAATGAAATGTTTAAAATTTAGAAAAGAATTTTTAAAAAAATAAAACTTGACTAACACATTAGAAGATTAAATGTATTGAAAAGAATTAAAAAAAAAAAGACAAAAATAAAAATTTTACCAATCGGAGAGTTTTGTAATTTTTAAAATGTCTAAAAATAAGATTTTACTAATATATTGAAAAATCTAATTAATTTTAAAAAAATTAAATAATTTTAAAAAAATAATATTTTTTGGAAAGAAAATTAATTTGCATAAAATTCTACCAATATATTTGAGGATTTTTTTGGACAAAAAATCTTACAAACATATTTGAAGATATTTTCTGAAAATAAAAATTGATTTTGAATTTTCGATTATGGAATTACTAAGAACGTTACAAATAGTAATTTTTATGTAAATTCTTTTTAAATTTTACTAACATATTGGAGAATTTAAAAAATATTTTTAACATCAAGATTCTCACAAAAATTATCATTTGTCATGAATAAAGGTTTTAGTATAAAAATTAAATGAATTCAACAATAAAGTCTTTTCAAGTATGACAAATAGTCTCATTGAATACTCTTGATATGAGAGAATGTTATGAAATTATTACCAACATATTAAAGTAATTTAAGGATAATTTTCAATAATTAATTATCTAATAAGATTTTTTAGGCTTTTGATAATACAAAATCAACTAGTAGCATTCTTTGAATAGGCGTAAGGGTGCTATAATCCTCCTTGTAGCCTAATTTTAGTATTGTAAACTAGAATATAAGTTTTTAATAAACCTAAGTTAAGCTTGGATTTCTCTTTAAAAATAAACAAATTCAATTAAGTGATCAATCACAAATAACTAAAAAAATATTAGTAACAACTTCTAAAATTATGTCTAATAATGGGTTATGGACTTATACATTATAATATTCAGGACAAATGGCTTTTTAGATTATATATGTATATGCCTGGTCCTTGCTCACCGTAATCTCCATCTTAACTTTAGCAATGAACTTGTATTTAGAAAATTCAGAGCTTACAGAATAATAAACATGAAGAAAATTTAGTTAAAAAAATGAATATCAATAAACTGAAGTTTGCTTAAAAAAGGTTAGAGAAATTGAATAAGGTAAATTAACTAAAAATCTGCTAAATTTCTTAATCTTATCGCCACCTAATAAATAATAAATTGATGAAGGGAAAAATTAAAATAAAGAAGAGATAGGTAAACCTTCAGTCCCTTGTGCATGATAAAAGTTTACCACCACGTCTCTCTATTAAACCTCCTTGAGAACTGAAGCCTGGAACATTAGAAACCATAACACCACAAATACCCATTTTCATAAAAGCCTTTTACTTTTTTCAAAATTAAAACCAAAATTCAAATCAAACACCATCAAGGGTTTACCTATCTCCTAAGTAACATAAAGGGGCTTTAGGAGAAATAAAAACAGGCTTTAAGCTTCAAGACTATGACAAGTATTATTGTTTCATAAAGAATCTGTTGTTTGGACAAAACCAAATCTCTTCAATATCAACCACTACACACTTATTAAGTCTAATTAGCTCATCTTTGGAACAATGATAATGCATATCGAAACTTGACCAGACTATTTTGGACAAATGAAAAGGAAGATCAAGTGCGAGTTATTTGAGGAATTAACCATTTTGTGATACTTTGGTTTTTATCATCTTTGAGTCCAAAATCGTCCCAATTCCAATTGAAGCATGCTCCCCCATCCTCATCTTATGCTATCATAGTAAAATTATTCCAACCTCTATCTTATGAACTATCTCTTTGCCAATATAGGCCAACTCTTCTACAAAAGCATTGCCTTGACTTGGAATAGTACCGAAAGAATTCCTCAATACCATAATGAGGTTTATGATTTAAGGTTAAACCTGAACAAGATTTAGCAAAAGTAATGCCTGAAATAACTACTAGTATACTAAAAAGCAGACCAAAGGTGCAAATTTTAAGTAGCATTTGTTACATATATTGTAAAAAGTATTAGTACTATATACTAAAAGGATAGTAATCCAAAGCAAAATCTGGTTATAATTATAATGTATACATAATTATGAAGTTCCAAAATAGAATTAGATATGCTAAATTGACAAACTTATTAAGTCCCACGCTCTCAAAATGAAAAAACAAAAAGAATAATGAAAAGCATTTGAGAATCACTTTTACTTTATAAAATTTTACATCAAGGATATAATCTACTAGCAGTGGAAACATAAAACTCAATAAAATTTAGAGGCACCTATTTCATACTTCGTTGAAGAAAAAAAAGTATTGCAAAAAAAAAAAAAAACTCATAAAGTTATGATGATGCTTGGTTAGCTATCCATCCATACTATGAGAGTTTAAGGCTCTGATATAGGAAAAAGTGAAGTGTTTCTTGAGCGTTTCAAGGTGACGTTACAGTTAGATAAATGAGAATCTCTAAACCTGGCAAGCATAGAACTAGAAATAAGAGGATAATCCTTGTAATGATAAGAAGAATAAAAAGGAGTAAGCAAGTTTGGTTTTGTTATAGAAGCCATGGTTGGTTGTTGAACAACAAAATAAATAAATAAATAAAGGAAAATGGCTTTAGGGCTCTGTACAGTAGATCCTTACAATTAATGCTACAATATTAGTTTCAGCTTTTAAGTTAACTTTTGGAGTTGAAGCCTCGAAAGCCATTATATAGGTGGGCTACATATTACATAAATGAAAAAGAAGCGCATAAAAGGAAAGTTGAACTAATATTATTAAGCTTAGTCGCCAAGGCCATCCGTTGGAAAGACATTCCTTTGATTGGATTCAAATCATCTGCTAGCCGCCATTACTACTGCATGAGTGTAAAAAGATGGCTACAAGTGAAGATAAACAATTTGTGTAGAGGATTAGCACGACTAAATACTGGGAAGCTTTGCAAAAGAATTGAGTATCGATAACAACATAGTAGTAAATGCTAGGTAACTTAATAAAAAATAAGTACTAATTAATAATTAATTATTGATAATTTAATAACAAATTAATGATAATTTAACAACAAATTAGTAATAACTTAATATTAAATTAATTTTAATTTAATATTAATTAATTGATAAATTATTTAATAGCATAAATCATAAATAACTTAATAGTAAACAAATCAATAATAATTTAGAAGTAAATAATTAATAACTTAGTGGTCAATTATTGAAATCTTAAAAATAAATCAGTATAACTTATAGTAATAATTTATCAATAATATAATAGTCAATAAGTAATAATTGATAACTTAATGATTAACTACAAATTATCAAGTATTTAATACTAAGTTAACATTTATATATCTACTACTATGCTATTTATGATTTATATTGCTAAGTAATTTATCAATTAATCATTGGTAAACTTAAAAGTAAACAATGATAATTTTGTAATAAATAATTGAAAACTTAATACTAAATCAATAATAATGTAATAGTAAATATATAATAACATAATAGTAAATCATTGATAATTATAGTAAGCAATCATCAAGGCTGCAAGGTCAAGCAATAGAGGTTCCCAAAAAAAGGTTGTCTAAGAGGTTAAACTCAAAGAAAGAAAAAGATCGAGTGACAGGTAAGAAGTCACTCTTTGAGGCACAACACCATTCTTTAAGCCCCATTAACCTTACTCATAACCAACCATTTAGGTAGAAAAAGGATCCGAATCGAACCTATCACTATTTAAGATATTGATAGGGCAAATATCCATTCAATTCAATACTAGGCATAATGAGTATAAAGATCTCAAAAATTCTCTTTTCATCTTATGAATCTTAAGGTGTATGAAGTTTCATGCTTATTTTTTAATCAGGATGATAGAGACTCCATTAACTTAGGTTGATCTAGGCTAGAGGCAAACCTATGTCAAGAAAAACATTCTCTTATTTAAAGCACTTTGAATGTAGGTCACCATGGCCTAACCATTTTTTTTTTTTATGTTATCATCTTCTTGCCTTTTCTCATTCTTATTTAAAACCTAAAATGTTATCCAACAAACTCCAACAAGTATAATTTTCATTCTTTCTTTTCTTCTTTTTATGACCTTTTTTGTTCATTTCTTTTGCTTATTCTTTTTCTCTAATGGGTAACACCCATCTTCAAACACCAAACACAATAATCTAATCCTCTTCTACACTCATAGTCCCTTAATCCTTGCAATTCTCATTGTGTTTTTCATCTTTATTAAGTTTTAAGCTTTTCAATGTACTATATTTCATTGACATACATATTACCTTTCTCGATATTCATTAATGGATTTTATCTTTTTAAATTGTGAGTTTTAGGTCTTGATCATGATTTAGCCTTCAACCATCCAATATAAGGAATTCATATTTATTTTGTAGGATAGCTCTTACAAAGGTTCAACATCTACTCCCCCTTTTCAAATTAAAACAAGTGGAGCTTATTTTTTATGAGCTTTCTTTCTTCGACAATCATTCTTATAAAAATCCATTGGGTCTCGACTTTTGCAAATTTCTTCAAGTTGGCTTTTCTAATTAATTTTTTGTGTGCCAACTTGAAGGAGTATATTGGGAAGTATTCCTAAGAATTCTCTGAAAACAATTATAATATAATTCTAATAATTATTGATTCAGAAAATGTTAATGTTATAAATGATTCTTAAACTATAATGAAATGTTCAATATGATATTCAAATTTTAGTATTTGAATTATAAATTTGTTAATTAATGTAATACTTAACCTTAATATGGCCAACTTCAGATAATGATATGTAACACACAAATAACCTTTCAAATATTATATTAATTAACAAATTTATAGTTTAGATACTAAATTAAAAAATTTTAAAATTTAGGTTATATATTAAATATTTCACTATAACTCATGGATTATTTATAATATTATCTCATTTAAAAAATATATTTAGAATAAATTATAATAAATTATAATCTTTAATAATTCTCTCATTATTATTTTTCATATATTATCTATAGTACCTATATAAATAAGGATTCTATGTATTCTTTCGTATAAATTAGAATATTAATAATGTAACTCTTTGGATTCTTCTCTCATGAATGTGGATCCCACGATCAAACCGCATATTTCTTGTTGTTCTTGTGCTCTTAACCTTTTCTCGTTCTTATTTAAAACTTAGCATCGGGTTTCAAACCCAATAACTAATAGGTCCAACGAGAGATGACATGGTCCAATCAAAATAAGGAGGCACAAGGATGGGGTACCTCTGAGTAGCAGAGGATTAGCATCCCCTCCAAAGAATAACAGTGAAGTTCACTCTCTCATTCCTTTTGACCCCCGTGGTTGTCTGCACCTAATCTACCTCACCTTTCAAGCAGCCTATATACTTGTATCCTTCCACTACTCCTTCTACGCCAATGCATTGCATCAACAAGCAATTCAAAAGCTAGCAGTGCCTTCTTTTGTTAATCAAACCATCAATTTTCTCTTCCTCAAACACGATGAAAAAAAAAAAAAAACTTTGCAATACGGTGCCTTTTCCTTTCTATCTTTCGGTCTTCTCAAACACACATGTAATTTGGTGTCTCTCTTGAAGCTTGAATTCATATCTTTAACTCATAGTCTGATCCGTCACCTTTGATTTTCTCTTCTGATCTTTTCCTGGAGAAAAAGTTCTATAACATGAACATTATCTATCTTCGCTAAAGATTTTATCTATAGTTTCGAACTCCCAAGTCATGTAATTTTCTTGATCGTATGTGCGTTTGACTCTCATTTCTTTCCAACGAGAATCTCCTTGCTGGATCATTTAACAGCCCGATCTTTCCGATAGCATTTATTCCTGATCATTGTCAAGAGTGTTTCAGTCTTTTTCTTTCCCTTAGAAGATTATTCAAATTAAGAGGGAATTAAAACCAACTGTTCAGAGTTTCAGATAGACAAAACTAACCATGGAGGAGACATAGGCGCCTTTCCGAGGAATCAAAAATGACCTCAGATGGAGATTGATGTGTTACAAGGAAGATTGGACTGGTGGCTTTAAAGCAGGCTTCAGGTGCATGCTATAATATGCTTTCGGCCTTTGCTGATCTTAAAAGAATTCCTCATAGTCTCATTATCTTTTCTTCGATGTTCAATACTTGCAAAATTATTATGATTACATTTTTAGGCTTCCCCTATTGGTTATTCCTGACGACCCAACTGTGGTCTGTACAGGATTCTGGCACCCAGCATTTACATTTTCTTGGCTTCTGCGATTCTTGTCATTTCATTTGGTGAACAACTTGGGAGAAATACTGGTATTTGAACACTCTTTTTCTTTGGCCTGAAAGTAGTTACTACCGTGATCAAATCATAAAACTTTTCTTATCATCTTAATTTACGTGAAGAACAAAGTGAGAAACAGAAAAGATTGTAGCATATATCTGATCAATTTTGTTACATGTGAAATCTCTCCACCTTGCAACTATAGATGGAGTTCTCACAGCAGTTCAAACCTTAGCATCCACGGCATTTTATGGGATCATACACTCAATAATCGGAGGTCAACCTTTGCTGATATTAGGAGTCGCCGAGCCAACTGTCATTGTGTGTGCATTTATGTTCAACTTTGCTAAAGACATACCGGATTTTGGCCGGGACCTGTTTCTACCATGGACTAGATGGTGAGCTGTTACCTCTCTGCTTTTCTTTAAAGAATAATTAGCCATACCATGTTAATGTTTTTGTCATGTATTTATTTAATTAGATAGATAATAATATATTGGCTGCTATATTTGACAAAAGTTGCCTGGTTTTTTAATTTTGTAGGGTATGTGTGAGGACTGCAGGCTTGCTGTTCTTACTGTCTATCTTGGGAACCTGTTCCATAATCAACAGGTTTAACCGTGTGGCAGGAGAACTGTTTGGTCTGCTTATAGCTATCCTATTTATACAGCAAGCTATCTAAGTAAGAACATTTATGATCTCTGATATTTTTTTTCTACTATTAATCACATCTATTAAGTTGCTATTACTGAAATTTGTGTAACACGGTCAATGTTACCGGACTGTGAAAGATTTATCTTGACTTTTTTTATATCTTTACTCAAATATAGCAGCAAGCAGCTACTTATAATAAATCTTGTGTACAGGGCCTTGTGGAAGAGTTCCGCATTCCACAACATGAAAATCCAAAATTGACAATTTATACCTTCATGGAGATTTGCCATTGGCATGTTTGCTTTTCTTCTGTCATTTGGCCTTCTTTTCACCGGATTAAGAAGCCGGGAAGTGAGGTCATGGCTCTTTGGGACAGGTAAGGTGATGTTCCTTGGTAACCTTTTGGAGATATGGCATCATTTGCTTTGAGAACTCAAAGGAAGCTTTTTGATAGGTTGGATTGGAAGCCTTGTGGCAGACTATGGTGTGCCACTTATGGTACTGGTGTGGATAGCTGTGTCTTACATACCTGCCGGAAGTGTTCCAAAAGGAATCCCACGTCGTTTCTTCAGCCCAAATCCCTGGTCCCCTGGTGCTTATGAAAATTGGACAGTTCCCAGTGCATGTATAACTAAGTACAGTTGTCAATAATTCGTAAATATAATGTCTCCTTACAGGACTAATGAACTGACACGAGGAACTTGAAAAAATAAATGACGGAAAATGCTCTATGTTCCGGTTGTCTACATTATTGGAGCCTTCATTCCAGCCATAATGATTGCAGTGCTCTAATACTTTGACCACAGTGTAGCATCTCAACTTGCTCAGCGGAAAGAGTTTAATTTGAGAAAGCCATCTTCTTATCATTATGACTTAGTCCTCATATGATTCTTGATATGCAAGTTTCCTCCTAGTCTCTAATCCTTAATCCAAAAATTTTCTTTTCAACACTTCTTTAATTTGTTTAGCATCCTTAACATTAATTTGACTATTGCTTGATGGCAGACATTGTTATGTGATCTTATTGGCATCCCTCCAGCAAATGAGGTCATTCCACAATCTCCAATGCACACAAAGAGCTTGGCTACTCTAAAGCACCAGGTACTTCTTAAAAGTCCTCCGATTAGTCCAAATTGGCGATTTTGTTTTTGAAAGAAAAATCCTTTTTTTTGGTCTTTCTTTTATGGTTAAAATGTTTTGCTGATACTGATTTTTGGTTTATCATGCAGCTACTTCGTAACCGACTGGTTGCAGCTGCACGCAAAAGTATAAGAAAGAATGCTAGCTTGGGACAATTGTTTGTAAATATGCAAGAGCCTATCAACAAATTCTGACTCCTTTAGTTTACTCGGAGCCTTCAGCTCGAGTAAGATTGTGTTTGATTTCCCAGGCTGCTTCTTGTTGAAACTCATTAAATACTATCATACTAAAAGAAATTTAGGGAGACATAGCATTGCATATAAAAATCCATAAAGGACTTAAAAATGTTGACTAGCGTGCTTGGATGACTAATAGGAGACTTCACCATTAAGTTCTGTGAGCTACAAGAACTCTCATTATTGCTGGCATAATCAAGCATGCTTTGCTATGATTAACTAATGAATTCACTGTAATTTTAAAATCTTGAGATCAGTAATTGTTTTCGTTAAAGGTCTAAACCCTTAAGTTAAAAACAAAGAAAAGAGTTGATTGTCACTATCCCGTACTAATTAATTAATTACTTAAAATTTCTTAAGCAGGGATTGAATGAACTAAAAGAATCGACTGTTCAAGCTGCTAAATGTACAGGCAACATTGTTGCCCCTATTGATGAGACTTTACTTGATATGGAGAAAGAGATTGATGATCTATTGCCTGTTGAAGTAAAAGAACAGCGTGTCAGTAACTTGCTTCAGGCCACCATGGTAGGAGGATGTGTTGCAGCAATGCCCATCCTGAAAATCATCCCAACTTCAGTCCTCTGGGGCTATTTCGCCTTCATGGCTATTGAAAGCTTACAGGGTAACCAATTTTGACAAAGGATCTTATTGCTCTTCATAGCACGAAGCAGAAGATATAAGTAAGATGTTCAAAACACATTTATATTTTAGTTAAAGTTTCCGCTGCTCATCTTGTAACACAAAGAAAGCTTTCTCTTTCCTGCAGAGTACTTAAGCAGCAACATGCAACCTTGTGCAGAGTGGAGACTGTTCCATTCAAGACAATCGCAATATTCACCAATTTTCAAACTACTTATCTTCTTGTATTATAGCCGGCGTTATGTTTCCATTGATGATCATGCTTTTAGTTCCAGTAAGACAATACATTCTGCCCAAGTCTTTCAAAGGGGCACATCTTTATGACTTGGCTGCCGCAGAGTATGAAGAGGCACCTGCCTTGCCATTTAATCTTGCCACAGTAAGATCTCTTGTCCAACAATCAAAACTCTCCACTTTCAGGTGATCATTAATCATATAAAATTTTCCCTTACATCTTCGATTTTTTTCTAATACAGGAGACAGCTCGGACATGGAGCATCCTATGTGCAGGGGAAGGTGAGATATTAGATGAAATTATTACCAGAAGCCGTGGTGAATTCAGGCATACATGCAGTCCAAAAATCACAAGCTCCAATGCTAGGCAAGCAAATTACCCGAGAAGCCATCAAAGCCCGCGCCTGTCATGTAGTCCACGTCTCAGTGAACTAAAAGGAGAGAGAAGTCCTCGAGCAAATGGGATGGGGCCAAACAGTCCAAGGACTGGGGAACCAGAACCATCTAATCTGGGGAAGAGTCCTCTTAACCCAGGATCGAGTTAGGGGAAATATTGTTGAATATTTTGATAAATCCGTTCGTAATGAGTTTTTAAATGGTTTGGTCATTTCCCAGTCTTTATTTTGCGTGTGCTAGTTGGCTTGGCTCATCCCTATTGTAAAATTTTCCCTATTTCTTCTCTTCTTCTTAAAGCCCATCTTCATTTATAACAACATATTTTATTTGCATTTCTTGCCAGAAATTTATATAGATAATAGTTAGTATATTTTTTGCTTGAAAATGTTAGCCTCTCTCCGCACTCTGACATACAGAAACAAAGGGTTCTCAATCTCAAGTCTCAACCACACCAAGAATTATGGAATTTGAAGATAAGAAAATAAATTACTTATAGAGCTAATTAAATTTATTGAGGATCAGGTAAAACTACCTATAATCACCATTCAATCTGATCAAGCATATTAAATATTAGCCGATACAAGATGTTAACACGCCAATCAGATTTGTTCATTAATTACCTCTGCTTGAGGGAATCACCAAATTTACAGTAGAGAGGCCTGCAACAAAATGTGTCTGGTCAAACTATAAATCTGTGATGCAGTTTATTGATGTCATCCTCGTTAATACCATGAATTTGTGCCAGTTTTCATACCTTTTTAAGTGCATTTTGGCACAAGCTCACCACCTGAAAAATGGCTTGTAGTATCTTTGTTGCCTTGTTTGTAAAGCTTCTTCCAGAGAGTGCGTTCTAACTAAGAACTGTCTTGTCATTTCCTCTAAAATAAAAACAACAGAAGGGTCATCCTTCCAATACAATTACGAAAGCATGAAAAACAAATCAAGGGGAATTTTGAAGCTCCAGCTTGAGATGAAAAAGGGGGCTTTTGGAACAGTTTTGAAGAAAAAAGAAATGGTCAGTATCTTTTTCCTAGCAAGCATTCAACTAAGTTGCAGATATGATGTCCTACATTCTCAATTACAGCAAGGAAATGTGGATCGATAGAGTGTTGTTGTTTTCATAGCATTGACTTTGATGGGGTTAATGCTTCGTGTCTTTCATTATTACATATATGTTGCTTTCTAATGATTTTATTATCTTTGTCTTCGGGTATAATTCATCCAATAGTTCCAAAAGAAATTTTACTTAACCAATACCAACATTTTGATCCTTTCCAAAAAGGAAATATTGCTTGACATCGTCAATGTGAAGAAAACCAGAATTTGATGATCTGGGTGAAGATTGGACAGGACGCAGCACTTGACCATATAACCACGAGCGGCCAATGCCACGTGGTCAGCATTCGGCAACTTAAAAAGTTATAGCTAAAGAACACAGGTATGCATCTGGCTGTCCAAATCACTCTTTTCTTCAAGAGCATTCATATGAACCACACGAATTCAGTCGTGAATTATGTTATGACTGACTAGTGAAAACCTCTTCCTTTCTGGGTAGGGAAGGGGTAGATGGAGGAGGGCTGGCAAAAAACATTTTGAGATCGGTATCCTAATACTATCAAACACCTCATGTCAGATAAGAAAAGGAAATGGCATATCCCATTGGAAAAATCTATTCATAATAAGATGAAGAGTTTAACACAGCCAGTGTTTGATTTAAATCAGTCAGATTATACATCATGAAAGAAAGTAGAGAATTCCTATCTGCAAATTAAAAAGACTCCAAGAAAAGAGTGAGTTGTTTTGAGTAAACAATTCTGGCCTCTACTTTATTAGCATTAAACAAACGAGATGAAAGGATAAAAAGGCTCCTAGTTTAAGTGCGTGCACTCAGGCAGTCCTCAAAAAGCAGAGAGACAATCTCCAATGAAATGAAAACTACGACAGGAACTCCTGCATATATATTCACTACTAGAAAATGGGCAAATGGTGGCACTTATTTAGCGGCATTTCATAATAAACGCCAATAAATTTGATGTTTTTGATATGGTGGCAGCGTTTTTAATCCAAACACCACTATAATTTTCAAATAGCGGCATTTGTCCAAAAAATTTCTTTGTTCGGTCTCTTTCTTCGTCGGTGAGTTTGCCTTTCAATTTCCTTCTTCGGTGGTGGCTATTCAGTTGGGTTTCCTTCTCCACTGGTAGCTCTTCGATTGGTTTCTTTCTCCGTTCGATCTCCTTCTTTGCCAATGGGTTCAAGCTCGATTTCCTCTGTTTCTCTGCTAGTTTCCTTCTCCGGTAAGGCCTCTCTTTCTCCTTCTTCAGTTTTAGGGTTCAGTCCCCACCTACACTCACTGCTAATCTACTCGGTGGCATTGCGATGGTGCCAACTACCATGTTCCTTAATCCACAGAGACTGAGTTACAGAAATTTCTGTGTTTTCTTTGGTGTGATAACACCACACCTAATCAGTTATGGAACTGCCCATTTGATGCTAGAAATAAACCAAAAATGAACCCATATCACTTGATTAATCAATTTGATAATGGGTAAACTACATGGCTAGCTTAAGGCTAGATATGCTGATCATAGCCAGAGGCTAAAGTAGGGTTGTCAAAGCTACACGCATGCTTTTTAGGATTTAGCTAATTTTAATTAGCTATATAATTAGGTAGTGTTAATTAGATGATTAATAACTCATATGCAAACTAGCTATTGCTAGAAGTTGATGCTTTCATTTCTGCTTCACAAAAAAGGTGAACTTTTCAAAACCCATTTTTGTTTTCTTTAAAGTTTTAAATTGTTTTTAAGCTTCTAAGTAAAACCTAGATTGTTAAAGTTCTTAAAACATTCAAAAGCTAACATTTTTGTTATTGGATTTGAGTAAATTTTGGTATTTTGATTGTTCTTTTTTTTTTTTATCATGAATTGTGAGTTGTGACACCTTCAGTTGTTTTGTTGAGAATTCTTGAAAATTTGTAGATTTTGATGTTTTACCATTAGTCTTTTTTATTCTGTTGAATGTTGCTCACTTTGTTGGTTTATAATTGGATGTCTTGTGGAAATGCTATAATTGTGTTGTAATTCAACATATTTACAATATCTTTTGCTACAATTCTAGACTCAAACCAGAATAAAAAGAAAAGAGCATTAACTAATGTTCAAAAGAAATAATTTTTTCGGCATATCAGGAACCACTATCCTGTTCTGGTATTATTGACAGCTGTCTTGTTGCTTCTCTAGTTCATGGTCATACATATTCCTTCACCATGAAAAACAATAATTCATTAGTACTGTAAATTAAATGTTCTTTAAATCATATAGCAACTTTTTGCTATTCCCCTGCATAAAGAACATGATTCAAATTCCCTTTTCACCAAATAAAAAAGTGAAAGCAATTTTATTACTAATTTAAAAGTCATTGGTTTTTTATTTATAAAATCAGGAGATTAATTTTCTTATACTTCTTTTTCTTATTTTTTTAAATATAAGTGTTAAATTTTAGATGATTGTAAGACAGTGAAGGTAAGAAGTTGAGCCCTATTGGTTATTACTTCAAAGTTGACAATCTAGTCTTATTGGTTCTTACTTCAAAGTTGAGCCTGATGATTTTAACTTTTTTTCCATTGCATTTGTAACAATAGCATTGCCCTTGAGTTTTAATGGAATTGTGGAACAACAGCATAGGATAGCAACAGCACATGATTACCAGTAGCATTGCTAGTCTTTATCCTAACCACAATCATCCATTTTGGTTGTTGAAGTGCATTAACACTAACATTATCTTTTTTATCACAGATATGTGACCAGAAAGAGTTTCCTTTGCAACTTGATCTAGATTTGGAGAATTGTAAGTATTTATCACCTAAGTTAGGCCTAAGTGTACGCTTCACAAGTATTTGTTTAGTCTTTCAAATTCCAAATTCCATTCTTGATCGGTTTAAACATATATTTTCTTTCCAATATTTGGGGATATTTTTTTTTACTTCATTTCATATTTTTCCATGTTACATGCATGATATAGATGCGCCAACTCATTTCTTTATATCATGTTGAATATACAAAAAAATTTAAATAACTTGTTTGGTGATATTGACTTGTTATTATTTTTGGGTTTAGGGTTAGTCTAATTAATTATGTTAGAGTTCGCTTTTATATAATTAATTATATATCTTTGGTTTGATATTGTAGCAAGTACTAAATGGATAAGAGTTAGATACAAAAATCAAGATTAAGTCAAGAGTACCGAGATTGAGTGAAAATTTTTCTTAATTTTGCATTTGAGAATGCAAGTGAAGATAATATGATATTATGTCAATGTTTGAGGTGCGCTAATATTGATTGGCAAATCCATGAAGTTGTTTTGGAACGTTTAATCTGTATTAAATTTCTCTCGGGATATGTTAATTGGTATTTTCAATGAGAGTTTGTACCGTCAAGGTCATCGACTAGAGTTCCTTCAACTTCAATGGCTCTCAAATATCAACTTAATCCTATTAGACAAGATGACATTGAAGGCATGTTACGAGTGCTTTCAACATTCATAATAAACATTTTCATAATTCATCTTCCCAAAATGATGGATTTAATGAGTCAAATGTTGAAAAGAATGAATTTGGTGAACATGGGATAGGTGTAGGTGACCAACAACTTAGTGGAAAAGCATTAAAGTTTTATAGGTTGCTTGAGGATATGAATGAAGAATTTTATGAGGGATCTAAGCATTCAAAGTTATCTTTTTGTGTGTCTTTTTCACTTGAAATGCTTATATGGATGGACATAAAGCTTTTTGACTTTATTATTAGAGTCTATGAAATAAATGTTTCCTTTTCCAAAAATTTTGAATCTTGTAAGGATTCCAAAGATATGATCAAGTATTTAGGTTTTAGATATGAGAAAATTCATAGTTATCCCAATGATTGCATGTTGTATTGGGGTGATAGAAAAAATAAAAAATCTTGTCATGTGTGTGGTAATTCTCGTTGGTTGGACACAAATCCCTATGAAAGGTGTAATAAGGATGATAATGAAGTCCATGTCAAAAAAAGCCTATAAAAATTTTACGATATTTTCATTAATACCAAGACTTTAACGACTCTTCATGTCTTTCAAAACAACAAATTCTATGAGATGGCATCATGACAAATGAACGAATGATGGATCATTGAGGCATCCTATTGATTCGTTGGCATGGAAATCATTTTATTATAGGTTTCCAGACTTTGCTTCTGATCCTTGAAATGTTATGCTTGCACTAGCATATGATGAATTCAACCCGTTTAAAGTGATGAGTACTTTTTATAGTACTTGGCTAATTGTATTGGTTTTGTACAATTTGCCATCATAAATTGCCATGAAGCAATAGTCATTTATTTTGTCTATAATAATTTGCAAGGAGAAAGGTCCGATTAATGATATAAAAATCTACTTGCAACATTTTATTGAAGAGTTAAAGCAATTATGGGAAGGAGTTGAGATTCATGATGTATCAAAAAAAAAGAATTTCAATATACGTGCTGCTTTATTCTGGACTATCAACGATTTTTCTATTTATACAAATTTATTTGGTTAGAGCATAAAAAGTTATTATGCTTGTCCATGTTGTGCTGTGTAGAAATATTTGAAATAGTTACATAATGGTAGGAAGTTGTGTTATATGGCACATCGTCAATGTCTAGATGATAATTATTAATTTAGATTCCAAAAACATCTCTTTGATGAAATTGAAGAGTTCAGGAGAGTGTCGTTACCAATTATTAGGTCTAATATCTTGTCAAAGTTAAAAGATATCAATTTCACTTATGAAAAATTGACCTAATAAAAAAAATGAGTGAAAGAGATCTTTGAAGGTGTTCAACCTCCTATTACTCAAGTTAGTAATACTGATACTCAAGTTGGTGATGTTGATGTTGATGCTTAAAGTGATGAGGAAGAAAATAAAAAAGATAACCTCAATGAGTTTAAGTTATGAAAAAAAGTATCTTTTTTGAGTTACCTTATTGGGAATATAATTTATTATGTCATAGTCTTGATATGATGCACATAGAGAAGAATGTTTATGAAAATTTTATCGGGACAATTCTCAATGTGAATAAAGATCAAATGATGACTTAAAGAGTCGGCTTGATTTAGTTGACATGGGGATTTGTCCTAACCTTCATCCGAAGTTGCTTTCTAATGGCAAATCCCAATTGCCTCATGCTTGTTTTAGGATGTCTAAAGCTAAGAAAGATGTATTTTGCAAGGTTTTAAAAAATGTGAAAATCTCGAATGACTATGCATCAAATATATCAAGATGTGTGAATCTAAAATAGTGAAAATTTTCTTCATTGAAGTCACCTAATTCCCACATTTTAATGCAAGACTTACTTCCCTTTGTTTTACATTCATCAATGTCAAAGCAAGTCACTTCAGTGGTAATTGAATTAAGTAACATATTCAAAGCTCTCTGTGGGGAAGTTTTGAATGTAGAAGAGCTTGACAAACTTCAAAATCGAGCCGCGATTCCAAACTTCTTCACTATTATAATGCATTTGGTTATCCACCTTCCATATGAAGCAAAAGTCGATGGATCGATTTATTATCGATGGATGTATCCTATCAAAAGGTGTTATTTGTTAATAGCTTGATTAGATTTTTAGAGTTGATCACTCTAGTTAAAAAAGTATATGACAAATATTTTATGCCTTAGATTTTTAGGGAGGTTAAAGTCTTATTGTCATGACAAATGCTATCCGAAAGGTTTTATTGTTGAAAGATATTTAGCAGAAGAGTGTATCATATATTGTTCTCGTTATTTGGAAAATGTTGAAATGAGATTTAATAGACTATCAAGAAATGGTGGTATGTAGCATATTGACTTTGCCTACACTTATCTTTTTGAAAGTTACAGATAACTAATAGGCAAAGCTGAAGTGGTGAAGTTAGATAATAAATCTTAGGCACAAGCACATCGATATGTTTTTTTCCATCATGACTCAATTGAATCTCTTGGCATGTAAGTTTTTCTATGAAAAAATCATTCATTCTATTAAGCATAATTTATTTTATTTTTCTTACTATTAATACTTTATCTTGATACATGTAGTGAGTATAGAAATAAATTGAGAGCTTTTGCACATTATTGATGATTAAACCCTTAAGAGCTTGATAAGTTTTTCACCAAAAACTTTCATGAATAGTTAGGAGAAACTATAAGCAATGTTATACTTCCCATTACAAGAATTGTACATAAAATGGTTAAGAGAAACTATAAGTAATGCTATACTTCCCATTACGCGAATTGTACATAAAATGCTTAGGAGAAACTGTAAGTAATGCCATACTTCCCATTACAAGAATTGTGCATAGAATGCTTAGGTATTAATAACATATATATTTATTCCACCTTTATGAGTTTGGAGAGGAAGCCTTGTTAGTGAAGAGGTAAACTGTCTTTTATAAGGTTCGAATAAGATTGTGAAATGATACAAATGTTTCATCATCAATGGATTTAGATTTCACACTAAATCCAATGAGAGATTTAGAAATACATAAAATTCAAAAGTTGTTGTTACTTTATCAACAACTAGCTATACTAGTGCTAGGGATACAAACCCTTTAGAAGGAAATGTTGACTATTATGACATGATTAATGATATCATCGAGTTGGATTATTATGGCAAGTGAAAGTTTATCTTATTTTGGTATGATTGGGCTGATGTGAATAGTGCAAGGATATTAAGAAAGATCAGTTTAGATTTACAATCGTGAATTTTTTTCGATTAATTCACACCGGACAATAATGCATCGATGAACTTTATATCTTTTCCTCTTAAGTCAAACAAGTTTTTTATTTTAAAAACCCCCAAAGAATTGGGTTGGGTTGTTCTTTGTAACACATCTAGAGACTTATTTAATATGGAGTCAGATACTAGATATGATATTGAACATGGAATTGAATGTTTTTCTTTTGCTGAACAAAACTTAGATAGAAATATCTCTAGTACCTCTGTTCAATGGGTCCGTGAAGATGTTGATGAAAACATTTATGAACTATGATGGATAATCCATATTTTGTAATTAGAGTGTTTAAAACATAATGTAATCAATGCTTCTATGTAATTTATGTGGCATTTACTTTTGTATATTTTTTGTATTGTAAATCATAGATTATCTTTTAATTTAATTAAATCAATATGTTCTTTATATATCATTTGCTATATTTACAATGTCTAAACTTTTCAACTTTTAACTGATTTGCTTATATGATGCAGCTAAGTCACAATGCTGAGGAGTTGATTGAAGGGAATACATATCAGAGATATTAGTTCAGAATCATCTGCAGCATCTGTTAATCTTGGCCATAGACTAAATCCTATGTTCTTACTGTCAGTTCTAATTTAATTACTTCTAACCTTTCAATTGATACTAGATTTGGCAATATAGGAGGTCCAAGTTTAGATAGTATCTCGCTAATTGATTCTGCTTCTAATTTGAATGCAGGTATCATAAGCCTTATATTTAGATTTCAATTATAATCATTAAAGTATAGGTAATTTACTAATTGACTTTTTATTTTTTTGCAGTTGATAACAATGGTCGACAGAGGACCAAAGGTTGGACAACTTTAAAGGAATTGTTTGCATTATCTCAAAATGAGTGTATTATAATATCTGTAAACTTTGATAGGCAACCAATTGGTGAAAAGTTTCAATTGTTGGCTGGATTTCTAAGCATGATTGCCCGTAATGAAACGAAATTGCCTATTCATTATGAAACATGGCATAAAGTTCAAGTAGAAGTTAAGGCCGTTGCTTTAAACTTTATTGAGGTATAGTATAATTAATTACATGTAAAAAATTAATTATTTTAAATTTGGTTTATCAATTATAACTTTTCTTTTTGTATTGTTACAATCAAGATTTATACTTGAAATACCTACTTCATTTGTGCTTAAGTCATTAGGACAAAAATGGAAAGACTATAAGCATAATTTGAAGAAAAAGTATTTCAATCGAAATAGTACTATAGAGGCCATAATGAAAAAGCTACCTCATAATGTTATTAGGTGACAATATGAACAATTAGTCAGATTTTGGTTCTCAAGAAAAGGAGAGGTAATAATTTATAACTTTTAATATTATTTTTAATGATAAATGTGTTTTATGATTTTAGTTGGTAATATTTGTATTTCTACTATATATGCAATTATTTTTTATGACAGGAAAGAAAAAATATTGGGATTCCTAGTAAAGAGGAACAAAAATATAGCCACACGAGTGGATCAAAAAACTTTGCAAGAAAGCATAAAGAAAAAGTAAGTTTATGATATTAAACTTATCTGAATATTTGAACTTGAGTTTCACTGTTGATATGTATGAAAAAATTGTCGTTAACGTTTGCTTATGACTTTTTATGCTATTAAAAGGTCAAAATGCAAATTGGCTATTATTGTTTTATTTTAACAATTTGGATAGTTTTAACACATGATATTAAACTTATCTAAATGATTAAACTTAGTTTCTATCATTGATATATGTGAAAAAATTAATATTTATGTCTGTTTAGGGTTTTTTATGTCGTTAAAAGGCAAAAATGTAAATTTCCTGTTATTGTTATGTTTTAACCATTTGGGTAGCTTAAATACATGATATTAAACTTATCCGAATAATTGAAGAAGGTTTTCACAATTGATATGTGTGAAAAAGTTACCGTTTGCATTTGTTTAGGACTTGTTATGTTGTTAAAAGGCAAAAATATAAATTTGTTGTTATTGTTCTATTTTAACAATTTTGATAGCTTAAATACATGATACTAAAGTTGTATGAATGATAGAACTTGATTTTCATGATTGATATGTGTGAAAAAGTTGCTGTTTACATTTGTTTATGGCCTTTTATGTTGTTAAAAGGCAAAAATGCAAATTTGATGTTATTGTTCTATTTTAACAATTTCGATAGCTTAAATACATAATACTAAACTTGTCCAAATGATTGAACTTGGTTTTCATGGTTCATATGTGTGAAAAGGTTACTGTTTACATCAATTTAGTGCTTTTTATGTCGTTAAAAGGCAAAAATGTAATTTTATTGTTATTGTTTCATTTTAATAATTTCGATAGCTTATATGTATGATACTAAACTTGTTCGAATGATTGAATTTGATTTTCATAATTCATATGTGTGAAAAAGTTGTTGTTTATGTTTGTTTAGTGCGTTTTGTGTGTTAAAAGGTAAAAATATAAATTTGTTGTTATTGTTCTATTTTAACAATTTTGATAGCTTAAATACATGATATTAAACTTATCCGAATGATTGAATTTAGTTTCCATTATTCATATCTGTGAAAAAATTATCGTTTATGTCTGTTTAGTGCTTTTTGTGCTATTAAAACGCAAAAATGCAAATTTACTATTATTGTTTTGTTTTAACAATTTCAATAGCTTAAATACATAATACTAAACTTGTCCAATGATTGAATTTAAATTTCATAATTGATATGTGTGAAAAAGTTATCATTTAGGGTTTGTTTAAGATTTTTTATGCTATTAAAAGGCAAAAATGCAAATTTATTGTTATATTGTGTTTTAATAGTTTGAATAGCTTCAATAATATGTGTTTTTATGTAAGAGATTGAGATGGGTAAAAAAGTTAGATGTGTGAAACTTTTTCAATTAAACCATACAAAAAAGATAAATCTTACTTGAATATCAAAACATAAGAAATTGTGATAATTTGCTAGATTCGTTTTATACAGAAAGTAAATATTTACTATTTTAAATATATTATCAAGTAATTATTAAACTTGATAGCTTTATCTAATTAATTTATAGGAGAAAGCGAAAGAGAAAATTACCATTGAGATTAAAGCAGCATTTGCTAGTTCTGTCAACAAGCAAGAATTAAAAAATCAGATTTTTATAGAAGTTACTAGAAAAGAAAGACATTGACGAATTCGAGGCCTTGGATCAGGTCTAACACCATCTAACTACTAAGGACGTAGCTCTCAGGAATTTACTTTTTTTAACAAGTCAGTCTTCGTAAGAGATCTCTATATTGAAAGATGTGTTGCAAACTATGCAACAATGTTTCGAGCAAATAGAAACAGAAAGAGAACATGAGCATGTTAAAATTAAAAAAGAACGTACTAGAATAGAAGCAGGATGTGCAAGATTTCAACAGCTGCATGATCTATTCGACACTCTTATTAATTTTGTGCAATAACAACTTTCAGAAACTAATTATGTGGTCCACATACTCAAGTATTATATTTAGTATATATTTATATTTTTTAATATGAAAAATAGCTTATTATTAAGTGTTAAAGCTTATATTACTTTATTCAGTAGGTTCTTGACCACGTTAGTGACCAAGGTGAAAATTTTTTTTTATTAAATGGCAGTGTTCTAAGTCTATGTGGTCATCAATTTCATATATTTTATATTTTTAGTTAATGTACTAAAATAATTTGAATGTTATTGCATGTATTAAACTTGTTACATGCATATTAGAACAAATTATGTATTTAGATATTTAAATATTTATAATATTCAATTTATGAATTTAAGTTCATTTTTATATATATTAACAACTTTTATTTAATTATAATAATAAATTTTTAAAAAATTTTAAAAAATATAAATTTCCTAATTTAACGGCTTTTGTAGCAAAAAATGTTGCTAAATTTAGTGACATTTGTGCCACCAAACGCCTTTAAGTTAGTGGCGTTTTACAAGAAAACATCATTATTTTCCCTGACGCAGGTATAGCTTATACTTTTAGTGACGTTTTTTACAAATGCCGCAAATATTTTAGCGGCATTTGTAAACACCACTAAATGTGAAAAAAAAAATACCACTAAAGACCTAATTCCCTATAGTGATTTAATTATGTATGATTTGAAAAAACAAAAAAAACAAAAATAATAGTAATAAGATAAACCAACTATGGAGATGAGCATATGCCAACAATTTTTATCACATTTTTTCTCCAAAAACATGACAAATTAAGTCATAAGATTAGACTTTCCTTTCAAAAAAAAAAAAAAGTAATAAGACTAGACATCAAAATGAAAGGCTGAGATCTAATTTTTCATGTTCCTCTTTTTTGCTCTATTGTTCTTCATTCTTGGAAGAACTAGGAAGGTTTGCAATATTATTTGTAAGATGTGCATCCGCAACAAAGTCTTCCCATTTGAATGATTGGGTCCAAGTAGTTTATTTGATTTCTTTGTCTTTGCTTTTTCTTTCTCTTTACATGCATCTCAAATAGTTCTAACCTATGTGAAAGTATGGAGTCTTTATTGTCTATTTTCTCTTCATTCAAATGTTGTATTTATTTCATATCGTGTACTAGCACAATTAATTAATCTAGATCTAGATCAATTAATGTCGAATTATGAGCAATTACAATAATATCATATTGTAATATATCTAAACATGAAATATGATTTTAGTTAAATATGATTCCAGTTCAATTATGTATTTGGATTCATAATGAGATGGGTCAAGTTTGAATAACCTTATCCTATTTTTTTGCCGTGGGCATGGGTGACACACATGCTCACTCATCTTAGTCATGCATGGTGTATGTGTTACAATCACCACAAATAGTCCATCAAGCATATGTAACACACACCCTATATGTCTTCTGATAAAAGCTTAATTGCACATGTTTGAAAAAAAAAACAAAAAAGAAAACTGAGATAAAGAAAAATTTTAAGAAATTACATTTTTACCGTCTATTGTTTTAGGCCATTCTATTTTGAGCCAATTTGATTTTTCCTTTCTGATATTAGGCCAATTTTTCCATTTTTTGGGAAATTTTCTTTAAGGTCTTTTAGAATTAGAGCATTTGGTGGAAATTAAGCAATTTTTTTAATTATTGTTGAGCAATTTTGCTTAGGCCAAATTTAATTTTTAAATTTGGAGGCCATTGATTTAAATTAAGCTAGACCATTGTTGATTAAATTGGGTGAATAAATTTATTTAATTTTAGACCACACTAAATTAAATTGAGGCCAATTTGAAGTTGAATTTTAATTCCATGTGGACCATTCAAATTTCGACCATTTTATTAGAATTAAATTTTTGATCATTTTGTTTTAGACCAATTTTGTTGAAATTAAAATTTATGCCTAATTTAATTAATTTTTGACACTTTGCTTAAGGCTAATTTAGTTAAATTTTTTGTAAAAAATTTAAGTCCAAAATTAATGGTCCATTTGATAAAATCTTTAGGCCTAATTAAATGTATTCTAAACGAATATTTTGAGTATTTTGGTTAGCCTAATTTTGTGAAATTAAATTTACCCAATCCTTTAATAATTCATTTAATTCCATAAAAAGCTCATTTAATTAATAAATTTGTTTTGTTATTCGAATATTCACTTTAAATCAAATTAATTGATTTTGTCAGATTAATTTTTTGAATATACATCCGAATGTGACATATTTCAATTGTATTAAATTTTGGTGTAACAATTTTGTGTATTCTTAAATTACACAAATCATTAATTGGATTAATTAGAGCCCAACTATCGAGGATTAGTTATGAAGATTTTCAAGATTTTTCTAATAATTTATTCTAGACTAATATTAAGGCAATTTCTCATGTTAGTTGTAATATCTACCAAGGTCTGTAGAAATAGTAATACTTTCCCTATTAGGCTAGTTCTTTTTTTTGAAAGATGCTTGGGAAAGAAAGAATCTTAGTGAGAATAGAGTGTGATTTAGCTACCCTATCGGTAACAAGTCATTCCCAAGATTATATTTGACCAAAAGTATATTATCATTTGCAGTATGCTCCAGGGAAACCTTAAAATTCTAGAATTAATAAAATAACTGTTATGACATGATTCTGTACACATGCGTAATACTATTTTGAGTTATTTTATAAAGTTTCCAATCACGATTTTGTTTCTACAACCATCATCAAATATGATCAATTTCAATAAATAATGTGTATCACTCTCTATTGTTCTAGGCATAATAAATCTGAAATGTTGAAATTGCCTTATTATTACTGAGTTCAATTACGGACAAAAGCAAAGTGTGCATTCCTAAAAACATTATACTTGAATTTTTTGATGATATATAGGTACACCATTAATGAGTTCATAAGATAAAGTGTCCTAAACACTGATAATTAAAAATGCCATTAGAGATAATTTGTAAGGTTCCACAATGTTGAATTATCAAACCACATAAACCATTTACCATTACCATATTGGATGAGGTAAATGGTTTCCATAAACATATTTTAAAAATGACTAATGTTGAAATAAAAGATAAATTCCTATTGTGGCAGATTTTTGAATCATTTCTTTTTACGGGCATAGTGTGAAATCCATTCATAAAGCACAGAATGAAGCATATAGGATTTAAATATCGTGACTGTTGTAACCATCTAAAAGGAAAAGATATTATAAACCGACAATCTCATTCTGCCCTTTAAATGATTCATGTCAATACTATTGCTAAATAGAACATCATTGAAAAAGGTCTCATTAAAGATCATTTAAAAAAATTTTGTGAAGATCACTTTCCATTTGAATTCCATAAATGCCTCTAAACACTAAAATCAAAGGAATTTAGAAATATATGCCACTTTTGTTATAAATCAAGCATAATAGGGCAATTTGCAAAAGTTTTTTGGATTAAAAAATGAAGCAATGCATTCTGTTAGCCTTTTTCATTTGAATTCAATCTAAATAATATGCCTTATGCTTTTCATTGTGGGATACTAGTGTTATTTATGAATATGGGCGATCTTCTTTAGTTATGCATACAGCAAATGATATGGTTATTGGTTCTAATCTTAATAAAATATATAAGAAATTTAACATGTTGTGGCATAGGAATTAGGGACATTCTGAATTTGGCACATGTAGATTGCATTGAAAGAAATCTTGTTACTATTATTCAATAGTGATTAACAGACGTAGAGATGTTTAAGAACTTACTTATATTGATATTTTCTAATTATTTTCACTTACTTCTTCCAATGGATATAAGCGATTTATCACTCTTATTGAAGACCATTCAAGTTTCAGTCATATAGAGTGAAAAGCCTAACTCTATGGAAACCTTAAGTTTTTTTCTAAATTTTGTTGCCAAAGTTTTCAATACACAAGTTATGGTAATGAGATTAGACATAAATGATGAATATTATGGTTAGTGTGATGAAACTAGGCACAATCTTAGACTATTATGTTAAGTCTTCTACAAGATTTTCGTATTAATGCCTTTTATGTTATGCTTGAGATACCGAAAGAGAATATAATTACAGTAAAATGCAACCTCTTAATTTTGTATATAGTGCAGTATATGTTGAATCTTTTATATTTTTATATTTCATGGTGAATGAAGCCTTTAAAATTGCAACATTCAGTCTAAATAAAGCTCCAAGCAAAATCAGTTCCTAAAAGTCATTATAAATTTTTGCCAGATAAAAAAGTGATTTTCAGGCTACTTTTCATGTTTAAGGTTGTAATAAAGACCTACAACCCACTATCAAGAAAACTTGATTAGAAAACTATCGAAGTATTTTGTTGGCTATTGTATCTGCTTAGGTGACTATAGATTCTACCATCTATTGTATTATGCTAGAATCATTGAGTCTAATAATGTAATTTATCTAGATGACAACTTAGATAGTAGGAGTATTAGGTTTTAAACTCCATAAAGTCATTCTCATAGAAAACATGTTGTCATTATGTAAGTCCCTTGTGTGATTTAGTCATTGATGGAAAATTCCACAAACGATTGAACCAATAATTGATCCTAACAATCTCATTTTTAAAACTACACTTGAACTTATAGAGGAACATGAATGTGGTGTTCATGTGTCTTTTAATTCTATTATGTTTTAGGAGGCTTATTGTTATTCTAACTTTTAAGTTGAATGTTTGCAATGCAATATGAGATTGTATATATATTGTATAATGATGTGTGGGATCTAGATGAATGACCACATGATTGTTGTTTACTTGATTGTTAACGGACTAAGAAGATTGAAAAATACTCCATAGGTCAGGTAAAAAGGTTTAAAGCCAATCTTGTGGCCTAAGGCTTTAAATGGAGGAAGGAATAAAGTATAAAGAATCATTCTATATTGTTTCTACCAATGATTTTTTTAGAATCTTTATGGCATTGATGGTTCATTTGACTTTGAACTACATCTATTAGATGTTATAACGTCTAAATAAAATAACTTAAAAGTTTTATGGTTTTCTATAATGGAACATATGGTTTATTAATTTGACAAACACATTTGTGGACTCAAAAGTCATCCATTTTGTAATATGTAAAATTTGATAAGATTGTCACTTTAAGGAAAACATTATAGAACAATGCACACATCTAAAGGTCAATGGGAATAACTACATATTCCAAGTGTTTTATATTGATGATATCATATAAACAACCGTAAACATTGATTTATTGCTTGAGATATTACATGTTGTCATTTCACTTCGGGTGAAGAATCAAATAAGGCTCTTATGCTGGTATAGGGATTGAGATTCTTCATGACAAATTCAAAGGCATATTTAGTTGGTCTTAGAAAACTTACATTTAGTGTGTGTTGAATAGGTTTGATATGCAATGTTGTTGTCTTAGTAAAGCACCTATTGTGAAAAGGTGACATATTGTTAAATCTCAAAGTTCTCATAATGATAAATGAAAGAGCTCAAGTCAAATATTCTGCATGCCTCAATTGCGAGTAATATGATATACATTCATATCCGCACACATTCTGATATTGTGTATACTTTAGTGTGCTTAGGAGATACTTGAGCAATTTTGTATTCAGACATAGAAATTTAAAAATTTGGATTTAGTTAGATATTCGATCTTGTTTTTGCAAGTTGTATGAAGCTAATTTTGATAGTATTGGCTAGAGGAACTACTTCTAAGAAAGTGTAAAACAAACACTTACAACGTCCTTGTTTATGGAAGTGAAACATGTAACATAATATAAGCTACAAGTCAAATTGTTAGCTCCAAAATTTCATCTCAAGGTTCCCACTCTGAAGTTGCTTGAGATGTATTGTGGTAACTCTACAGCAAGTGCTTTCCCTCAAATACTAAAAGTTCTTTATGATCCAAATATATAGATATCACCATTTAGTTTTTTAAATAAAAAGTAATGGAATCCATTGCTAGAGTAAATTGTTGAGCAAATAATTTACAATGGTCATTATAGAGTAACCACTAATTAATTTGGACTATTAATGTCATGGTAGCATGACACTTAAATAGGGTTTATAGAGCCTTTTTTTGTATTGAATTAATGGGATCTCTATTAATGAAATCAGTTGCAACTGTGATGGTTGGATTACTATTTTCCATATATTATTTTATTTACACACATTCTGCTGAATATGGCATTCTGTTGGATGAGACATTCTAAATTAGTATCACATACTTTTTAAAGTAATGTATCATTCGGTTTAGATGCAAAGACTTAATGAAAATAGATATTAATTTTGTTTTCATATCAGTTTCATTTCACATTATCATGCTACTACTTTTTAAGTGTTTATGAGTCTATGTACACATACCCTGTCGGTATGGTACATTTTGGGGCTTATAAATGCTTGTTGTTGGTGGTGGTGAATTATTTATAAATCTATGTATATGTATCTTGTTGATACAATGCATTATGAGACTTATAAATACTTTCTAATTATAGAGGGCATGTAAGTCCAAACATTTATACAATGTATTTTGGGGTTTATAAATGCTTATTTTGTTGTGTGATGATTTGAATATTTACTCATATTCGACAGTTTTGGTCATGACCATTCTGTTAGTCCAGATTTAGCTTTTTTAATATATAATTATATATTATACTATATTTTTTAAAAATATTCAAAATTGACTTGTATTATCAAAGTGAAAGATTGTTGCAATTATCTCATGTCATGGACTAACACAGTCAATTAATCAAGACTTAGGTCTGATAATGTCAAATTATGAGTAATTATAGTGGTACCATATTGTAACATACTTGAATATGTAGTATGATTTTAGTTAAATGTGATCTCGATTCAATTCTTTATTTGGACACATAATAAGACAAGTCAATTTTCACTAACATATTAAAGGAGGTCCCTACTTTCAGATATATATATATATGTATATATATATATATATGAGGTTAGTCTATTAGGTTCCATAACTTTAGTTTGAGAGATAGAAAGCAGTTTTCTTTCCATTTATTATGTAGATCACAGATTAGAGTCTGAAAGGTAACATAGGAAAGCATAAGATAGTGGCATCAATTTTGTGGGTTTTGATTTAGTAGGATTGAGCTCTCACAATATCTAGATCAATTTTTGTTTTAATTATAAATTATGTTAATGACTTGGTAAGATTTCGACGAAATCCAACAACAAAGGCTTGGGTTATTCCTTTTTGTTAATTACTATTTCTTTAACAACAATGGATTTTATACTTATAATAAATGAATAACTAGAGTTTCCAAGAAGATAGTCAAATTAAAATAAAATAAAATAAAAATTAGAGAAGTAGGTAGAAGGACAAATGCAAATTAGGAGATCAAGATAATCGAAAAATTGTAACCTTGAAATGACCAAGCCACCTTTTAACTCCCATTACAACCACCTTGAAATTGGACTTACATTTTGTAAATTTATGTGTATCATATACATGAAATACTTACCAAACTTTATGTTTATGACCCTTGAAAATTTATCATTTGGAATAAACCACCATAATTG
The DNA here is from genome assembly GCF_047325235.1 of Durio zibethinus. Classification (NCBI taxonomy): domain Eukaryota; kingdom Viridiplantae; phylum Streptophyta; class Magnoliopsida; order Malvales; family Malvaceae; genus Durio; species Durio zibethinus. Next base: position 30,685,672 of record NC_143164.1, on the reverse strand, counting down.
TTTTACCAGTCCAAGTTGTACAAGTTTCACTATCCTAAAGAAATGTATAAAACTCAAATTGAAGCATTTGAATTGTTAATGTAATATTATGTAATATTATGTAATTATGTATTCAAATATAATACTAAGATTATAGAAAGAGTCGATAAAACAAATAAAAGTACAATTCATTTTATTTCAATTATAAAAAACTCACTTTCTAATATCTTATACAAAAACTAAAGTTTTTGTCTTCAAAAAAATGTTCAATGTGATGGCGTATAATATTGACATGTGAACAACTTTTATCAATTGTCACGTATCCTACATTAATTATATTTATTCATATTTATTTTTTTAAATTGATATGAATTGATTTGATTTCATAAAATTTTTAAAATATTTCAATGCATTCATTATATTTATTTTCTTTTAAGTTTTAAGTTGACTTACCTTTTATTTCCAATAAAATATCTTAAATAGATTGAAGCTAAATCAATATTATATTATAATAAAAAAAATTTAATGATTCAAAGAATTAATAAACATTATAATTACTAGCATTAAACTTTTTTTAATGATTCAAAGAATTTCTATTGAAATATAATAAAAAATATTATAAAAAAATTTTAATAACCACTATAATTACAGCCAAGAGTTTACTCCTTAATCAATTATTTGATACGTTCATATTTGATTAAATATGATATCAACCTAAATAATGGTTATTATTTATGTATAAATATATATATATAAATAATATAATGATTTCATATATTTATATAAGATTAAGGACACATTATAATATTAAATTTTTGTTTTCGTTATAACATCAATCTTATATAAATATATAAAAGTCAAAACTTTTGGCAAAAAAAAAAAAATGTTCAATATGAATGGCCTATAAAATTGACATATGGACAATCTTTATCAATTGCCACATGTCTTGTATTAATTTTATTGATTCATATTTATTTCTTTTTAAGATGATATAAATTGATTTGATTTCATAAAAATTTTAAAATTTTAAAATATTTCAATATATTAATTATATTTATTTTCTTTTAAAATTTCAATTAACTTACCTTTTATTTCCAATAAAAATATCATAAATTATAGATCAAAGCTAAATCAATGATGCATTATAATTAAACAATATCTTAATGATTCAAAGAATTAATAAACATTATAATTATAGTAATTAAACATTTTTTTTAATGATTCACAGAACTTCTATTGAAATCTAATCAGAAATATTATTAAAAAAAATTAATAACCATTTACAGATAAGAGTTGACTTCTTAATCAATTATTCGATACATTCATATTTGATTAAATATGATATTTAATTGAGTAATTGATATTATTCATGTATAAATATATATAAAAATAATATAATGATTTTATATACTTATATAAGATTAATGATACATTATAATAATGTTAGATTTTATATATAAGGGTTGTGATTAATAAGCCATACATCCCATATACATTAATTGCTCAAATTAATTCAACCAATAATATGGATCACAATTAAATCAATGATACAATATAATCAAATATAGGAGTCAATAAATATATCTAATTAATTCTTTATTATTAATATTTTAGTCAATTGGCCAAAATAAATCTTTTCTTAATTTGACAAATTAAATCAATCAATATATAGGTATCATAGCTAAATTAAATTTTTACTTAATTTTATAAATGATTCAAAAAATTAATAAATATTATAATTATCATCATAAAAAAATTTTGTTTAATGATTTATGAATTTTTAAATAAGTATAATTAATAAATGCTACAATTGTAATTATAAAAGAGTTGATTCTCTAATCAATTATTTGATATATTTATATTTGATTAAATATGGTATTTATTTGAGTAATTGATGTATTTTATGTATAAATATAGAAAACAAATATATCAAATCAATTCTCCATAATTAAGATAATGAAATAAAATATTTTAATCTCAATCAATAGATCATTATTTGATCATCATTTACTCACAATTTTTATTTTTTTAATATTAACTGTAATAATTTAAAGTTGTCTTATTAATTAACCTACAACACACCTTTTATATAAGTAACGCTAGATTTTTAATTTTGACAAATAATGCATCTTTAACCCACATTTAACTAATTTTATATTTTTTGATCATCACTAAACTCCACTCTAATTTTCATTCAATTTTCACTTTATATCATTTTTTTTTATCTATGTTACTCAAAGGTTATTCTCTCTTTATATTTGTATATTTTATATCTTTTTAACCATGATATTAGTTTTCTTTTATTATACTTTTTTGTTGTTTCTTAAGTATCATTTTGCTTTTATTACAAAAATTATAGTTGGTTTTATGCAATCTATTTCATATATATTATTATTTTTGGCTAGATTTATATGGTTTATTTAATAAATTATGTTTGTTTATTCAAGTTTAATTTGTAGTTTACTGGTAACTAAACGAGATTTATATATGTAGAATGGACACAAGATTAAATAGACAAAGAAAAAGGACAATTTTAACACAAAAACAACATTCACAACATATTACGTCACTTAAACCAATTGAAAATAGATTTTCAAGGTCCTATTCTAGCATGGATGTTGGAAGTTGCTCTAAATATCAATCAAGAATCACTCAAGTAACATAAAACACTAAAAACATTTTAGGCAACAACTCTATCCTCTTGACAGAGAACAGTCATCTAAATTATAGTCCATACCCGTAAAGCAACATAATTAATACAAGTGGTCATTCTCAAGAATGAACCCAACTCAACAAATCTCCATTTACTCCTATCATTCATATAGCAATGACAAATGTTTTTTCTTGGACAAGTGCAAACGGAAATGGTTCTATTAGCATAGGAACAAATTTTGATAAAGTTCCTTCACAACATGTACCCAACCTTGCAAACAATATGGCTCGACATTTATTATTGTCCCTTTAAGAGATAAAAAAAATCATAGAAATGATAATAATTTTATGATTAGGCATTTATCCAATGATCATTCTTCTAAAGGTACATTTTATATTATTAGTGTGTTATTATTCTTTTATTACACACACACACACACACACCCACACACACACATATATATATGTCAACCATATTGACATTCAAAATTTCAATTCAATGGATATAAGATGAAAAAGATCATATGGGATAAAAACTATTGAACCAATTATTACAGAAAATGCGCACAAATATAAGTTATATTTTTTGAATTACTATTTAATTAAAAGATATATTAATACATTAATTTTGATGTCAATTTTATTTTATTTTGTAAGAAATATTTTTGAAGTATAGGATTTTAGAAGCCTAACTTAAGTGTGCACTTACTGTGGTGCTATACTTTAGTATTAAATATGTATAGTGAAATAAAAAAAGCCACGACAACCTAAATTCTCACTTAAGATAGGTAGTACCAATTTACAGGGAATAAGGTGTATGATTTTGATCAAAAGCCTGAATGTCAAAAATTATTGAAACATATATGTATAAGCTTATTATAAAACATCATGTTTGTTAAGAAGCTATATGGTCTAGATTATAACTAAAACTTTAATCACATTACAAATTGATGTTTTATATGTCTCTTTACCTCAATTCGTGAATTTGTTGGCTCTTTAAATAAAATAACTTCTTCTTCAAAGATAGCAAGAAATACTCAATAATCAATTGCCACATTTTTACTTGAACAACAATTTATGAAAGAATTTCTCATGAAAAAAATTTGTAAACAAGATTGATTTTAAGGTGACGAAATTTTAATTTCTTGGAATTAAAAGCATTATTGTCTTTTGTTTAGAAATTATCTGAATTTAATAAATTACAGTTTGAGTTTTCTTTAAATTTTATGATAATTGCATAAGTATATCCAATATGTAATTAACTTATTTTACTATATTAAAATATACAAAATTCAAATAAAAAATGATTATATAAATTTTGAGTTGTTCATAAACTTCAAAACTTATATTATCATTTTAGAAAAAAAAAAATCTATTATATATAAATTTATTGATATATGAATATATTTTGGTACATTGTACATATTTAAAACTAGTTAAAAAAAAATGCAAAAGCTTTATGTAATTTATCCTGCTTCTCACAAGTATATGTATTTTACTAATTATCATAAATCCAAGTTATTAGATTTTATAAATTCAAACATATCCTTCAATATCATGGAATATCTCTTTTTCTTGAAAATAAAATAAAAACTTATTTTGAAAAGAAAGAAATATATCATTCTAAATTAAGACTTCATTATGAGCTAAGATAGAAAATCTTTTGATATTCTGAAATAAATGAATGGAAAAATTGGTTAAAGAATCATATTAATATGATTTATTTCAGAGTAGATTGTTTAGATTAATACCAAAATAATGATGAAAAAGAGTCAATCAACATTATATAACTCAAAATAATGGTTTAACAAAATGAGATTAAGATGAAAAAGAAAGATTAATTCATTATAAAAAAATAATTTTCAAACGAATTCATTATTGAATCAAGAACAAAAATATCTTAATATTATATTTAAATATATAATTACATAGAATATTACAATAACATAAATATTATATCCTAAAAAAAAAATTCAAATACCGTTTTTCTAAATAATAAAAAATAAAACTCAAATTGAAAACAGACTTTAATTGGATTTTAAAATCAATTATTGACTCTTATGTAATTTTGTGAACGCTTTTGGTTTCCTAGCTGCTGCGGAAACGAAATCCCCAACATGCTAGATAACAGAAAAGAATACAAATGGGAAAACAAATGGGCGTTCATTGTTTTAGCTTAAAGTAATGTTGACCAAAAAAAAAAAAAAACAGTACTTAAATACAACAAATCCCAATCGTTGTAAAATGATTGAGTTTTGTGACAAATGTGATTCTTCATAACTTTTTTTTGGCAAGTAATAAGTGGGCATTGAGCTAACCGACCACAGCTCATTGGATTTTCACAAACCTATACCCAAGAAAAGTCCCAGTTTTAAATTTCAACTTGAAAAGTCTATTTATGTTTGAATCAACATGGCTGGACAACATAACAATGTAGCTTAATTTCTTCAGACCCAAATTGAATATAGGCCAGTGTGTTTTACCCCATAATACTAAACTTGGGCTTTGCCGATAAATGCAAAACGTAATTATAACTCTTTGGTCCAATAAGCTAGATTTCAATTTTTTATTTTCCCTCTCAGATTTGGCTCGCTGTAATAAATTCTTAAATTGCACAATGCGATTAACATTTGGTTAAGTAATTTGTATAATATTATCAATATAATTTTATAAACGAAATTAAAAAATTAACAAGTATATTTTTTTAAATTAATTTTTTATTTTTAAATTATATTTAAAGAAGTGAATGAAATAATTTCTCTTTACGCTATTAGAAATTTTACACTTCTTCCTTGACAAAGTCATTTCTGGTCTCAACTCCTTAAAGAGGCATTTTAAGTTTCTAACAGATGTGAGTTATTAAGGGAAAAATACATGTTTTTGAACAATTTTGGAAAAAGATCATAGTTATTATCTTATTATTATATATGCCTTGTCAAAGGGATTTATGTAATTTGGATCCTGCCTACTTTTTCAAGTTTCTCTCTTCTTTCAAACCGTCCTTAACTCGGGTAGGCCAACTTGGAAATGACACAATGGAGACAACGTGGGTGGTCGGTAGAGGTGGCACTATTGGTGGAAGGCTGACGCCCGAAAATCGCATCAAATTGACTGCCATCAATATACATTGCCAAAATCTAAATTGGTGGTGCAAATTTGTCGGGTATGATGACATCAGTTGAACCTCAACAAATGAAATTAATTTGCAAACACTAATTGGATTTGCATTAAGAAAATGCAAAATTACTATTTCATCTTTTTTTTTTTTGTTGTATTTTTGGTCAAAATTATATACTTTTTTATTTTTTGAACGCTTAAAATTTTTAATTTTTTATTCTAAAATTATTTTGTTAATTTTTTTTTAACTTTTTGTCTTTAGAAATTATAAAATTTTATTTTTTAATTTCATGTAAAATAAAAAATAGCACTTAAGTTTGAAAAAATTTACATCAAGAATTAATAAGCAATTATGTGATTTAATCGCGCCCATTACATTAATAAATTGCACCCATTTCATTAATTTGAGAAGAGGAGTGGTATGTATCTATAATAAAAATAAAAATTTTTTCATCTTTCATAAAAGTTATTTTTAAAATTTTTAATTTATTTTTGAATTTTTTTATCTTAAATTTATTTTGGTTGAAGATGACATTATACATATAATTTTTTTTTCTCAAATGTGAACTCTAACAACATACTAACTAATTCAAATATCAATTAAATAAATTAAGATTCATGATACTTGCATTACATAGGCTAACTTGTTGGGCTTGAAGTGATAACACAACAATGAAGAAGAACTATAACGCAATAAACCCATAGCAAATAGATAATAATCAATAATTCAAAATGTTAGAAAATAAATCACATTAAGATTTATATGAAAAATCTTCTAATGTAAAGAAAAAAACTACGGATCATAAAAAAAATCTTCACTATCAAATAATGAATATATAAAGTTTTTCTCTAGCTAAAACTAGAGCTAATCGATAACTCGAGAAACAATTAAAAAAATCTCATCAAATAGATGACTCAACAAACACACCCTTAATTTATTTCTAAAAAACTTCAAACCCGATTTTTACTATTTAGAATGTATAACACTGAATTGTGAACGTGTTAACAAAATTTCAACTCAATCGAACCACAAATCAACTTCTGTTCAACTGGTAACTTTCCTTTCTCCCTTTTTTCATTTCTTTTCTAGTTTTTTTTCTTTCTTTTTTTCAATGCCACTGACCTCTTTTTTCCACATTAAAAACTAGTCCCCATTTTTTATTTGTAGGGCCTTTTTTCATGTTAAAAGTCAAAAAGCCCACGGCTTTTGATTGGCTAAAACAATAGGGCTAGACCCCACACATAACAATCTCCCCCTCTAGTCTTATTAGGAAGAGATTCCTCACCATAGCAGTTTCATTTGAAACTTACCTTGGCCAAGGAATTAATTTCAACCAAGTTACTACAAAGCTCAAACTTTTCTTTTAAAAGTGTTTTAGTCAACATATCTTATGTATTCTTATCAGCATGAATTTTCTTTAACTGCATCTATTATTTTTCAATCATCAATATAGTTAGTGATATTTAACATCAATATGCTTTATTCTAATATGGTACATGGCATTCTTACTCAAATCTAAAACACTCTGGCTATCATAAAACATCACATACTCTTTTTTATTCAACACTAATTTAAAAAGAAAACACTTTGTCCAAAGCATTTCTTTACCTGTTTTAGTTGCTGCAACATATTTAACCTATGTAGTTGATACGGCAATACACTTTTATAACTTAGACTATCAAGACACTGCTTCTCCTACAAAAGTGAATAAATATCCTAGAGTAAATTTTCTATCATCAAGATCACCTGTCATATTAGTATTAGTAAACCCTTCAAAAATTGATTACATAGTTTCATAAATCAAGTGCATTTTTGAAGTGCCCCTCAAATATCTAAAGATCCATTTCACTATTTTTTAGTGAATTTTTTTTTCAAATTAGAAAGAAATTTACTCACTACACTAACTGCATTAGTAATGTCAGGTAATGTGTAAACCATAAAATATATCAAAAAACTAGTTGTAGAAAAATAAGGAATACTAGACATAGCTAGTTGCTCTTCCTTAGTCACCGGATAAGATTTTTTACTCAAATGAAAATGGTTGACAAGTAGAGTATTAATTGATTTAGCATATTGTATGTTGAATATACTAAACACCCATTCAATATATTTTTTCTTTGACAACCACAGCTTTTTAGCTGTTTTATCTTAGATAATATCCATACCAAGAATCTATTTAGTTGGACCTAAATCCTTTATGTCAAAGGACTTAGATAATTATTCTTTCAACCTGTGAACCAAACCAATATCTTATCCCACAATCAACATATCATCAATATATAATAAGAGAATAATGAAGTTACTAATAGAAAATTTTTTAACATACACATAAGGATTCGTTGTCATTTTTTATAGCTGTGACTCACCATAAAAGAATTAAACTTTTTATACCACTATCATGAGCTTGTTTCTAGCTATACAAACTTTTCTTCAGTTTCCAAACTAGATGTTCTTTCTCTTTCATTTTAAAACCCTCAGGCTGATCCATATAAATCTCTTATTGTAAGTCATAATACAAAAATGCAATTTTGACATCAATATACTCAAGCTGAAGATTCTAACTAGCTGCTAATCTTAGTACCACTCAAATGAAACTTATCTTCATAATTAGAAAGAAGATCTCATCAAAATTGATGTCGAGTTTCTGAGAAATAACTTTCACCACTAATTGAGCTTTTTACCTCACTAGCTTGTCACCATCTTTTTTTAGCTTGAATACCCATTTATTCTTAAATGGCCTTTTCCCTTTCAAAAGTTTAACAAGATCATAGGTACCATTTTTTGCAATGACTCAATTTCTTCTTTCTTTGCTTTTGACCAATACTCTTTATCCAGAGTAATCAATATATTTTGGAAGCTTTTTAGCTCGCTTTCACTAATAACAAAAATAAAATCTAAATTTGGATACCTAGTTGATGGTCAATATTCTCTAGTAGATCTCCTAAGCTGAGATTTTACACTACCTAATGTTAAAGGTAGTTTTTTCTGCTCAACACTTTCTAGTGGAAATAACTGCTTATACTATTCAAAACTGATTGTATCTGGCTTATCACTAACTGTGGTTGGCCTATTCGTATCTTCAAGTTCTGTCTATTGTATATTTTTATTATTTGTGGCTTTCCCTGGTCGAACCCCTGTCGATGTTGAAATATCACACTAAATATTAACTCATGTAGTCTTTTCATTCTTCTTAAGGTCTGTTATGATTTTTTTTTTTTGGGAAAACCATATCTCTACTTTAGACTACTTTTTCTTTAATAGATCCTATAGCCTATAGTTAAATTTTTCATCACCATATCTAAAAAACACATATTGTATGGCATTAACGTCAAGCTTTGACCTCTGTTTTTTTTGTATATGCATGAATGGTTACACCTAAAAACCTTCAAATGAAAGTATGTAGCATTTTTTCCTATTCACACTTTTTTTGGAATGTCAAAGCCTAAAAGAACTAATAGTGATCTATTACGTAAATAATAGGTTATGTTGACTACTTCATTCTAGAAGTGCTTTGATAATTTTGCCATTTTTAGCATACATCTGACTTTTTCTATAATGGTGCAGTTTATCCTTTGGCTACTCCATTATGCTACAGTATTTCAAGTTTTATCATCTCATTCCTAATCTTATGATTTGAACTTGTTAGCTTTTTAGGTGAGATGATGATCTTATTCCTAATCTTATGATTTGAACATGTTAGCTTTTTAGGTGAGATGATGATCCAAGGAAGGGTGAATTAGATTTCTCCAAATCCTTTCCAAACAATGATTTAATATAATTGAATGAAAAATTAAAATCAATATCAAAATATAATGCAAATAACAATAAATTGATAATCTTAAGCCAAATGCAAAGTAAAAAGATAGGCATAGAGAAATCAAACATAAGGATTTATAGAGGTTCGGTCCTTCTTTATAAGGCACCTACGTCTTTTCTTTTTGGTTGTTCACACCAAGGCTTCAATCCACTAATCTTGAATTGAAATTACAACCTTATCTTTTTCTCTCTAAGGCTTAAGATAAAAACCTCTGTTCTTTGTAGTATTTTACCTAATCTCACTATAATGCTCTCAAAAGGATATTTCACCTCTTGTTCTCTTACATCATTAAATATCAAAGATAATTTACAAACAATAAAAAAATCTTTATAAAGCTAAGTGTTTACTAAGTTTAAGTACAAAAAAATGATGAATGAACAACAAATATGATTTGGATATAATAAATACAAAGATATAAACTTAAAGCTCTAAAACTCTTGATTTCTTTGAGAGAATGAAAATATAGCTTGTTGACTCTTGCTCTCTTGATTCATCAACCTTCTTGGTATGTTGGAATACCCAATTTATAGAAGAATTAATAAAATAGCTGTTAGGAATGCATGGATGAAGAAAATAGTCATTGAAGCTTAATAAACTAGCCGTTGGAGTTGTTTCAGGGCATACCTGATCGATCCCTTATAAGAGGAGATCAATTGGTTCACGTTTTATGCCATTTTATGGTTAAAAATGTATGACCTGCATGAGAATATCGATTGGTTCAAGGGGGTGATCGATCCCCTATAAAGGGTGATCGATCCGTTCTTGCCATTTCAAAACAAAATTTGCTTTTAGGTAAAAAATCAGTTGATCCCTTCCTTGAGGGGATTGATCCTGTCAAAGTTGGATGGTTGTCTCTTATTTTGTACTCTACTTACTAATTTGATTATATCTTGAGTTATACAAATCCAAATCTAAAACTATTTAAAGATTTAGAAGCTAGACTTAAAAGGCTTTCTATCTATATAAAATTCATCACCTAATTCATTGTTTACAAATTATAGTGAATTTTTAAATCTATCTCTTGTGTAGTTTTTAGACAACTGCAAAGTGTCTAGTAAAAATTTAAAATCTTTTTTTAAAAAATTTGGATTTTGCTTTTGTTTGATCCATTAAAAAGTAGCTTAAAGAATTTTCCAAACATATAAAATCCAAATATTAAAGCTTTGTGAATTAATACATAAAAATAAAACAAGCTCAATATTGGAAAACTTTGTTATTGTAAAAAAACTTTTTTAAGTTAATCTATTTCTCAAAATCAATATTATTAAAATTGTATTAAGTCCAAAATGAATAAATTCACTTTAAAAACAATAATTGGACTTTCATTTATGCTCAAGTAAGCAATCTATAAAGATAAATTTGGTTTGAGAAATATGAAAACAAAGAAAAGTTTGTTTACACTATGAAAAACATATTATTTATTTAGTATAAAAATATAAAACTTAAGAACATATACTAAATAAATCTTTTTCAAAATCTTGATCAAGCTTATTTAGCTTAATATTTTGTCATTTCAAAATAAGGATCAATTCAAGGTTAACAATAAATTGATGAACTTTATATACGTAAGTAAAATATATTGATTGTTTTTAGGATCAAGCGCTTACTACATAAAAAGCTATAGCTAATAGTGAATGTGCAACTCTATTTTCTTATTCGTTTTGGTAGTGTAGGGCCTTGTATAAAGCGATAGGTAGACATAAGGGGCTTTGTAAAGCCTTTTTAGGATACCTCACCCATTAGACCTTGACAGGTTGGGTTGTCATACATCGAAATTTGATCTACCATAGAATACCTCACCCAGATGAACTAACATATCGAGTCCTTAAGAGAGATTGCTAGACCTTATAATCCAACAATCTCCCTCCCAATAGCACTTGAGAAACTTGAACCTATAACCTCACTCTGATACTAATTTTCAAGATCAAACGCTTACCACCATACTAAAAGCATAGCTGATAGTGAAAGTGTAACTCTATTTTCTTATTCTTTTCGGTAGTGCAGAGCCTTGTTGGACATAATGGGCTTCACAAAACCTTTTAAGATATCTCACCCATTAGGCCTTGACAGGTTGGGTTGCCATACACTAAAATCTAATCCACCATGAGATATTTCACCCAGATGAATAGATATACCGAGTCTCTATAAAAAATCACTAGACCCCAAATCTAACATAACAGTATCTTTTAAAGTCTTTGGATGTGTATTCTTCACCATTATCAGTCTGAATATACTACAAAGGTAACCATTTTATCCTTTCCACCATGACATGAAATTTTTAAAAATACTATAATACCTGACTTTTATTTTTTAACATGTAAATCCAAGTTTTACGTGAAGTATCATTAATAAAATTAATAAAACACTTGCTACCACCTAATGACTCAACCTCAACGTAATTATATACATTAGAATGAATCAATTTAAATCTATTTTCTTTTCTCTAAAAATGTTTTAAAAAGAAATTTTATGGTGTTTACCATGTAAACAATGATCACATAAATCGAGAGATAGACCTTTAGTCAAGAAAGTGAAAGATTATCTTGCCAAAACCTATAATCCTTTCTTGATCATATGTGCCAACCTTTTATGCCACAAAGTTGCTAAAGCATCATCTTTAACGGTATTTATTTGGTTGTCGTTCAATTGCATCCATGTTTTGTATATTTTATAGCACAGCTTTCCTCTTACAACTATCATAGATCCTTTAAGAAGCTTCCATTGTCCATTCTTTTACCAACTCTTATATACTTTTTTATCAAAGATATTAATTGAAAGCGAGTTTATTTTCATATCTGAAATGTATTTGACATTACTCAAAGTTAATATACAGCTCGTATTAGTTTGTACAACAATATCATCAATCCCAAGTTATGAAACATTCTTGTTTCCTATCTTGGTGCAATTAAAATCTCTTGCTTTGTAAGTTGTAAACAATTTCCTTTTAAAAATACTACGACATGTGCTTCTATGTCAACTATCCACTCAATGCTAAAATCACCAACATAATTACAATTATCATGTGTACAAATCAAATTAACTTAATCATTATCTAAACTCATTGCTGTAACACTACCATCATTTGAATTTTTACTTTTCTCATCTTTTCACTTTTGCTTTAAGACTTTGCATTTTTGTTTTACATGATCGGGTTTACTACAATAATAGCACTTCACTTTTATTTTGGACTTAAATCTATGTTTGGACTTATTATGGCCTTTTGAGTTCTGATTTCTGTTGATGTTTTTACCTTTATTCTTTATGACTAAAGCTTGAATCCTAAAGTCTGAATCTTTTCACCTTACTTCTTAATTAAGCATACTATCATTTATTATCTCTAATGTCACCTTGTAGTTAGAAGCTAAATTAATAACAGCCATAACTAGAATATTCCAACTATCTAACAATGAACCTAAAAGAAATAATGCTTTTATTTCATCATCTATTTTAAGCTCTATAGTAGTCATTTGATTGGATATATCTTGAAAATCACTTAAGTACTTTGTAATCAGTCATCCATTCTTAAATTATAAAGTTGCAAGCTTTTTAACAAGTATAACTTTATTCATGCCTTTCTTTTCTCATACAATGTTGCCAATTTTTTTTCAAACGGTGTTGGCATCTGTGTCCTGCGCTATATGATAAAAGATGTTGATATCAACCTATTTTTTTTATTATGGCCAATGTTTTTCTACTTAGTTTCTTTCAGCATTCATCTTTCATATCTTTTGGTTTAGTTGAATCACCAAATACCAACTCATACAAGTCTTTGCAATATAAATAATTTTCCATCATTGATTTTCAAATTGAATAATCTGACGCCGTCAATTTTATTAGGGAACCTATATCACCTTTCATGATCTAAAATAAAATTTGCTTCTGTCTTAGGTAAAAACTGTATCAATGTCTTAAAAATAACTGTAACTTTAATACTACTTGTTTGGCTTAAAGTGACAAATATAATAATAAAGAAGAATATATCATAATAAACCTAGAGCAAATAAACAATAATAAATAATCTAAAATGTAGGAAAATAAAGTACATTAAAATTTACGTGAAAAACTCATAGACTACCAGAAAAATCTCTACTATCAAATAATAAATATACAAAAGTTCTCTTATAGCTAAAACTAAAGCTATTCAACATTAGAGAGACAATGGAAGAAATCCCATTAAATAGGAGACTCAATAAGTACACATTGAATTTATTTTTACAGAGCTTCAAACTTGATCCCTATTGTTTAGAATGTAAAACATTTAATTATGAATACACTGATAAAATTTTAACTTAATCGAACCACAAATCGACCTCTATCCAATTGGTAGCTCTCTTTTTTCCTTTTTTTTCTCTTTTTTTTCTAATTTTTTTTCTTTTTTCTTCGGTGCCACTCACCTCTTTTTTCTATGCCAAAAACCAACCCCCACTTTTATTTGTAAGGCTCTATTTCACACTAAAAATCAAAAGGCCCATGGCCTTTAATTAGCCAAAATAATGGGGCTGGATCCTATACATAACGTAAATGGCATATTTTAAGAGGGGTTAATTTATGCACATCCTTTTGAAACTTACCCTTAGTTAACAGTGGTTAATGGCACATTAGCTTTAAAAATCTTTTTAATATTCCCCAACCTTTTTCTTTTTAATTAGCATTGAACTCTTTTTTCTTATGCCATGATCTTTTGCATTAACCAAAGGGAAAATAGAACTTAAAATGTAAATATAAAGTTCTTGTTAATGTTCATAAAAAAGAAAAATATTTTTTTCTAAACTAAAATATTTATTTTAAGTTTTCAAATTCGAATATTAATCATATGATTTTAACCACTTAACACTTGAAAATTAACAAATAAATGTAAAGTTCATGTTAATGTTCATAATAAGTAAATTTACCTTCGTTATCATGCATGCTAACCAATAATCATCATTCTTTTTATATGAAAAAAATTAAGTTTGAATTGAAACTTTTATTCTATCTTTATCATTTAAGCTAAATTCAAGTAATGATTATATGAAACTATTCCTCTTCTTTTCATCTTCATTTATAAAAAAACAAAATTCATAATTTAAAATTTGTTAATAAATCAAATAAAAACTTGTTATGCCAAACTATTTGAGGAGGACATTAACCTGAAATCATAAGTTTAGAGATTGGTTAGAAGCAAAGGTCAAAGGTTTATCCGATGTTTATGCTTCAATGCTCAAATCAATACTCAAGAAGAGAGATAAAAGGAAAGAAAACTCAAGAAGCAAGAAAAGAAAACAAAAGATGTCTTTATCTAGCATAAAGGGGTTACTTATACCTAAAAGTTGAGAGAGTTGAACTAGGGTAGCCTAACTTTGAGATGGCGGGTTAAGAGTTGGTAATGCTGGCCTGCCTTAATTTGACAATCCTAAAATGAACCAGAAGGTGACATGTTAGCATTCCCATGTACCTTTAAGTAGCAATTTGAGGTGGTTGTGCTTATGTGGGTCCCGAGATTTCAGGCTGGCTTGACACATCAACTTGGGTTAAAATCATAAAATTATCCCGCTTGGTTGATGATTTATCCTCTAGGGTAAAAAGTCTATATTACCTTTACGACCATAAATTGCCCCTAACAGTTTATCCTCCAATCAAATAGTCTGACACATCAAACTAATGAGAAATGGCATTGGCTAATCTATTATGGTTAAGATCGAGCTACAAGTTAAACATGGATATTTTTGGAGTTTTCATGGTATTGAAGAAAAAGTTGTTTTTATGAATGCCTTGACATAATTCTTATCTAGTTAATATTTATGATAATTTTAACATGAGCAGTGTGGATGTTTTGACCTAAACAACATGATTAATGGTTAATGCAATATGGTCGATGTAGAATTCACTGTTGTATACAGACAATAAAGCCAACGTGATATTCATATATTATGACTGACATGACACTTATATATTTTAGGTAAACCAATTACAGATTCATTTGAATATATATTTAATAAGGAGAGAGAAATTTAGATGAGAATATAAAAATTAGGTGATTATTTAAATTTGAATAGAGAAACTAAAAGGTCATTCTTGATATCAGTATGATGATGTGGCTCAATCTAGGTTGCCTATCCGATATGGGACTTGGCTATATAAAGCCTTCTAGGACTTCAGTTTTTTCACTCTCTAGCTTTCTTTCTACTTTTTTTGCTTTTATGTCAACCTATCTTTATTGATCTTCTCATTTTTTTAAACTTTAGTTAACTTTTTTTTTTTTTTCATTTTCTCAATATGTTTTTTATCTTTAACTATGTTTTCAGATTCAAGTTTATCTAACTTTCAAGTAAAGGTTAGAATAATCAGCTCGACTAGGAAAATGTAGAGGTTTCTTTAAATGATAAGGTCTTTTGTTTTATCATTGTTGGAAGAGATTACACTTAAGTAGCCTATTGATTAAACCTGATGTCAGCAGAGGACTAAAAATAAATAAAAAAAAAATCTTCTATGAGATGGAAGAGCTTCTAGCAACAATAGATTTTGACCTTCAAAATCCTCTCATCCTTACCAATGTAGTCAATTTGGCTCAATCAGCTAGCTTTCCATCCTTTTCTTTAACCTTTTCTTCTTTTGCCTTTCCTCTAACTTTTTTTTTTTAGTTAAACTCCCTTTTTCTATCATACCCTTAATTGTTTTGGCTAGTGTCAATCTAATTGTTAGCCTAATCTTAAGTTCTAGCTTTGGATCATTATATAATTTCTAAGAATTTTTTATGTTTGAGACATCTTTATCTTTTTCTGATATGATAGAGGTTCTTACTTCTGCTCAAACTAAAGGACCTACTCAAGATCCAATGGTTAAGCAAGATAACGAAGAAGCTTCTAAGATTGGATAAGCTCAGGATTTTGAGCAAGCCAAAAGGTTCGACTAGGACGTAGAGGAAGGTATGGGTGAAGAAGAGGTATATGATGTCAAGAATTATGATGATGATTCTTTTATTTTTTTTTATACCTTTTGCCTTTTAGGAGTCACCTCAAAAGACGTGATGAGGAGTACAAAGGGCTGAATTGTTCTTGAAATGTGCCCTAACCTCTGCTTTGTTCTTCACTTTACCATTGTAAGAGATAGGTTTGACTTTCCTTCAAAAGGTTATAGGGTTGCTATTGTCATCGCAGGAGAAGATTACCAATCTAGTAGAATACGATAAAATATAAGTATATTGGGACTCAATTTTGGTCAATTTTAAGAAACTTTTTTAGCTTATAATTTAACTATCACTTAGTTCACTTCTAATTTTTTTTAAGTACATAGTAGATTTTATAATAATTTGTAAAAAGCTAGGTCTTCTCCTTGCCTTGGATCTATTCAAGGAATATTTTGTTATTAAGAATATCCTCATAATAAGAGCTAATACTATGTTATAGCTCATCCTACAAAAAAGATTTTTACTAACTGGTCGAGCTTATTAACACGTGAAAAGTTTTTTTCCTTTGTATTAAAAAGGTTAAGGGGATTTGTGAAATAAATAATAGGCTAAACTTGTTTGAAGAGGCTAAGGTGACCTTCTGACTAACGATAATTTCGAGGCAATAGATACGATTAAGAACTGTAAAATAAAAACCAAGCTTAAAGACTAATTCTTTTATGAATAATTTTTAAAATAAATACCTATTTATAACATACCTTTTTTAAATATGCTAGCCTGAGCAATCTTTTTCATCACCTCGAGATCCTTATAAGCTTTCTCTAATAAATCGAACTCCATAATGATGAAGAGCCTTTTAAAGAAGGCTGGAGCTTGATAGCTTGATTGAAAGATAAAGGTTCCTCTTGTGACCTTTTTGGGGCTTCTAAGCTATGACTTTTTTTTTTTAACTTTGACATTGTCGTAGAACTCTTACCCTTAATCTGGTGCATTAAAAATGTTGGTGCTGAGTTGTTCGAAAAGGATAGTAACCTAAAACCACAATTTCAGAGGTCGGTTGAAGCAAGGTTGGAGGTTTCTCTGAAGTTTGTACTCCAACATTTAAGTTGAAACTCGAGAAAAGAAAAAATGAGAAAAAACTTAAGAAGCAAGAAAAGAAAAAATGGGATATCTCTACTTGGCAAGAAAGGGTTATTTATGCTTGTAGGATAAGAGAGTCAGGCTAGGATAACCTAACCTTGAGATGGTGGGTCAAGAGTCAATGTTACTAGCCTGACCTGATTTGGCAATCCAAAGGCCAACTAGGAGATAATAAGTCAACATTCTCATATGACTTCAAGTGACAAATTGATGTAGTTGAGCTAACGTGAGTCTCGATACTTCAAATAGGCCTAACACATTATCTTAGGTTAAATGACAAAATTGCCTCACTTGGTTGATGACTCATTTGTTAAGGCAAAAATCTATATTATCGTTATGATCGTAAAATGCTCCTAACAGAACTTAGCTAGCGATGAAAAATATCTAACCACATGAGGGTCCTACCTTTTTTTAGACCACAAAAGTCTCTTTGAATTTTGAAGCAACAAACCAAACCAAATCCTTTATCTTACCAGCAATGCACTTCAATCAGGATAATTTGAAAGTTTTTTTTTACGGACAAAACTTATATTAAGTTTTTTGAAATTAAAAACAATATAATAAAAATTTTAATAAAATATTCAAATTAATAAATTAATATAATTTAATGTAAATATTAATAATATGTAAAAATTATTAAAAATATTATTTATAATTCAAATTTGACTTATACTTATTCAATTGTAAAAATTTTATTAATAGTTTTACTAAAATATTTATCTAAAAAAATGTAAAACTTTATTCAAATTTTACAGATTTAGTTTATATAATGAAAGCTTTCAATTTATAAATTTTAAATTTAAATTTTTATAATTATAATTTTTAATTTTTATGGGATTGTTTCTAACAACTTCGCGACTTCACTTCAAATTCTTTCCATTCGTTTTCCACGTTAAAGAAGTGGACGATATGACACGCAACCCCACCTCTTTGATTTTTTTTTTCTGCTTTGCCAATAAAATTGAATACCAGATTTAGTTTCAAAACAGAAACCTCTTTTAAATGGGAAAACTGCATTCACCCATGACCTTCAAACTTAATAGCTGATAGTAACGAGATTGAACATTGATCATTAAGAACAGAATAACACATGATCATTTAAACTCCAAAAGTAATTAATTTTCATTTTAAGTTGTAATTAACATTCTTTTGAAAAAGAGAAAAGCTGAAGGTAGCTAAAGGGTGAGCTTAAGATCTAATCCATCATCTTCATCTTGTTTTTTCTTGTCATCTTTCTTGTTGTTTGGGCTTGGAAAGATGATGGGTGGCCTCCGAAACTCAATATCCTTAGTAAAATCTGCCCATTCAAAAGTTGGTACCCAACTTGAATGCTCATCATCTAACCTCCTTATCTTGTTTAGCTTTCTATTAGTTATCTTCTCCTCCCTTTGTCCCAGCGCGTCTTTTCTCCTATTACGTGCCTCCTGAAAATTCCTTATCAGGGCAAAGAATTGCTCCATCTTCTGATCTTCTTGCTCCTTATCTTCACCATTGTAGACATGAACTCTCTTCTCGTCGGTTGCCATGTGAAAAAGAAGAGAAAAAACAAAGGGTAAAATTCAGAGCTGAAACAGTAGGCTACTTTGTTTTTTTCTCTAATCGCTGGTAACAGGAGGCTGAAACAGCGTGTACAAGTCCCTCCCGTGTTTTCGCTTCTGCTTACAAATTCTTTCAAATTTGCCCACCTATTTATACGAGGGGAATTTGGCCATCTGGGTCAGATTTAAAAAGACTGACTTGCCCTGGCAGCCAAACTGATCAAGGTTAGGTTGATTTTCTGGGTAATCTAGGGAACTCGGCGCACCCCATGGGGCACAATTAAAACGCGAAATGACGTGCGTAGTGAAGTTGCGTCACTTGGTGACGTGGGTGGGATGTTGATGGCATCGCAACGTTAAGCGATGCAAGCATGTTAACGTAACTCGTATGACGCAATATCAAACCTTAAACAAAGGCGGGCTTTTGGGCTGGCACCCAAAATATCTCCTTGTCCTTATAATCTAACACTCTCTTGGCTTTCTTCTGCTGCCGCCAAGAAAAGCATGTAATAAAAAATCCAGTCTTTTTTAAGACCACCAAAAATTAAGACAACTACACAAAGGCGAATGTAAAAGGTCTTCCCTTGCTAAAAAAAAAAAAACCAACCTCAGAAGACACAATTTATCCAAGTAAAAGAAAAATAGATGCTCAAATACTCCAATTTTTTTCTTTAAAAAAAAATTATAATCTGAGAATGCAAAAATACTCTGTTGTTTCATTTAAATATGAAAGCTCAACTTGAATATAAAATTATAGTAAATTAAATAGTTATTAGATATAAGATAATTTACTTTAATATTTTTTATTTTAAAAAAGTTTCTCATTGAAAATAGGTTTAATTTTAAAACTATTGAGTTTATAAAATAAGATTACTATATAGTTTATGACAAAACAATAAATACTTTAAAATATAAGTAATTTTCTTTTATATTTGAGAATCTAAAAACCTATAATATATAAA
The DNA here is from genome assembly GCF_047325235.1 of Durio zibethinus. Classification (NCBI taxonomy): domain Eukaryota; kingdom Viridiplantae; phylum Streptophyta; class Magnoliopsida; order Malvales; family Malvaceae; genus Durio; species Durio zibethinus. The sequence goes on along the minus strand of NC_143164.1, from coordinate 30,665,580 downwards.
TGAGAGTTGTATATAAATGAGAGACAGATTTTCCCCAAATACTTCCTGACAATATTTTGTTAAAAAGGATAACCTTTCACAATATAAATCATTTGTACTTGTAAAAATTTGATAATGTTCGTAGTTATTGCCTGTAGGGAATTAACCAATTAGAAAAGAGTTTTTTATTTTAATAAATGTTGATACCTATTAATTAGAGTCCATATTTTTAATTTATATGGTTGAATGGGCTTCCATGGAAGAATATTGTGGAACTTTTGGTTGAAACAATATAATTTTTTTTTTCTTTTAACTTTTGATGGGAATGAATTTGTATTTTTTTAAGATAGATCAACTTACACTGATATAAAAATAAAAATTTTACATTTTTTAAGTATTGATTTTAATAAATTCAAGGGGTAAGAGAAACATATCAAAAAGAGAAAAAAATGATTTAACCTCAACCTTGAATCTATTAAAATTAATCGGTACTCTACATTTGATTTCAGTAGCAGATGAATTTCTCATGTGCAACACATTACCTTTTTCTTTTCGAAAAGTCTTGAACAATGCTTTGTTGGTACATACATGTTTAATCGCACCGAAATCAATCCACCGTGTTTCTTTGTCTTCAATGACATTGATTTCAAAAATTATTACAACAAAGTTTTCTTTACATTAGGTGCTTCTTTTTCCTTTTGATTGCGGGGCAACCTTTTTTGAACTATCCTTGCTTTCCACAATGGAAGCATACATTTTTCTTTTTCTTGTACTTTTTGGCTTTTGGCAAAAGTTTTTTTTTTCTTTGTAGATTGTAGACATCAAATTTTGTCCAAATTGATTTTAAAACAAGAACAAAACAATTTGCTAAGGAATTTTTTATTTACTTGAATCTATTCGGTTTAAACCGGTTCAAACATTACAATTAATTATTGTCTTGATAAACTTTTTGGGGATTTATTATGCCTTCGAATAGGTTGCATGGGTTAAGTCTAATTCTAATTGATTTTGACTTAAAATCACTTAATTTGTCTAAATTATTTGGGCTTGAGGGCCCAATGAAACTTTTGGCCTATCCCATTTTCAATTTTTATTTTTCTAAAAAAATTCAAAAAGTCAAAAAAAAAAAGTAGACAGCTTGAATGGGCAAAACTTTAAACAGCCGAATTCAAGTAATTTGACTGCCCATGCTCTATCACTACCTAATTTGGCAGTAAAAAATTCAGACTTTCTCAAATCTTAAAAAATCTAGGATTTGTTGGGTTTAACTTTTTAAATTGAGCTTGCAATCACAGACAAGAGAATAGGCTAATTCACAAGGGAGGGGGCAAAACTTTACCAAACAAAAACACAACTAGCTTCATAAACCCCTATTATCGAAACACCCCATCACCCATAGCCCCAAGCCACCACCCAACACCAATGAAAAGCACCTTCTACCAGCCTAGCCAAGTCATTCTCTCTCTTATAACCCAACCAAAAACCCATCCTTAAACTACCTAAAATTCACCTTTACCCAAATAGTAATAGAAAACAAAAAGGAAGGAACAAAAAAAAAATCCTCATCCTAGAGGAAGGAGAAATAGTGTCGAACAACTTCTAAAAAAATAAATAAACGAAGATCAAAAAATAAAATAAAAGAGAAAGAGAACCATCACCATTAGTGGTTAACAACGGTAACATTGGTGGTCCACAATGACACTAGTTTTTAGAGATTGGGAACAATGGAAATGGAGAGAATGAAGAAGTTAACGACATACTAAAATTGAAAAAAAATCAAATTATGGGATGTGGTGTTTCGATAGTTAGAAGTTTTTAGTTCTTATTTTAGATCTACTGGTTTAAAGGCATTTTTTAATGAAAATTTGAGCTTGAATTTGTAACGAAAACATTAAGGAGAGAGGTTGGTGAATATTTGGGTTGAAAAGGACATCGGTTCGATGGTTGACGGTGGTCATCGACAGTCAACGTGACAGAACAATCGCAGGAATTGGACTGTTTCAAATGTGGTTGGTGTGCTTGGGAAATTTTTTAAGAAAAAGAGAGTTTTTTTTTTTAAGGGAGTGGAAATGATTTTTTTTAAAAAATTGATTTTATAAGCAATAAAAAAGAAAACTAGGTAGGCTAACCCAACCTGGCGCCTTTTGGCCCGGCTCGCACCATATCTATTAAACCCATTCTTTATGCTGCCGACCTGATTATTATTAGACCTGGCCTAATTGAGCTCCATCTAAGAGCACATTAGATTTGGGCCAATTGAATTTTGGTTGACTTAAAGTTTAAGTCCAAAAAATTTTATTTGGTATATTGTCTACCTTTTTTATATTTTGTTATGTTATTATTTATATTTATTTTCCCTATGTTTTAGATATTCTTGACATTAAGTTTGTTTATGGATCATTAAAGTTGGCAAAAAAATGATAATAAATTTTTAATAAATAATAATAATTTATAATTTAAAAATAATTTTTATAGGGATTTTTTTAAATAAAAAAAAATCATATTTCTAAGTAAAAAATAATTTTGGAGATCCTATTTAGATATTGGAAAAAATCTAAATAATTATTTTTTTATAAAGGAATACTATCTTCAATTTTTTGAAAAGGTTTTTTTTTGTGAATTTTTCATATTATTTTTTAATTTCACATGTTATAACATATAAATTCGTGGACTTATTACTAGATATAAATTTAAGAAGTTACAATTAATCTTTTTTATTTAAATGTGATTGGTCACCTAATGGATCTATCTTTTTGAAAAAGGTTCCAAGTTTGAGTAAAAATTCCTAAAAGAATAGGTTTTTGGTTTGCATTTCAAAACTAAGTTTGGAAGTTCAGTTACATGTGAAAAATGTTATAGTATTTCCATAACACCCATCATAAAATGGTACCAATTAATTCTAAATTATCCTCAATCTTGGGTAGATTGGTTTTTATTTATGGCTTTTATTTCATTTGCATATAATAAAGAATTTTAGGTGTTATCTGTTATTTTGTGGAATTTCTAAAATTTTAATCACCTTAAGAGATTTCAAAGAACACATTTGTTCATTTGAAGAAACTCTGTTGTTGGATTTAGTTTGATTAATTTATTGTTAATCTTCATTTTTATTTTAATTAATTCATTTTATTAAATATATATAAACTTGCTACCATTCTAAAAACATTTAGAAATATTTCTCACCTAAAGATTTCTAAGAAAATCAACAATTCTTGATTTCTTAAAATTTCATCATCAAATTTACTTTATTCTTATTTCAAAATTTTATTTTTATTATTTTTAGAATTTAACCTATCTTTATTATTTACTATCATTGAAATTAACGTATCTTTATTATTTACTATTATTGAAATTCTATATAATCTTATCACTATTCTGGGAAAATTTAAAAATAAATTTCTTATCTAGGAATTTTTAGAGAATCAACCATTATTGATCTCTTAGAATTTCATTGGGTTCCTTTTATTATCAAAAAAATTTATCATTTCTATTTTATTATGTTTGAAAATAAATGTTAATTATTGATATTTAAATTTATTTAACTTTGCTACCATATGGCAAAATAAAAATTTTAGAAAATTAACCATTCTTGTTTTTTGGAATTTCATCATTGGAGAGACTTATTTACCTTTTAAAATATTTAATATTTAAATTATTAGCTTATTTCATTTAAAGCATATTTGAATTCATAACACATTTATACATTTTAATAATATCTAAGTAATTAAAATACTTTCCTACAAATAAGCATGACTAATAAATAAAAGAAATAAGAAAATAAAAATAAACTAAATGAAGATGAGGAAAGAAAGAAATGCCAAGATTTGGAGTAGAAACCTAGACTTCAATCTAGTATGTGATTTTAATAAGCTTAATATCATCTAAAGCTAGGCTTGGACAAGGTGCTAGGCTTGGATTAAAGCTTGTCAAGCCTAAAACCAAAATTCACAGTAGACTAAAAGGTTGTTTTTCGGGCTATAAATTCAAGACATTTTCCTTTCCCTTTTATCCTTTCTTCAAATAACACTTGCCTCTGCTTCTCTTTACAAGTTTAGAAAAATTAACCACTAAACTCTAGTTGCATGCAATCTCAATAGCTTTCCTAATCTCATTTACTTTCTTAAAACTATCTCTTTGACACACCTGATGTTGCTACCAACCATGCTACCTCTTCATTTTTGACCAATAGTACTATTATGGAGTTTGAATTCCCTAACAATAAATTCTTTTCTTCTTTCTTTCCTAACCTTGTTTATCATTTCCTTTGTTTGATTAAAGTTCTTATGATATAAAGGAAATTAGAAACTCTTCAAAGCAATGGTTTTCATCAATCTTGGTGCTTCAACTGTTGAAACCTAATCCCTCATCACCAGTTCAAATCTCTAATACTCAAGAAAACCAAAATCCCAAAACACCTATTTTCTTCAACACTATCTTTAATAAATCAAGATCCATTTTCTCTTTAGTTATCTAGTATTGATTTGATACACCCTGAATCCTAAAGATTACATAGCCTAAATCCAAAATGAATTTATTCTCAATGCAAACAATGTTTCTATGTTTGATTCTTGCTGTCATTATGTGTGGACTATGGCAATTTAGATTATGGGTTATGTGTAACGATGATTGCAAGAGGCTAAGTAAGATTGGTTTAGGTGGAAAAGGTGGTAATTGGCAACTGGGAGTTAGGCCAAACAAAATGGGTTTTTGGTTTTGATCAACCCTGTGTTTTCTTTTGATTTTTTATGCGTTTATTGCCCTCTTTGTTGTGTTAAATACAAGTTTATTTATAAAGGGAAATTGGTAGAGTTTCAAATTGTTTCCAATTCAATTTAAAAAACTAACAATTATCACTTATTATCAAGAATTTCTTAATGAAGACTATCATAAGCCAAATTTCCAACCTAAGCTTTTCAATTTATTCTTTTTATTTTTATAATTTTTATTTTTGAATTAACCAGATAATGAAAGAAAAAGAATGGAAAAACTAATGAGATAAATGAAAATAGATATAGCCAATGATTAACAATAAATCAGATAAGATAAGCAAACTAAAAAAAAAAACAATTACTAAATAAATAATTAGATAAAAATAAATAAAATATAAAATACAAGAAGATAAATAAGATAAAAACGTATATACAGATAAAGTAATAAAAGTAATAACATGAAAAAAATAGAATAATAAAAAATTGGGCTATTGGGCTTGGAATAAGTCCAAGTACAACTGATTTGGACTAAATATGATGTCTACAATTGCCTATTTTTGTACAGTTTTTATGAAACAAGAATTACACAAAAACAAACATTTATTACATTCAAGCTCAAAATATTCAACTTTTCTTTTCCTTTTTTTTTTTTTTTTGCAAAAAGATTCTTCAAGAAGATACTCTCACTAATATAAAAAAAATCAAGATGTTCCTTTAAAACGAAGCACACAAATTTAAAAATTAAGGATGATAGTCGAAAGTTTTGACGATCATACTTGGAGGTTTTATAAATCGTGTCTGAAGACACTGCAAGAAAATAGGGATTCAGTAATTTTTTTTAGTAGTGTTTCTCAACAAACACCGCTATTTGATGTGTAAGTATAAAGTTAGCAACTTTTGTTATATAAACACTACTAAAAAAATATAACGTTTGAAATATAAAGTGCCACTAAATTTAAAATTTAAAACATCATAAAAGAATTATTTTATTTTATTATTTTAAAAATATAAATTTATAAAATTGATCTTAAAATGAATCGCACCATTTTCATTATTTAGTGACATTTTAATTAAAAGTACCGTAAATATAAGACATATAGTGATGTTTTAAGTAAAAACGCCACAAATATGATAGATTTAGTGGCCTGTTTTTTATTAAACACCGCTAAAGTTCATACTTTAGTGGCTTTTATCCGCGTATATGTTCCCAAATTAATACTAATTCACAGGTTTTCCTTTCCCCTTCTACCACAATTTCTTCCCTTTCTTCTTTGTGATACACGGGTTTTCCCTTACCCCCTTTCTCCCAAATTCTTCCCCAAATTAAATCTGCTCTCACTTCTCTATCTTTGTCTCCCTCTTTGTTTGCGATCTCTTTCTGGGGTGTTATAATGTGCGGTTTGATTACCTTTCTTTCTTTTTTTTTTCATAATCTGCACGGGTTTCTGGGCCATTTGCATAATCTGTAAAAGCGCCAAGCTTAGATTATGTTATTTCTGATATGTAACAATTTGGGTTGATAATTTGTTAAGAAATTTGTTTAGTAAACAGGCTTTAGGGTTCGGTGATTTTGTTTTTGGTTAGGTAAAAATTGAGAGAAAAAGGAGCATGGAGTTGCTCTTCAGTCTTCACTTTTCAGCTGGCTTTTTTCTGCAAAGCCAACTTATTTAGAGTTGGTTGTGTTAGGGTTGCTTGGCTCCAGGTTTCGACCAAATTCAATGTAGCATGATTTTATGCTACTGAACCTGCAGATTATTGGTGTTTCTGATATCTTCCTTCTCATTAGCAGACACATCCCAATTCTGCAGTCTCATTAGCTGGAGATTCTGTTTATGTTACAATTGAGATTTGCAATCCCCTTACTAGTGACATTACTGGTAGCATTGTACCTTTCCTTTTGATTTAAGGCTTGGCTTCGAGATTAAAGGGATCGAGAAGTCACATACGTAATTGTTTGCCTCCCAAAAACCATTGGCTGGAACAAAATAAAAGAGAGGTTGGTACAGCACATGTGTAGATTTAAATGAATTCATTGTTCATTTAGATCATCAACTTCTTGTATTTCAATTCATTTTTTATGGATGGTGAAAGGAATCGAGGAATGTGAGTAAATTTCTGATTTACTTAAATGTATATTAAAGAGATTGAATTCAAAGTTTTTATGTTTCATACTTTCCTCAAAGAGAATGAAGTCAGATCAGTGTACAGGAGTTTGTCTAAATTGCTAAATGCTAACATTTTTCATTTTCTTCTCACATTGTAGTATTCACCTAATCTGTTGATTCTGGGCTATTTAGTTGTTATCATCTCTTCACATTTAAGTTAATTGCATTAGCCATTTGCATTTTCTTTTAACCCGGGATATGAGTAGAACTTAAACTGATATCAGAAAGAAAGAAAAAGATCCTATTCTTTGCATTGCCCATTTACTCATTCTTTGTTTTTTTAAATCTTTTTTTATATTTTATATTTACATTTTTATTCTCAATCCTTTTCAGGTGAACATGTTTTTTTGGACTATTTACATTTATATTTACATTGAATATTTAGATATTTAAAATTACACATGAATGTTGAAGATTTTAAATTTATAGCTATATTTTTTGGATAAAATAACAAATGATTAGTGTGGTTGAAAATAGTCGAACTTATGTAATTAACAGGAACTCATTTAAATAGCTATATTAATTTACTATCTTTCCCTCCTTTTGTCATCATACTTACATGCTTATGCATTCTGTTTGATTGTTGTAATTACTATTAAGTTTTTCAAAAGTAATGTCATTTGTTTGATTCAATTTTTTCTGATACCAAGAATGCCTTTTGAAATAGATATTTTGCCAGCAGAGAAGTCATCGGCCGTTTTATCTCCAAGTCAGTAGTGGACTCCTACAAGATCCCCAGTTGCGGATGATATAACAGAAGTATCTTCAGCATCGAGCCCAGGAGCCACTGTGTCTGTAGCATGTAAAGTATCAATTTTTTCGCCCCCATTTTTATGTTTTGTTACTCATGTATCATGAATCTAGCCTTGAGCTATTTAATATGTGAATCTTGGTAAACTTATTTGTTACAAACATTTTCTGCAGCAGAAGGCTTTATTCGAGGAAGGTCGTATAATATCAGGATGGATGACCAAATTTTGCTAAGATTTTTCCCTAAGAATTCTAAATCCACGTATTACTTTAGTGATATGATAAAATTAGTTTTGCAATAACGTGTTTAGCAAATGGAAGCTAATGAGTGTGCTAGAATGGATAGGTGCGTAAGTAGTTGCATGATCGATTAAACACTCCCATGAATTTTATGAATGTACTTATTGTTTGTCTAATAGATTTTATCTAGATTCAGTGGATCTAGTTAAAACAAAACCATGTACTCTTTGATGGTAGGCATCATATCTACATTATTGAAAACAAAACATTTATAAAAAGGATCCCAAAACTGCATAATAGCTCTAATCATATTATAGTCCACATCCACTTGGAGAAGTAAGGCCGTGTCCTTATATTTATTCTTAAATATCCCTATCTTTTTTTATTTATACATCTTCAAACATTGTTTAAGTTAGCCAAGTCATTTTATTGAAAATCGAGATAAACTCTCTCAAGAAAAAAGGAAACAAAATCTTCAAGCAGACCATCACTCTTTTTTCTTTGAACTTCTTTTTACTTAACTTTCAACTGGTAAGAAGGTTCTAAACGAGTTGATGTAAACTTTGATTGTATTTGACTTTTCATGGATGTAGATATGAAATCTTGTTTATCAATAATTGATATGGGGCAAACAATCCCTGTATGACAATTGGAATGATGCAAATGTAAAGTTAAATAAACAAACAATTTGACGATTGAAATGCATAAAGTTAAATAAACAAACAATATGACAATTGACATGATACAAATGCACAAAGTCAAATGATTAAATACACAAATAAAATAATTAGATAACCAATATATCATACAAACTGTTCCTTCTTGTGTCCTAATTTAGGTTATATTTACAAACATTAACCTAAGGCAAACTAAATCCAAGCATTTTGTCAAGCTTTTTATGATAACTTGTCTTGTTTGTTCAATAGATTTTATTTGGATTCGATGGATCTAGTTGAAGCAAAATTGTGTACTTTTTTATGGTACGCACCATATCTACTTCATTGATGACAAAGTATCTATAAAAAAAATCCTAAAGCTGCATAATAGCTCTAATAAGATTATAGTCCACAATCACTTGAAGAAGTGAAATAATGTCCCCATATCTATTCTCAAATATCTTCTATCTCGTTCCTTTCAAACATCTCTAAACGTTGTTTAAGTCAGTCAAGTCATTTTGCTAGAGGTTAAGATGAACTCTCTTATGAAGATATAAGGTAAACTTTTGAGGCAGATAATCACTTTCTTTTCTTTAGACTTATTTTGAGTTATCATTTAATTGGTGAGAAGGTTCATAATGAGTTGATGTAAACTTTGATTTCATTTGACCTTATATAAATGTAGATATGAGATTTGGTTTATCAATAATTAATTTATGGCAGATAATCCTTATATGACAATTGGAATAATACAAATTTAAAGTTAAATAAAAAAAAATATGACAATTGAAATGCATAAAGTTAAATAAACAAACAATATGATAATTGAAATGATGTAAATGCACAAAGTCAAATAATTAAATAAACAAATAAAATAGTTAAATAACCAATATATCATATGAACTATTCCTTATTATGTCCTAATTTAGGTTACATCTAACAACGAGTAGAAATGGCTTTATCTTAAGCCTGCCCTCTTAAGTGTGGACTATATGCATGGTTAAGTGATTTGACCTTAAAAGGTTCTTAAATTGTTCCTTGCATCATTATCCATCACAGAGTAGTAAGGAATTGTAATCCTCACCTGTTACAGGCTGCCAATAGAAAGTATTCAATTTAAGTAGGAGTATTTCACTAGCCAATGCAGAGATTATCATCAAATGAGAGCGTAAGTACTTTACTCTCTTTAAAAGAGACAGAGCCTGAGTACAGAGTTCATGTGATGCACATGCATGTGATTATGTGTTTAAAGCAACATATTTTTATCCCAAGCCAAGTGAAAAAATAAAATAATAAAGTTAGTAATGCAGACAAAAAAAATAATTTAAGACCAATCAAACCAAAAATTAGGATAATTTAAATTAATTAATGGCCTGACTTTTTTATGACCCTGTGGTGTCGCTAAACTATTATAACATATAGATCTATGGACTTATCGCTAGACATAAACTTAAAGAGTCACTACTAATCTTTTTTGTTTAAGTGTGATTGGTCACCTAATTAATCTATCATTTTGGAGATGTTCCAAGTTTGAGTAAGGGTTCTTAAAAGAATGGGTTTTTGGTTTGCGATTCAAACTAAATCTAGGAGTTCTATTATGTGCAAGAATGTTATAACACTCTTATAACACCTATCCTAAGATGATACTAATTAATTCTAAATTATCCTAAATCTTGGCTAGATTGGTCTTTTAATTTATGGCTTTTATTTTATTTACATATTAGAAATAAGTTTAGGTTTCCCTCGTCATTTTGTGGAATTCCTAAAATTTTTATCACCTTAGGAGATTTCAAAGAAGCCATTTGTTCATTTGAAAAAACTCCACTATTAAATTGATTTTGATTAATTTATTGTTAATCTTCATATTTATTTTAATTAATTCATTTTATTGAAAACATCTAAACTTTTCACCATTCTAGAAACATTTACAAATATTTTCTCACCTAAAGATTTCTAAGAAAATCAACCATTCTTTATTTCTTAGAATTTCATCATTGAATTTACTTTATTTTTATTTCAAAATTTTATTTTTGTTATTTTTAGAATCTAACCTATCTTTATTATTTACTATCATTGTAATTCTATCTAATTTTATCATCATTCTAGTAAAATTTAGAAATAAATTTCTCATCTAGGAATTTTTACAGAATCAACCATTATTGATCTTTTAGAATTTCATGTTCCTTCTATTATCTAAAAATTATCATTTCTATTTTTATTATGTTTGAAAATAAATGTTAATTATCGATATTAAAATTATCTATTTTTTCTACCATTTTACCAAAATAAAAATTCTCATTTGGCAATTTCTAGAAAATCAACCATTCATGATTTTTTAAATTTCATCATTGGAGAGCCTTATTTACTTCATAAAATATATAATATTTAAATTATTAGCTTATTTCATTTAAAGCATATTTGAATTCATAACACATTTATATATTTTACTAATATCCAAGTAATTAAAATACTTTCCTACAAATAAGCATGACAAATAAATAAAAGAAATAAGAAATGAAAAATAAACTAAATGAAGATGAGGAAAGGAAGAATACCAAGATCTGGGGTAGAAACTGATACTTCAATTTGGTATGTATTATTAATAAGCTTAATATCATCTAAAGCTAGGCTTGGATTAAAGCTTGTCAAGCCCAAAACCGAAATTCACAATAGACTAGAAGGTTGCTTTTTGGGCTATAAATTCAAGATATTTTCCTTCCCATTCTATTCTTTCTTCGAATAGTGCTTACCTCTGCTTCTTTTTACAGGATCAAAAAAGTTAACCACTGAACTCTAGTTGCATGCAACCTCGATAGCTTCCCTCATCTCATTTACCTTTTTAAAACTGTCTGTTTGACACACTAGATGTTGCTATCAACCATGTGAGCTCTCTGTTTCTGACCAACAGTATTGTTGTGGAGTTTGAATTCCCCAATAATAAATTCTTTTCTTCTTTCTTTCCTAACCTTGTTTCTTCTTTCCCTCGTTTAACTGAAGTTCTTACGATATGAAAGAAATTAGAAACTCTTTAAAACAACGGCTCCCATCGATCTTGGTGCTTCAACTGTCGAAACCCGATCCCTTATCACCAGTTCGAATCTCTAATATTCAAGAAAACCACAAACCCAAAACACCTGCTTTCTTCAGCGCTGTCTTTAATCAACCGAGACCACTTTTTCTTTAGTTATCTTGTGTCTACTCGATGCTCCCTGAATCCCAAAGATTACACAGCCAGAATCCTAAAGGAATTTATTTCTCAATGCAAACAATGTTTCTGTGTTTGATTCTTGTTGTCATTGTTTGTGGATTGTCGCAATTTGGATTATGGGTTATGTGTAACAGTGATTGTATGAGGCCGACTAGGATTGGTTTAGGTGGAGAAGGTGGTAACTGGTAATTAGGAGCTAGGCCAAACAAAATGGAATTTTATTTTCGATCTTTCCTGTGTTTCCCTATAATCTTCTGTGTGTTTATTGCCCTCTTTGCTGTGTTGAATACAAGTTTATTTATAAGGGCAAATTGGCAAAGTTTCAAATTGTTTCCAATTCAATTTAAAAACCTAAGGATTATCACTTAATATCAAGAATCTTTTGCTAAAGATTTCCAACTTAAGCTTTTCAGTTTGTTCTTTTCATTTTTATTTTTTATTTTTGAATTAATCAGATAACGAAAGAGAAAGAAAGAAAAATTAATGAGATAAATGAAAATAGATTTAGCCAAAGATTAACAATAAATCAGAGAAGATAAAAAAGCTAAAAAAATAATTAACTAAATAAATAAAATATAAAATACTAGAAAAATAAAATAAAAATGCATATACAGATAAAGTAATAAAAGTAAAAACATCAAATAAAATAAAATAATAAAAAATTCATCTATTGGGCTTAGAATGAGTCCAAATCCAACTAAATTGGGCCGTAGACTAAATATGGCATCTGTACCACTCAGATATTGGAGAGTTAAAAGAGATAAATAAATAAAAATTAAAAACGAAAAATTTTGTTTAAAAAAATATATATTGAGGAAAAAGTTGAAATATTAACTTTTCCTAAATTGTTTATATATAAAATAAAATTTGATGAATTAAAAAATAAAATAAAATTTGAAAAATGTTAAGAAAAAAATTGAAATATCAAATTTTCCTTATAATAAAAATTTGAATATATTTTACAAAAAGTTGAAATATTAATTTTTCGTAAAAGTATCTTTTGAAAATAAGAATGAAATAATATAAACAAAAATTATGTTTCAAAAAATTTTGAAAATATAAATTTTGAAATAAACAAAAATAAAATTTGAAAAATGATAAGGAAAAGTTGAAATGACAATTTTTTCTTGGAATGAATTTTTGAGAATATTTAAGAAAAATTTGAAATGTCAATTTTTCTTAAAACTAAAAAAATAAAAATTTTGAATCTTCCAATAATGGAATTATTAAAAAATTGCGATAGCAATTTCGATGTAAATTCTTAAGTGAGGTATTATTTTCTAAATGCTGCTAATATATTAAAGTGTTTGGAAAATTGTCTAATATCAAAGGTTCTAATAGGAAAATAATAAATATAAAAATTTTTTTGAATTTGATAATGGAGCTCCTTTAAAAGCGTCAATAAATATGTTGAATATTATTGAAGTGAGAAAATATTATTGAATTTTTTTTAAAATATTAGAGTAATTTAAGAATAATTTTTAATATTAAATTTTCTTAAAAATTTATTTTTTGAGAAATTTTGTCACGCTTAATGGATGATACAAAATTAATTGATATTGTTTTCGGATAAGTATTATAGGGGTGCTATAACTTTTCTCATACGTAATTATACTCCCAAATTTAGTTTTGATTTATAGACCAAAAGATTCTTTTTAGATAAATCTTAATTAATTTTAGGGTTTATTTAAAGATAAATTTTAAGGTGGCCAATAACACTTTAATAAAAAAGATTGGTGGTGACTTATTTTTACGTTTAGCAATCAAGTTCCTCGACCGATACCTTATGATAATTTTGGCAACTCTGTTGAGGACAATGATTGTCTAGCCAGTAATTAATTTTGTGTTATCCAAGCTTAGGTTTTTTTTTCTTCAAAACAAAGTTTTTGGTTTTTCTTATTAGATTATCAATATTTTGATTTTTTTGATTTATTGATTTTAATTCTAATATTTTAATATATTCTGACATTTATCCTACAAATGTATAACATAAGCTTTATACATGAGCTTCATCTTTCTAAGAGAGAGTAGAGTACTTATATTTTCATGAGATTCTAATGTCTTTGTATTGGTTAGCAAAATACTCCTATTCAAATTGAATGTTTTTCATTTGTACCCTATCATAGGTGAGAATCAAAATGCCTTGCTAGTTCAGCATGGAGGATAGTGAGGAACAATTTGGTAACCTTTTTAGCTTGTATCAAACCCTAAACCCTGCATATAATGCATTTAAAGAGTCCAACCCTAAATAAAGCCATGCTAGATTTTATAGAATACACCTTGAGTAAGGTACATGAAAGAGCTTTGTTGTATCCTTTTTGTTAGTTTTATAAATTTTTTATATGTTGTTAAATTAATTTCGTCTAAGATTGTATAATGTTTGAGTAAATTTATGAGTGGTCACTAAACTATCATTCATATCTTAAGTAGGTTATTGAACTTTAATTTGTCCCAAAAACATCATTAAAATTTATTAAGTGTATCAAATGTGATAATCCTAACATATTTTATTAAAATTTTAACAAAAAATGAGATGACTACCATATCATTTGCCACATCATGTGCCATTTTCATTTAACTAAACTTATTTAAATTAAAACAAATTATTTTTTATTCATTTTGCTTTTTTTTTTCTAAATTTCCTCACTCTTTACCTCACACTTTCTCTCTTACCTACCATTTTCTGTCGCCATTACATGTCACCATCGATTGTCACCAGTCGGTCTCCTTTTTAGCTAAAATTTTCAATAAAAACTCATTTTGATCTCTTTTTTCATGTTATCTAAGCAAATTTTTAAAAAATTGCTCCTAAATCTGTAGATTTAATATTTTAATCTAAAACTTTAAACCATAAAAACCCATCTTGCTGCCTTCCAATTGGCTTGAAATTTCAATTTGTTCTTTCTTTCGTTATGCTCTTCCTCTTTATCATTTTCAATTTTCAAAATCTCACCCTTTACTACCATCCATAGTTACCACTACTGGTATCGGTTATTCTAACTTACTTATAAGACATTGGTATTGGTTATTCTATGGTTTCAATTGATCTTTGCAATTCATACGCACCTTCAAACCCACATCCTTCTTTTTTTCCAAAAGATTTTTTTAAGGGATACATTGTTTCTTTTTAATTGATCATTTTATGGCTTTCATAAATTAGCATTTTCGAAGCCAAACAACAAAAGTTCAAAGAAAATTCCCAAATTAGAAAATCCTATTCAACATTTCAGGCTTGAGCTTATGGTTGGTTTATTTCCTGTCTTTTATTGCTTCTTGTAAGCGTTAATGACTATGTACCTAATAAATAATATTCGAACTTCTAGGTTGTAAGTGTAGTATCTTTGCTTTAGAACATATTTGTTTAGTGTATATGGATTTTCCAATGACAATGGATTTTAGCAAAAAATGGTGGCTGATTGAGTTTAGTTAAATAAAGTGGAAAATGATGTGGTAGCCAAATAATTTTTCTGTTAGAATTTAAATGAAATTTGTTAGGGTGACCACATTTGATATATTGAACAAATTTCAGTGATGTTTTTGAGAGAAACTAAAGTTTAATAACCTATTTAAGATATGGATGGTAGTTTAACAACCAACGATGAAATTTATTCTACAAAGCCTTATTTCAATAAAATAAATAAAAACAAAATTTGCATTGAAAAAAAAAAGGAAAAATATTATTTTCTTTCATTTCATTTTTTTAGGTTTGTTTTAAAAGAATACAAAAAGAAAAAAATAAAAATTTCCATTGTATTGCATGGTAAATACGTTACATTTTTGTGTGAATATGTTTTATTGTTGTGTAAATATTGTTCATTTCATGTGCATCATCAACCAAGCAAGCATATATTTTATCATTGTAAATATTGTTTCATTGCATATACACAATCAATCATGCAAAGACATGACTTATAATTGAAAATATTGTTGCATTTCATGCATACCATTGATACATAAATCCTGTATCATCTTTGCAAATACTTTGCATACACTTAATGAAGAATGGTACATCTATCAATGTATGCTTTAAAAGGTGAAATTTTTTTGGGACTTTTCATAAGAAAAAAAAAAAAGAGAAAATTTTACATCTCAAGATTAATCTTTTTGAGACATTTTCA
The DNA here is from genome assembly GCF_047325235.1 of Durio zibethinus. Lineage (NCBI taxonomy): Eukaryota > Viridiplantae > Streptophyta > Magnoliopsida > Malvales > Malvaceae > Durio > Durio zibethinus. Next base: position 30,649,755 of record NC_143164.1, on the reverse strand, counting down.
TTTTGATGCACAAAGTTGAATTTTTAAAGGGCACCAATGAAAGAGATTTTTTATTTTTAGTTAAGAGTTTTTATATATTATACTTTGACAATTGTATAAACAAAATTTTGAGAAAATAATGTAATGATTTAAGTGAAGTTCATTCATTCCATCTATAAAAATATTTTTAAGAATTGAAAAATGATTTGAAATAAAAGCCCTACATAATTTGATTTCCAGATCATGCAAATAAAGAAGATGACATAAAAATTTGAGAACGAAAAAGATTAGTGGTCATTATTGGAAATAAACTCATTTCATAAATCATCTTTATCATATTTTCAGATTATATGGACTGAATTCTTTAAAAGGCATAAGTTTAGGCCTCATGAACCTTGTTCCCATTATAATTCAACATGATATCCAGAGCAAGAACTTTTATGGGGCAATTAACACAATGGACTAATTTTGAAAATTCATTTTGAGTTATTGGAAAAATCAAACATGACACTCTCAAGAATCAAATGTTGGTAATTTGATACATGTTAAAATTATGTTCGAACACCAAATGCTCCAAAACAATCCAAATCTCCTTTGATAACCAAAAACTAACAAATGCCTTAATTTGTTTCTCTAAAGCAATGCCATGAAGAAACCAGTTTCTCATTGCCTAAGGTAAGTTTTAGGTCAAATCTTTCCCTCATTTTATGAAAATTTAACAATTTGAAACCAAAATGAAACTTTTCAAAATGCACATCTGGCTGAAACTTGATACTCCATATGGCATGTTTTTTCTTTCTAAACTTTCGTGTGAATGATAAACAAATTAAGGGCATCATTCATGTATTGCACAAAAAAAAAAACAAATCGAGGCATCATTCATGTGTTGAAAAAAAAAGAAAAAAAAAAGAAAAGATTGTTAATGGTTACATTATGCACTCAAAATATTCAAATAATTTAAAAAAAGTTCAAAAAGAAAAAATGAAAAAAAAATCCAAAAAATGAAAAAATCATGTGTCCCACCCTTCACAAGTATTTGTTTTTTCAGTTCAAGTGGTTGAGTTTGAAATAATGAATAGCCGTCTTTCGCTACCTTTCACGAACATAAATGTTATCCCCTTTGCTACCCTATGAGCCTGTCAAAATATTTTCTTCTAAAGAGACGCTGGCCAAGGATCATCTTTCATACTAGAAGGCAAAAGAATTGCATGTTTAAGATTCAGGCATAATAAAGTCTTATTGAAGAAAAAATATTTTATTTTAAGGGCAAATGTTTATAGATTAAGTTATAAATTTGTAAAAAAAAAGAAAAAAGAAAAATTGCAAAGGTCAAAAAATGAAAGTGAAATAATGAGATGAAAAGTTCGACAAAGAGAAGACAAATAAGTCAAAGGAAATCCTCTACAAGCTACAAATGATCCTTGGTTTTATCAACCTCAAATACGTATTTTTGGCTTGTTTATCATTTTATAACCCAAAACCTTGGCCTACATGTATACCTTGAAAGTTCATTTTGATCAAACCTAGACGTTTGAATTGAAAACCTTAGTTTTTGAAAATTGTACATACCAGCTACCAATTTGTGAGATCTCATTTTGCTTTTTGATGTTAGGAACTTTTATTATATGCAAATAAGTTCTTATTGTGAAAATTTTGAATGTTAGAGTGCATGATAAAACCATTGACAACAAAAAAATAAAGAAAAAAAAAAAGAGGAAGAATAATGAACCTTTAAGGTGAAAATCCTACAAAGACAGTCTAGAGCAAAAATAATCATTCTGGTACCACAAAAGATTGTTGAACGAGGAGTTTCCAAGGTTTTAATAAAAAAAAATGGTTGTGAAGGAAATATCAAGAAATATAGAAGACTTTTAGAGATTAATAACAATTGGAGATTTTACATCTTTCAAAAGATTGAAAACCTAAAATCCAAACCTTTGTCTTTTCCTTACAACCATAAAAAATTTACGCTTTGTCTAAAAATGAATGATAGTTTTGACACATATCAAAGTATCCTATTAAGAAATTAAAAGTGTCAAATCATTTTTGATTTTCAAGGAATAAAAATATTTTGAAAAAAAATTATATCATTTATGAGCCTAGATAAAAGAACAACCCATCTCTCATTGAACTATGATTCTAGTAAATCCTTTAAACAAAAATTAAATTGTTAATTGACCCCATTCTTGGATATTTCCAATAATTATCACCAATATTGAAGAGATTCGACAGTTGTGTTTTTAATTTTTTTTAAGGGTATATTATATGGGGTAATTTTTTAATTACATTGGAAAGTTTGAAATTTATTAAGCATTTGTATAGAATACTAAGATCACATTTTGGTGAATAGTAAAATTTTGAAAGATGAGAATTTAAATATAGATTTTTTTTGGAAAAAAATAAAAAAAAAGGATCTTTGCATTTCTATTGTGGTAGTCAATCATCTACATTTGCATCTTAGAAAAGACATCTAATTTGCATCTTTGTGTGCCGTATTTGCATCTTTACATGCTATATTTGTATCTTGAAAAGACATTCACCTTTGACTAGAGACATTTGCATCATATGGACAAAAGTTACATTTGCATGGTGGTGATATGAAGTATTCACTAAATGAGCTTTTTCAAAATCATTCAGTGGCAATATTTGAACAAATTTAAAATCTTTTCGCAATATTTTGTCCTAGCAACCCCAATCATTTTATTTTTGACTTGTGGTTTAGTCTCGAACATTTTATTTTTTTTATTACGGTTCAGTCCTAATCACCTTATCGACTTGCGTTTAGTCTTAGTAATTTCATTTTTGATCTTAATTCAGTCTAAGTCATTTAATTTTTTGACTTGCTATTCAGTCTCCATCATTTGTTTTTCATCTTGCGATTCAACCTCGATCATTTCATTTTCAACCTCGATTCAGTCTAAGTCATTTAATTTTTTAACTTATGATTCAATCCCAATCTTTTATTTTTTGACTTGTATTTCAGTTTCGGTCATTTCATTTCTCAACTTGTGGTTCAGTCCTGATCATTTCAATTTTGACTTGTAGCTCAATCTCAATTACTTTATTTTTTATGTGCGGCTCAATCCTAATCATTTTATTTTTAACATGCGATTCGATCTTGATCACTTCATTTTTTACTTATTATTCAGTCCTAGTCATCTTATCAACTTGTGGTTCAAACCTAATTATTTTATTTTTGACCTCGATTCAATCCAAGTCTTTTAATTTTTCAGCTTGTGGTGTAGTCTTGATCATTTTTTTTCAACTTGTGGTTTAATCTTAGTCATTTCTTTTTCAACTTATAGTTTAGTCCCAGTCATTTCATTTTTTAACTTGTGGTTCAATCTTGGTCATTTCATTCTCGACTTACGGTTCAATCTTATTTTTAACTTGTGGCAAAGTGCTAGTCACTTTCGACTTGGCTCAATGCAAGTCACTTCATTTTCAACTAGTAGTTCAATCTTAGTCATTTAATTTTCAAACTTTAATTTAGTCCAAGTTATATCATTCTAAAAAAAAAAAAAGAAAGGAATAATGATAAATCCAATCAAACAAAATTGTTGTCTCTTATCTTTGCCTATCTTGATTTAACAATATGCAAAGAAAAGCAGCTGTAGATACTAAATTTTATTTGGATTAATTTTAAAACTAGAACAAAGCAATTTGTTAAGCAATTTTCAATTTTACTTGAATCTGCTCGATTTAAGTAGGTTTGAGCATTACAAATTAATAGTCTTATTAAATCTTTCAAGGTTTATTATGCCTTCAAATGGGTTGAATGGGTTAAGTCTAATTGTAATTAATTCAGGCTTAAAATCACTTTGTCCAAATTATTTAGACTTAAAGGCCCAATGAAACTTTTGGGCATATTTCACTTTGAATTTTTATTTTAATTTCTTAAAAAAGTTCAAAAAGTTAGAAAGCTTGAATTGCTAGAAGTTTGAACATTCAAATTGAAGCAATTCAACTACCCATGCTTTGCCATTGCCTCGTAGAAAAGTCAAACTTTATATCCAAGAAAATCTGGGATTTGTTGGATTTGGCTCTTTAAATTGAGCCTATAATCACAAATAAGGGATGAGGCTAATTCACTGGGGAAAAGGCTAATTCATATAAGAGAAGGCCAAAACTCTATCAAAGAAAAGCATAACTAACCTCATCAACCCCCTTTGCCAAAACACCTCATCACCCACTGACCTGAACCACATTTTACCAACCTAGTCGAATCATTCACCTTCCCACAGCCTAACCAAAACACCATTCTTAAACTACCTAGAATCCATCCCTACCCAAACGATAATTGACCACAAAAAAAAGAGTAACACAAAAAAAACTCCTCATCCTAGAGAAGGGAGAAGCAACGTCAAATGACACCTAAAAAACAAATAAACAAAAATTGTAAAAAAAAAAAAAGAGAACCATCACCATTGATGGTTAGTGACAGAAATATTGGCAGTCCATGGCAGTGTGAGTTTTTAGAGATCAGGAACAGTGGAAATGGAAAGAAGGAAAAGGGCAATGACATACTAAAATTGAAAAAGATTAAATGGTGGGATGTGGTGCTTTGACGATTAGATGTTTTGGGATCTTATCTCAAATCTAGTAGTTTGAAGGTTTTTTTTTTATGGAAATCCAAGCTCAAATTGTAGCAAGAATATCAAGGAAAGAGTTTGGTGAATAGTAAGGTTGAAAAAGACATTGGTTGGTGGTGGTAGCCAGCGATCGATGCGGTGGAACAACCACTGAAGTTTAGGCCATTTCAAATATGGTCAATGTACTTGGGAAATTTTTTAAGAAGATGAGAGTGTTTTTTTTTTTTTATGAAGAGAATGGAAACGATGTAAAAGAAATCATTTTCCTTGTATAAGCAAAAAAAAAAAAAAAAACAAAAAACCAAAATGGCTAACCCTACTCAACTATTTCGAACCTGACCTATAGTAGCGCCACCAAACCCACTTCCCATGTTGCCGACTCGACTCGATTGCTGTTGAACTTGACCCAATTTGAGCTCAATTTAAGAACACTTCAAATTTGGGCCATTTGAATTTTTGGTTGATTTTGGGTTTAAATCCAAAATAACTCCTTTTGGTATATTCTTTACCCTTTTTCTTTTGTTATGTTTTTATTATATTTTTCTTTTCCTTATGTTTTAGATATTCTTAACATTAAGTATGTTTATGGATAATTGAGCTTGGCAAAAAAATGATAATAAATTTTTATTAATAATAATTTTATATTTTAAAAGTAATTTTTTTTTAAATAAAAAAATAAAATGGTATTTCTAAGTAAAAATAATTTTGGAGATCCTGTTTAGATATGGGAAGGAATTTAAATAATTATTTTTACAAAGGAATACAATATTCATTTTTTGAAAAAGTTATTTTTATGAATTTTTATATTATTTTTTAATTCCAACTAGATATTGGGAGTTAAAAAAGATAAATTAATAAAAATAAAAATATTGTTTTAAAATATATGTATATTAAAGAAAAGGTTGAAATATCAATTTTTTAAAATTGTTTAAAGATAAAAATAAAATTTGATAAATAAAAAATAAAATAAAATTTGCAAAATGTTAAGGAAAAATTTGAAATATCAAATTTTTGTTAGAATAAAATTTTGAAAATATTTAGAAAAAAATTTAAATATCAATTTTCCTTAAATATCTTTAGAAAGTAAGAATGAAAAAAAATAAACAAAAATTTTGTTTCGAAAAAGTTTGAAAATATAACTTTTGAAATAAACAAAAATAGATTTTGAAAAATGATAAGGAAAAATTGAAATAACAAATTTTCCTTAGGATGAAGTTTTGAGAATGTTTATGAAAATTTTGAAATGTCAATTTTTCTTAAGACTGAAAAATAAAAATTTTGAATCTTCCAATGATGGAATTACTAGAAAATTGCAATAGCAATTTCAATGTAAATACTTAGGTAAGGTATTATTTTCTAAATGCTTCTAAAATATTAGGATATTTAGAAAATTGTCTAATATAAAGGTTCTAATAAGAAAATAATAATAATTTTTTTTAAAATTCAATGATGGAGCCCTTTCAAGAGTTTCAATAAGTATCTTGAATACTCATGAAATGAGAAAATATTCTTCAATTTTTATTAAAATATTAGAGTAATGTAAGAATAGTTTCTGATATTAAATTTTCTTGAAAATTCTTCGTTAGAGAAATTTTGTCTTGCTTAATGGATAGCACAAAATTAATTAGTACCACATTCGAATGGGCATTATGGAAGTACTATAACCTTCCCTATACATAATCATATTCCCAATTCCAACATTGATTCGTGGTATGAAAATACCCAAACAATACAAACTTGATGTGATCTTTTTATGGCCTTCTAGTATCCCTCTTGTAATTCAACAAAATCTTCAATCAGTAATGGAAATGATTTCAGGGCATGTTACAATTGTCACTTTCCTTAAGACTTATTTCGCCCCCACCAATTATGGCATGCAAGAGGAGTTGAATTGAATAGCTTGCAAGATACAATAAAGCCTAAGTTTGGTTTACTTTGTACTAAAAAAACAATCCATTAAACACCCTTTAGTGAGAAACAAAGGTATCTTGTCTTTAACAAGGTTTTTTTTTTCTCTTTTTTAGTAAATGAGGCTCAAACAACTAGCCTTTCTAAGAGAAAGTTGGAAAAAGGAAATGTGTAATTTAAAATTGAATTGTATTTTAAATTAACTCACATCAATCTCTATTTATAGATATTTAATCACTACAAGGGATTAGGTCTTTAGTGGTATTTTTTTTTTTTTTTACGTTTAACGGTGTTATAAACGCCACTAAAAGCATCGACTATACTTGCATTGAGGAAAATAATGGCATTTTATAAAAAACATCACTAATTTAGTGGCATTTTATAAAAATGCCGCTAATTTAGTAACATTTTTAAGGATAAGCATTGCTAATTTAGTGACGTTTGTATCATAAAATGCTGCTCTATTTAGCGCCATTTGTGTTAAAAAATATCGTTAAATGTTAAATTTAATGGCATTTGTATAATAAAATACTGTTAAATTTAGTAGCATTTTGAAGCACAAATACTACTAAATTAGCAACATTGTACTAGAAAACGACACTAAATTTAGTGGTGTTTTATGATACAAATGCCACTAAATTTAGTATTTAGTAGTGTTTTTGAACACAAATGTCGTTAAATTAAGAAATTTAATTTTTTTAAAATTTTCTTTTAATATTGATTATTATCATTAAATAAAAAATGTTAAAAGAAATAAAAATGAACTTAAATTCATAAACTAAATATTATAAATGCATAATTTGTTCAAATATGCATGTAACACAAAGTTTAATAATACATGCAGTAATATTCAAATTATTTTTTTATATTAACAAAAATATTAAAGTGTATGAAATTAATGACTGTATAAATTTAGAATACTACCATTTGATGAAGGATTTTTTCCACATTGGTCACTAGTGTGCTCAAGAACCTACTGAATAAAGTAATACAAGTTTTAACACTTAATAATAAGTTATTGTTTATATTAAAAAATATAAATAGTTACTAAATATAATACCTGAGTTAGTGGACCATCTAGATTAGTTTCTAAAAATTGTTGTTGTGTAAAATTCATAAAAATGTTAAATCAATCATGCAACTTTTGAAATTTTGCATGCACTTGGTCCATTCTAGCATGTTCTTCTTTAATTTTAGCACACTCATGTTCTCTTTGTGCTTTCATTTGCTCAAAATATTGTTGCATAGTTTGTAACTCTTTTCTTAATATGGAGATGTCTCACGAAGATTGATTTGCTGAGAATGTAAATTGTTGAAAGTTACATCTATAGTAGCTAGATAATGTTAGATCCAATCCAAGGCCTCGGACCCATCCATATCTTTCTTTTCTAGTAACTTTTGTGAAAATCTAATTTTTCAATTCTTGCATATTGACAGAACTATCAGATGCTATTCAATCTTAACAGCCATTTTTTCTTTCGCTTTCTCCTATAAATTAATAAGATAAAACAATCAAGTTTAATAATTAATTCATAATATATTTAAAATAGTAAATATTTACTTTTTGTATAAAACAAATCTAACAAACTATCACAATTTATTGTATTTCGACATTTAGGTAAGATCCTTTTTTTTTTTTGGGTTAATCGAAAAAGTTTTACACGTTCAATTTTTTCACACATCTCAATCTCTTACATAAAAACATATGTTAAATACATATCAATTGCAACTTATTCATGCATATGAAGCCTGTCAATCAAGTTCAAAATTTTGAATAAGTTCAATATCATGCATTTAATCTATCTAAATTGTTAAAATAGAAATATAACTGTAAAATTATATTTTTGCCTTTTAACAACACAAAAGTCTAAAAAAAAAACGTAAACAACAATAACATTTTGCTCTTTCATACATATCAATCATGGAAACCAAATTCAATCATTTGGACAAGTTTAATATCATGTATTGAAGTTATCCAAACTGTTAAAATAGAACAATAACATCAAATTTGTATTTTTGCCTTTTAATGGCACAAAAAGTCCTAAACAAAGATAAACAACAACTTTTTCACATATATCAACTGTAAAAACCAAATTCAATCATTTGAAAAAGTTTAATATCATGTATTGAAGTTATCCAAACTATTAAAAGAGAACAATAACAACAAAATTGTTATTTTGCATTTTAATGGCATAAAAAATCCTAAACAAAGGTAAACAACAACGTTTTCACATATATCAACTGTGGAAACCAAGTTCAATCATTCGAATAATATCATATATTGAAGCCATCCAAACTGTTAAAATAGAATAATAATAGCAAATTTTGTAATTTTTCCTTTTAACAACAAAATTAATCCTAAATAGACGTAAAACTATAACTTTTTCACTCATATCAATCGTAGAAACCAAGTTCAATAATTCAAACAAGTTTATTATCATGTATTGAAGCTATCCAAACTGTTAAAACAGAATAATAATAGCAAATTTGCATTTTTTTCCTTTAACGGCATAAAAAGTCCTAAATAGATGTAAACGTTAGCTTTTTCACACGTATCAACTGTGAAAACCAAGCTTAATTATTTGATCAAGTTTAATATTATGTATTAAAGCTATCTAAACTGTTAAAATATAACAATAATAGCAAATTTACATTTTATCTTTTAATGGCATAAAAAGTCCTAAGCAAACGTAAATGTTAGCTTTTTCACACATTTCAACTATGAAAACCAAGTTTAATTGTTTCGAGAAGTTTAATATCATGTATTGAAGCTATGCAAATTGTTAAAATAGAACAATAACAATAAATTTGCATTTTTGCCTCTTAATAGCACAAAAAGTCTTAAGTAGACGTAAACGATAATTTTTCACACATATCAACTGTGAAAATCAAGTTCAATCATTTGGACAAGTTTAATATCATGTATTAAAGCTATCCAAACTGTTAAAATAGAACAATAATAACAATTTTGCATTTTGCCTTTTAACGATATAAAAAGTCCTAAGCAGACATAAACATTAGCTTTTTCACATATATCAATTGTGGAAACCAAGTTCAATTATTCTGAAAAGTTTAATATCATGTATTAAAGCTATGCAAACTATTAAAGCAAAGCAATAACAACAAATTTGCTTTTTTGCCTCTTAACAACACAAAAAGTCTTAAATAGATTTAAACAATAACTTTTCACACATATCAACTGTGGAAATCAAGTTCAATCATTCAGACAAGTTTAATATCATGTGTCGAAGCTATCTAAATTATTAAAACAGAACAATAATAGCAATTTTGCATTTTACCTTTTAACGGCATAAAAAGTCCTAAACAAATGTAAACGTTAGCTTTTTCGCACATATCAATTGTGGAAACCAAGTTCAATTATTCTAACAAGTTTAATATCATGTATTGAAGCTATGCAAACTATTAAAATAGAATAATAACAACAAATTTATATTTTTTCCTCTTAATGGCATAAAAAGTCTTAAATAGATGTAAATGATAACTTTTTCACACATATCAATTGTGGAAACCAAGTTTAATATCATGTATTGAAGCTATCCAAACTGTTAAAATAGAACAATAACAACAAATTTGTATTTTAACTTATTAATAGCATAAAAAGTCTGAAATAGTTGTAAGCGATAACTTTTTCATACATATCAACCGTGGAAACCAAGTTTAATAATTTGGGTAAGTTTGATATCATGTATTGAAGCTATCCAAACTTTTAAAGTAGAACAATAACAACAATTTTGCATTTTTGAATTTTAACGGTATAAAAAGTCCTAAACAAACATAAACAATAATTTTTTCATACATATCAATCGTGGAATTCAAGTTCAATTATTCAGACAAGTTTAATATCATGTATTGAAACTATCAAAACTATTAAAATAGAACAACAACTCTAAATTTGCATTTTTACCTTTTAATGGTATAAAAAGTCTTAAACAGACATAAATTGCAAATAACGACACATATATCAACAATGGAAACCAAGTTCATTCCTTTGGATAAGTTTAATATTATAAACTTACTTTTTCATTTTATTTTCTTGGAAAACATTTTGATCCACTTGTGTGGCTCTATTTCTATTACTTTCTATTAACAAAAAATGTCTGTGCTTAACTCTGAAATTATAATACTTCGTGGCCTATTAAGCTTTGGTGGCCATTTTAACTTCAGCCAAGTACCTAGTTTCTTATAACAAATCCAAGTCAGCCCTCAAAGCTTTTCCATTCTAGCTAGGATCAAAACGTGTTGTCTTCAATGTATGTATAACCATTTCAATAGGTGTAACTGCTTCTATCCCATACGTCATTGTAAAGGGTGTTTCATTTACAATTGAACGACCTCTAGTCCTAATTGCCCAAAGTATATTGGGTCCTCCTCTACCCACCTTTAACTTCATCCAACTTATTTTTGAGGGCTATTAAAATTTTCTAATTCATGGATTCTACATGCCCTTTTGTTTATGGGTAGGCCACTTTGAAGTTTTGGTAGAACTTTTTCAATTTGGTAGCCTAAAATTGTGTTCCAGTGTCTACCACAAAATTGTGTGAAAGACCAAACCTACACACGATATACTTCTAAACAATGGCTTCCACTATTTTAACTGTGATGGTGGCCACTAGTTCTGCCTCCACCCACTTTATAAAGTAGTCACAAGCCACTATCATAAACGTTTTTTAAGATATCACCATAGGGAATGGGCCCAGAATGTTGATGCCCCACTATACAAATGATCATGGACTGAAAATTTTATTGAAGGCTTCTACTAGTTACCTAGGGACTTTAGTGAATTTCTAGCATATATCACAAATTTTAACCAACTCCACTACATTTTTCTTCATTATGGGCCATTAGTAACCTTCTCTCAATGCCTTTTAAGCTATTGCTCACCCACCTACATGACGACCACACACCTTTTCATGAATTTCCTTAAAAACATATTCTATTTTAGTTAGGGAGATATACTTGAGGAAGGGACTAAAAAGGTTTTTTTGAATAAGGTGTCTCACACTAATGCAAATCGTGCTACTTATTTTTGTAGCTTCTTACACTTTGCAAAGTTAGAAGGGTATACTTTAATAGGGGTCATCCAAGTATCCTCTTCTTTTATACACAGAACAGATAGAGCTTGCCAACTTAGACTTGGTGTTGTTAGCATGAAGAACTTGGTGCAAAGTCATTAAGGTGAATGATTGACTTAGTTGGTGTATAATTGTATGGTACGTAGCAAGTGTAGGGTCCTTGACTTCATACTCGCCATTCACTTTGCAGGTGACCAATTAAAAGTCTATGTATACAATTAAGTCTTTAACATTCAAACTTGTTCGTAATTCTAGTCTTGCAACAAAGGCTTTATACTTAGCTACATTGTTAATATTAGCTTTTTAGGTGTGATAGCGATCCAAAAAGGGGGTGAATTAGATTTCTCCAAATTTTTGTGCACAAATAGATTTCAATATAACTGAATGGAAGATTAAATAAAACCAATATTAAAATATGGTGCAAATAACAATAAATTGATGAACTTGAAGCAAATGTAGACTATAATCAAAATAAAGAGATAAAGATAGAAAAATCAAACACAATGTTTTATAGAGGTTTGATCATTCTTCATAAGGCAGCTATGTCCTCTTTCTTGGTTGTCCACACCAAGGCTTCAATCCACTAATCTTGAATTAAGAATACAACCTTATTTTTTTCTTCCTAAAGTTTAAGATAAAAACCTTTACCCTTACATAATCAAGAGGATACCTCATCTTTTGCTTACATGATAATCTAAATGATTTTGGAAAACTAAAATATCTCTTAAGGTTGAGTGTTTGCCTAATGAAGTACATGTACTAATTAATTAATGAAAAGATACAATAAAGATAGCTTGGATATAACCAATACAAAGATATGGAATTTTAACTCTACAACTCTTGATTTCTTTAAAGGATAAGAATGTAAAGCTTGTTGGTGCTTGCTTTCTTGATTCTTGCTTATTCTTGATATGTTGGAATGCCCAATATATAGAGGAAATGAGGAACTAGCCATTTGGGGATGGTTTGGAGTTGAAAATATCCATTGAAGCTTGAAAAACTAGTTGTTGGAGCATTTCTGGGCATAGGGGATGGATTTTTTCTTGGAGGGGATTGATTGGTTCATGTATTTCACTTTATTTTTTACCATTACAGCTGAGGGGATCGATTGGTTTTGGTAGAGGATCAATTGATTCTTGCTGGGTTTTGGATTCTGGATGAACAGTGCTACTGTTTGTCTACTGTTTTACACTCTATTCACTAATTTGATCATATATTGAGTTATACAACTCCAAATAAAAAAGTGTTTGAATATTTAGAAACTAGACTTAAAGGGCTTTCTATCCATATAAAATTTATCACCTAATTAAGAACATGTACTAAATAAATCTTTTTCAAAATCTTAATTAAGCATATTTAGCCTACTATTTTGTCATTTCAAAATAAGGATCAATACAAGGCTAACAATCTCCCCCTTTTGGTTATGACAAAATTTAAAGATAAATTTGCTTGATGAAAGACTTTCCTTAGGACATTTAATATTTTTGAAAAACATTTTGAAAAACCCTTTAACTTTGCATACCAAAACTCCCCATCAATTAATGCATCTTAATCCAATACAACTCAACAAACATATGTTAGTCAAATATATCAAATAAACGTAATCAAACATATGCATGTCAAGCACAAGCAACTTTATTCATATGATATTTTTTCACCTTTTTGTCATAGCAAAAAGACATGAGCAAATAAACACAAAAAGAAGGTATTAGCAATATATTCATAAAACATTTCCCCACTTTTTGTTTAAGTTTTAACCTCTTTATTCCAAATGTTAAAGCCTTTATACCAATTGCTATAAGTATACAAGAAGAAATATCTATAAACTCTCTTATTTTTTGTTATAGCAAAAGAAAGAGAGATCAATTCAAGGTATAGGACAAAATACTTGATACCAATAATATCAAGAGTATTTTGACTGCTTGTAATCAAGTGTAGCATGCATAATGAAGTTCACATACATGTTTTCAAGCACAAAAGTATAAGTGTATCCAATTTAAATGTTATAGCACAAAATCATTCATTCAATCTAACCACATGAAATTTATGAGCAAAAGGATAATAAATTATATGCAACCTACTCATAAATCATGTTATCATAAGATGTGCTTAGAACCTAAGGCATCAATAGCAATTAAACATAAATTCAAGCACATTTATACAAGCTTATACCAATTGTTAAGGATACCAATTGTTAAAGATATGTTATCATAAAGCATACCAATTTTTATCACAAACCAAATCAAGCAAAATTGTATTCTAAGATTTCTTCTCTTTTCTAAACTAAGGATTAATCAATTTAAGGCACACACAATTTTGCATGAAAGGTATAAACTATATCAAGAATAGGCACATAAATAAGCATCTATGAAAGTTCAAAAAATCTTTAGCAATTTTGATACCAATTGTTAGCAATTTTATTCAACAACTTTCATAGAGCACACATACTTCAAGCATATGAAAGATTCATTCAATACATGTATAATTAATAATAATAGTAATATTTTATAAGCTATCTTATCCAAACAAGAACCGAAAGCTCATATGTATATAATAAATCATAAGTACGAATGAGCAACGAGGTTCAATCATCATGTCCTAGCAAAGATTATATAAGTATGATTTTTCAAACATGATGAGCACATATGCTATAGCAAAGAAATAATGAAAGCATAATTATTCAAATATAATGCAAGAAAAATACTTAACTCAAACATATGCAAGTATTCAATAATATATTTCAATCAAAATCATACAAACATATGCAAAATACATAAGTAATATACCTAATTCAGAAAAGTGCAAACATTTAGGCACAATTTGGTACATGCCATCTTAATGATCTTAATCAATGAAGATGTATATAAAATTTCAAATTTATAGTTCATAATCTATGAGTTAAATCAATTTAAAGATCAAGAAATTAACATAGCCATGTTCACAGATTCATCTTAAACAAATCTTCTTGCAAATATATATATATTAATCACTTTAAGGTAATCAAGAACTGGGCATAGATATTAATCAAAGTGAATTAATCAATCCAAGCTTTAAAAAAAATATTAAGACAATTTTTATCAAATAGCTTGGTGACTAATTTATACAATGTGTTCCTATGTTCAAGCACAATATCTCATTTTTTTACACAATCAAAGCATTAAAAAACAAATGAGTCTTTTAAGTACATATCAAGGCAAGCATATATTCAAACTCATTCATCATAGGCACATATCATAGAGTCAATACATTTACATCCATCCATGTGAAGTTGTGTTATACTCATTTGGCTTTGAATTCTCCAATCCAACTGTTTTGAGCAAAACTAGGCTTGATTGATGAAGATGACTTGCTTTGCTTGTTCCACTTGAAAACCAAAAAATGTAAGCTCATTCATGTTCATTTTAAGTTCCTCTAGCATAGACTTAGAAAAATTTCTTGACAAAAGATTTTCATTAGTAGCATTAAGAATACTAGTTGATAAAAATTATACCAATTGTTAGAAAATGAATTTCACATTCTAAATCATTATAGGCAAAAAAAAATTTATTCATTAAGTACAAGTTACCAATATCAAAAGAGATATATACTTAAGCTAGAGGTCATATATCAATTTAAACATCAAATAGTACAAAAATGGCACTAAAGCAAAAGTTTTCATGCAATGTACAAAAGTCAATTTGTGAGAATAATGAACATGAGGAGAACGAATTCAATAACTATTCAAGAAAACACAAAAGAATATGTCAAATGCCATATAGTTTATCACAAAAAACATAATCAAGAAAATTTCATCACAAAAGCATAAATATGTCTACACAAATTATAGGCCATAATCAATAATGGCTCAAGGCATAAACATTATAAGAAAATCACCATGTTGTAAGCATATCAAGTCAAGCTTAATCATATTCATATAAGCACACATACTTGACAAGAACATGAGATAAACCAATAATATATTTCATTTAAGATCAATTAGTTCATCATGCATCAAATTAAAATCACAAATCAAGAAAATAAGTCAATTAAGCACAAAAGCAAGAATATTTAAAAAATATTTCATCACAATCCAAAATCATAGACAATCAAATCACATAACAATCAAGCATAAAAATATATTTCAAAATTTTCACAAGAAATCAAGAAATAATCAATTTAGCATTTTTCAATAATCAAGTATTTTGACTACATAAGCATTGCATCAAGAGATAATTTTCATCCATATGTACACTTGAAATTTATAAAAGTAATGAAATTGAATGAGAAATCATAGTTCAAGTATTGAAAACAAATTTTTAATTTTAGCATAAATACTTGTTCCAAAATATAATCAAATAAATATCCATAATGCATACCCTTTTTAATTAAAAAAATCATTATTATATATATTTAAAAAAATTATTGAACAATTTAAGGTCAAAGTCAAAATCAAAAGTCAAAAGGCAAAAGTCAAAGGGTTAAAGTGTCAAAGGGGTGTAACATAAGCTTGGCACATGTCATTACAACCCATTTGAATAGCCAAAATGTATTTGGTGGCATTTTGCATAAATGGATTGATTACTTTCATGAGGGGATAGATCCTATCATTTGGGTGATTGATCCCTTATGTAGGGTGATTGATGCTTTTTTGCTTTTTGAAACCAAATTTGCTTTTTGAAAAAAAAAAATAATTGATCCCTTTTTTTTTGTAGGAGATATAAAATAATAAAAAGTTGTAGCTTTTTTATTCCAAATCCAAGATTTTAATGTTTTTAGTCAAAAATAAAATCTAAACATGTTAAAAACATCATTTTAAACTTGTAGAAATAAGGCATTTGGATCAAAAATATTTTGAAGCAACTTTTGGTATGATTTTGAAAATGTTCTAACTTTACCCCTTTTAAAACTTATGTTATAGAAATATGTTTGGACAAGGTTTATCCATTGAAACCACTTTAAACAAGTTTGAAATGATCAAATAAATATGATAAAGGCACAAATATTCAACAAATGCATGTATTTCAAAATTTCAATGGTCCAAACCCCATTTATGCATGAATAGTACCGAAAACACCCTTAAAACATTTAAACCTTTATGACTTCCATTCAAAAAAAGAAAAAACTTTGGAACAAGTTTGCAAACATTTTTCATAAAATAGTAAAACATATTTAAGTCATAAAGCATATGTAATATGAACAAATTTCTCAAGTAAGCTCCTTAGGCCTTATACTATTAAAGGATCAATATATACCATACAAAATGTATTAGAGCCATAAAAATTATATTTTTATAACCAAACTCATGTAAGAAAATTCATTTATGCCAAATGAAAATAGAATGAACCATTCAAAGCTTAATATGTCCAGGATTTTAATTTTTGAAAATTTTGTAACTTATTTTTGCTTGAAAAATACCATAAAAAATTTTAAAAACCTGTGAAGCTCATTTTGAACCAACTTGAATCATTCCAACAAATTTTAAATGCCAAAACAAAGTTGTTCAAGTAGACATTTTGCCTTAGAGACAAGGAAATCAATAAGTTAATTCTTAAACCCCATATTTCCTTGAAAAAGGCTATTAAAATGGGCAAATGTATTTAAACTCATATTTAAGCTCATTAAACCATTTAGAAAAGTTTAATATCAAATTTTGAAAATGTCTAAATGTTTTTTTTATGCCCATAAATGTTCAAAAAAAAAAACAAGATTTGATATTTTAAGCTCCAAAATCCTTTATAACTTGCACTTAACACTATGAAAAATTAAAACCAATGCAAGTTATCATGTTTCTTTGTTTGAGTAAGTTTAAAACATTGAATACAAGATATTCAAATTCATTTCCATTTAAAAACTTACTAAAACAATATTTCATATTTTAAAGCTTGACTCTAGCAAAAATCATTTTCAAAGCAAAACATAAAATTTCAAAATCATTAAGCTTTAAGTGCTCTCCCTAAGTTTGTGCATAAATATAAAAACAATTAACCATATAACTTAATCACAT
The DNA here is from genome assembly GCF_047325235.1 of Durio zibethinus. Taxonomy (NCBI): domain Eukaryota; kingdom Viridiplantae; phylum Streptophyta; class Magnoliopsida; order Malvales; family Malvaceae; genus Durio; species Durio zibethinus. The sequence continues at coordinate 30,632,200 of NC_143164.1, read as the reverse complement.
CAAGCATATATAAAATATATCTCAAGCATTAAATAGAATATCAACAACTATATGTGGGCATGTATTTCCTTCAAAACAATTTAGAATCAATCAAGACACATCAATAAAGCATAAAATAATTTAGCATTCAAAATTCATCAACAATAGGTAATCAAATTCAAATTCATAAAAGTTTAGATGTTACTCATCTTTATTATGTGTCTAGAGTATTCAATCTTTAAAATCACAATGTAACTCCTTGCTTTAGCACATCTACAAGAGATATTCTCTTTTGATTTTTGGTATCCAAATTGCTTTGGGTCATTGAGAGTTAGTCACAATATCTCTTATTCCTTTTGGAACCTATGTTTGCTTAATTCTAAATGGAACTTTTCTTTTTATGGGACAAGTATGTATATTATGACCATGAAATTACAAAAAATGCATTTAATTAGTTTAGCACTTAAACTTTTGTTTAAAAGCTCTTGTTTTTCATTCATCAATTCATCAAATTTCTTTTTCAAAATAATATTTTCTTTTTCTTAAGGTTTCAAATTTTATTTTCAATTTTTCATTTTTTTTTCCAAAATATTTTTTGCATTCATCAAAAAATCATTTTCAACATTCAATTTTAAAATCATTTTCATACATTTCCTTTTCATTGATTCACATTCAATATATAGCTCATTATAAGCATCTTGTGACTCAACAAAAGTATATAAATTTGAATAAATATAATTAGAGGTTACCTCTGGTTCTTCAAATGCCATAAAACATAATGCATTTTCGTTAGAGATTTGCGTTTCATGTATTTCCTCCAACTTTCTCTATATCTCATTTGAGATAGAGTAATTTGAGACCAATTTGAAGTTGTAAGAGTCAAGAGCTCCATATAGTAAGCATTTGGCCTTTGCATCATCCATCACTTGCCCCATATAGTTTACATCATTTGATGGAATTCCAAGCACTTTCTTTACCACACTTCAAGCTCTAAAATTTTGGGTCATTATAAACACATTTCATTTTTATTTTCCATTTATAAAATTCAAATTTATCAAATATAGGAGCTTTAAAGCCTTTCTCACCATCTTGGAACTTAAATTGAGCCATAGGATCTTTACTCAAGGTGGTTAAACCTACAAAAAGAGACCAAAGCTTTGATACAATTGTTAGTTTTTTAAGTGCCATGGTAATCCAAAAAGAGAGTAAATTGGATTTTTTCAAATTCTTTTTCAAAAATAAATTTCAATATAATTGAATGGAAGATTAAAACTAATATCAAAATATGATACAAATAATAATAAATTGACGAACTTGAAGCAAAATAAACTATAATCAAAATAAAGAAACAAGGATAGAGAAATCAAACACAATAATTTATAGAGGTTTGGTCCTTCTCTATAAGACACCTACGTCCTATCTCTTTGTTGTCTATACCAAAGCTTCAATCCACTAATCTTGAATTAAGAATACAACCCTATCTTTTTCTTTCTAAGGCTTAAGATAAAAACCTCTACCCTTACATAATCAAGAGGATACATCACTTTTTGCTTACATGATAACCCAAATGATTTTTGCAAACTAAAATATCTCTCAACGTTGAGCGTTTACCTAATGAAGTAAAAAGAAAATTGATGAAAGGATACAACAAAGATAGCTTGGTTACAACTTATACAAAGATATGGAATTTTAGCTTTATAATTTTTAATTTCTTTGAGGGATAAGAATGTATAGGTTTTGGTGATTGCTTTCTTAATTCTTGCTTGTTCTTGATGTGTTGGAAGCTCAATATATAAAGAAAATGAGGAAATAGCCATTTGGGGATGGATTGGAGTTGAAAATTCCCATTGAAGCTTGGAAAACTAGTCATTAGAGCATTTCTAGGCGTAGGGGATGAATCCCTTCTTGGAAGGGATTGATTGGCTTATGTATTTCACTTCATTTTTAACCATTACAACTAAGGGGATTAATTTTTTTGGTATAGGATTTATCTGGTGCATTAGCAGATCGATTGGTTCTTGCTAGGTTTTGGATTCTATATGAACAGTGCTATTGCTTGTCTCCTATTTTACACTCTAATTACTAATTTGATCATATATTGAATTATACTATCTAAATAAAAAATCATTTAAATATTTAGAAACTAGACTTAAAGAGCTTTCTATCTATATAAAATTCATCACCTAATTAATTGTACACAAATTATAGTGAATTTTCAAAACTACCTTTTATGCAGTTTTTAGACAACTACATAATGTCTAGTAAAATTTTAAAATCTTTTCTTAGAAAATATGGACTTTGATTTTGTTTGATCTATTAGAAAGTAGACTTAAAGAGCTTCCCAACCATATAAAATTCAAATATTAAAATTTTGTGAATTAATACAGAAAAATAAAGCAAGTTCAATGTTGAAAAACTTTATTCTTGTAAAACAGCTTTCTTAAGTTAATCTATTTTTTAGAACCAATACTATCAAAATTGTATTAAATTCAAAATGAATAATTTTACTTTAAGAAAAACCAATGGACTTTCATTTAATCTCAAATAGATAATGTTTAAAGATAGTTTTGATTTGAGAAATAAAAAAACATAAAAAAAGGTTTGTTTAAACTTTGAAAATTATATTATTTATTTAGTATCAAAAATAATAAAACTTAAGAACATGTACTAAATAAATCTTTTTAAAAATTTTAATCAAGCTTATTTAGCCTAATGTTTGTCATTTTAAAATAGGGATCAATTCAAGGCTAACAGTTAGAGACAATAAAAACCAAAGGATAATCCATATTGCCATTCCTACCCCCTCAAGCTTAATAATAAAATTCCTGTTACAAAGCCATCTTTTGGTAAGGAACCATCCACATATAAGAACTATGTAGCCATCTTTTGGTAAGGAACCATCCACATATAAGAACTATGTGTGCTCTAGTGAGGGACTAGCCACTAAGGGATGTTAAATAATCTAGGGGGTGGTGTAGGGGGCTCAATTAGTTTATCTATCTCTTATGTCTTTTGTGGCTTTGGTTAGGGTTGTTTTGTTTGGAATTTAGAGGTATAAAGGGAGTTTATTTTGGGTTTTTAATTTAGGCCTAAAATAACATTTTATGAGGAAATATGCCAAAGCCTAGGCTTTGATGGCTTTCCTTCACTTATACTCAATATGAAATTTTCTAAGTTCAACACTCCACTTTCATTATTCTTCTTAAAGTGTCTATCTTGTGTAGGACTTCTCAAAATGACTAGTCTATTAGCACAACTATGGTGCGTGCATACAAATATTATCTCAATTGATGAGCTATCATGACCAACATAAATGTTATCTTCTCCAACCTTGTATACTTAACCTTTCTATTTTGCAATGCTCCTACTAGTGTAATATGCTAGCATTTCTTTCCCATCGACCTTTTTTATTAAAATTGCTACCACTGTTTCATCAAAAGTTGCTAGTATATATATAAAGGTTCACCGAGGATAAGATTGGCAAGTAAGGGTGGCGAATGGATATACTACTTAAGTTTTTCAAAGGTTTTTTGGCATTGCTCATCCCATTTGAATATGGTGACTCTTCGAAGAACCTTGAAAAATGGCAAACACTTATATGCCAGCTTGGACACAAACCTATTAAAGGCTGCCACTTGCCCTATTAATCTCTGTATCTCCTTAGTAATACATAAGGGATTCATGTCTAAGATTAATATCAATTTCTCAAGGTTTGCCTTTATGCCCTTATTAGAAACCATGAAACCTAAAAACTTCTTTACCTCATGCCAAATGTATAGTTGGTAAGGTTAAACTTCATGTTGTATTTTTTTAAGATGGCAAAGGCCTCCACTAGGTCTTATATATGTTATTTTAATAAGGGGCTTTTCACTAGCATATCATCTACTTACACCTTCTAAGTTCACCAATCTACTCTTTAAAAATCTTATTCATTAATTTTTGGTAAGGGGCCCTTATATATTTTAGCCTAAAAAAATCACTGTATAGCAAAATAGATCATCTTTAATGATGAAAGATGTTTTTTTTATCTGTCATTGTCAATTTGATCTAGTTATATCTCAAGAAGGCATCTATGAAACTTAAGTATTTGTGACCCATAAAAGAGTCCACTAATCTATCCATTAAAAGCAAAGTGGAGCTATCCTCAGAGCATACTTTGTTTAGATCAATAAAGTCTAGGCATATTCTCCATTTACCATTTGTCTTCTTCACCAAAACTACATTGGCAAGCCATTCAGGATACTTGACTTCCCTAATAGATCCATCTAGCACCAGCTTATCCACTTCTTCTCCATTACTTGGATTCGCTTAGAGGTGAACTTTCTCTTTTTTTGCTTAATCAATTTGGTAGTTGGACCTATTTTTCAAGTGATGAGCGATAACATGCTCATCAATGCTAAAGATATTTGTTACAAATCAAGCAAAGGCATCAGCTTTCATTTGTAAGAATCTGTGAAGCATACCTTTTGCCTTAGCATCTAACAAAGAACCTACTTAAGTGGTGAGATCTAGGTTTAAGGGTAAAATTAGACTAATATGGTTTACTCCATAGGGCAAACCTTGTATTCCTTGGTTTCATCTCGTACATTTAATAACTTCATAAAATAGAGTTATTTAGGCTTATTTTAAATGCTTAAATGCTTCATTTTGTTTAATTCTTAGCAAAATAATGCTTTTTTTACTCTTAAATGGTTGAATTTTTTGTTTTGTAGGTTTTCTTAAAGAAAAAGTAAATCTTGTAGACTATTGATGATTCTCGATCAAATCTTGATGATTTTTCATGCATAAGAAGAAATCTTAAGATATTCTTGATGAATCTTGATTTTCTTAGAAATTTTAAAGTTAAAGAATGGTAAAAATGTTCAAGATTGGCTTTATAAAGTTTAATGAAGAAAAAAAATACAATCTTGAAGAAAAATGAAAAAAATTCGTGTAAGATTCAAGTTGGTAATTTTGCCAATAATGAAGGGTAGAATTATAATTTCAAGTGATTACAAGTCCATAGCAACTTATGTAGGTACACGTGCATAGGATTGCTAATGGATAACTCGGTATAAAGAGTTTTCTTAGTGGTTATGAAAAATGATGTGGCATGAGATGTGGCCATTTTAAATACTTTTCCTATTTAGATTTGGATTTCCTATATGAATTAGGATTTGGTATTCTTATTCCTATTTGGAGTAGGCTTGCATAAAGTATTTAATTCCATTCTTTATAGGGCAGCATTAATGAAGTGTTCTATGTGGTTTTAAACTCTAATTTATCAAGCAAGAATTAAAGCAAGCCGTCGATACAAAAAGGATATAAGATTGAAGAAATCGAAGCAACATCAAAAAGATTGATTCATGTTGGTCGAATACACATTCTTAGTAAGCAAGATTCAATTATGGCTTTGTTTTATGTGTGATTTGAGTTATTAGATGATGGATATGATGTAGAAGTCAAGAATGGTTTATAAGCTTTCTTTTAAAGAGTTCTAGTTAGATTCAACTATAAGAGACATTCTTGGATTAAAGAGTTCAAATCCAACCAAAACTATGCAAAGCTTTCTTGAATTTCTTTGTTAGCTGAACGTACCTAAGGTATTCTTGTGCTTATAAATACATGATTAAGTCTTAGAAAAAGGGTGTAAAGGATTAGAGTGATAAACCATCTTATTAGTAATTGTTAAGGTTCTTCTTTTAAGTTTTCTTTAAAGCTTTCTTTAGTTTTCAAGTTTCTATTTTAAAAAATTCATTGTTCTTTTAATTTTTTAATTTTTAAAATTAGTTTATGCACAATGTTTTTAAGTTTTTAAGTAATTAAATTCTAGTTTTGAAGTTTTTTCTATTCGATTTATTGGTTTTCAAGATTCAATCTTTACATTCGATTTTGATTTCTTGTTCGTGAAAATGGTGTTCTTGCTTTTATTTTGATTTAATTAAGTTTTGTTCTATTTTGGTTCTAATCTCTCAATTGCATATTAAATTGTTAATGATTTCGATTATAGAGTTTAAAGATTGGTTTTAATTTTGGTTTAAGCTTGTTTGGTTTAGTTTGCATGTTTAAGACTAAATCTTGATTTATTTGTTTAAGTCTTACATTTTTATTTCAGTTTAAGTGTTTATTGATTAAATCAATTTTTGTTATTGCTTTTTCATTTGATTTTTAGGGTTTGTTTAATTTAGATTGGGGTTTCTATATTAGGGTTTTAAGAAATTGAATGAGATTAGAGTTTTGTTATTTTAGGGTTTAATAATATGTGTTTAGATTCTGTTTTGATTTATTTTAATTCTACTGCATCTTTAAAGGCTAATTAGGTTAATTGCATAGTTTTAAAGTATATTAGGGTTTGAGTTGGTTTTATAGTATTGCATCATTTGCATGATGATTGATTCAGGTTTACATTTGATTTTGATTTTTGTTGCTCTATTAGTTTCAGTTTTGATTATTTTATTTAATATTGCATGTTATTTTGTTTAATTTAAGTTAAAATTGCATGTTATTATTTTGTTTAATATTGCATGATAATTTCAGTTATATTATATCTTATATATTTAGTTTCAATTTTGCTTATTTTGAGTTATTCAAAATTTGTTTAATTTAATTTAGTTTGGTTTATGTTAGTTTGCATGTTTTAGGTTTTTATTTGATTAGTTTATAGCATGTTTGTTTTGATTTATCTAAGTATAGGTTTGAGATATACAATTTTTTTACTTGTGATCTCATATACACAATCTCTATAGGATGATACTTTTATTCTTATAAGTATATTACCTGTCAATTTTGTGCACTTGTAGATATCTCAATCAAGTTTTGGCACTGTTGTCAGGGAATGTTGAAGGAGATTTGTAATATCAACACCAATTTCTCTGTTAGTAGCTTAGATTTTATTTTTTTTGTTTTTAATCTGTTTGGTTATTCTTGTTTTGTGTGCCAAGAATTGAGAGTTCTCATTTAGTACCTTAGATAAAGAAATTGAGAAAACACTTAAAAAGATAAAAAAAGGTAAGAAGCAAACAACTCTTATGTCACCTATAGCTGATCAAATACAAAAAAATCATAGAACACTTAGAGACTATGCTATCCCTTAACTAGATGGTTTTCAACTGAGCATCAGTAGGCAGACCATTCAGGCTAATAATTTTGAATTGAAACCATCTATGATTAACATGATTCAAAACTCTATTCAATTTTATGGGTTACCTAGTGATGACCCCAATCTTTATTTTACTAATTTTCTTGATATTTGTGATATTTTTAAATAGAATGGTTTTACTGATGATGCCATTAGACTAAAACTTTTTTTTTTGTTTTCTTTCAAAAAAAAAGTGAAGAGCTGGTTTGTGTCTCTACCTCTTAATTTGATTACTACTTGGAATGGCCTAGTTTAAAAGTTCTTGGCTCATTTCTTTCCTTCATCTAAAATGGCTAAGATGCATAATGACATTACATCTTTTAAGCAATTTGATGTTGAATCTCTTTTTGGTGCATGAGAAAGGTATAAAAAGCTTTTAAGAAGGTGTTCTCACCATGGCCTACCTAAATGGTTGCAAGTTCAAATTTTTAATAATCGGTCAGTAGGTCAAGTTAGGACTACCATAGATGTTACTGCTAATGGGGCTTTAATGAGTAAGTCCATTGATGAAGCTTATGATTTGATTGAAAAAATGGCCATGAATAACTATGAATAGGCCAATGAAAGGTTGCTTAAGAAACTTGCTGGTGTATATGAACTTGATGCTTTAAATGCTTTGACTTCACATGTTTCAACCTTAGCCAAAAAAATTGAAAACTTAGGATCTAACCTTTCTCCTAGCCTTATTAATGCCATTCAAAGTCCTCTTGTTTCTTATGATAATTGTGAGGGGAATTATGTTTTAGATAAAATCCCATTAGAGTAGAGCCAATCCACTATGTTACTTAACCCAAGCAACAATTTAACCTATACTCTAATACCTATAATACATGATGGAATCAACATCCTATCTTTCATGGGGTAATAACTATGTGCAAGCTTTTAATTCCTATAATAGACATGTTAACCACCTAATTTCCAACTACCACTACCATAACATTACCATTCACCTCTACAAACTTAAGAAAAGAAAACATCCTTAAAATAAATGTTCACTTAGATTTTGCAAAACCAAGTAGCATCTTTCAAGAATCTTGAAGTAAAAGTAGTTAGCTTGCAAAAACCCTTACTAATCACCCTCAAGTAACCTTATCTAGCAATATTGATTACAACATAAAAAGATAAGGAAAGGAACAATTTAATGCTTTCACCTTAAAGGAGGAGGAGTCGAATAGGTTTTGGGTGAAGTTCTTTATTTAGGGGAATCCATAGATGATGAAATAGAGCAAGATCTTATTGAGAAAGAGAAATAGGAGAAAAACAAAAATAAGGAGTATAAGCCAATGAAGAAAAAAAAAGATTAAGGAGGAAAATAAAGATAAAGAGTATGAGTTGATGAGCTAAATGAAGATGAAGAGTATGAGCCAACTGAGAAAGATGAAGAAAAAGAGCATCAAAAATAAACTTTAGAAGTAGCATTATTAACACCTACATCTATACTGAAAGTGTTACTCAAGGAGATAAAGAATGCTATTTTATGAAAGAATATAGTTCTGCACGTCAATATCTCTTTTCTAAAAAGGGAATAGATCCAGGGAATTTTACTATTTCTTGAAAAATTAATCATTTAAAATTCTATGAGGTTTTTTTGTGATATTTGGTTTAGTATAAATCTGATGCCTATGAGTGTTTTCATGCAGCTAGGAAACAGTGTCTTGGAATATCAAAATTGCACTTTAAGTTTACTGATAGATCTATGAAAAAATTGTAAAAACTGTTGGAGAATGTGTTGGTGAAGGTCGAAAAGTATGTTTTCCCTGTGGATTTTGTGGTATTAAAATTGAAGAATAATGAAGCACCTTTGTTGTTAGGTTGACCTTTTCTTTTGACATCCAAGGCCTTGATTGATGTATATAATTGTGATCTTACCCTAAGATTTAGGGATAAAAAAATACAATTTATAACTGGCTGATATGATGTCCTTAGAAATGAAAAGGATGTTCAAGCTATAACATGAGCTAAGGAAAAGGATAATCCTATGGAGTTGAACCGAATCTCTAAACCTCCTAGTCCAGGGTCACAAAACCATTTGGCAAAATTAATGAGTTCTAGTTTTTACGAACCTAAACTAGAATCTTCTATGCTAAAACCGAATGTGCCCATTATGAATCTAAGTTCAACTTATATTATTCTTGCAAGGAAAGTGAGTAGACATCATAAACCTAGCTCAATTTATGTAATATGACAAAGGAAAATGCACCTAGGTAAAGTCCCTCCTGAATGGAAAAAATGATTGAAGAGTTCTAAAAATAGTTAGTCAAGCTTAATTCTAACTAGCGTTACTTGGGAAGCAATCCAAGGTTTTTAAATTTCAGTTTTACCAAGTTAATTTTAGTTTGTTATTTTAATTTTTTAGGAACAAGTAACGCTTTGGTTTTATTTGTTTTTGTTTTTGTTGGAAATAGGAGCAAAGAGGTTAGAATAAGGTTCAACAATGGTAGATTTTCTTCAAGGCAGTTTTAGTCATTACAATTTTAAAAGAGTATTTCTTTTCTCATTGATGATTTATTTTTACACATTAAGGATAACATGTCATTTAAGTTTGGGGGAAAGAAAATTTATGCGAAAATTCTATTTCAAAATTCTTCAAAATTTTTGTTTTTGTGCTTAAATTGTCATGTTTAGAATCATTACACTTCCTATAATTATTTTCTTATAATCTAATGATAATAACTTTGATTGACTTTGGATATAGCCTATTAAAATGAGTGTTGGAATTAGTTTCTTTTTAATTGCAATATTTTCACATTCTTAAGCACTTACTCTTAATCTTTAAGATGCATATATGTTTAATTAAAGCTATGTAGATGTGGATTTGCTTTAATCTTTAAAGTTATAATCATATTTTACAATTTGTTTGAGCATCTCTTGAGGTGAAATAATATACCACATTTAACTAAGAAGATGATTTATGTCATTTTTTGATCGTTTGACCCTTTCATTCTCCTTATTATGTTTATCTCTAGTTACCTCTTTGAGCCTAATGTATATATTATTTTTCTTTGTTCTCACCTACGTAAATTAGCTAACCTTTGTTTTATTATCTTTATCTTTCTACCTTACTTTATGTCTATACGGATTAAATTAAAAGAAATATTATAGCTTTGTTACATTAGGGAGGAAAGGTTGAGTTTGAAAAAAAAGGATTATGTAAATTCTATTTCAAGCAAAAGCAAAAGCTGAAAATAGCTTTTAAAGAAAAAAAGAAAAACAACATGCAAAAAAGAAAAAAATGGTGAAAGAGTGAAAAACAACAAAGTATTCATATAAAAATTAAAAAAAAATTACTGTTTGAAAGGAAAATAAAGAAGAATTTAAGTTTTGGGGTATTATATTTTTTTAGAAGCTCCCTTATTAGAGTGTAGATCGTAAGTAATGCATGTATGGGGTTTATGAGTTTAAATTTTCCTTTATCTTACCTTAAATCTTAACTTGACATTACAAGCTTAATAAAGACCTATTGATATTTGGTTAAGTAATGGCTATATTGGTGCAAAGAGTGTGAAAAGCAAACTTATAAAATTTGTGTATGCTTTGAAAAGATTTGTTGATTTCATGTTTTCTTAGCTTTAGTTGAATATCTTGCACTGATATTATGATTTCTAGAATGTTGTTTTTTATTTTAGCTTATTTTTATTTTGCTTGAGTATAAGCAAAAGTTTAAATATGGGGGTTTGGTAACATTATAAAATAGAGTTATTTAGGCTTGTTTTCAATGCTTAAGTGATTGATTTTTACTTAGTTCTTAGCAAAATAATGTTCTTTTTAGACCAAAATGGTTGAATTTTCTATTTTGTAGGTTTTCTTGAAGAAAAAAGTAAATATTTTAGATTCTTGGTGATTCTTCATTAAATCTTAATGATTTTTAGGCATAAGAAGAAATCTTGTGATGTTCTTGATGAATCTTGATTTCCTTGAAAATCTTGAAGTTAAAGAATAAGAAAGATGTTCAAGATTGGTTTTATGGAGTTTAATGGAGAAAGAATTATGCAATCTTGAAGAAAAATGAAAAAAAATTCATGCAAGATTTAAATTGGTAATTTCAGCAATAATGAAGGGTAAAATTGTAATTTTAGGTGATTGCAAGTCTATAGTAGCTTACGTAAGTGCACATGTATGGGATTACTAATGGATGACATGGCATAAAGAGTTTTCTTATTGTTTAAGAAAGATGATGTGGCATGATGAGGTGGCAATTCTAATTACTTTTCCAACTTGAATTTAGATTTTCTATATATATTAGAATTTGGTATTCTTATTCCTATTTGGAGTATAATTAAATGGAGTATTTAATTCTATTATTTATGGATGGCAATAATGAAGTGTTCTACATGGTTTTAAACTATGATTTTTCAAGCAAGAATTAAAGCAGGCTGTGATAAAAGTAAGATACAATATTGAAAAATATTAAATAACATTCAAGAATATTGATTTATGTTGGTTAAATGCACATTCTTGGTAAACAAGATTAGGCTATGGCTTTTTTTATGCATGATTTGAGTTGCTAGATGATGGATATGATTTAGAAGTCAAGAATAGAATGTAATCTTTCCTTTTAAAGAGTTATAGTTGGATTCAACTACAAAAGGCATTCTTGAATTGAAAAGTTCATGTCCAACAGAAATTTGTAAAGCACTATTGAATTCCCTTGTTGGTCGAACCTGCCTAGGGTATTCTTGTGCTTATAAATACATGATTAAGTCTTAGAAAAAAGGTGTAAAGGGTTGGGGTGATAGACCAACTTATTAGTGATTTTTAGTATACTTGTTTTAAGTTTTCTTTAAAGCCTTCTTTAGTTTTCAAGTTTTTGTTTTAAAGATTTAGTGTTCTTTTAATTTTTTGATTTTCAAGATTAGTTTATGTTCATTTCTTTTAAGTTTTTAAGTAATTAAACTATGCTTTGGAAGTTCTTTCAATTCGGTTTAGTGTTATTGGTTTTCAAGATTCAATTTTTACATTCAACTTTCCTTTCTTATTCATGAAATGGTTGTTCTTAGTTTATTTTGATTTAATCTATTCGGTTATTGTTCTATTTTGGTTTTAATCTTTTAATTGCATGTTAAACCATTGTTAAAGATTTTGATTATAGAGTTTAAAGATTGGTTTTAATTTTGATTTAAGCTTGTTTAGTTTAAGCTTGCATGTTAGGACTAAATCTTGATTTATTTGTTTAAGTCTTGCATGTTTAATTTGGTTTAAGTGTTTATTGATTAAATCAGTTTATGTTATTACTTTTTCATTTGATTTTTAGGGTTTGTTTAATTTGGTTTAGGGTTTCTATATTAGGGATTTAAGAAATTGAATAAGATTAGAGTTTTGTTATTTTAGGGTTTATTAATATTGGTTTAGATTCTATTTTGATTTATTTTAATTATATTGCATGATTAAAGGTTGATTTAAGTTAATTGTATAGTTTTAAAGTATATTAGGGTTTAAGTTGGTTTTATAGTATTGCATGATTTGAATGATAATTGATTAGGGTGATTTTGATTTTTTTTACGTTATTAGTTTCAATTTTTATTGTTTTGTTTAATATTTCATGTTATTTAGTTTAATTACTATTAATTCATGTTAATTGGATCTATATTAATTTAGGTTTTATTATATCTTGCTTATTTAGTTTCTATTTTGCTTATTTTGAATTATTTAAAGCTTGTTTAAGTTAATTTAGTTTAGTTTATGTTAGTTTGCATGTTTAAGGTTTTTTTTTTTTTGTTTATAATATATGTGGGATGATACTTTTATTCTTATCGTTATATTACTTATTGATTCTATATGCTTGTAGATATCTTAATCAGCATTTAAGTTGTCAATGTTCAAGGTCTAGGCTAAAATAGGGTTTATAACATGGACTAATAGGGAGGGATGTTTTTCAAGGTCTTCTATGGATGGAGATGAGGATGGGTTGGTGTTTTGGTTTTCTTTTTGGGTAAGTTAAAGGCTCAAAAGGTGGCACTGATGAGCTATCACTTGGTTTATTTTCATGTACCCCACCTTGGTGAGTGTGAAGAATTTGACTTTTAAATAGCAAATGATAGTCACCATATTGGTTTTTTTCATCAATGGCCTGCCAAAATTTATATTGTAAGCGAAAGGCTGATCAAACACCTGAAAGTCTGCGAATGATGTCAATGTGTGTTCACCATCTCCCATCGTAACTAACAAAGTGATGGACCTTTTTACTATAATGAGTTGATTGACAAACCCAAAGATAGGCGTTGATGACCTCAAATCTCCATTCGTGAGCCCTATCTACTTAAATGCTTGATATTGAATTAAGTCCACCACACTACCACTATCAACTAATATTCATTGCACTTAATAGTTGGCTATCGTTGCTGTGAACACTATAGGGTCGATGCCATTATCCACCAAGATGTCAGTATCATTATCTGAGAATTGTACCTATCAGTCCTTAATTTTATATCTCTTAAGTGTAACATCTATAGCCATTACATCACGCAAATGTGACTTATGCTTAGATTTATAGTTTGCCTAATCTTTAACGACCTACATAATTATGTGAATAATGCCTTAAATTAGGCACTTGCTTGTGACTTTCTCCTGACAAGCCTCTTCTATTTGGCAAGATGAGCTCTCACCTTACTAGTTGTTCATTACTTCATGATTTTGATGGGGTGGAAGGTTGTTACCTTAAGGGGTTGGTTGGGTATTTATCATGCTATCCAACTTATCAATCTTTATTTGTAGAGTTACACACTTATAAGTGGGGTACCCTCTGGTTGAATGGTAGCAGCAATGTCTTTTTATGGGGGTTGGTTTTTTATGAGCCTGAGTAGGGTTTCACTTGATTGTTTCTTTAGGTGGAGCATTGGGCTAGACGTTGTGTAATGGCATCTAGGGTTCTATTTTGGTTTTAATGTTGGTTAGACTGTGTTTGGAAGTTTCTATTGCTGTTATTGTTATTGTGCCAGTCTCTTCTTCCTTATTGGCTACAGGCTTAACGGTTGCCATGAAACAACTGGATTGGTAAATTAGTCTACTTGTTCTCTCATCACAGACATTTTTAACATTGTTTACATCGTTCGGCCATATCAACAACCATAATCTTTTAGGCCATAGCAAATTTCTTTGCCTTTTAATATAACTAGTACAACTATTCTAGTTTATTTTTTGTCAAAGAATATTTTAGACAATCATGCCTAACCCAAGAGGTAAAGGCTTGGATGGCTTATTCAGCATTCAGATCTTTGATCTCCAGAGTAGCAATATTAAACTTTTTCAAGTACTACCATAAAGTTACTATAAGTTTTTATTTTACGACTAATAAACTTGCAGAAGAGTGTATGATAACCCCACTACTAAGAAAATATGCCAAAAATTGTAAAACTATCTATGGTGATAGGGGCCATAAAATAGAACCATGTCCTGGCTTTTTCATGCAAGGTAATGGGAAAGGCCCTACACTTCATTGCATCAAAAGCATTGTGCAGATCCATAAAGGTCCTGAAATGGTCCAAGTGATCTTTTGGGTCAGTGGTCCCATTGTAGTTGTCTTTTGGTAGTTTGAAGGAAGATGGGATGTTAACTTGTCTGATGGTGGAGGTGAGAGGATTATGATCATCCTCAAGCCACTAGAGATCCTAATTTTTCTATTTTTTCAAGTCTACTTGCTTCTTGCACAAAGCAGTAACTTGTGTGGCTAGCTCATTTTTTAGGTTTGGGTTTGCATGTGTTTAGCTTAATGTTAGGTTTTGTATGGTACACTATGGTACAGTTATTATGGTGAGTATTGTCATGTATGATTTGGGGGTATGTTTCTTCAAAGTGGGTTAGGTTTTGAAATGGTGGTGTTTCTCTGAAGAAAGATATTAAACTTTCTCTGGGGTGGTGACGTTCTTAATGGGGCTATTGTGTGGCTTACTGGTACTGTTAGAGTAATTCATAGTTGTATTTAAGCCATAAAGGCTTGGTAAAAGTCTGGAAAAGGTTACATTACAGGTTGATATGTTGGCATCTGTGGCACTGGGAGTAAGACATGTATAGTAGAAGTTACAGGAGGAATGTTTTATCATAAGTTGGTATTAATGGGTTATGAGGAGGGGATCTTTGTTATGGGTAGTTGAGAAATAGGGTTCAACAGTCCAAGTGTTGTAATGTGAACTAATGTTGGTGTTTATGTTACATTTAGAGATAAAACTCCGATTAAATTCTAATAAATGCCTAAAGGTTGTATTGCCTAAGCATTTAATAAAAGTGGATTGACGAGGAATACAAAACTCCAAGTAGGTAAATTTGGTGATAAAATTTGAGAATGAATTGGTAAAAAGGATGTTACCTTAGTAGCAGCTGAAGGTTGAGTAAGAGCATTAATGGTGGGAGTTAGAGTCTTAGAGAAATGTGGTTAATGAGACATAATGATCTTTTCCCGCAAACAGTGCCAATTGTTGATGGTGTTTTTGGGTGTCTTAGCTAAAAGAAAGGTGAAGAGGTGGAAAAGAAGGACAACTTTAACCTGTAGCCCAAAAACACATTTAAGGGGGGCAATAGAAGTTATTGCTCTAAGGTGAGCTTCGACGCTCAAGTCAGTACAATGCCTGAGGTAAGGTTAGAAAGTAAAGAGGATTAAGATGGTGAAGTGCGTGAAAGAAGTTTCAATGGAAGAAAAGTCAAAAAGTGTTAGGTTTAGTTCTGTGTTACCTTGAGTATCTAGTTTTCCACTTACCTCTTCCGTAAAATCAAGAGTGATGGCCTGATTGAGATAGTTAATAGTTGATTAGATGTTTATGTAAAGTTTGAGAATAATCCATGTAAGTAAATAAAAATTGCATTTAATAATTCCAAGTAGGCATAGGTTACATTTAATAATCTCAAGTAAATTAGATGTCAGTTGATTAGTTCTAAAGCGACTGCCTTGACAAGTTATTGGTGTGGCCTTGGGCAAGTCCTTCCTTCGATGATGAGCAAGCCATCTTCTTAAAACAGGTGACATGGCTATTTAAGGTGCTTTGCTTGGGCGACCTAAGGAACCAACTGTGTTGATCAAGTTTTGATCGTTAACTAGTTAACTTAAGTGTAACACAATTGAACTATCTTTAAGAACTTTAAAGAGAAATTGAAGGAACCAAAAATCTTAAGATACTAATGCACTACGCACTAAGTCAAGGTAAGACATGAAGGCCTTTTTGTCCTTGATGAAATCATGAAAGATCGAGACATTAAAGCTCATTTATTGATGATGCACATTCACCACTTTAATAGATTAAGACTTTGTATTTACTATTTTATTTTTTTATACAATTTTATCATCCTATTACATTTTTCTATCCAATTTTAATCACCTATAAATGAAAATAATGTATTCCAACTAAACTAAAGAATAATTGATTTAAGAATTTTAATTATTTTTTAATTTTTATCATATAAAACATAAAAAGACTTTATTTCAAATTCTAAATAAGGATAATTAAAATAATTAAAATTTTTCTAAAAATACCAAAAATGCAATTTATTTTTTTATGGTAAAATAATAATATTCCCTGCAAAAATTTCTATTAACAATTATTCTAACAAATAAAGAAATAATTAACAATGTCACTTATTGAATAACAAATTGAATAATATCAATAATTAAATACCATTTACATAATTAAAATTCTTTTTTAAATATCAACAATGACCCTAATTATATAAATGGAGTTTTTAAATAAATTCTTTATTAAATAATTTTGAAGGGAACAAGATTATTTTTAAATAAAAAATAAATAGCATTGCAGGTATTTTTGGAAAATTTTTATTTTATTATCCTTATTTAGAAAGCCAAATAAATTATTTTTATTTTTCATATAATAAAAATTAAAAAAATAATTAAAATTTTTGGCAACTTTTTTCTTTAGTTTAGATGAAAGATTTTATTTTCATTCGTCGATGATCAGAATTACATCAAAAAGTACAGTAAGATAGTAAAATTATATTAAAAAAAGTAGAATGATAAATATAAATGGAGCTCCCAATCTATTATAATGTAAATTTGATATTTATCCATTCTTCTTATAAAGACGAGAATTATCTCTTCTTAAAGGAGTTGCTGGGTTTGTAAGGTGAGCAGCCAATATATTTAAAGTCACATGTCACAAACTAAATTGTTTTGTATTCATTTTACTTAGTTTTTGTTTTGTATTCATTTTTTTTTTTTTTTCATTTTACTTAGTTTTTCATTTATAGAGATTACTTCCTCCCTACTCCCTAGGGAAAATGTCTTTTTTGTTAGCAAAAGAAAAAAAAAAAGAAAAAGATACCAATAAAGTCAGAGAATTACCAGGGTACCAAATAGTTAGAGAAGGGGAAGATTGTAGGAAGAAGAGTGATGCGGATTTGTTATAGACTTGTTATACTGACGCGGAATCTCGTTGTGCAACCTGCTTTTGAAAATCTGTATCTAAATATAAAAGCTGTCCCCCGTTTGTATTGGATGTACTGGAGGGACAATTTAGCAATGTAGAAAAATAATATTGAGGGGTAATTTTTTACTTTCTTCTTCTCCGGAAGCCTCATAGAAAATGACTTGAAAAGACCTTGGGAAAGATTTGCAGCTGAGATCAATTTTCCGTTGCGAAACCAAGACGATGCAGAATTGAACAAAGTTAGGGAAGATTTACAGTTGAGATCAGATTTCTACACGAGTGTTGGTTTCCCAACTGAGTTCCTTAGAGAAACTAAGCAAAAGCTGGGATATTGGAGGCATGCAGAGGAAAATTTGTTTTCGGATCCACCGAGGGCCCTCACCGCCTCATCGTCTTGGTTTCCCAACTTAGTTCCCGTAGAGAAATTAAACCATTAGAGAAATACCGGGTCTTGGTTTCCCAACTAAGTTTCCTTACGAGTTCGACTCATTCGACTCCTTCTCTGCTCTCATTTCCTCTGTTTAATCTGTTTTTGGGTCCACTGAGACTGAGAGCAGTGACGAGGATGAGTTTCTAGCTGGGTTGACTCGCGGACTCATTCACTCAACAAGTCAAAAACTCACTGTTCTTAGCCTTTCCCTGGACAAAAACGAGGTAAAATAATTAATGGGTTTTTTCATTTTGACCATTTAAGCTTTTAGTATTTTTTTTATTATTTTTTGCGGTATTAAATTTGCGGTGTTATTTTTTATCAATTTTCTCCTTTGATTTGGGTTTTAGACCTTTCAACCACGTTAAGTTGAGAGACAATGAGTTGACCCTAACAATGTGACTTCAATCATATTGGGAGGAGGTGCAGGGACTCCTCTTTCCACTTACCAGAAGGATGGCTACACCTGCTGTAAGGACATATAAATTCTCTTATGCTGAGCTCAGTTTCATGACAGAATTGTCTGTTTATTTTAATGATATTTAATGATATATGCTTGATGCAGAATTTGATACTTAAATTAGATTCTATTGTTACATTGAATCTAAGGCATGTTGGTACCAGTTTTGAGTGTAGTGGATGATTTAATGTGAACATGATCTGCAGGTTCCAGTTAGAGAATGCTATGAGCTGATAGACATTCCAATGCTACAAGATCTCTTTGTTTTGACCCAGTTCAACTCAGCTTCCATCAATTGGCACCTTGCATGCACATATTATGACAATGGTATCAATTTTGGGGATGGGTTTGTGGAAGTATGAAATCATTAAGGTTGATAAAGGATCAATTTGCAACTTTCTACTGATTTCGCAAGTAGAGTAAGATGGCTAGCAGAAGATTTTGTATCAAAAGAAGAGAAAGAATTTCTTAATTAAATTTTCTGTTGAATATTGATGATTAATCTAGAAACACAGAATTAACTGTGATTTTTTCTTGAAGATAGAAAGAAAGCCTCACCTTCTTTGTCAGCTTAATTAGTGCAAAACTCAAGTTAAACCTTTTTTTAAGGAATTCTGGTGTCCAATCATATATGATCTGTAGTAATTTTATTAAGGGTTCATTCATCATTAAATTACATGACAAAACTCACTCGGTCAATAGGTTTTGGCCACCACTCAGACGTCAAGAGAGGCAGGGAAGAAGTGGTTCCAAGGAAGCGCAGATGGTGTGAGGCAATTTATATGGATATTTAAGGTAGGAATTGAAAGGTTATTTCTCTTTCTCATGTCATCTCAAACAGGAACTAATAAAAATGGGTGGGAATTCATGAAAATATACTGATCTTGTGTGGAGATCATCTCATTGAATGGATTATATGGAATTTCTACAGGTATTGATTACTTTGACTTAATTGGTCTTATTTTTTTTTTTGGCATTGCTAAAAGCTTAAGTAACTTATTTGCAATGCTTGACAGAGTCACATTAACAGTAATGCTGATATTACAATTTCACGCATTATGGTGGACAACAGGTCTTTTGATCTTCTCTCATCTTAATAATGTAGTTTTTAAGTTGTATATATACTTTCTCTAATTGTTCCCTACTAGTACAAGTTCCATGGTTTATAGTCACGTGAAAGGACTGTTTCAAGTTCCAGGTTTTGTTGAGAAGAAGGATAAGCATGACCAGAAACATGGAGATCATCATTGGTTGAACATGGAAGATGATGATGATGATGTGACTACAACTTCTGAATCATCCCTAGGGGAATATTCAAGAACTTCTCAGGGATCAATAGCTTCTTCATCAGACTTGGAAGATGATGCATCTTCATCAACCTGAAATTCTTCTTCGACGGCCAATTATATTAATGGACCTTTATATGAATTGTCAGAGCTCATGCCCCAACTTCCCATCAAGTAAATATAGGTGATATGCTCCCTTAATAGTAATGGAAGACCCTGTTGTGAAGATTTCAAAACCAATTAATAGATAAATCTTCTTATCTTCTTTTGCTCTTGAAGTTGTTAATATCCAGATTTAGAATTTTCTGAATTATGAATTTTCCTGGGTATCGTTGGATATAACATGAAGCATATAAAGCATATGAAGATGCATGAAATACTTCTGGGAACTGAAATACTTATCAAAGTTTTGTTTGGGTTTTTAGCATTTGCTGCTATTGTTGCATCTTTGGTGTTGGGATCTAATATTAGGAGAAAGGGAATTGCATCAAAGTATTTTTCTCTGATGGTTAAGCATTCAACCAAACCTGTTGTGAAGGAGAAACCAAGTTTGGTGCTTCTTGCTGAGAGAGAGGAGCACAAAATGCATGTTAATTCTTTTTTGAGCACCATGCCATGCCTTTGATTATCTCTGCGGACAAAGATATTAAAGAAACTTACCAAAGCCTAGCACTTTTAGTTGAGTTGCTTGATGAGTTTGAGATGGGAGCAATTAGCAGCTCTCTTAAAGAGTTGTACTATAAAAAGCAGAATGAAAGATGAAGTGAGCAGCTATTTTGATTTTTTGGAAAAGATTTATTCAGCTCCAGTTCAGGATCAACAAGATTTCTCCGGATTTTATATTGTCAATTCGAGTTCATCTGAATTGGAATAACTATTCTAACAAAGCACCTTTGTTTTAAGCTTTTTGAATTGGAATCTTATTGTGTTTGTGTTGCAACAGACAGGAATGGATGGAGAAGAGAAGAATAACATGGTCACAACTCACATTGAGGCGATCAGCCAGAATCCACGATTGTGCAGTTGCATCTCCATGAAGGCAGTAAAGACATTGATATTCTTAAAGTTGAGCCCATCAGAAAAAGCATCTTTGTTTTTTCATATATGTGGCACCCACTTTCCAGGAAACTAATGTAGAATTAGAATTTCGCTGTCTAATGCCTCATTCTGACTGTTGATCTGTTCCTATTCTAATCTTTACGAATTGATCAATGTTGTAAGACAAATCATCTGTTGCATTATCTTTTAACAATCACTTTATCACCTTTATCATCTTATTTTATGTTTCTTATCCTTCTTAGTATCTTCTTCCAGATATGCTTTCTTGGCCTCCATCTACATCATATTCTTATTATAATTTATCTTTGAGTATTAATGCACCAATAGTGATAAAGATAGTTGTAGTTCTGGCTTTGAAGTGGGTTCCATTTGAAGATTGGTGTAGTGTTAGTGTGCTATATATGTGTCCTACGGTTTATTTCTCCTGCAACTCAACATCCTCAGCAAACTGGTTAGAAGATTCTCCACTTTTAATCAATTCTTCTTCACAAGCATCTTCATTTATCGGCACGAAATTAGTTCATTTATTGGCACTAAACTTGAAATTTAGTCTTTATATTCACACGAAATTTGAAATTTAGTATTTATATTCACAAAATTTGAAATTTAATCCATCTTATACAAAAAAATATTTTGGATTTTTTAGAAATTATTTAGTTTTTTAAAAACATTAAATTTTAAAGTTTTTCACAATATTCTATTATAATATTTTGTCACAATATTATAAAATCTATCACAATATTCTATCACAATTTCTAATTACATTCCACCATAAAATATAAAATTTGTTACTAATTTTATCATAATTTTGTCACAATTGTAGTATACCGTGATTATATGAACAAAAAATTTTTTACACAAATCTATAAAAAATCTATCACAATTTTTTTCAATTAATGATTACAAATTTGTCACTATCTAATGTAGTAAAACTATTATTTTTTATTAATTTATTAAATAAATTAAAATTATAATTCCATCTCATAAGAGTAAATTTTTTCATGACATAGTAATTTTATTCATTTAAGTTAAACCCTATTTAAGTGATTTTTATAATCAAATCTAGGTTTAAAATTCTAAATACATTAAAGTAATTTACTAAATTTAATGTTTATTAGTTTTAGAATGAACCTTATTATTTAATTTAATATAATTATTTAGATAAATTTTTTTTGTGAAAACACAATAAAATTAAAAATTTTCATTATGATAGATGATGTTGATTTTTTATTTATTAAATAAATTATTTTCTTATTTCATTTTGTTAAGATTCAAAATTCGGCATTAAAATGAATAGACATTCGTCTCACATAAAAATTTAGATTTGAATCTTTTTATTTTATTTAGTTGGATGGAATGGTCATTCCATTTATAATTCATTTTGGATTCATTACAAATGTAACTCTATTCAATACAATAGAGGTTTATTGTAAATTTTGTTACATGATATATTTAAACTAATTGAAATAATCTTAATTATGATAATAATCTAATTATTAATATTATAATTGATTAATATAAATGATAATAATAACATTATTAATATAATATTATTAATAATTAATTATATAGAACAAAAATAATATATTTCTAAAAATATTTTTTTATATTAGATAGATTAAAATATTTTTAAATTTTAATATATTTAAAAATTAAAAAAATTTAAAAATTTAAAATACTTTTATATTAAAAGAATTAAATTTAAAATTTCTTACAAATATATGAATTAAATTTTATGAATATAAAAATTATTTATATAATTTAATAATTAATTTTATTAATCCAAATTATCACGTCAACTAATCAAGATCAAGTTAATAAAGTCAACGTTTATATCATTAAATCAATAATCATGTTAATATTTTTAATGACAAAAATTAATGAAGTTAATATTTAAATTAAAATTATCAAATTAAAATAATATAAAAATTAAGTTTATATAAATTATAATATACGAATTAAATTTTAAAATTTTATAAAATACAGAGACTTTTGGCATAATTTGATCATAATTTTTCTGTTCTTTCTTCCTTTGCGTACAAGCGATGAAACCTTGAGCAATTACTTTTTCTTAGATCAGTACAGCCATCAACCCTTAATAATATCCTAATATTTTAGAGCACATGGCATACGTGGACTGGAAATTTTGTGGCGAATATCAATTTAGTTTTTAAATTTCAACAAATTTTTTGTCGGCCTTTCATTGTCAAAGATCGTAACGAAAAGTTCTTTCCGTCAATTTGTCCATTAACTTTATTATTAAGTAGTGTTTGATGTGATAGCAGGAAGTTGAAAAAAAAAAAAGAAATAAAGAAGAAATAAGAAAATAATAAATAATAAAAAATGAACAGTTTTTAAATTAATATATTTCTCGAGTATTATACTATAAACTAAATACATTTTAAAATGTTTTATTTTAAAATATTTTTTGTTTTTTATTTCTTTAACATAATATACATTTTAACAGTACAAATATTATAATTTAAATATATAAGTTTTTAAATTTTCTATTTTTAATTTTTTTTAAATATATTATATATTCTTAATATGTTTTATAAAATATTATAATTTAAAATAAATAAATTTCAAAATTCTCTTTTTGAATAAGTTTTTTTTTTAATTTTTAAATATAACATAGTTTTATATATCTTATCAAATTTTATAGTTTAAATTAAATAATTTCAAAATTTATAGTTTTATAGTTTTTTATTTTTAGATATAATATATTTTTATATTTTATCTGGTTTTATCTTTTAAAATAAATAAATTTCAAAATTCTTTTTTAATAAGTTGTTTTTTAAATATATAAATATATTATAGTTTTAATATATTTTATCAAATTTTATAGTTTAAAATAAATAAAATTTTAAATTTTTTAAGAAGCTTATTTTTAAAAAGTTTTAGATATAAAATATTATTATATTTTATCTAGTTTCATAAATTAAGATAAATAAATTTCAAAATTTTCTTTTTAAAAGTTTT
Organism: Durio zibethinus; assembly: GCF_047325235.1. NCBI lineage: Eukaryota > Viridiplantae > Streptophyta > Magnoliopsida > Malvales > Malvaceae > Durio > Durio zibethinus. Next base: position 30,608,523 of record NC_143164.1, on the reverse strand, counting down.
TAATATACTATGTTTACTATATTTTATCAAATTTTATAGTTTAAAATAAATAAATTTTAAAATTTTCTGTTTTCATAAGTTTTTGTTTTTAAATTTTTGATATAATATATTATTATATTTTATCTAGTTTTATAATTTAAAATAAATGAATTTTAGAATATTCTCTTTTAATAAGTATTTAATTTTTTTGAATATAATGTAGGTTTTTAATATATTTTATCAGATATTATAGTTTAAAATAAATAAAATTTAAAATCTAAATAAAATTTAAGATCAAAATTAACAAATTATTGATAAAAAATTATTTCATTATAATGTTAAAAATTTTGGGACCAATAAGTGACATTTCGAAGTATAAAGACCAAAATGATATGCAACCCAAAGTTTAGCGCATATGTATGCTATTTATCCAATATTTTATTCATTGATAACTCTGAAAATTTCCATTTAAGTCTTTGAAAATATTAAAGAAATTGAGACCAAAAAGTTAATTATCCTTTTCTTATTGAAGTCAAATTTAATCCAAAAAAATTATATTATCTAATTATAGACTAGTGGTAAAGTAATAAAAAAATTTTCAAAGTATATATATTGAATTAACTAGAAATAAAAGATATAGTTAATATATCGATCAATTAAATAAATAGTTATACTAGTGTTATACAGTCATGATGGTGGGGATAATAGGGATGATTCTTTTATGGCCTGGTGGTAACAGTTATTTGTCTTGCTTATGGTCTTAGTTCCTTTGTGTTTTGCCTTATGCTTTGTTTTTTGCTGTTTTAGGAGTTTTTCAATGTTCTGCGCTCTAATCGTTGAAAGGGGTCCCCTCTCAATTTAGCTATTGTTAATAAAATTTTGCTTATAAAGAAAAAAAAAAAAAGCAATGTCGATAATCATCAATTAAGAAAAAAAAATTGTAGTATCAGACAAAAACATAACTTTGTAGTACAAAATCTTTGGGGTAGGTTAAATCTTTTCTAATGTTTAGTATAATCGTAACTCGCAGACCAATTTACGTTTTTGACTCTTTTGAAATCTTTAGATTCTTGCGTCTCTAGGCGACGACTTGAACTCGGACGACCAAAACACAACCGGTGAAATATAATAATAATAATAATAATAATAATACAAAGTCACAGTACATGGCCTGAAAATTTATTTTCAGAAACACATTTTTCGTTTTATAATTTGGTTTTAGGATTTAGGTGAATACATACTGCCGTGATCAAAATCAAACACAAGAAATATATAGAGAACACTTTCATGATTTCTCTCTCCAACCTAAGCTCTTAATGTCGCCAAAAGAGATATATAATAACACTCACTAATTATAATAGCCAAAAGAGATATAAAATAATACTCACTAATTATAATTAAACTACCAAAGAAACAAGAAGTACATGGAAAATGCTTGATGGTGTTTTCTCACCTTCTAGCGTGGAACATCCGGCCATCTACTCTCTTTGATGTGAACAGTTTGATCCATGAAACCCCATCTTCCAATAGCTACATTCTCGCATTTCTTCCCAAAACCTTGATAAACCCTTAAAGTGAAAGGCTAAGGTCTAACTCTTCTTTAACCTCTTCTTTCTGAACATTATTAGTTTCCTCTTTACTTTGAGAAGTACTCGCTAAGCTCATCACATGCGGTTTCTTAAACTTATCAACCTCTTCCAAGAAATCTTCACGTTGAAAAGCAGGCTCCCAGACTACCACTTGCTTCTCTTCTTCAAGCTTTTGCTTCTTGGTTTTGCTCTGATGATCTGCAGCCTCCTTCTGCATAATTTCGGCTGAGCTGATGTTGTTCAAGATCAAACGATCACGACCCTCGCGTATGCTCTTGATGAGAGCATAGAATTTCTCTATCTTTTCTTCCTCATCGTCATCGTCATGGGGAATCTTTCTCTTCTTGCTTGCAGAGCTAGCACTCTCCATGTTGGATTTTTTGCAGGACCGAGGACGAGCTGTGGGAGCGTGCTCTTTCCTGGTTGCTTCTTTGTTGCTTCCTTAAAAAGTCATGATAACCTAAATTATGCAAGGTCAAGGTCAAGCTGTCCGATCATTTTTGTTTATTGTCCAATTATCTGTAGTTTTTTTTTTTAATGAAATTATAAATATGAATTATAATTAATATTTTATTCATATATAATAAATTATTAAATAATTAATTAAATTAAATATAAAATTAAACTAAAGCTGCATATAATAAAATTTAAATTTAAAATCTCAAAATTTTATTGACTCTTTTGTCATGTTTTTCATTCTTTATAGTTGTAATTAAATTTAAAATATAGTAGTAATTTCTAATGGCATATATATATATATGTAATAATTTAATTTACAATTTTTTTTTTTTACATTGGAAGGATGAAAGAATTCAAATACCTCACTTTTTTTTAACTTTTTATGTAATTTACAATTAAAACAATAATTTTTTTTTCAAAACTAATTATCTAATCAGTATATCAATGGACATGAATAAGATTGTAGGTTAGGAGATGGTTAATAAAGTTAAAAATTAATGTGCATTTTTCAGATTGACTTAGCTTTACGGGTCGTTAAGTGTTAATCACATGTTACGTTAAGTATTTAATTTAAATTTAATTCATAATAAATAAAAATATTTAATTTAAATATAAAATTATAAAAAATTAAATATTTATTAAATATAAGATAATATTGTTTTAATAGATTCCATTATGTGTAGATAAAAATAAAAATAAAAAATTTATCATCATGGGACAAATTTTAGAAAAACAATAAAAAAATTTTGATTCTAATATTATATTAAGTATTTAACTTAAAATAAATTGATAATAAATAAAAAATTTAAATTTAAATAAAAATAATAAAAAATTTAATATTTATTAGATATAAAATAATATCACCTTAACAATCTTCAAGTTGAAACACAGGTGATTAGAGCATAAATGATTTGTTCGGCAACTGCATCAATTATTCAATTTTCATTTTTGTTAAGGTTTGCTTTCTAATTAGCTGCTTGGGGAGAATTAAATTTATTGAACCTTATAGCCCCAGACAAAAGGGAAAGAAAAGACACAGAAAGATGGGACATTAGAGATGGAGATAAAAGGGTTTGTGAGCAAAATGATTTTTAGAGTGTGACATTCCTCACCCCGATGGCCAGAGTACATGAAAAACGTGATGCACTCATCATCACACATTTTGATGACATGAATGAGACTCCATGTTGGTAATGCTATTGTATAATCTAATTAGGTTATATTACGTGGGAAGTTAGATTAAAAAAACCTGAAAATGGTAAAATATATATTTAAATGTTAAAGCAATAATACAATGAGAGATGAATTGTAATAAAAAAATTATTGAGGATATAAATGTAAAAGTGTAAGAATAAATTATTTTTATGTATATTTTAATATTATTTAATATTTAAAATCTTTAAAATTTATTCAATTAAAATATTGACACATATTAAATTACAATAAAAATAATTATGATTTTAAGTATTAAAAAAATTTTGAAATATTTAATATTTAAAAATATAATACTCGTAACAATTATAAATATTAATTAAAAAATAATGTTAAACATGAAAAAATATATTGCAAAAGGAACAAATTTAAATATAAAGAAAAATAATTATTGTTTCTAAAAAATTAAAATATATTTACACATCTTAAAATAAAATTTATTAATATTAATTTTTTATTATTTATTTAGTGAATTATTCAATTGTAAAAATATTTATTTCTTCATTATTTGCTAATCCGAATCACAGGAAAACGGGTCAAGAAAGAGACCCTTGGGTGCGTACAATGGCCCACTCGCTTGACATTTTTGGCTCGGGCACGTGTAACGCATACGTCCACAAGTCTAGCAAGCGTATATTACAGGAGCATGAAAAAAGTTTTTAAAAAAAATAATAAAGGGAAAATTTACTTGTGGTGGGCCATTCGGTTTGGGCTTGCCCTCCTTTTCTTTTGGACCACTCCTTTCTTTATTTGGGACCAGTGGAAGGATTAATTTTGGCCTGTTTAGTGGAATTTAAAACGTGGGCCATTTTGTTTTTAAAATTAAGCTATTTTGCTAATTTTTTTAGGAAATATTTTAGTTCAAAATCTTTGATTTTATTTATAAAAAATAGTTGGATCTAATTAATTAGTCTTTTAATGAATTATTTGAATATTTTGATTAATCTAATTTCATAATTTAAATTTATCAATTTTGTTAATAATTCAATTAATTTTGTAATAAAGCATTATTGTCTTTCTAATAAAGTGCCTATTGTAAAAAAGGCATTATTAAATCTCAAAGTCTTCATTGTGATAATGAAAGAGTTCATGTCGAATATTGAATATGCCTCAACCATGGTAGTTTGATGTATGCTCAAGTATGTCCACATTCTGATATTGTATATATTGTATGTATATTTCGGATACATTTTAGCAATCCCCGTGTTTAGATATAAAAAATCTGACATCTTAGATCTAGTCAAATATTTTGATTCTATTTTTGTATGTTGTAGGAAGTCGACTTTTGTTTATACTATATGTTGTATAAAGGATGTATTTTTTGGAAAGTGAAAAAAACACTTATAACATCCTTGATTATGAAGGAGAAGCATGTAGTATATTGTGAAATTGCATATTAGCTTATTGGTTGTAAAATTTCATTTCAGGGCTAGATTTTGTGGTTCCTATTTTAAAGTTGCTAGAGATTTATTTTGGTAACTTTAAAGCAATTGCTTTCTCTCAAATACTAAGAGTTTATCATATTCTAAATATATAAATTTCATCATTCAGTTTATTAGAGAGAAAGTAATAGAATCCATTAGTGGAGTAAGTTATAGAGCACATTGTCTACAGAGTTTATTTTGGTGTAATCATTAATTAATTTTGACTGTTAAAGTGTTCTGATGACATGATAATTATATGCAGCTTGTAGAGCCTTCTATTATGTTAAGTTAGTTTGAGCTCTGCATAATGAAATCAGTTGCAAATTTGATCATGATTTCCTATATGCCATATGTTTATTTTGTTCATGTATTTTGATGAATAAGACAATATGTTGGATGAGACATTTTGAATTAGTCTCATGTGTCTCTTTTAAAATAATGCCTCATTCAGATTAGATGCGAATGACCTAATAGAAATGAATATTGATTTCGATCTCATATCATTTCCATTTGACCTATCATCTTATATTTCCTGAAGTGTTTATGAATCTATATACATACAGTGTATTCTATGCTCATAAATGTTTGTTGTTTTTGTTGAAGTATTTATAAGTTTATGATGTGCATCTTGTTAATACAAAGCATAAAGTCCACACATTTATACACTGTTGGCAGAATGTATTATGGGGGCTTATAAATGGTTATTCTATTATTTAGTGATTTGGGTATATAATTATGTTGACATTTTTTTTGTTTATGGCCATTCTGTTAATCCAAATTTAGTTCTAATTATTGTGTTATCAAAGTTAAAGATTGTTGTATTTATCTCATATTAATAGACTAGCAAAGTCAATATGTACAAGATTATATTAATTAATGTTATCTAATGAGTGATTGTTGTGGTACAATTTGTAATATACCTAAATTGATAGTGTAAAATTTGTTAAGTATGATCTCGAGTTAATTTTGTATTTGAATATATAATGGGATAGGTCAATTTTGATTAACATGTCAAGGGAAGTCTCTACTTTGATCCTATATATATGAGGCTGGCCTATTAGATTTCATAACTTTAGTTTCTGGTAGAAAGTAATTCTCTCTCTTGTTTCTTTTTTGTGTAAGCCATCGTTCGAAGTCATAAAGGTGACTTTGGAAAGCTCGTGACAACAGTAATAGTTCTATGGACCTCAATTTAGTGAGATTGTGCTCTTGTCCGTATCCAAGTTAATTTTATTTTGGTTAATTTTGTGTTAGTGACTATGAGATTTTGGTTAATTCCAACATTTATTTGATGATAAATGGATTATTTTGTTTATGTATTTATTATTCTTATCTATTTATTTATTCATTTATCATTTTATTATATAATTATATAAATGATAGATTTTATAATTATACTAAATTCATGTAAAAAATCAAAAAATAAAATAAAAAAACAAAGAAAAATAATGCAAATACAAAAAAAAAAAAAATGGTGTTGTGATTGAAAGTGAAAAACTTCACTTGTCCCTCAAAGGTCCAGTTGAAAAAAAAGATGTAGCATGATGGATTAAGTCCCACTATACCATAAAAACACAAAATTCGTATTGCATTAATGCTCCTTGCAGATCAAAATAGGCTTTTACTAAATAATCTCTTCACTCAATGCATGCGTATGTTAATGATCGCAAACCTTTTTTTTTTACCATTAAGCTTTTCAAAGATATTATTGCATATATTATCAATAATTTATATTTTTAAAAATATTTTGAGTGCTTTTATAAGATTCAAAGTTTAAAATTTATGTATTGTGTATTAATGTACAAGAATGATGTTTCGAAGTTGATTAATAGTTTCCTTATTTGACAATTCAAAAATATGTTCATTGGACATGTTGCTTTATTTTGAAAGTGGTGATTTTTAAAATTTAAATCATGTATGTTTAAAAAGAGATGTTTCAAACATCTTTTAGGGTTAATAAATACTTTTATAATCATTCATTCTAAGACATTTTTACATTAAATTTCTAAAGGATCAAATCATTCTTTTGCTTTCATTTTCTAGCTTATGGTCCATTTCAATTCGATTTAAGAGATTTATAAAGTATAATCTTGATTCTTTTCATTTTGGCATTGTATTATAGGGATAAAGTTACTAATAATCCAATTACACCTCGTGAGAGTTATAACATGTAAATCCGTAAATTCAATCGTTATACATAAAAAGAGATGTTGTCATCAATATTTTTTTAGTTATATATGATTGGTCATATAATGAAATTTATCATTTTTAACATGTTTTAAGCTTAACTAAAGGTTCCTAAAAGAATATATTTTAGACTTGGGTAGGGAATTTATTAGCATCCTTTACAAGTTCAAGAGTGCAACTATGGATAGGGGAATCTATTTTTTATGTATAAAAGGGCTTGTGACCAAACCCTTAAGTTCCAAATCATGTTGCTACAAGTTATCATGTTTTGCTTTCGACAAACACCTTGTTTCCAAATTTGGTGCCTCATGGATTTTCATCTTGAACTTGTATCAATCCTCTTCTAATCCTAATTCTATAAAGTACATAATATTTACATATTTTTATAAGAAATCTTGAGTTACATTTAAGGGAAATAAGATGAGAAAAAAGTTTTACAATCCAAGTATAATGACAGCAAGATAGGGTTTGCATACCCTATTTCAAAAATACTAAAAGAAACATTCAACAATACATTCCTTAGTCATACTAAAGTAATAGTTCATAATCATCCTCATGCATGTTAATCATATTATGAGCAATAAATAAACAATCATGCTTAATATCACTAGGTGATCTTGTTTGGCATTTGAAATAAAGCATACATTATTTTTAATTCAAACCATTTAGTAATCCTTTTTGATAAAACATGACAATTTTAATGGAAACACTTTTTAAAACATTCAAAACACAATTCTAATCTAATTAAGGTTTTTGACAATTTCGAATCTTTGCAAATGTTTTTCCAAAATTAGGGTTTTCCCAATTTAGGATAAAACATGCTCAAATATAAATGTTTCATAAACATTTAAGGAAATTCATAAAAATTCTAACATTAGAAAATTTAATTTCCTATAAACTATTTTAGTAAGTTGCCATTTTGGAAAGTAATCATTTTAGAAACCATTTTCATTTCAAGAAACCTAACTTTCCATATTGGTATCGTTTCCAATTTAGCTTATAAATCATATTCATAGCTTGGTTTTAACCTAGACATGCTAACACTAACCCTTAGGACTTTCCTAATTACAAATTTGGAAACTTATTTCATAATTTGAGTCCTACTGGAATTATTTATGATAAGTTTACTAAAATTTTTAACTTTTAGGAGTTATAATTCAACTAGGAAACTCATTCATTCATTCTTGAATTGCTCTATAATTCTTTCAAGACCAAAACACCCTTCAACCATGTGTATGCGCTCAAATCTAATCTGAATTATGCCTTGGCATAACACCTTAATTGAAGATAACAATTACCTCTAGGGTTTTTTGGGTACTAGGCAACTTAGGATCTCATGCTACCACCTCTTGAATCAATTTTGCTATAAATTCCCCAATCAAGCATGAATCATAACGTGAATCAAGGTTGTCAAGAATTTTTGTTATGTGTGCAAAATTATTAAACACAGTCATTAAGATTCAGAAAGTCAAAACCGAAACCAAGGAAGCTAGCCTAATCACATGAAGCAAACAAGGTTTGTTTTTTGTCAAATCTTTTTCTTAAACTATTATATAAATAACTTGCTAAAAGTGAAATTAACATTTATTTGTTTTTTATCAAAACTTTTTTTTGAATTGTTTTTTAAAGAACTTGCTAAAAATGAAATTGGCATTTAATTAAGGATTAAATTCTACACTTTTGAAAGCAAAACATGCAAAGAAAACAAGTACAAAACAATATATAAAAGTAATTATCGAACCCTAAATAAACCTATGCTTTTGGTTCAAACTTTGACATCTTATGCACAATTGGTTCAATTGATCAAATAAACTTTTAAACATGATTAAAACATCTTTAAAACATGATTAAACAATCAAATAATGTCTTGTACATGATTGAAAACAAATCAATTTGAAAAGAGTTAATATTATAAATAGCCCTTGAACTATAGTGAAATATTTCATGTGATATTTAAATTTAAAAAATCTCTAATGTGATACCTAAATTATAAATTTATTAACTAATATGGTACTTTGAGGGTTGTTTTTCCATCACGTATCATCATTTAGAGCTAACCACATTAGGGGTGTGTACCATATTGGTCAATAGATTTATAATTTAAGTATCACATTAGATATTTTTAAAATTTAAGTATCACATTAAATATTTCACAATAATTCAAAGGCTATTCATAACATTAGCCTATTTGAAAAAAAAAAAAAAAGACTTTTTGATTAGACTAAATCACCACACAACTTAATCCAATTAAGTATCACCAAGAATTGAGTATGCAATCACAAACAAAACAATACGCAAGGTTCTTATACTAGCTGTTAGTATTATTTGGTATCTACAGTTAACAATTAACAAGAGCATACATCATTTTTATCAAGAACACAGTAGAATTTAACAAAAACATACATGGCAGAATATCCCATAGGATTATACTTGTTTTTAAACTTGTAATTTAAAAGTTTTATAAACACACATCTAATTAGAATCATACCAACACTCAAATATCTCATAATATTGAGTGAAACAACCCTTGGTTTCTTTAAAACTAAAAGATATCAAAACTCTAGCCAACTAATCATTTGGCTTCCAATAGAGATCCATATGGAAACTTTTTTCAAAACTTACTTAAAAAAGGATTTTAATCTTGTGCTAGTAAGTGTTTGATTTCACAAATCAACTAAAAACCAGACCTTATCCTAAATCCTTTACGTATCAAGGAGGAAGTAGAAAACATTTTTCTTTTGTTTAATAAGAGTGTTCAACCAAACCTTGTGATAAATGCTAGTTTTGCTAGATTCTCCCATTGTGTTTTTTAGTCTTGTAATTCTCAATTACAAAATGCCTCTACTATATTTAGCCAAGGTTATAAGAAGAGGATTCATAATTCTTCTTAATTTTTAGCCCTAACATTTAAAAATTAAACTGTTATGCTTTTTTCAATTAAGTCTAGAAGACTTTAATTTAAACCTCTTTGTTTTTAGCTTTTATAAATTAAGTACTATTTAATTGAATAATCCCAATTTAACTTGACAATTTTACCTTATGTGTGTCACCCATTAAGCTTTCAATATGTCGGCAATGAATATAAAATCAAATTGATCAAAGATGATCAACATATATTCATAAATCATGAATGACATCTAATAATGCATCAAAATGACCCAAATATTGAAAAGTCGAGACAATCTCAACCTAACCCTTTAGTGTGTAGTCTATTAGTGTAATTCGATACTTTAATCATATATCTCAAAATGCAATGAGCATGGTTTAGTTCTACTCATGAATAACTTTCATATTAGTTATTAAAGCTTTTAGTCAACATGTATGAATTTAGCAAGAAACTATTTCTTCTAAATTCATCATCATGCTTTGGTAAAATATTTTATAAGTTAACTAAAGCCAAAAACAAATGAGATAAATCCCCTCATCTCTTGGGGTGATGAATCCTTTCTTGAATATTCATACACCTTTACATTTTTCAAACCATACCCAATAGCACCTTTTTTAGGCATCAAGCGCCCTGACACATGAAAGTGAAATAAAATTATATGATATTTCACATATAAGATGACATGCTGTATCAAGTCTAAAAACTAGTTACATGGCTACCATGTAAGAATATTTCCATAAACATTTTAGTGATCTGCCAAATAAAGCTCTCAAGTCATATTATGCCGACAGTCATTGTATTATATCAAAATTTTATATTTAGTTTCTCTACTATAATTTATACAAATGTGATCTCCATATTATTTTGATTTAATAATCATAATCCAATCATGAACTCAGTTAAGTTTTATCATTAAAAATGTTAATGTGGTCATTGACTTGATGAATTTATTTTTAGAACAATCAATGGTTTCAAACCTAGAACCTCCAATTTTTGTTTTTAGTTTACCTTCAAAATGTTAAGCTTAGATTAGGGTTTTAATTTGGTATTGTTAGAAGATAAGGATTTTCGATTTAGGAATTGATTTTTAGTTTATGTTTTGTTTTGTTTTTTAATTTAAGAGTTTTTTTCTAATTTTTTTTCAATTATTTATGTTTAAGAAATTAAAATTTTATTATTAATGTTTCTAGATGCCTTAATTTGTCCAATGTTGTGCTTTTGAGTTTGAGTTTTGATTTTGAATTAGGCCATATCATTTTAGGCCTTAACTATTTCTATCATGATCGAGTTTTAGGTGTTAGTCAAAAAGCCTAAAAATTTGTTGTGCATTTAATATATATATATATGAAAAAAAATCGAATGAGATTGCAACACTTTTTGAAAATCCTATTGGGATTGAGATTAAATTTTCTTGGATGGATTACAATTGAATTCCCTTAAAGGGATTGAATCATGAAGATAAGAGGTGACTTTGAATTAAGATTTCCTTTCGAACACAACCTTTTCTCAGGTTGGATATTTGGCCTATATAAACAAACTCAATGAAACACAATGGGGAGACAATCATAAGGAAAGCGATCGACAATACCCAGTAAATATCAATCAATCCATAGGTAGCTTACTGTCAGCTAAACCCTCATCTCACATATAGAAACAATTTCCCAGAGTCATTGCTAAGAACTACTAGACTTGACTATTGCCACTAGCCAAGATCAATAGCCACCACCTTGAATGTGCAGCCCCAACCATTAATAGTTTCACTAGTCGCCAAAAAATCAAATCACTAATGCCATTTTATTGCCATTACTGCAAGAACCATGATCTCAATCATCTTAGCTTAGTTGATCACTAATTACCCCATACCATAAGCTAACTTGTAAAAAAATAAGATGATTAATTTCAACAAACATTCTCCACTCAAGCATGCACAAGTGAAAGGGAAAATCATGGGTAAAAATTCCCAATTGAACAACTCAAGGCTAGGTAATGATCAAAGCCTAAAAACCTAAACCTAAGGATCACCACTAATACACTATAATTAAAGGAAGTGAATCAACAATACATTAGAGAATTTTCGTAAGCAAAAAAAAAAAATCTTTAATTTAAAGCCTAAATACCATAATTTAGTATATTGAAATCAAGAACCATAACCTATCCTATCTATCTTATTGCCACATCCAACTAGAACCAACCACACATAGCATCATAAAAAAAAAAAAAAAAATACACACACACACAAGTAAGCCCGAACCCAACAATAAAGATATACTGAGTCCACCAACCCAAACTAAAAAACTACACAACACATCGAGTATGCCACAATAAACATAAGTAGTCAAGAAGTATTAGGGTAGTGGGTTTCCTTTTAGGTTTTAGTTTGTGTAATTTTTAAGAATTTAAGGCTCTGAGTTTGTGGTTTGTCAAAGGAGAAAAAGAGGGGAACCAAAGTTGGTTTCCTAGTTCTAGTCAGTGACTGGGATTAAACACAATAGTATTAGTGATGATAAGGGTTTTAGGTTCAATGTTTTTGAAAGTTTTTTACTTTAATACTAAAAAAAAAGAAAAGTGAAGGAAAAGAGAATAAATTTAAGGATAGAATCAATAGTTACTACAGTGATCGGATGGTGGTCGACATGATTTTTAGAAGGTTCAAATAGTGAAAAGAAAGAAGATGATGAGGGAAACCACATACTGAAAACTCAAAACAATTAGATGATGAAAATAGGCAAAAATGGCGAGGGAAAAATCATGGATTGGTTTTCAGATTTGAGACATTAGGGGATAGTTTTCAAAAATCTAACCCCAAATCCAATATGTAAAGGCCAAAATAGGGCTCATGGTGAAATTTAGGTGTTAACGAAGGTTAACCAGTGGGAGCTAATGACAACGTGTGGTGATGAGAATGACAAAGCATTATTGATTTCTAGGTTACTTGAAGGGCAATGGTAGTTATTCATCCCTTTCTAGAGAAAAGATGAAGAATTAGAAGGAGAAGAAAGAGAGAAAGAAAAAAAAAAGTGAAAAAAAAAATTTAAACTTTTATACAAAGCTAAAACTATGCCATTTTAAGGTTGAGTCATTTGACCTAGTTTGTGACCTACGTGTCTACCCATGGAAGACTAACTTGACCCACATCTTCAATTGTTGACTATGCTGATTTCTTACCACAATTGTTGACTTTGACTATTAACCAGTCTTTTCTTTTGGTATATTTTGTTTTTTGTTGTTTCTGTGTTATTTATTATTTTAATTTCTCTATTAGATTTTTAAAAGAATTTTTAAACAAAAAAAATTTGAAATTGATTTGAAAGTAATATTTTAGGAAATTAATCCATGATGTCCTATCAAACTATTGGGAGATTTAAATCTCGAATTGAATCTTACCAAACTATTGGAAGATTTAATGATTTTTCTTAAAGTAAATACATAAATGAATTTTCAAACAAAATCCCACCAAACAATTGGGGAATGTGCATCACAATAAAATCTTGCCAAACTATTAGAGGATTTTATTGATTATTTCTAAAAATAATTAACTTCCAAAGAAAACATATAATGAATCCAATGATAAAGCCTTTTCAGAATAGGAACACTAATCATCATGAATACTCATAAGGTGAGAAAATTATCTTAAATAGCTACTAAACTATTAGAGTAATTTTAAGAACAATTTCTAATAATTAAATTATTTGGTAAAATACAAACATATTTTGAAGCTTTGGATAACTCGAAATCAATTAGTACCATTTTTTGGATGGACATTTTGAGGGCGTTATAACATTTCTC